>NC_142780.1:2550000-3750000 GCF_988280905.1 Pimephales promelas | reverse complement strand
TGTACTCACCTGGTATACAACATCCAATATACCAGTTACTTACCTGTGATACTCATCTGTTGTTGCCCTACATACAGTCTGCCAGATTCTTACCCTTGGCAAAACCCCCATGAGATTCATGGCAACAGGGGATTAACTATTGTAAGTCTGCTGCGGAATTGGACAAAGTTGCACGTGTTCTTCAGAATCAGTCACGCTGAAGGCTTTTCTCAGAGTGTCGTCGTACAACGCAGCTCACATTCCCTCAAAAGGGAAGCTGACATTTGTCAGTAGAGCTTTTTACAAATATTTAGTACATTTTCATTAATTCTAACAAACACACCACACATGATGATAGAGTTAGGGCCCAAGTTCAGGATTTCATTTTCATGGTACCAGTAGTGGTACGATACAGGTAAATTGCAGTATAAACACAGGACTGAAGTAGCTGGATGGTTGACAACAGGAGACTAAAACAAGGCAGCCCCACCCATCTACGTCCAGCTCCTCATACCGACAGGCACAGGAGGAGAGTCAATAATCAATAAAACCTCAATAATTGGGGGTTCAGGCAACACTCTCAGTTTAAGCCTGTGAAGGAGAAAATGGATCTGAGGACCACCATTCTTTCGAAACGGGTTTCGGGAAAAAGGATCCTGATGGTCAGGTCGGGCCTCCGAGGATGCCCCCTTTCAGGGTGGAGCGAACTACACATGCACCTCCTCTGAGCCCTCAGGGAATCGACTTCTTAACCCCAATGAAAGAAGCCTGTAGAAACATCGATTCGGTTAAACCCTTGAGAGGCTGGTTCCTCTAGTAAATTTCCTGCACGGATGGAAAGTGCCTCCTAATATATCTCATTGGATGGTGTGCACGGTCCACAAGTGGTACAGACTCCAGTTTGGGTCTCACCCACCGAAGTTCAATGGTATTTTGTAAGCAGTGGTGGGCCCCGAACAGGCACAGGTTATGGAGCAAGAAGTTCAGTCTCTTCTGGTGAAGAAGGCCATAGATCTTATTCCTCCCCCAGAGAGAAACACCTGGTACTATAGTTCTGAAAAAGGATGGAGGGTTACATCCTATCATAGATCTTCTTCAGCTGAGCCAGTCTCTGGGGAGATTCAAGTTCAAGATCCTGACAATCCCTCTTATTGTGAGCCAGCTCATGTCCGAGGACTGTTTTGTCAAGACCAATCCAGCTTTTGAATGAAATAATCAATCGAACAATCAATTTATTTTCATATCTCCATCCTGCCAGAACACAGGATGTTCCAAGTGCTAGGCCAATCTTCCATTTGGCCTAGCACTATCCCTGCACATTTTCACAAAATTTATGGATGCAGCCCTGGCACCTCTCAGACTCCATGGTGTACGAGTTATCAAATACATAGATGATTAGCTGATACTAGCTCAGTTTCATGAGATAGCAGCACGGCATTGTGTCCAGAATAAAGCTAGCCCAGCGCATCACTGTAAAACAGTTTCAGAGACTGTAGGGGCTCATGGCAGCTGCATCCAACATGATAGCTTTTGGGCTATGTGAGACCCCTGCAGTGGTGGCTCAGGACCAAGAGGTTTTCCTCGAGGGGCAACCCATTTCACACGATCAAGATTATGCGCATGTGCCTTCGTTCTGAGGAAGAAACCTTGGTTCCTGGCCCAGGGCACTGTGTTAGGAGCACCTTGTCATCACAAGATACTGCAGACAGATGCATCCTGGACAGGGTGGGGTGCGGTCGTGAAAGGCCGCTTAATCCAGGGTCTGTGAAAAGAACATCATCTCTTGACACATAAATTGCCTTGAGTCATTATTCTTCCAGGCCATCATGTTTTAGTTCAAATGGAAAATATGTCACGGTCTCATATAAAACCATCAGGGGGGTCTGCCCTTTGTGCAGACTGGCGCATCAGACCCTCCTGTGGTCCCAGGGCAAGCTACTCTCTCTAAATGCACTTTATATCACTGGGAACCTGAATGTGCCAGCTTCTCTGGAACTGGATGCTATGGTACAGCCTTGGCTGAGGCTTTGACTGTATTCATATACAATGTCCCGTGGGAGGTGCCCGTCAGGAGGGACCTCCTAAAACAGGCCTGGGCCTCGATATTTCACCCCTGCCCGGAGATGTGGAAACTGTGGGTTTGGCCCCTGAGGGGGATCAACTTCTGAATGTAGGTCTCTTTACTGAGGTAGTTGAAACCATCCTTAATTCTAGAGCTCCATCCACAAGGAAATTTTATGCTTTAAAGTGGAGAGTATTCACTTCGTGGTGCATAAGGTAAAAGCTGGATCCAGTTTACTGCCCAGTCGCTTAAGTGCCCGAATTCCTTCAAGACCAACTTTCGGCTGAGCTTTCCCCTTCTACACTCAAGGTGTATGCGGTAGCAGCAGCTGCCTTCCATGCGCCGCTAGACGGTGGTGTCCTGGGAAAGCACCATCTTATTACTCATTTCCTCCATGGTACTATGAGGATGAGGCCTACGATGAGGGTCTAACCTTGGTATTTTGAAGGGTTATCTTTGGCACCTTTCGAGCCTCTGGCAAGTGTCTAGCCTAATTTCTTTTTTATTTTTGCTGGTGATGACGTCTCTCAAGAGAGTCGGAGACTTGCAGGCCTTGTCGGTTGCTCCTTCCTGTTTGGCATTTGCTGCAGGTGGGGTGAAAGCTATTCTTTACCCAAGATTAGGCAATGTACCCAAGGTACCCACTAATGTGGCCCAGTCGGCAGGTCCTTGAGATTATGTTGGATTTATGTTTTTCAGAGGAGAAAAACTGATCAGTTGCTGGTATGTTTCAGACCCTATAAGAAGGGCTGCCGAGCAACCAAACAGACTATAAGAAGCTGGATTGTTGAGGCTGTGTCCACGGCTTACGAGGTGCGCGGGCTGCCTTCACCTCTCCCACTCAAAGCACATTCCATACTCTGCATACCTTTTTAAAGTTTTATAGCCTGGACCTTCCGTCCACTCTGGGATCTCAAGCGCTCATGTCCTGAGCTGTGCCATAATTGCTTAATACTAGGACAGGCAGTTGTTAATTTGGTGATGTGGGCAAATCATTCCCAAGAGTATCATAATACAATGCAGCGTGAGTTACCTTAAAGGGGAACTTCTCAAGTTATGCATGTAAGCATGGTTACCTGAGAAGGGAACGAGATGCAGGGTTCCTTTGCCATACTTCTTGCATATCTGGGAACGGTTTGCTTCAGTCGACCAGAAGGCTGGAACAGCTGTGATGCCAGCTCTAGCATTCCACCAGCACACATCATGGGATGACGTTGCACCAATCAGAATTGGAATAAATTGCATATGTGCTTCAGATGCAGTCAAGCTGACACTGTGTCTCGTTCCCTTTCTGCGGGAACCATGGTTACACGCATAACCTGAGACGTGATTTTTAGATGTCATCAAGTCAAAAGCTCCACTGACATTATCACAGTGGCTTTCTGTACTTCTGAACAGGGTGACTTGGCACTGTGCATGCACTGAAGTTTTGTTCAGAATACATGAAGGCACAAGTAAACAAATATGTGAATCAGACTGCAACATTTAATGATCATATAAACAAAGCTTTCAGAATCTGAAATCGCATTGGATTCATTCTGATTGACAAAAAGTATAGCATGTCATCATATAGGTCACATAAGTATGATCTAGATTTATGCAATCAAGATTTTGTGTGTGAGTGTGCGTGTGTGTGTCAATGTAGCCAGGTTGAATTGTTGTTTTTATGAAAACTTTCCATCATTCTACATCATAGGTTAAATCATTTTTTGATCACTGACCTATCTTTTCAGCAGGAAAAACATGTGAAACAATTCTAGACTGTGCACTGCTAACCTGTTGCTGGAAAAGGTTTGATTGTGGTTGTCTTATGTCATTCAGTTGTGTGTAGATTCTATAGTCATGATTTTATTGTTGTAAAACACTCGTTTGTTTCTGTCTCTTTGAATCTTTGGGTTCAATCTAATCCTGGGTCTTTAACATGTTTGTTTTGCAGCTCAAAGACTCATCCGGGGTCACAACATAACATAACACACAAATCAACCCTGCGCTGCATGCTCTAGAACAATAAAGCCTTGTTTTATTAACGGCCATTTCCTGTCGGAAGTCTGAGATTCTCATCTACTTAAACCTTAACAGTTTGCTGACATAGCTAGTCACTGCTAAGTCTCTCATGGCCCAGCTCTTTAGCCATAATTTCTGAGAGAAATCCTCATCTCAGGCCAGATGTTCTAAGTAAAATGTAGAAACTATAACCAAATGTGTACCTTACATTGCTAGTGTTAGGGATGTTTATTAGTTAAATATATATTTCGATAGTCCACTTTAGAAATTCTGCTAACTATAAGTAGCTGTGCATCTGCATGTCGACTAACTCTCATTAGAGAGTAGACAGTCTGCTTAATATCTCAAATCACTTTATGTGATGCTCCCCAACAGATATTCTAACTATTCCAACTACATGTCAACTTATTCTACAAATCCAAGCCCTAACCTAATAGTCTAATAATATTTAGTAAGAGTAAGATGCCATGTATTTGCAAAGTTTATTCATTTTTAGGGATGTTAATTAATAATTTTGCCCTTTTTTCAGTAAAAACATCTACAAATCTTTTAAAAGCTCTGTTTTACGTGGTTTTTCTTCTCTGCGTGTATTCTCAGGATATTTTTTTACTAGAAACCGCAGACTGATCTCATGAAGTAGCGTATGTGTATGACACGCCAATTCGTATTTCCATTTTTGGCGTGCTATCAAGACGCATAATCACTTTTCAGCGTGTTTATGAACGCCGTTGACTTAACGTTATTACTGTACATATAAATATATGACTTACCTCAACCCCGTCCCTAAACCTAACCGTCACTGGGGTTAATGGCATTTATGACTGGACATTTGACGGCGTGTGTACTGAAACGCGGAATCACTCGGACGTTAATGGCGTAGACATACACGCATACACGCGGATAGCTCAAAATGCGTAGGCCTAGAGATAACACGCCACTTTAGTCGAAAGTGGCGTGTATGTTTACGCAAAAGTCATGATGTCATGTTGGAAACCGAAACATACATAATTTGTGAGCTATTATCTCTTCAGACATTCAGAAGCTGTACAGAGCCGAGAAAACAGAGATCGAGAGTGAGAGGATGGGAAACCTGCATAAGAGAGGTATCTGTGCTGAAAGAGGATCTTTCTATAGCGTGTGAAGCTGGAGGATCCATGTGCCAAATCTGAGACATGTGAGGCTCTTCTAAACGAGCTGTCCGACGTGCAGGCACCTGCTGCCGTCCCACCCAGCAGCCCCAACACACGCACACTGTCTCCCTTACACCTGGGCCGCCATCTGATCCTTTAGTTGCACATAATCCTGGACAGACATTTTCTTTTTTTCCTACACACAAATGCATAATAACCATTACATAAGCAGCCACACTGCTTTCTGTCAAACTGTTATTTTGCATGAAATATGTACAAATGCTATAATTGGTGAACCACATAAATGTGCATTGACACGCTCAGAAACAGTGTGGCCCTTATAATGTGTTTTTTGTGCTTAATAATGACAATGTGACTTTACAAAGTGATGCACATTTTTGTTGTTTATGTGTGTATTATTTTGCATCCTTAGGAGACATGGCATAGGGCACATTACCTTGTATTTACTTTCGATAGCCTGCTGTGTGCAATCTTTCTTATCATTCTTTTGTGTATGCGGTGTCAGTTCAGACGTACCTAGCTCACACTTAAATCTGATATTGGCCACCAGCCAAGCAAGAAAATAGTGTCTGAGCAACAAATCAAAATTGAACATTACAGCTTGCAGTGTGAACGTAGCCTAAAAGTCCAGTCTCAGAATAGCATGCAAACAAAATCATGGCAGGTAAGCTTGCAATAACCCAAACACAGAACGTTGGCACAATGTTGGGTACCTTCTAACACTAAACATATTTAGATATACAGAAAAATCGCAATGGAAGACGATTTCGATATAAATATGTTTAGTGAAAGGTAAAACTTCCGAAATCTCTATGTAAACAATAAGTGATGTAGACGCGCAAGCGATCACTTCCGGCGCATGCGCAGACCGAAGTGCCCATGCCGTCAGATCAGTTGGACGTGGCTGTGCTTACACGAGGTAAAAGTGATATAAATACTGTTCGTTTTCTCACACAAACCGCTCGTTTCGTGTCTTAGGCCATTACATTTACGAGTCATTCAATCATGTTTAATTTGGACTTCTCTGTGCATGCTCTTTGAGGTTAACTTTTTTAGGAAGAAGTAACCTGCGCAAGCGTTTTAGCTGATGACGATTTATTTACTTCAATAAAACACATGTAAGGAATGATGGTGTACTTTAGAGCGACATACAGTAAACCCAAGTGTCATTTACTCTGATGTGCATAATAGCACCAAAATTATTACAAAACACAATATTTTGACCTTGTTCTGTTTTTTATCATGCGGTGTGCACGTTTGTGATGACGTAAGATGAACGCAAGAGCACCAGGGTTTGATAGAATCAGGTTGAGTATGAAAGCAGACCAACTGGCTAGCCTTGAAGTCTCCAGCTCCGCCGAGTCCATCACTTCACCTCGACTTGTTGAACCGTCGGCTCCACCTTGGCTAACTTTTCTTACACAGTATTTCATCATTACTTTCATTTGGTCCTCAGTGTAAAGGCCAAAATATAAAATTATATATAAAAGAGAATTTGGTCAGAAAATGGTATTTTAGAAGCCAGCATAATGTCACTGCCTATCTATTGAAATTGCACTTGCCTGCAATGCCTTAAAATGCTGCCTAAGTCAGCTCACTCGGTTTTGGAGCAGTCTCTTCTAAGATTTTCCCATTCTCTGTGTGTGTGCGGACACAGGACGTGCCTCTGTGGCCTCAGAGCCAATGGAGTTTCCCCTCCAAATAGCCCCTCACCCCCACCTCCAACCCTCTTTCCCAAACTGTGGAAAATCTGACCGTTTTGCTCCAGGGATTCTCCACTGTCAAACAATAACGATGTAACATTACAGTTCTTCCCCACTCATTTTTTTATTTTTTGCTCATTTTTATTCCCTCTGAGTGGAACAAGGTTATCTGTGCTACTTTACCTGAGGTTATCGTTAGACCCTCTTTACACTGACAGTGAGAAACACACGATTTCCACAAAAATTTGAAGCAGCACATCTGTTTGTAACAGTTAATAACAATACAAAATGTTTCTTAAGTATCAAATCAGCATATTAGACTGAAAATTCAGCTTTGCATATCAGGAATAAATTACATTTGAAAATACACTCACCTAAAGGATTATTAGGAACACCATACTAATACTGTGTTTAACCCCTTTCACCTTCAGAACTGCCTTAATTCTACGTGGTATTGATTCAACAAGGTGCTGAAAGCATTCTTTAGAAATGTTGGCCCATATTGATAGGATAGCATCTTGCAGTTGATGGAGATTTGTGGGATGCACATCCAGGGCACGAAGCTCCCGTTCCACCACATCCCAAAGATGCTCTATTGGGTTGAGATCTGGTGACTCTGGGGGCCATTTTAGTACAGTCAACTTATTGTCATGTTCAAGAAACCAATTTGAAATGATTTGAGCTTTGTGACATGGTGCACATGGTGGCCATAAAGGGATGGACATGGTCAGAAACAATGCTCAGGTAGGCCGTGGCATTTAAACAATGCCCAATTGGCACTAAGAGGCCTAAAGTGTGCCAAGAAAACATCCCCCACACCATTACACCACGACCACCAGCCTGCACAGTGGTAACAAGGCATGATGGATCCATGTTCTCATTCTGTTTACGCCTAATTCTGACTCTACCATCTGAATGTCTCAACAGAAATCGAGACTCATCAGACCAGCCAACATTTTTCCAGTCTTCAACTGTCCAATACTGGATGTTATTCCCTTTTCACACCATTCTTTGTAAACCTTAGAAATGGTTGTGTGTGAAAATCCCAGTAATTGAGCAGATTGTGAAATACTCAGACCGGCCCGTCTGGCACCAACAACCATGCCACGCTCAAAATTGCTTAAATCCCCTTTCTTTCCCATTCTGATTTTCAGATTGGAGTTCAGGAGATTGTCTTGACCAGGACCACACCCCTAAATTCATTGAAGGAACTGCCATGTGATTGGTTGATTAAATAATTGCATTAATGAGAAATTGAACAGATGTTCCCAATAATCCTTTAGGTGAGTATATATTACAATATAAAGCTATTTTAAATTGTAATATTTTACAAAATGTACTGTATTTTTGATCAGATAATTATTTCATTAAAAACGTTTATTTTCTGTTTTTATTTTACATTTTTGTTAAAAATTCCCCTAACTTTTAAACAGTGGTGTATTTTTTCCCAAAATGTTTTCTTTTGTGTTTCACAGAATAAGGAAATGCATTCAAGATTTGGGCCATGAAGATAAGAAAATTATGACATTATGAATTTTTTAAAACAACAATAAACAATAGATGAGGGAAAATTTGCTGTGGAAGTCAAAAAAACATCCAATATCAAATGACAAATCCCTGAAGTTCCACAATGAACATAAAACAAATCCTCCTGTCTGAAGCAGCATTGCAGAAGTCATGAAAATACAAAGTATTACTCAGTGAACTTTTGTTCACACACTGCTCTCATTATCTGTTATTTAGTTTCGTCACGCAGCATTTTTGCATTTGTTGTGGACTGAAAAAAAAAAATGCTTTTTACTGGAATCCTGCCACTTTATATGTACACTGAGCACCACAAAACAGCTCTGTTGATTATAGTGATCTAGTGTTCTAGGGACTTGCTGCACGCTTGCATTGGAGACAGTTACTGTGTGTGGAGATTTCCAGAATCCATTCTAGCAGCTTCAGGCAGCGGATCCAGCATACGGCAGGAGATGAATCATAACATCGGGAAACAGTTGTTAGATATAAATTCTAATAAGGCCATATAAAAGCACATGGAGCAAGTATTAGAGGCATGCAGTGGGGAACTGCGGCCAGAGAGTGTGGGACCAGGATGGAGAGAGAGGTAAAAGAGAGGTCAGTGGGAGGAGAACAGGCTGTAGATTGGGATGAAGAAGAAACTTGTGGGGCTCCAAATGGAAGAAAGATGGAAAGAGTGAATAGAAAATATGAAAGGAAGACAAATAATTTCATACTAAAAATAATTTCCTTGAAATTATTAATTTCCTTTCCTTTCCTCCTGAAATCAAAATTAAGTGAATCAACAAGCACCAATGCAAAATGTTCAATATATTGTAATCATCATGTTCACGTGTAATAATTACTTCGATGAGCTCATTGTTTCTACCTTAAAATGTATGATGTTAGCTAACTGCGTAAAATACATTACCTGAACACAGTCACCTCTGATAACAGATCATTCTAAATTGTAGACATTGCAGACACATGCATTTTCTGTAAACTTGCTTTGAAACAATATTTGAAAATTGTGGGAAAAAATTCTTACTCCATTGGCAGACTTTTTTTTTTCTTGTTTTAAACGTAAATTCACTTCTTTAAATCCATTCTTTTTCAGAAAACAAGACATAACATCTTAAGCAATTTTGCTTCTCAAGTGAATGAAACTTGATTTAAAAATGTTTAGATATTTGTTGAGGAAGAAAATCCATTTTTGCAGTTTAAAGATTCATGTTTAACCTTGTCATGTTCAAGCTTGTCATTTATTAATAATTTCTTGTGAACAAACTCCACAAGGTGTGTTGAGGCTATGGGTCAATGACAAATAAGAGTGCCAATGATAAAAGATATAATTTCATAGACAGTAAAAGAAATGGACAGAGCGATCTCATTGGAACTCCATTGAGACGATTGAAGCCCGTTTTTAGCAATTTTTTAGCACTTCCGTCTCTGACGCGCAGACTCAAACAGAGCTTGACTACGAAGATGTGACGTGAGCCACCCGTCTGTCTTCTAGTGGCTGTGGCATGAGAAATCTGAATCATTCACTTCTGAAACTTGCAGAGGCGGAGAGTGTGAGTAAGAGCTGTCCATGAGCTAGGAGCAGGAGACAATTCTGCTAGGTATTCTGATTAATTATTTAGTCATTTTGCCTCCACGTTTCCCCGATTGCACGCGAGCTTCTTCTCCTGTCCATAAGGTAATCTCCCTACTGTGCGACAGAGAGTCGTGTGGGTATGACGCAATCGTTAGCCTACTTTCACTACAACTGCTTCTACGGGGCCATAACATAAGCTACAAGGTAATGGAGCATTTTATACATTGTTGCTGATGTCATCAGAAAACTTGATGATGTGGTTGGAGCTGAACCTAGCAGTGCAGTCGTCAGTCATCAGCGTGAAAAGCAGCGGACTGAGCACAAAGCCTTGTGGGGCACCTGTGCTCAGTGTGGTAGTGTTTGAGGTGTTGTGGCCGACACGGACTGACTGAGGTCTTCTAGTTAAAAAGTCAAGGATCCTATTACAGAGGAATGTGTTGAGGCCCAGCAAGTTTGTTGATAAGCTGCTGAGGGATTATTGTGTTGAATGCTGAGCTGAAGCCGATGAACAGCATTCTTACAGAACAGTCTTTCTGTTCTAGGTGGGTAAGAGCCAGGCGGAGGATATTGCATTGTCCGTAGAACGAATGGGTCCAGCTTGTTAGGGAGACTGGACTTGATCTGATACATGACTAACCACTTCATCATGATTGGAGCCATTGCTATGGGACGATAGTCATTCAGGCAGGACACAGGTAACGTCTTTGGTAATAGAATTATGGTGGTGGATTTAAGACGTGGGGACGAGTCGACTGCCTGATTCAGTGAGGTGTTGAAGATATCCATTAGGACATCTATCAGCTGTGCAGCACAGTTTCTAAATAAATGGCCAGGTATTTTGACAGGACCCGCAGCCTTACGTGGGTTAAACCTGGACAGGGTCTTCCTTAGGTCGCCTGGAGACAGACAGGGCACTTGGTCGTTAGGAGGTGTGGTTCATTTTTGTGCATGCGTGTTGTTCTGCATATTAAACTGTGAATAGAAGAGGTTGAGTGCATCTGGGAGGGATGTGTCCTCATTACAGGCCTGTGATAGGGGCTTGTAGTCAAGGATGGTCTGAATTGCTTGCCACAGGCTCAGAGTATCTCTGCTGTCGACGAAGTGTTGGTTGATTTTTCGTCTCGGGTTCTTAGAAGCCCATGGACCTCTGCTCTCATCCACGGCTTCTGGTTGGCATGTGTGGTGATGGTCTCGGTGGCTGTCACATCATCTATACACGTTTTGATGTAAGCGGTGACTCTTTCAGTGTACACTTGAAGGTCTGTATGATCGTTGTAGGTTGCTGCCTCTCTGAACATTTTCCAGTCAGTGTCCTGGAAGCAGTCCTGGAGTGTTGAAGTAGTGTCATCTGTCCATACTGTGATCTGTTTTAGAAACGGTTTGGCGAGTTTAAGAAGTGGTCTGTTTGCTGGAATTAACATAACAGAGATGTGATCTGTTACTGAGAAGGTGGCACAGCTTTGTATGCATTTTTTCACCATTTTGTAAACCAGGTCCAGTGTGTTGTTTCCCCTTTCACGTGCAAAGTTCACATGCTGGTAGAACGTCGGCTTGTATTCCCAAAATCGTGCCTTCTATAGTGTATCTTGATATCAGCATGTTCACAGTTGTTTCGTTTTTTTAATTTTTAATTTTTTTACAGGGACCAGATGCCCCACTAATACGCATCCTGCTGACTTAAACATTCACATGAGACATGAACATGGTAAAATGAAAAATCAAACACCTTGGAAATGACAGGTATGTACTATGTTTCAGGAATGGCACAAAGGTGTGTGACTGCTTAAGTCTCTGTCTTTAGATTAAGTGTGTTCAATAATGTGCTTTTTTGTCCTTTGTTGTGTATCTTTGGATTCTGTTGTGTTATAAATAAATCCAAACAATCAAAAAGCCATTCTTTTTTAAATTCACTCCTCATATTGATCTGGCCTGATAGAACTTAATAAAAGGAGGGCACATTACCTTGTCTTCCTCGGTTGTGAAACTTTCAATATTAATGGGTGGTTCACGTCTCTTCCCATAAAGCTTTCTTACACAAAACATGTCTTACAAATTTTAAATCAATTATTGTTTTATCTGAATGAGTATGCAGGATAATTTTCACATAGTTTTGAAGCAAATATTCTAGGCTACTTGATAAAATTTTCAAAAGTCTTGTGAAGAAAAAATCAGTATGAGTTTCATGACCTTATTTCAGTGACTTTTTTTTCACAAACCATGCATAAACGTCATTATCTTAAAACTACAATTTTTTACATACATGCTGCTGACATTGACATTATTGTAGCAGAGTTTGTTCTGAATACAGTGTAATAAGACTTTATCAATGAAAATGTCACAAGCTCAAATGTCTGAGAATGTCAGAACACCTCCAGGGCCCAGAAAATACCTCAGACCCCAGAGAGATATATTAGGAATTTCTGTAGTCCATTCTTGATGTGGTAAGTGCATGGATTACTAATTCTAAATCCTTCTTTGAAAGGAAGGAATCCTTCTTTGAAGGAACTGTTTTAATTTGGCAATAGAATGAAGATGAAAAATAATAATAGCTTCCTTTAATAACAGCACTTATCTACTTATCAAATAGTAAGTCAGAATAAAAGATGACACCCAGGTTCTTAATTCTGTCTTGCAATGTTAAAGACAGGGTACCTAACTGATTTGCAATATTAGTGACACACAATAAAGAGCCAAAAGCAATGGTCTCAATTTTATCCCTATTAAGCTTGAGGAAGTTTTCAGACATCCACAATTTTACTCCCCCAATGCAGGAGATGAGATTATTTAGGGAGCTACCACCGTTAGACTTGACAGGGAGATAAAGTTGTGTATCATATGCATAACTGTGATAAGAGACACCATACTTCTGAAAAATTGAGCCTTGAGGAAGCATGTATATAGAAAACATCAAGGGACTCAAAAACGAGCCTTGTGGGACACCACGTTTAATCAGTTTTAAAGATGAGTTGTAATTACTAATGCTGACAGAAAAGGTTCGCCCTTTTAGACATGAGGAAAGAGGGACAGAGGTAGCTTACACTGAACAATACTATATAAACATCTTGTGAGAAAGACTGGTATTGCCAATGCAATTGGAGAATTGTATTTTAAACTTAGTAGTTATTTCATCTCACTCATTAGATGGCATTGGTGGTTTTAATAGGATTTGTTGGTATACATATTCAGGGGCGTACACAGTTCAGTTGTGTTTATCTTCATATGTAGTGGGCCAGTCTGGACCAAAATGCCCGGGCCAATTTTTTGTCCCAGTCCAGCCCTGCCACTCTCTCAAGATGGTTTAACAGAATGGAATGATCTAACTTGTCAAATGCTGCACTGAGATCTAAAAGAATTAATAATAACACCATCGCCAGAATCCAAGGAACGCAGAACATCATTAGTCACCTTTAGCAAAGCAGTCTCAGTACTGTGAAATGACCTAAAGCCTGATTGAAATTGTAATAGGATGACCTAACGTGGAAGGGTTCATAACATAATCTATTGTATTAAAAATTCCCGTAGGTCTATGGCCATTTTAAGCAATTATATCAAAGAGATAATTCGATTTTGCAGTCTTTACAGTGACTTGATACTGTTTTAAGGAATCACAAAACATTTCACATGAAACCTTAAGTTTGTTTTTCTTCCACTTGTGCTCTGCTATCCTACATTTCTGCCTAATGGAATGGGGTATGGTCAATAAGCCAGGGCTGGATGTTTGACTTATTTTAATATCTCAGCGATTTGAAAGGGGCTACCTGGTCTAGGATGTCAGTACAAGTAGTATTAAAGACTTCAATCAACTCTGGGGTGTCTGGGCTAGTTATAACTTATGTGATGTGAGAAAGATAAGTAGAAGCATATATCTTTTCAAACTGCATGACTGTGTAATATATATATATATGTATATATATATATATATATATAAAAATCACAAAAAAATCAACAAAATTACAACAGCTTTTAAACTAAAGCAACTACAACAAATCTAATTCAAACTATTAATAAAAATTATAATAGTATCTCAAATAACATTGCAGGCAACCAATCCATGTCTGTAAATTATCTTTCTAATTTTATAAACTTTTGCCAAGATTTTATAATAAATTACATAGGGTTTTGTCGGTCAGCTGCCTTTTTTATGTAAATAAAATAGAAGTCCAGTTGACTAGTCCATTTAATTTACAATCCTAACAGTGCATGATTAATTGTTTGGTTGCATTTTAAAATTTTGTTTTAGCATAGCTTTTAATCACTCTGAACCACATAACCACTGGCTTAATGTATTGGATTGAAGATGTTACTCATTTTAAAACACAGAATTCTACCATTTGGATCATCTGTAACATGAGAAATAGCTTGAAAGCCACTGTGGTTGAGTTCTCTCTCCCCATTTTCTTTCTAGCTTCCCTCTTTGCCTCATTTCCTTAACATCCCGTGCCCCCTTGTTTGCCCAGGCCAATTTCAGCATAAGTGAGAGAATGGAAAAACTGATTGCTCTTTCTCTCTGTCTAAATTCTCATTTCAGCTATGATGAATATAACATGTCGGAAATGATGAAATCTAACTGAACATGAAAAGTCTGGTGGCAAAAAAAAAAACTATTCAAAGAAAGCATCTGTTAAAATATAGTTGCAAAAGTTGTAGAGTTTGAGAGGATCTGAACTCAATGACACCACCTGCTAGAAAACACACTTCCTTTCCTAATCGCTGACAATTGTTTAAATGGTAGGGATCTGTAATATGCATATCAACTAATTATTTATTAGTGATGTTTTCCATATCCTTTATGTATTTCTTTATGTCCCCTGAGTAAGACTTCACACCATGGGCGAATTCCCATCTCTGCATTGTGCACTACCTAAACCTTCAAGAGAGATCTCTCCAGCAGGCCTGTTTGCAGCTGGTCTTTTTCTTGTGTTCAGGACTTCTTATAGAGTGAAAAAGTCAGGTTCTGGAAGTAAAACTGCCATTCATTTTCCCTTTAATTTTTTCCGAGTTGGGGCGTGGCAGAGCAGCTTGTGCAGAGTTTCGCCAAACTCTCAGCCTGTGGTCAGATCCTTCGTTTCTTCGGGCAGGTGTTCCCCTAGAACAAGTGTCCAGATATTTTGTGGTTACCACGGATGCCTCTGCCACTGGCTGGGGGGTCATGAGTTGTTAGCAGTACACCCACTTCAAAACACTACCACTGCTACTAGGCAAGCACGTTCTGGTCTGTACAGACAGCACTGCGGCTGTTGCGTACATCAATCGCCAGGGTGGTCTACGCATGTCACAACTCGCCCACCATCTCCTCCTTTGGAGTCAGAAGCATCTGAGATCATTTCGTGCCATTCATATCCCGACCCTGCTCAACCGTGCTGCCGACAAGCTCTCACGGCAGCAGGTGCTACCGGGAGAGTGGAGACACCATCCCCAGGTGGTCCAGCTGATTTGGAGGTGTTTCGGGACCGCACAGGTAGATCTGTTTGCCTCTCCGGACACGTCCCATTGCCAGTTGTTCTACTCCCTGGCCAAGGGCACCCTCGGGACAGACGCACTGGCACACAGCTGGCCCACGTTCCTACGCAAGTATGTGTTCTCCAGTGAGCCTTCTTGAAGAGACTCTGTGGAAAGTCAGGGAGGACGAGGAGCAGGTTTTGCTCGTTGCGCCATATTGGTCCAACTGGACCTGGTTCCCTGAACTAGTGCTCCACGCGACAGACCCTCCCTGGCTCATTCCTCTGAGAGAGGACCTGCTCTCTCAGAGACGGGGCACCCTATGGCACCCGCGTCACCACTGGAAACTCCATGCCTGGATGGGATGCAGAGGTTCTAGGTGACCTACCCCAGGCGGTAGTTGACACCAGAGGCCCCTCTATGAGGCGCCTCTATGCGTTAAAGTGGAACCTGTTCATTGAATTGTGAACCCCCGAACCTGCTCGATCAGAGCTGTGCTTTCCTTCCTGCAAGATGGGTTGGAGCGAAGGCTGTCTTCCTTAGAGTGTTTGTTGTCACTATCGCTGTACATCAAGAGGGTGAGGGTAGTTGAAGGTAAGTCGCCGGGAAAGCACGACCTGATCGACCTGAATGCTTTCCCAGTGTTATCCAAGAGTTCCGCTGTGTGGGTTATAACGGAACAGCAGTTTGAACTTCCTCTATGCAGGCCTTCCGCCTCAATCAGTGGGGGTCTGAGAGTTCTGTGTAGGCTGCTGGATGTGGCGCAACCATGGCGTTTCCATAGGGATCTCAATTACTCTGTCACGGCGCAATCTTGGCTCCTCAGCGAAAAACAATGGTGTGTGCCTTCCGTGCTGGGCAGGGTGTGTGATGCGATTCATGCACGACAACATTCATTGGCTTGTTCTGTAGACACTCGAAGATGATACGGGTCCCTGAAGTGATCCTAATTTTGTCATGTTGTTCCTTTTAAGGGAACCAGCTAAGTCCAATGTCATTGGAACAACGTCAGGAAGTGCTTTGTCCTTTGTCATTGTCTATTGTTTGTACATCCCATTGAAACAATATAAATCTTTAGTAATGGGGACAAAGCAGTTTAGGTCATGTGTTCCCTCTTCCCTATGCTATCTTACTGGTGGGGATACACACACAATATCTTTCTTAAGCCCAGGTTTGTAAAGACACTTGAAAGCTATCTCTTCCCCGTAGGCTTCAGTGCACCATACTCACCACTCAGGGAGCACCAGAGGTCCGTTTCAAGAGAATGATTACCTCAGTAGAAGGAAACTACTTATAGTTGCCTTTCCTTGTCACCTCAATTCAATTAACTATCAATTAACTATCCACAATAATCAGACCAGAGCAGGCTCAACCGCTGGAAAAGGATGTTCAGTCTCTCTTGGTGAAGGAGCCCATAAAATGCATTCCTCCTCCGAGAAAGACTCTGCGTTTTACAGCTAGAACTTCATAGTTCCCAAGAAGGATAGGGGGTTGCATCCCATACTAGATCTTTGGTAGTTGAATCATAAGTTAAGGTTCAAGATCAGCTTTATCGTGACTCAAATCATATCTGAGGAATGGTTTGTCACTATAGATCTAAAGGACGCATAATTCTATGTATCCTTTCTTATTAACACAGGAAGTTCCTCAGCTTCACCAATACCAGGTTCTTTCTTTTGGTCTTACATTGTCACCCCACACCTTTGCGTGGATGCAGCTCTGGCTCCATTGCGACTCCAGGGCATCCGTATTCTCAACTACATTGACAACTGTCTGATTCTAGCTCAGTGAGAGGAGATGTCATCCTTGCCCACATGAGGTGTCTGGGGTTAAGACTTAACTCCAAGAAGAGCATTCTTTCTCTGCTACAGAGGACCACTTTTTTACAAGTAGTTTGGGACTCGACTACTATGCAGACAGAATTTTCCCCTGCTTGTATTTTTCTCGGAGAGTTTGTGAGTTATAACGGAAATTATTATGAACATCAGCTATGCTAATTATTTCCCATCTGCCTTTCTGCTGTTATCTCGGGACGCTTGTCCCGAGAAAAATGGCGTTCGTCAGGTCCAGTTTTGTGTCCAGGCTCTCACGGGGATTTCGGATGCCCCAACGCCTGTGATGAGACGACTCAACGCCTGTGATGAGACGACTCAACGCCTGCGATATGTTATGGCGCCGTTTTATTCATAAACAATATTTATATTTAATATTTATATTTAAACAATATGAATGTAAGCCAGAGGAGAACTGGCCCCCGACTGAGCCTGGGTTCTCCCAAGGTTTTTTCTCCATCCAATCTGATGGAGTTTGGTTCCTTGCCACTGTCGCCTTGCTTTCGGCTTGCTTTGAGCTTGCTCAGTTGGGGTTATTTATTTAGTGTTTAGCAATGTTGTTGATCTGTGTTGTGCTACTTACATGTTATCACTGTGAAGCTGCTTTGATACAATCTGTATTGTGAAAAGCGCTATATAAATAAATGTGACTTGACTTGTATTTAGTCGACCCTTTAGGTCGTAGGTAGGATCAAATTAGGGCATCATCATAAAACAAAACACCCTCACCATGATGAAATCTGATCATACGTGGTTGCTGGAAAAGCATTTGTGATAAATGTTAAAGATGAAGTGTGTATTTTCTGAAGATTTCTAAAACAAATTACTCCATTTGACTTACTTCTTACCGGCTTTCTCTCTTATACTTAATCAAAACACTGCTGATTTGCGACAAATATGAATCTAGATAAACTGTCATGCTGTTTTAAATTTTTCCCCATTTATTTCCGTCCTTTTTTCCTTGTTTGGAGCAGCTTCCCAAAGCCCTTTCCAAGATGTTCTGCACCATTCACAGAAGACACTGCTTGCCCTGTGCATTGCTGCTCTATATCTCTCAAACATAAACAGAGAAATTACATCACTGGCCAGTAACACAGAGATCAGGACTGTTTTGCAGAGCAGCAAGGCTCTCGTTCCCCCTGCCTTCAGGACATCTAGGAGGAAACGGGAGGAAACAACCAGACAGAGAGGACCAAACTTATCTTTACTTTGGGGATTTTGGCAGACCCCGTCGGCACACAATGGTAAAATTTGTTCCACACACAATGTCCCCTGCTAAATAACCTGACAATCTCTCCAATTGTTGATGTTAGCAGATGTGCCCTTTTTCCTTCTCCACAGCTAAATCTCCTTGGCAAAAACACACGTATACACGCACAAAGAAACATTGCATCACAAAGGTTCTCCTTTCTTCCAAATCCTGAGCGAGGGAGGGAAGAAAAACACAAGGGGATGATGTAAAGATATCACAGCGCTCCATGTTGTCTTCATTCCTCGTGGCGTACATCAGATCAGATGAGGCTGAGGCAATCGCATAGAAAAAAAATAGAAGGACGAAAAAAAAAAACAATTCCGAGCCTCGAAAATGTGTTTGAAGCTCAATTCTGTTGGTTATACATTATGATACCAATCATTAGAGTGAAAGGAACATTTTAAAAGCTGCTAATTACAACAAAACATGCTTGTTATTGTTGCTCAGTATGTGGGTATTTCAGCAAATTTGTAGAGATTTTGTGAAATAAGAGCTACTTTGAATGAAGGAAATACAGTAGATCAGAAAGAATGTATCATATATTGTTAAATAAAATGCATGTAAATAGTTGTACTCTAAATTTAACAACTGTAAAAATATATTGCAGTATTTTTGCTACCCAGAGCTGGTCAGAACAATGCTTTATTTTAAACAACAGTTAGTTTTAGACCTGCAATCTGATTGGTTGAGCAGCGCTCGCAGGGCCCTTTCACACCTACCTTGTTTGGTCCAGACTTTCGGACTTTTCAGTTTGGTCCGAATCAAAATTACAGGTGTGAAACCTATCCCAGACCACGGTCCGGACCAAACAGATCGTCCGACGAAAAGAGGTAGTCTCGGCCCGAATCAAACTGAACAAAGGTTTGGTTCGTTTCTAGTGTGAAAGAATTTCTGTATGGTTCGGACTTTCAGACCTTTTACAGGAAGTTCCAGTTTTTCCCGCATAGCCATGATGAAAAAATTAGCCGTGTTAGCACATGGGGCAGACTGATCTCATGAAGTAGCGTGTGTATGACACGACAATTCGTATTTCCATTTTTGGCGTGCTATCAAGACGCATAATCGCCTTTCAGCGTTTTTATGAACGCCATTGACTTAACGTTATATAAATATATGACTTACCTCAACCCCGTCCCTAAACCTAACCGTCACTGGGGTTAATGGCATGTATGACTGTTCCCTTACCTTCCTAGGGAAAAAAAAGATATGACTTACCTCAACCCCATCCCTAAACTTAACCGTCACTGGGGTTAATGGCATGTATGACTGGAGATTTGACTGCGTGTACAGACACGCGGAATGACGCGGACGTTAATGGAGTAGACATACACGCATACACGCGGATACACGCAGATAGCTCAAAATGCGTAGAGATGACACGCCACCTGACTCGAAAGTGGCGTATATGTTTATGCAAAAGTCATGATGTCATGTTGCATGGGGAGAGGAGGAGGCAAGGTTTTTATTTGAAAAACGGTCTGATGACATAATAAGAAGTCAACTGGAAAAATGCACAAAAATGCAGACACTTTCCAAATATTTTTGGAGAGGATGAGAGAGAGAGAGAGAGAGAGAGAGAGAGAGAGAGGGTATGAGAGGACGGGAGAGCAATGCCGCCTGAAGATAAAAAAATAAAAAAACTGTGGCAGCAATGTACAAAGGCGCGCGATGCAATGAGAAAAAGTGGTGCATCGACAAATGTGAAAGACACATGTCCTTTTTATGATGACCTGGATAGCATTCTGGGCACTCACTCAACAAGCTCACCCATTAAGTGTCTTCCCCATCAGCTTCAACTTCAAGTGCAACTGATGAGTCCAATACTACAGTAAACACTTCCGAAATTGGTGAGTAAATTTGTTATTTTAAATGTAGCTAATAATGAAAGTGGCACTTCGAGATAAAAATCTTTTCAAAGTTAATCAGAGTGTTTGTCCTAACTAACTGTACTGTGACTTTGAATATCATTTAGTTCTCCCAGTGTAACGGAGGCCAGCTAGTAGTTGCTGTGTGAGTAAACCTCACTCCCCGATCTAAATATGCACTCTAGCGACAGACGCTAGGGGCTGCAGTCTTTAGCCTCCTTGTTAGCGCGCCTGACTCTCATGCCGGAGACCCAGGTTCGAGGCCCGCTCGGAGCGGGTCGAGTTGGACCCGGGTGTGAGGGGTTACACCAGCTTTGTATATGTAAAAGCAACAATGGATAATTTACCTCAGATCTTGAAATTAAACAAACATTCAAATGTGAACAAGTGTATTCTTTGACAAAGATTGTTTTAGTAACTCAGTAGCTAAAAAAACACTAATAAAAATGGTGAAAACAATGAATGAACTATTCATTAAGATGGCTTGTATTCTATTATAACGTTAAAGGACAACCCCGGCGCAAAATGAACCTTTGGTCGAATTACACATTGCTACCTAGTCAACCGTTATCTGAGATTTGTTTTCATGATTGCCGAATGTAAATAGTTTTATCTCTAATACAGTTTAGCCTATAACGCTAGTATAATGCTAGTATATAGGGCATAGAGTAATGACAAATAAAAATCGCTTGTTATTACCACTAACAAGGCTCAAAATAGCCCCACACCAACACGACAGCATAACAAGGGTCCCTACATTCAAACCGAAGCATTGAGAACTTTGTCAGTGTCCATACAGTTTAATAAAAAGATATTTTATACACACAGTCAACTTCGTGAATACAGGAAGAAGCCATCTTTGAAAAATAGTCTCTACCAGTCGATCTACGAACGCCGATCCAAGTGCGCTGAACTGTGCAGAATCTCATATGGTCCGTTGTTTCCAGAAGAAACACAAACCGTTTACTTGTCTTCAATATGTACACGTAGCCTACTGTTTGCGCTCACCTTATCACCTTATTCACATCTCACCAGCGCACTTGAATCGGCGTTCGTAGATCGACTGGTAGAGACTATTTTTCCAAGATGGCTTCTTCCTGTATTCGCGAAATTTACTGTGTGTATAAAATATCTGCTTATTAAACTGTATGGACACTGACAAAGTTCTCAATGCTTCGGTTTGAATGTAGGGACCCTTGTTATGCTGTCGTGTTAGTGTGGGGCTATTTTGAGCCTTTTTAGTGGTAATAACAAGCGATTTTTATTTGTCATTACACTATGCCCTATATACTAGCATAATACTAGCGTTATAGGCTAAACTGTTTTTAGAGATAAAACTATTTACATTCGGCATTCATGAAAACAAATCTCAGATAACGGTTGACTAGGTAACAATGTGTAATTAGACTAAAGGTTCATTTTGCGCCAGAGTTGTCCTTTAAATATGGCTGGTATCATACGTGTGCATGCATTTTTTATTTAACATAACTAGATATCATTTTACAGGAGGAAATGCCAGCCACAAAGAATACGCTATAGCCCAAACACTGCAACTCCTTACCGTAGCAGAAAGAGGAGGGCCAATGATGCTGGAAGAATTCAGGACTACAAGAGGCTGCAGGATGAGTTCATATAGGAGACAGGAGAGGAAGAATGCTACTCTGGAAAAGTGGATAAAAATGCAGCAGGAGACTGAGGAGAGGCGCTTAAGGATGCTGCAGAAGGAGCATGCAGCCACAAACACTATGTTCATGAATTTGATGCAGACCTGGCCTTGCATTGTAATTTTCATCTTTATTGCCAATGTATTCTTCATTGTGACTCTCACAAAAATTGTGAAGGACACAGCAGGCAGAGATGAAGTCACTGATTAAGGTGACATGACAATCACATCGCTTTAATAGGCACCTTTCAAGCATCCAAAAGCCCTCTCCAAAGTCATTCTGGCTTGACTCAAGCGGTGATTGAAAACAGATTGTTCCGGTGTTATCCCTCTGCCCTCCGTGTATGGCCTCATTAGCCATGGTAGCATTGGATACGCGGCATCTCCTAGTATCACAAGAGGTACCTCCACACCCGGAATGGTTTCTTGCCATCCTGGCAATTGTGTTCCATTCTGCCCTCGTTCATAAAGAGTTTAAGAACACGTGGGCGTCATGAACCCACCAGCCGATGTTGACATCCCAAAACTTAATATTTTGGTCCACAACACCTTGCAGGATTACTGAACAGAAGCCTTTCCGGTTGTAGTATTCAGCTTAGTTGTAAGGTGGTGCCATGATGCAAATATGAGTGCCATCCATAGCTGAATCCTCTGACTATTTCTCTGACTTCTGCAGCTGATGGTATGTGTAGATATTGTGCCTTTAGGATGCCGTTGATGGCAGTTACAAGTTGTTGGGTGAAGACACAAGCACTTGATATTCCCATACCATAGAGGTTAGCGATGGATCGCAGCTCAAGATTGGTGGCCAGCCTCCACAAGCATATCACCACATGCAACTCCACTGGCACTGCCAGGCAGTATCTTATATCCTGTCGGGTCAGCCTTTGACAAAGACTCTCACAAAGATGATTGAAGGTGGTTCTTCTCATTCTGAAGTTGAGCAGCCAATCTCTCTCTGTCCAGTTGTCACATATATGCTGCCACCAAGCAATACATTGTGGCTGGACCCAGATGTTCCTGTTAAAGATAAAAAAAATAATAATAATAAAAACTACGTACAAATGCCATAATATTCACCAAATTTTAGGCCAGGATTGAAGAGACAGGATTTCCGTTTATGTGGATTTCTGAAATTTTCTGTTAATGTTATAACCCAGGTGAAAAATATGTATTAAAAATGTACTTGAGTATGTTTTTAGTACAAATATACTCATGTATAGTTTTTATACATTTAATAGTTTATACCCTAAACATACTAATGTCTGCTGGCCTGATATACGATGGTAATAATCTGTACAATATTGTGAGGACAATGTATATCGTTTGTGAATGTGTATATATCTATAAGCTAACATTGGTCTCTTTTACCAATACACCTGTCAATGCGATCCATTGTTTTCCTGTTGTCTGAATCGACCGCTCTCCCGCCCGTTACGTCACGCCCAATTTCAGATGTGGAAGTAAAATTTTTTCACAAAAACGACTCCAGTAGCTTCTGTAGTGTATTTATAAGTATATCTTTGAGACAATCTAGTTCCTACGTTATTTTTCTATAGCTACATTTACTCATTGGGTCCTCTAACCTGCAATATGCCCTTTAAAGTGACTCCATTCTAAAATGTAACATCCACTTTTCACAATCCAAATAATACCTGTCGTCTACCAAAAAAAAGTCTTACATTTGAACTTTTTTGGATATCCTGTTTGACTTAACAGGCATTGCAAGCAGTACTGCACCATTATTCATAATAATCATAACATTAACCTTTTTTTGTGCAACATAAAACACAAAAACTGTTTCATCATCATATCATCAAATGTAATTAACTGGCTGAAATGGCATCATTCAAAAATACAAACAGCACAATTAAAAGACCATCATCATCAACTGTTCCCGATGTCCAAATCTAATCTGTTTCTTTGTTGCATAGATTTCGAAAGGACTTCCTGTTCCAAATGACTCTCATCAGTGCAATGCCCTCAGTGCTGATGAAACTTCTCTGCTGGGGTCTGTGATTTTACAGCTCGGACCATAAGTTTTTCCATCCCCCTCACTGAGCACTCTCAAAGGATGATGGTAGTTATTTGTCCGTTCTGTAGGAGGGGTGGGCCGGTGGGTGTTGGGAGGCACTGCGATGGGGAAGCGTCTCTGTGGCTGGTTTTTCTGTGGATCCGATCCAGAACTTTCACAATGGGCTCCCTGATGGAGATCCTGATTGCAGATAAATGCAACACGAGCAATAGGGGCGAGGTTGGATGGAAGCGTTTGCCAAAGCTGTGTTGTTCAACACTCTTTCAGATTTCATCTTCTCATGTTGCAATGACCAGCATCTCATCATTGCCTATTGTCTTCACTATTGTCTTCAGCAAGTCATCATCATGTCATATTAACAGCTTTCCTTTTTTCATCGGTGGAGAATATTCTGTACTTTGAGACTGAAACGATTCTGCAAGGCACATTCATCTGAGCATAACACTAACAGAAGTGTTTTTAACATTTTGTTTTTCTACTGGCATGATTGGAAGAGGTATATCGGAGATATGCCCATATGCCTCCTTTTTTTAGTACAAGTAATGCCATTATATGGGATTAATGAACGGTTTCCCTGTTTATGGACAAGATCAGTTTGCCTGAGAAAGGGAGGCTGCACCATAACAAATTGCAGTGTTGAAATTTAATTGCAAAACTATTGTAAAGTCTGTAAACAAACTTTGATGGCTTTAGAAAGCCTGTTGGGAAATTTTAAAATAGTTTAAAAAGATGTTTTGCTGTCACGAAAACAGTGTTATCATGTTGCTGCTATGGTGCTACAGTTTTTAACATGTTGATATGTTGTAGCACATTGCTAGCATGTTGTAACACAATTTTTATTTCACCTTTATTTAACCAGGTAAGTCAGCTGAGAACAAGTTCTCATTTACAACTGCGACCTGGCCAAGACAACGCAGTGCGACAAAACACATGGGAATTAAACAAACGTACAGTCAATAACACAATAGAATATATATATACAGAATGCAATTGGAGTGCAAAAATGCAGTAAGGTTAGGGAGATAATAAATAGGCCATGGTGGCAAAAAAAATAACAGATTAGCATTAACACAAGAATGAACGAATGTGCAAGTAATGACATACAAATAGAGATACTGGAGAGCAACATGAGAGGAAGTACAAAAGAACAAATATGGGGATGAGGTAGTAGGGTGGGCTATTTACAGAAGGACTATATACAGGTGCAGTGATCGATAAGCAGCTTTGACTTTTAAGCTGATTCTTAAAGTTCTACCAGAAAGACTCGGGAGATAAAATTATGTAACAAAGCATCCATTTATTGACAGCCCAGCAAGCAATTATTTTAAAAGTTCTTTGGCGTAGGCCCCATCCATAGATCGTAATCCGAGGGTAGCGGATCAGCATTTCCTGCCTGAAGACGAAGGCAGGGGCGCAGCCGATCCCCCGGGAAGTGTAGACGGTACCAACCTGGTGGTGGTGGGGAGGGTGGAGGTTGTTGTCGCGTCGGCATCTGCGAACTCAAACATGTGTAAGTACCGATCTTTTATACCACAAGAATAAGAACATGATTGGATAGCCTGAATGTAACACGTGACGCGGTAATTAAGTCTTCCTGGCAGAACTTATGCTAAAGCTTTCATTTAGTGAGGGAGATAGGAACCTCTAGCTTAAAGGATTTTTCCAATTCGTTCCAATCATTGGCAGCAGAGAACTGGAAGGAGTGGCGGCCAAAGGAGGTGTTGGCTTTGGGAGTGGCCATTGAAATATACCTCCTAGTACGCATGCTACAGGTGGATGTTGCTATGGAGACCAGCGAGCTGAGATAAGGCAGGGATTTACAACACAGCACTAGTAATAGCTAGTCAGATAGTAACTATAGTAACAGCATGAAAAGACGCACTCCGTTGTACATAAATGTTGGACTCGGTCGAGACCAAAAGCCATATTTGGCAAGACCAGTGGCCGAGACCGAGACAAGTCCTAGTTCGAATGTCAGTGAGTCCAAGACCATAGAAAAATGGTCTCGAGTACGGTTTGAGTCCAAGACTGAACTCGAGTACTACAACCCTAGTATAGACAAGGGTATAGTAAGATGTGAGTTCAGTGGAGGTAGCCCTAGGCGTAGGGTAATGAAGAGAGAGTTCGCATCTTTGGAGACACCAATTAAACCAGGTGAGGTCACCGCATGTATGAGGGGTGAGACAAAGGAGCTATCAGAGGCATGTTGAGTGGGACTGGGGGCTCTACAGGGAAACAAAACAATAATAACTAACTTAAACAGCAACAGACAATGCATATTGAATGCACTGACTGCGATGATGACAATAGAGTCCGGTGAAGTGGAAGGAAACACTATCCGAATATGTGCTGTGTTGTAGCACACTGTGCAGACTGGCTGATATTGTCCGGACTAAAAACTGGCTACAGGCAGAGTGTTGAGAACCGCTAGCAGTGGTTAGCAATGGCTAGTAGCTAGTTTACAAGCTAGCTAGAAGGCTAGCTTCTGACTGCGGTTTAGTTAAATAATGAAAAGTAAAGAAAATAAAAATCTGTTTCATGTTGGGTGAGGTGGGTTGCAGGAGAAGTATATCGAGAACAATAAAAATATATGGAAAGACAGACTAAACTATTACAAACTATTTAGATGGGACATGAAACGGGACAGACAAAAACACGTCTGCACTGTTACGCCATCTTGGATGTGATGCGTCACTAGCATAATGACATTTTCATCTAAACGAGTGTGGTTTGCATCAGGATGTTCACTGATAGTATACTACTGAAAAGTACTTTGAACTTCTTCATAACCCTAAGCAAAGAAAGAAAAGAAAAGAAAAAATACCCTGAGTATATGTCAGGGCCTTATGAGTGGTAGCCTGTATTAACACCAATTTTATTTTCCAATTGTACATTAAACATTTTTTTTTTTGTGCCACAATTTGTATTTTTTATGGGTGGGCTCCCAGACCCAATGAATAGCTTATACAAAAGAAGACTTCAGTGGCCCTATCATTGTCACAAGGCCTGGGAGACAGTTTCCAGTTGTACCCTGAACTCATCAATTGCCCTGCATTTACACAGCAACATAACTCTGAATTCTACCCCTTTTTTTGATGGTCGACTACACTCAGCCTGTGTGTAGAAAAAAGTAAACTGACAGCACAGTAAACTGCTGTAGGTAAACTATTCGGTGAACTATTGTATGATCTCTCTCTCTCTCTCTCTCTCTATATATATATATATATATATCTGTGCTCAGTGCTGCTTTTCATTGCTTTGTTACACAATTCCAACATTCCAATGATAACTTGGATGAAGGGCCTCCTCTCCGCAGAAGCTTTGGACCATGGCACAGGCGATGATCTAACAACATTGGGAAAGATTTCAATAGCTGTGTCCAAGGTGAGAGGTCAGTTCCAGCACGTGTGGCTTGCTTGGGCCCACGGGGACAAAACAGGTGGGGAACAGCAACACTCAGAACATTTGAAGTTGTGTCAGCTCAGAAGTGATCTCATCATTGCTTCTCAGCTGAAGAAGCATCTGAGCTGAGCTGCCTTATCTAGGGTGGTGGTTGTTGGAAGAATATTTGGTAACAATTTACCAAAAGCCTTTGTATAATACATTATAAATATATTTTTAATGCATTAATTATGCTTGTAATGCACCTTACAGTGAGTTGTATGGTTTACTGAATAATTGAGCCCCACAGTTATAATTCATTATAGTACTTATGTTATGCCTTTTTGTCATGTGTTTTAAAGTATAATGCATGTGAACACATGACAAACACCCAGTTTCAGATTTAACAAGTAGTCTGCAAATATTACAATGCATTTTACCTTTGGTTACAATTATTTATCAAAATATAAAATGCATTTATCACGTTTGTTTTTCCTGTTCTGTTCATGTCTGTGTTTCTAGGTTAGCTTTCCAGTTCGTTAATTGGTTTAGTTCTCTGTTCTCTGTCTGTTTGTTATTTATGTCGCTTTTCCACTGCTGGTATGGCTCGGTACGGCTCAGTTCGGCTCGGCTCGCTTCGCTTTTCCACTATGTGGTACGACTCGACACGGCTCGATTCGCTTTAGCTCGGTTTGCTTTTCCACTGCAGTTAGTACCGCTTCAAAGTGGGTGGGATTATAGTCTGATCGTTTAGTTTATCCGCTCATCGGCAACCAACTAGTGGAACATCTGCACTCCGTCCACTGACCACCATTCAGCCATTACTTTTTTGGAAGTTTTCTTTCTTTCTTTTTCCTTCAAGCAAATCGTTTTAAAACAGGTGCTACAGCGGTGGCTGACTGACTGTTACTATTTAAAACGGGTTTGATGTCTCGTAAATACAATGACGCTGGTAGTGACGTTTCTGTCAGACCAATCTGGAGTGTGTCACGTCACATTTTAGTATCGGTATGGTACGCTTGGAACCTCAACAGAGGTGGTACCATTTAAAGCAAGCCATACCGAGCCAAGCCATACTGTACCATGGAGTGGAAAAGCACCACAAGTGAGCCGTGCCGAGCCGAGCCATATCGTATCATGGTGTGGAAAAGCGCCATTAGATTACTGATTGTTTAGAATCTTCAGTTCAGGTGTTCCTTGTTAATTATCTCGTTAGCTCCTTTGTTAGCCCATGTATTTAATCCCTCAGTTTCTGTCTGTTCTTTGTCTTGCATTGTTTGATGTCTATGTGTTATACGATTGTACCAACCCGATCTCACGACCAAATCGTACGAATTCGACGAATGATTAAAAAGTGGCTAATTCATAACAAATCATATGACCTCACTCATACGATTTTGCTAAATCGTACATATTTTACGAATTGGCCAATTTGTATGAATTCGTACGAATGACCTACCCCTTACCCCGCCCCTAAACCTACCCATCACGTGGGTTTAGACAAATCATACGAATTCGTACGAATTAGTACGAATTAGACATTTTTTAATCATTCGTCGAATTCGTACGAATTGCTCGTGAGATAGCGTAGGTTGTACATTCTCCCTGTTTGATGTGTTCAGAATTAGATTACAAATTTGTTGAGTATCTCCTTTGTCGTACCTATCCGTGACAGCATTTTAACGTACATTATAAATACCTTTATCATGCATTATATAAAGGCTTTAAAGGTGCATTGCGCAACTTTTCATATTAAAAATAGCCGTTTTCTAACCCATACATGCTTAAACAATCGCCTGATGGGCTGAATGAGCCCTTCTTTGATCACTGCGATCGCCTCTATAATCCTGTACAGTGAAATATATAAGAGGGATTCGAGCTCGAATCTGAGACTGGGCGTGACGTCATGCGCGTTCACGCTCGCCTGGCTATGTCTGGCAGGTTCGTGGAGCTATTCGCCGCCGTTCTGCGTATCAGAGATGACAACTCGAGCGACACAACTCTAGTCAGCTTACCACAAAAGTAGACGATGGATTCAAAGGGGCTGTTTACACCTGGTCACTTCATGTGTTTTCTGTGATCGGATAGCTATTCGATCGTGAAAAGACAAGGGTGTAAATGCCCTCCGAAACGCATTCGAGACGGATTTGAATCCGATCGCTCTTGAGGACGTGATCTGGGCCGCATTCCAGACGAAACTGGACAAGTGTAAATGCATCTGGTTGTTGAAACCAAGCTATAGGTTATGTCATGTTATTTTAGTCATATATGACGACGCGCATCACCTCAGATGAGCAGCTGAGCTGAGCCCCTTCATCAAGTCAGCGCCGCAATCTATCGCAAATCAAAGTGAAAGTAAGTCGCAGACGCTTAACACTACCATCTTCATTAAAAGTAAAGAAATGAAATGATCTTACCAGGCCTGTTGCCGATCTCTCTTATTGCTGTCTTTGCTGATTTTGAAATTAGCCGATGATTAATAAAATCCAGCTCATATCTGTTGCTTTCGGTGACGTGCACTTCATTTAATCTGTATATGGCGCGGAAAGAGACCGGCTTGTAGCTCATTGCAAACCCCAATGCAAACTCCACGTGAGACAGAAAATAAAACTTCAGTCTGTCCAGTGCCAGGCGTCGGAATAAGACGAGAGTCAGCATCGGGAAGCTTTCAACAAACGGAGAGATCTCCGGTCGGCTCTAGGGCTCAAACGGGTCCTATACAAAGTGATAACTGAACGTGTTTCCATAATAATTCAATCATAAGTGGCTACAGTAAGCACAGGGAGATAGATGGAAACAAAAACCGAAGTTTTCTACTACCCCCGTTTCCCCCTCTCACACACATTAGTGTGTAATTTACTCGAATGACTTTCCTTTCATATATTTTAAATGACTTGCAGAATTATTACTGTATTGCCTCATTATGACTGTAACAAAAGATGTGTGCCGCACAGTGTGCTCCTTAGGTTATGAACAGCTCGTGCAAACGTACATGTGTGTGTGTGTTCCTCCATGAACGCGCACAGCTCTGGTTGCAGTTTCGCTTGTCGCCAGAGGGGGCGTAGTTCTGCAAAAACCCAGAGACTTGCGTTTAGCTCCTTTAAGTAAAGTGATTCCGAATATTGTGTCTTTGAATTAGAAATGCCAGTGAAACGGTAGTTTCATTATTGCAGCGTTCCAGGCAATGCAGGAATAAATAAAGTTAATATACAGATATCTAAAATAGGTAAACTAAATAGCAATTTCATAGATAGTTTTCAAAGATAGTCTCAGAAATGCGGTTTGAAATTGCTGGTGATTCTGACGTCACAAACTACCTTGTAACCAATCGGGTCAACATGTGATCGTCAACAAGTAGATCTGCTGTGAGTGAGTGGAGCCGGGAATCATTTGCATATTAATCGAACCATGTATACTAAATAATGCAAGGGTGTCAAGTTACATTTAAGTTTTTTTAAGGCATGAAGACATTTTTTTTCAGAGGAAAAAAGACTTTTAAAAATGTCATTTTGGTGATTAAAGATGAGTTACTTTAAGTACATGACATATACATTATTCAATTGAAATTAAATTAAAGTATATTTTAGTTTACCATAAATGTGTTACGATTTAGTCTAAAGATTAGGAAGATAGGCAAAGGGTTTCAAAATGGAAGTCTGGTTATTTAAACAAAGAAACTCAGGAAATCCAATACAAGTAAACTCAAAGAAACAGGGTGCATAGCACAAACCGGACAATGAACTGAAGACAATGAGCAACTTAAAAAGTCATTTTTCACAAGATAAGTTCTACACAACCTACTCTATATCTGTCCATTTTCTAAATACTGTAGGTAATATGATTATTATTTCAGCGCTCTTATCTCCATTTAACTTGTTTAAACAATTCTGCAGAATTTTGCCTTTTAATTCGCATATAAGCTGTACTATCCCACCTGTGTTGTCTTTGTGTTATATAGAACAGATTATTAAAATGTCAATTCCTGTACCTGGCACATGCAAAAAAATCAATTGTTATTCCAACCCGATGCATTGGACCAAATGCAGCATGTCCAGAGAGAAGACTTGGTGGAAATGACACTAGACCTCATCAGGATAAGTGCAGAAGAGCTAAGTAGAACCAGGCATATGAAGGATTTGGGAGCTTCACGCACATATACCAGGATATCCTACTGTGCCTCACAGCGGCTGTGAAAACACATCATATCCACATTATGGAATAGCATGACTGTGTAAATGCATTCTTCCGCAACAAAATTCCTTTCACTCAAATTTATATATTGCACAAGCACATAGACATACGCATGCAATATAGTCAGTGTGTGCCCTATTGAAATACATGTACATCCATTTTATCTGCAGAGAGAATCGCAATCACAGAGAATCGGGTTGGATCAAAGAGGAGCAGTAAAAGGAACTGGAGTAGAAGCGAGCCGTTCCAGGATTGATCGTCCCACGCTGATTATGGGGACCTCCTGAACTGCATTTAAATATACTGCAACTTGAACGGTTTCCTGTGTAAAAGGTCATCAGTGTAAGTCTAAGTTTACACAGAAAACAGGTGGAACATTAGGACATTGGGAATGGATTAGCAGGTAGGATTAGATCAGAAAAAGATTTTTCTGTTTTGTGTGGACAGAGAAAAAAAAAATCCACTATACAAAAGGTCATCAATCCAATTAGACAAAACAGGCCATTTGTGTCACTCACTTTGTAAAGTTTAACAATAAAAATCATATACTAACTTTTGTTTTTTGCTTTTTATTAAAATACGTTTAAATTATGCCAACTCTTGAAATACTTTCAGCATGTAAATGACGCACTAAGCTGCACTGAAACTCTTATTTGGACCTTGAACCGTTTGGAAAGTTTTCATCAAATAATTTCTTTTCGACTGAAGAAAGAAAGCTATTGACATCTTGGATGATATGGGGGTGAGTAAATTATCAGCAAAAGTAGTTCCCTTTCAAGGGAACTTCGAGCTGCGTTGTCAAACGCGATGGAAACGCTCTGCGTGATTGCATCGTGAAGCGTCTGTACAATCAGTCCAATGAGAGAGTAGGACGTCAGGTGACGTCATCGACCAGGAAACTATAAAGCACCCTTGAGATCAGACCGCGACAGCTTCTGTAGCCTTCAGCATCAGCAAGCGATCTCTGTACTCTGTCCTTGTCTATTTATTGTTGTTTGTCAAAGCCAAGAAAAGAAATATATATCACTATCTATATTTATGGCAAGCAAGATTATAGACGCTGTGTGGTTCCCTGCCCTCGTTACATCACGGGTGGGGACACACATCAGCTATTTGTTTGGGAGTGGAGGATGCCAGCAGTCAGTTCTCGAGGGAGCTGATTGTGGGCATTGCGAGAAGCTGTCCGCGAGGACGCTCCGCTCCCGCCGGGCGTTCTCCGAGGAGGACGGTTCGGTTCGCGTTCCCCGCGCGGGTCTCTCTGTTGCCGAGGCACGGAGACGACTCGCATTTCGGGGTTCGCAAACGGATCTGACAGCGGGGGTTGGGACGAGCTCTATCTCAGCTTTCACATGCCAGATCAGGACTGCGATTTCCAGTTCCGAGGAATTGGTATCGTTAGTGTTTTGTTTTAAAAAGAAACAGTACGTAAACAAATAAAAATGTCAAGAGAAAGGCAGATGTTTGACTTTTAAAATGAATGAATAAATAAGTCAGCTCATATCTGCTGAATAAAGAGGAGCTTTTAAAAGGAGGTTTTATTTATGCTTTTGCCAGTTAAAATTTTACTGGCTAGCTGAACATTATGAGATTGAAAAATAAATAAGAGTTTTTAGATTAAATTTATCTTAAAAACTAGAAAACTCTGTTTCTCAGCCTCCTCGTCTGGGTTTATATTTTATGTGTTTAATCCCCATATTATAGCAATGTTTGGGTATTTCAGTGCCTCGGGTTAAGAGACGCTTGCAAGCTTTCTCTCTCCCGAGTCGGTGTCATCGTTTTTAACCCCGACGTTACCCACCAGCCATCATAAATAATGAATAATTTTTTTATTAGGCAGCCCTGGTGGGTATGGAATGTGTGTGAGGAGCGACTCCCTGAGGAGGGTCGCAGCGCTGCCAGTTCGGTTGTTCCCGCTGGTGGCCACAGAATTATATGTACATATATGTTTTTCCCGATATAAAGATAATGGGAAAATAAAAATATGTCTGTTCTTCTGGACGCTCCGCTTTCAAGAAAACTATGAAATAATCTATTCAGCGGTGTTCCAGAGGTTTCTTCCTCACCAATGTTCCTGAGACTGCTGGACGAGAGCAGTCTCGGCCTATTAAGCTCCTCACAGCACAAGGTGCAAACAGAACAGTCTAGCCAGTTAGAGATATGCAAGATCTGAGGACTGTTTTATCTCTAAAAAAGCTTGGACAAAGGAGAAGCCCTGACGCTGAGGCGGTCAGGCTTCTAAGGGTGGTCCCCTCTGGGGTAGGGACGGTTTTGAGAAATCGTTTCTCCTCAGTGCCCTTTGGGGCGCGACTCTCTGAGGAGGGTCGCAGCACTGATGGTTCGGTTTCCCTGCTGGTTCGCCGTTTCAGGGCACCAAGGTCTCAGTGTCCCCAAACGAGCCTTAAAAAAGAGCAGTCAGTTCAGTTTCCCTGCCGGTTCGCCGTTTCAGGGCGCCGAGGTGCCTGCTTTATCCAACGGTCCTCCGAGGAGGGTCGTAGGAACTAAGCTAGTGAAGAGATAGGCAGATCTGAGGACTGTCATCATCTCTAATAAAGCTTAGACAAGAAAATGAGGCTATCAGGCTTCTGAGGGCTCCTCCGGGGCAGGGACGATTTTGAGAAATCGTTTCTCCTCGGCAACCTCTGGGGTGCGACTCTCTGAGGAGGGTCGCAGCGCTGCCAGTTCGGTTGTTTTCTACCGGTTCGCCGTTCAGGACACCGAGGTGTCAGCGTCCCCATACGATCCTCCGAGGAGGGTCGTAGAGCGGTCAGTTTGGTTGCTTCCTGTCGGTTCGCTGCTTCAGGGCACCGAAATGATTGTTCAAGCAAATCCAGAGGCCAGTCTTGAGAGACTGGTTCCCCTAGTAGGTTATGGAACAGGAAGTATTGACACTTCTGTAAAAGGAGCTGTAGAAGGTATTCCTCCTCCCAGCAGACAGCCATTACTTCATTGTTTCTGAAAGAGGATGAGGTGTTGCGCCCTACTCTGGACCTGTGTCAATTTAACAGCAGGATTTAGAATCGTAAGTTCAGTATGCTTAAATATGATTGTGTCACAGATTCAGTCCGAGGACTGGTTTCTCTCAATAAACTTAAGGGACGCTTACTTATCTTTCCATCCTCATCACAGGAGGTTCCTGAGGTTTGCTTTCGGGGGCGAAGCATACCAATATCGGGTTCTCCTATTCAGCCATGGTTCATGCCCCACACCTTTGTTTTCAATATGCGTGGATGCAGCTCTGGCTCCTCTGGACTCCAGGGCATTTGCGTATTATACTATCAATGATTTATTGATCCTAGCTCAATCTGAGCATGTGGCAGTTCGGCATTGAGATGTCGTTCTGTCTCATTTTAAGATGTTGGGGGGGTTGTTGCTCAACGCCAAGAAGAGTGTGCTCTGAGGACCACTTTTCTAGGTGTAGCCTTTTACAGCAGTAAATGGGGTATATATCATGGCAGCTGTGTCCAACGTACTTACTTTTGGCCTCCTGTACATGAGACCCATGCAGTGATGGCTCAGGACCAAGGGGTTTTCTCTGAGGAGAAAAACGTTTTTCGCATGATCAAGGTCACGCGGCTTTGCCTTCGTGCTTCGGTCTTGAGGAAGAACCTTGGTTCCTCGCCCAGGCCCATTGTTGGGGGCTTCTTGTTGACGCATAATGTTATCGACGGATGCTTCCCTCACAAGTTGGGGGGGTATATCTAGGCCAGTTACTCACTGTCAAGCAATTTTTAGACTGGTGTCTCTCATGGCAGCTGTGTCCAACGTAGTTACTTTTGACCTTTTGTACATGAGACCCATGCAGTGATGGCTCAGGACCAAGGGGTTTTCTCCGAGGAGAAAAACGTTTCGCATGATCATGGTCACGCGGCTTAGCCTTCGTGCTTTGTCATGCCGAAGAGCCTTGGTCCCTCGCCCAAGCCCAGTTTTTGGGGCTTCTTGTCGACGCATAATGCTATCGACGGATGCTTCCCTGACAAGATGGGGGTGATCATGAGTGGTTGCTCGGCGGATGGTACTTGGCAGGACCATCTACCTTTTAGCACATAATTGGCTAAATGTGATGGCGGTATTCCCGAAAATCTCAATACTTCCTGCCAGACCCTAGAGGTCACTATGTGTTTGTCTTTTCGGATAAAACACTGATGGTCTCGTATATCGGAGCAGATATCCTGTTGAGTCAGGGGCTGAGGCCCAGGGAATGGAGACTCACCCCCGAGGTGGTGGAGTTTCTTAGGGAGAACTAAAGTCAAACTAAAGTCAGTCAACATTTCACACCGTTGGTACAACGCATTGCTCTATTTGGTTCTTCCTCACACATCCAGCTCTGCTTGGACTGGATGTGATGTATTAGGTGTGGTTAACACTACACCGGTACGCATTTCCCGATATCTTTGCTCCTGGGAGTTCACCCTCATTTGGGGTTTGGATACTGTGGCTTGGCCTCTGAGGGGGCCCGGCTCATAGAATCCCGTCTCTCGACTGAGGTCGTTGAGACCATTCTCCAATCCAGAGCTCCTTCCACGATAGAAACTATATGCATTGAAATGGAAATTATTCTCCATCTGGTGTGGCGAACATCACCAAGATCCTGTTAACTGCCCTGTTGGTTGAGTTCTTGATTTCTTGCAAGACCGTTTCTCTGCTGGATTATCTCCTTCTACCTTAAAGGTTTACGTGGCGGCTATATCGGCCTACCACACCCCTCTGGGGGGTACTTCTATCGGGAGAGATCCTCTAATTACTAGTTTTTCTCGGTGGTACATGAGGTTGAAACCTGCACTGCACTTAGAGCACCGGCTTGGGATTTGCCCATTGTACTTGAGGGTCTGGCTTTGGCTCCCTTTGAGCCCATTGAAGAGGTTTCAGAAAAATTCCTCACTTTGAGAACATTTCTCCTTGCGGTTTCATTTACCGGAGATTAGGAGATTTGCATGCCCTGTCGGTTGCTCCTTTATGCCTGGACTGATATTTCGACTGATGTTCGGCTGAAGTCAGTTCAATTGAAAAGAATTATTCACTTCATCCATAAAGCAGTTCTGCTAAAAAAAATATGTCATCATTAATCTCAGTTCAGTTCTCATACAACAGCGTCTGTACAGTCAGATCAATAATATTTAGGCAAGCCAGAGGTGACCGTGACAAGGAACCAAATATCCATCAGGTGACAGAAATGGAGAAAACAAAATACTCTGGGATAAACCAGGCTCAGTTATGATTTATGATGAATTATGATTCAGGCTGTATCAAGTCAGAATTCTATGGAAGCTTGTTTCCGCCACAGAATAAAAAATAAAAAAGGTAATTGCGACTATTTATCTCATAATTCTGACTTTTTCTCTCACAACTGCGAGTTTACATCTCGCAATTCTGACTTCTCAGAATTGCGTGTTATAAAGTCAGAATTATGAGATATAAAGTCAGAATTGCGAGATATAAAGTCAGAATTGTGTGATATAAAGTCAGAATTGCGAGATATAGTCAGAATTGCAAGATATAAAGTCAGAATTGAGTGATATAAAAATTGTGAGATATAAAGTCAGAATTGTGAGATATAAAGTCAGAATTGCGTAATATAAAGTCAATTGCGTGATATAAAGTCAGAAATGCATGATATAGTCAGAATTGCGAGATATAAAGTCAGAATTCCGAGATATAAAGTCAGAATTGAGTGATATAAAAATTGTGAGATATAAAGTCAGAATTGAGTGATATAAAAATTGTGAGATATAAAGTCAGAATTGCGTGATATAAAGTCAGAAATGCGTGATATAGTCAGAATTGCGAGATATAAAGTCAGAATTGAGTGATATAGTCAGAATTGCGAGATATAAAGTCAGAATTGCGTGATATAAAGTCAGAATTGCGAGATATAAAGTCAGAATTGAGTGATATAGTCAGAATTGCGAGATATAAAGTCAGAATTGTGATATATAAAGTCAGAATTGTGAGATATAAAGTCAGAATTGCGTGATCGTCAGAATTGCGTGATATAGTCAGAATTGTGAGATATAAAGTCAGAATTGCGAGATATAAAGTCAGAATTGCGTGATATAAAGTCAGAATTGCGAGATATAAAGTCAGAATTGTGTGATAGTCAGAATTGCGAGATATAAAGTCAATTGCGTGATATAAAGTCAGAATTGCGAGATATAAAGTCAGAATTGCGTGATATAAAGTCCGAATTGCGAGATATAAAGTCAGAATTGAGTGATATAGTCAGAATTGAGTGATATAAAGTCAGAATTGCGTGATATAAAGTCAGAATTGTTGTTTTATTGAATTCTGATTTCATATCTCGCAATTGTGAGATAAAAAGTCGCTATAATTTTTTTTTTTTTAATTCAGTGGTGGAAACGAGCTTCCATAAAATTCAGATCTGGATTGGTAGCATTAAAAAAAATCATGGGTGGCCATTCAGCAAATCCACCGCTCCACCTGCGGACCTTTATTACCCATAGCCACTAGTTCTCTGTGACCGCAGGGATCAATTAGAAGACCTTGACTCTCAGTTAGTCAGTCTCAAAGGCTTGGAGAACACCTGCGCTATCCGACTTATCCGCAATGAAAGCAGGACTTATGCTGGGAACGCTGCAGGTCCGATTGTTCAACATGCAGTGTGCATCAAATGACGGCAGCAGAACATATGCGAACACATGCACAAAACCATCATCATCCTCATCACACGTGCACAAACGCCGACGCACAAGAACACAGACCGAAGTAGCCCCTCACATCCTTTATTTAGGATCATGTTCTATATGACTTTGGAACGGCACCAACGCCTGTTTCTTCACTCAGCGCACACTTTTTCCACACAGTCAAAATGGCTTTTACACATTCGCTGATTCCTAAAAGCTGGAAAATAACGGAGCTGAAATTGTAGTCAGTCAGTGCCTTGTTCACACAGGAATATTCATTACCACCAAAAACCTTTTCCCATCTTTGCCAAATCATGTTTCTCTCCAATGTAAAGTGAAAGCATATGTTGTTTGTTAGCCGGGAAGTACAGTATCACCATTCATCACATTATTATACCTATCACTTTTCCTTGTCCAGGTCCGGGTCTGGACTAATCTGATCAAGATTTGTTTTTTTTTTCTTTGCGTTTGATCTCATCCTAAATCCACATCATGACAACTGTGGAGGCTGCATGCCTTTTCTGAAGGCACGGTAATCTTAACAACTACTGTAGCATGGGATTTTTTTTTATTAAGCCATTATTAAATCATGGTCACTCTTCTTTTTCTGCAATGTGCAAAAGCACACTCAGTAAGAGTGAAATAATGTTCCGGCACTAAATCCTTCTCCCTTCACTTCGCTCACACATAAAGACTAAAAGCACAGCAGTCCTGCAATATCTACAACTCATCTGTATTTATTTCTGTATTATAGCTTTTCATTCTTTCTCTATCAATATAAACGCATGAACAACACATCAAAATTAAAGTGAAAATATATTTTTAAAAATGAACTATCAAAAACTACAAATGTACATTAAAGGAGTAGTTCGCTTTTGAAAAAACTTTTGCTGATAATTTACTCACCCTCATGTCATCCAAGATGTCCATGTCTTTCTTTCTTCAGTCGAAAAGAAATGAAGGTTTTTGATGAAAACATTCCAGGATTTTTCTCCATATAATGGACTTCAGTGGGAACCAGACGGTTCAAGGACACTTTAAGTACAAACTGCAAACTTGTTCAAAGGGCTTTAAACGATTCCAGGCGATGAATAAGGGTCTTATCAAGCGAATAAGTCAAACTAATATTGGTCATTTATTCTCTGAAAGTGTTTTCCACATAATATAGTATTTTTAAGCTTTAACCCTTGTGCTGCATTAGATTTTTAACACAGTTGAGTGCATTAAGGACCAAAAATGGCCACATATTAAACATTGCCCAAAAATATTATATATTATTATTATTATTTTCCACTTTTACCAAGTTAAATCTTTTAACCAGCATCAGTCCTCATCATAACTACCAAAAATGTATTCAATTTCAGGATTTTAACCCTTTAATTACCAGTTTTGTTTGCGAAACCATCGATTTGTATAAGAGGAAAAAACACAAAAATTCAATTATTTTCAATAAACTAAATGCAAAGAGAAAACTTTAGATTTGGATTATCACAGTCCCACTTTGCAAAAAATCCCACTTAGCGCGTTAGAGACCAAAAATGGCCACCTATTAAACATTGCCTATTGCCTAAAATAAGGTGCATTTCCACCCATAGGGAATAAATATGTAGTGACGTCAGCTGGTGGAATACACTATATAATGCACATATAATGCTTTTGCTTCAAAATGAAAGGATGTTTGTGCAAAAATCATGTTTCATGTATTACTGACAGCCTCAGATTTAAACAACGTTTTAATGGGTTTCAATGGGCCATTTTTGGTCTTTATGGTGCTGAGTGTTACTATTTGATCTACACAGTGTGTGTTATACATATTTTGCAAAATATGATCACATTTTTTACATGTATCCAAAAAGTCACAATTTTGCCAAATTTCATACCATTTGCATTAAAACAGCCAAAATGGTCAAAGAAATTAAACTGCAAAAGACCAAAAATGTCCCTAATGCAGCATAAGGGTTAAAGAAAAAGAAAAAAAAACACAGACATCACTTTTAATGCCAAAAGAATATTGTAATATATCCATGTGACCAACAGATCACATTGTCCCAAACTGCCCCTGACCCCTCCCATTTGACAGGCTCTTTGACACTTGACCCCTCCTTTACGCCCCATGAAGAAATGTGCTGAACTTGAGCTTGAATATATGAGAGTGGGCTTCCCCAGGGATCTCATATGTCAGTGACGCATCAATAACAGAGATTTATGACCCTTCGCCCCCTTCCCCCGCCAATGAAACAGGGAGGAGGTTTACAAGCCTGGCACTCGCCAGCCACCTCTTCGACATCTTCTCTTGTGAGCAGACTTCAGTTCACAACTGTGCTAACTATTTTGTCAACATTTACTCTATGACATGTACTTTATTCTAAAGCAGATCTTAGGGAAAAGGTTGCTCTTTGCACTTTTCCACACAACAAAAGTGTTTATATTGGTCTACAAAGGACAAAAGTCTTGATTACTATTTTCCAAGTCTTCAGAAGTCAAAAAATGTTGATCTGTTACACAAAGCTGATGGGTTTTTTTTGTCATTTTCCCCTTGCCAGTTTAAATCACCATCCACTTTTGTTGCATGGAAAAGTAAAGCTGAATGGAAATTCGGCCAAGCATCTCCTTCCGTACCTTGCGGAAGATGAAAATAATACATGGTCAGAATGAGGGTGAGTGATGACAGAATGCTCATTTTTTTGGGAAAACTATGTCTTAAACACCTGAAAACACAAAACCTCCTTGCCCCATCCAATGGAAATGGATTCTGGCAATTACCTTAAATCTCCTGTCTTCAGTTAAAGCACTTCACATCACACGCGAGTCAGTAACCCGAGAGCACAAACTGCCTCTGTATCTGACAGAACATGAGGCAGATCTTGAAGAAAGTTGCTTAATCTACTCAGAGTGTCAGTTTAGATTCAACATTCTTTCTTTATTGTGATTTTGCCCAAACTGGTCTTTTAGATCTCTTCTATCATATTATATGTAGATTCTATCTTGGTGGATAATGAGTTTATTTACTTGAACAAAGAGTCCAGAACAGTCTAATCTTTATCCTTCTCTAAATCTGGATTTAAATATATATTCTGGTATAGTTTTTTTTTATTTTATTTAAAATACATTTATTTTATACTATACTACAAATCCATTAACATATTTACTGACATAGCTTGAGACTTACTGATATACATATTATAGTTAAACTTTATAATGGAGTACTTTATTACACAATGCATATTTCTTAAAGGTCCCCTTATTATTTTATTAGGTTATTTTATTATTTTATAATGTTTCCTGGGTTACCCTTATAGTGTTAGTATGTTTTTTAGATTAAAAATAGTCATAATTCAGTAATAAAAGGCATTTTTCCTAGCCTAATTTTAGCCTCTAATTTGAACGCTCTGTTTGAAGGGGCGTGTCTCTGTGGGATTCAGTGTAACTGCCCACTGCTGTGATTGGCTGACATGCTTGCATATGAAATCACTGCATGTTACATGTGAAACTCTCTCAGATACTTGCTATTACAGCTATTGAGATTACCGAATCGTGAGAAGTTTTTAAAGTATTTAAATCTATTCCCATCACATAAAATGTTGCTGTGATGAGCATTGAGCAAGCAGAGGACAGAAGATCGTATCATTTACATTTATTCATTTCGCTGATGCTTTTATCCAAAGCGACTTACAATTGCTAAATATGTCAGAGGTCGCACGCCTCTGGAGCAACTAGGGGTTAAGTGTCTTGCTCAGGGACACATTGGTGTCTCGCACATTGGTGTCTCTCACACCAAAGGCATGTGTCTTCTTATCCACTGTTTTTCGGCAATTTCTGCACTCTCTCTAATGCTTTCACCAATGCAGACACGATCATGTAAATACAGTAAGAGCTTTGTTGTGCAGTGTAACGTGCGTCATTGATTTCATAACGAGTTGTCCAGATAAACTCGCGCTGTGAGGAAATATTGTTCTTTGATCGCTTTCTATATAATTTGATCACAATTTAAAAGAGATTATTTTCATCCTACTAAAAGTTGATATTTTAGTCACTGGCTTGACTTTTGCATAACAGTAACGATTTTGAGAGAAAGAGTACCTGTCTGAACTTGAACATTTAGGCCACACATCAGAAATTGTTGCTCGATCGATTTATTTTCAGGCGTTCATCGAGGCCAGCTCTGTATTTGCCCAAGTTGAGGAAATAGTCACAGGTGAAATGTTTGGCCCATACAAAACTTTGGGAAGTTGTGTTGGCGCATTTCTAGAGAAAATAAATGTAACCCAGTATTGTTTCTTCAGAGGCTCGTATGAAGGAACTAAAAAATACGTTTGCGTTCAATTTGTACATCCGAACACTGATCAACTGCCATGCTTCGCTTGTTTGCAAGCCATGATATCTCTCGAGGAAAAACTAAAATCACGCCTGCGGGTTCGTACTTCCTGTTCCAAGCTCGTTTTCCCATGGGAAACGAGTGCGGGCAAAGCAGAGAAAGGGGAGGAAACCTGGAGATTCAACATCAACACATCTGAGCTGTGGAGAAGAGAAAGATTGCCAAAGCCCGGGACCACACGAGGGGACCAAATACAGGCAAGGGGAACTAATATTAATGTTAAAAAACATCAGAAAGTGAAAATTTCATGTCAGGGGACCTTTAATATTAAGCCTAAAATGTATTTAAATATTACTATTAGTAAGGATAGTATGACATCTGTATAATATCCGTGTTTAAATGCAATATTTTTAAAATGCACCTAAAGTATACTTGTAATATTTTTACTTTAGCACAATCATAAGTATATCTTTAGTTGGACCTCAGCACTAAAGTACATTAAGTAAAAAATTAGTCGTTCCAAATTAACAGATTTTAAGTATATACATTTAGTATACTGAAAGTACAATTGCAGGGTATTTATTTTAAGCAGCTCTAGACTTGTAAAAGCAAGATAAAATTAGCATGGTTGCTTTAGCAAATCCGTTCATATCTCACGTTTGCTCTCGTTAACACTATTTGTTTCGGTTTAGTGAAGGTGGTGCATTATTTTCAAATACGATACAATATTAAAGTTTTAGCACCACTCACCAGATATTTAATTCCCGAACTGCTGTGATACAACCAACGTAATAAAACATTACCAGATTCATGTTTTCACTCACTTTGAAAGTGTCACAAAATGAACAAGAAGCCACATTATAGTTTTACAGAAATGCCTTCCAATGAGCCTAAGTTGACTAAACTGAATAGAAACTTCCGTCTGTAAGATCTTGAGGCTGCAAATCCTTGAAATGCCCTTCAGATCCATACGCTCTGCTATGACATGCTGCCAACAGCTGCTGCTCTGACACTTTTAAAAACCATAGCCAAAGTCATCAAGTTTGTTTGTGCCAAGCCACAATAATTGCTTCACCACCACTGAAGATAGATCAACAACAGAAATAACATACAACTCGTATGCTATTACAAAACACAGACTTATCGACTTCGGAGAAGAAGACTGTACTCTTTCGAGGGTGCTCTTTTAAAGCTCGAGAGAATGAATGGAGCACTCGGGCTAATCCTCCACAGAAGAAATAAAAATAGATACCTTTGAGAAAATTCTTGGCATCCAGTAAGTCTATGGAGCTATCAAACCCATTTGCAATTTTGCTTTGCTATAAGGAGGCCAGTCACAGAAATCCCTGAAACTTGAGATTTAATTAAACAAAGCTGGCTCGATGTATACTCGAAACTCTCAAAGTTTCAAAGGGTCATGTGGTAGCAGAACTTGGATGATCTCAAAGAGGTCTGGATATGTGACATCGAAGTTGAAAGTATGGCGGTGTAAAATAACACAGGCCTGACTTCAAGGTCTGCTTCTGTGGGAACAAGTGGGTCTCTATGCTTTCTTCATGCCTTTACTTTGCATAGCCGCCAAGTCAAGATTTGGCCACTGTGCGTTCGGTAGCTGGGCTTGGATACTTATCGAGGGGAAGAACGAATATCATGTTGACAGAGAGAGAGGGGAGGAGATTTCAATAACTCCCTTTTCCACCAAAGCCTCTTTTCTTCTCACTCTTCGCTCCCCCTTTCCTTTTCCTCCAGAGGAGAATGAGTGGGGAGGACTGAGAATAATAAATAACTTCATCATTCCAGTGTCTGATTTCAAAGCGAGGTGAAAGGCAGGGTCGGGATTCGATGAAGGAAGTAGAGGTGGACCCCTGGGAAGAGCCATCTAATGATCTGGGACCCAAAAGCGAGCATGGGGTGGAATGGGCCTTGCAAAATTAGATCTGGAGCCACCCAGCCTTTCCTCTCCTGGAGACTATAGCGTTTCAGATGAAGACAAAGACTCTTGCATCCGCGGCTCTACCGGCAGTGAACTCGACAGAGGAGGAGGAGGAGGGGAGGATGAATCATCTGAATTTTTGAATGTGAAACATAAAACATTTTCCAGTAAAAAAATGCAATATTTCTGGTGTTTAAAGCTAAAGCATGTCTTTTTTCCCCGTTGTTTTTACAACACTCTATCACAGCTTAATATGCAGTCGACTATAAATAAGCCATTTGCACGTCAACTTCCTGAAGATCGTGAAAAATGTGGCTTTCAGAAGATTGCTCTGATTCAGCAGTCAGCCGTTTTAAAGGGTTAGTTCACCCAAAAATGAAAATTCTGTCAGTATTTACTCTCCCTCATGTTGTTCCAACCCCGTAAGACCTTCGTTCATCTTCGCAACACAAATTAAGATATTTAAGATATTAAGATCGCTCCTGCATACAGTCCATAGGCTTCTTGAGGGACTGGCTCTTGCTGTCCCCGAAAAGTCATTAAAGACATCGTTAAAATAGTCCAAGTGACTACAGGGGCTCAATCTTATGTTTATCAAACGACGAGAACACTTTTGTGCGCAAAAAAACAACAAAAATAACGACTTTATTTCAACTATTCACTTCCTTCTCCATGAGCCTGTAGTCAGTTAACGTAGTGTGATTGCGTAGAGCTACGTCACACGAAGGCTCACTATTGGCCGACGCTGGTCATGTGTGTGTGATGCGTGTGACGTACAATAACAGAAGCTTACGCTATTAAACTAGTAACCTGACTCGCGCAGAGGGAGAAATAAACGAATAGTTGAAATAAAGTCGTTATTTTTGTTGTTTTTTTGCGCACAAAAGTGTTCTCGTCGTTTGATAAACTTAAGATTGAGCCCCTGTAGTCACTTGGACTATTTTAACGATGTCTTTAATGACTTTTCGATGTCAGCAAGAGTCATCCCCTCAAGAAGCCTATGGACTAGTATGAAGGAGCGATCTTAATATCTTAAATATCTTAATTTGTGTTCCGAAGATGAACGAAGGTCTTACGGGGTTGGAACAACATGAGGGCGAGTAAATACTGACAGAATTTTCATTTTTGGGTGAACTAACCCTTTAAGAAATTTTTAAAGAAATTACTTATATTTTACTTATGCGCATGTAGTTTAAGGCAAGACACCATTGTTTTTATGCACTAATCAATTTTTTATATTTTGGGCTATTTAAAGGTGCATTGTGCAAGTCTCTGAGTTTTTGCAGAACTACGCCCCCTCTGGTGACAAACTAAACTGCAACCAGATGTGTGCACGCTCATGACCACACACACACACACACACACACTTGCACGAGCTGTTCATAACCAAAGGAGTATCCGCCGCACACATCTTTTGTTACAGTCATAATGTCTTCAGAGGTAAAAAAGTTATAAATCTGCAAGTCATTTTAAATAAATGAAAGGAAAGACATTTGAGTAAATTACACACTTATGTGTGAGGGGAGTAGAAGAAATCGGTTTTTGTTTCCATCTATGTCCATGTTGAACTGTTTTATGTGCTTACTGTATCCACTTATGATTGTATTATTATGGAAACACGTTCATGAACAATATAAGTTATTAATTTCTATAGGACCCGTTTGAGCCCTAGAGTAGACCGGAGATCTCTCCATTTTTTGAAAGCTTCCCGATGTCGACTCTCGTCTTATTCCGACGCCTGGCACTAGACAAGTTTTATTTTCTTTGTCTTGCGTGGAGTTTGCGTTGGGTTTTAAATAAACTACAAGCCGGTCTCTTTGAATCCATCTTCTACTTTTGTGGAAAGTTGACTAAAGTTGTGTCGCTCGAGTTGTCTTCGCTGATATAGAGAATGGCGGCGAATACACAAACCTGCCAGACATCGCCAGGCGAACGTGAACGCGCATGATGTCACGCCCAGTCTCAAACTCCGTCCCGAATCCCTCTTATTTATTTTACTGTACAGGATTATAGAGGCGATCGCAGTGATCAGAGAAAGGCTCGTTCAGCCCATCAGGCGATTGTTTAAGCATGTATGGGTTCGAAAAAAGGCTATTTTTAACATGAAATGTTGCGCAATGCACCTTTAACTTTTCCTAAAAAGCCTGAAATACACCTTTAAGTGTTTATTGCACTTTATCTAGATTCATCCGTAGATTTCAAGGCTGATTTCTCAAAAAAAAAAAAAATTCCTTCTGCACTTTACTCCAGTAACTCTTATAGACACCAAACGTTTCTTCATATCAATATTCTTACATCTATATAAAGTATATAGATCTACAGTATACTTCTATGTGTTTACAGAGGGGTTTGTTTAGGCATCATTCGCCCGGTTTTTGACAACATTCTATTCTTAAAAACATGGTGAAAATGTATTTGTCGATAATATTTTTCTGATTTATGGAGTGATGAAAAGAGATATCCAAACCCCCCTCTTAAAAAACCTTATAATCTAATATGTCAACAAAAATTTTGAACCTGGCTTAATCCAAAATTCATCTTTATATGTAATTTCATATTTGCTTCTATTGTCTTTAAAATAAGATTTAAGTGTACTGCCAAATGTACTGATAAGAATTTATTGTAAATTAATTATACATTCTCTATTGAAAATTGTATATCATGTGTTTTAATATATTTGTAATTACATACTTGTAATGATGAAGTTGGAATTTTACGTATTTAAATGTAATAAAGAAAAACCCTATAGTTAAAATGTACTTTCGTATGTTAGTTTCACAATCACCAGCTGGAGTGCCCATGAAGACACTCGTTCTGACTTTATTGTTCTCCCATTATGAACTACATTCCCAACAATCCCGTGCCTGGACTCATTATGGTTTAATGTCTCCCACTTGTTGATCATTTACTGGCTTTAGTTTGGTCTTGTTCCTTCCTTAGTGGCCTTTGGATTATGTTCTTTGTGTGGACCATTTGCCAGTTTCCAGGTTTGGAGTTTGTGTCTGTGTTTGTAAATGTAAAAATAAAAATAAATACTGAAAACAATTAATATATATATTCTGCAGGTTTGGTTCTCCATAGATGTCAGCAACTCATTATCACAACATTAACCCCAACAAAGCGATCAGGCCCTCGAAGTGAATCTCAAGCTTTGGAATGTTTCATTTTTCTTCTGTATCTTTTTATATCCCTTCTCCTTGACCTAGCCATCAAATTGCGGCTGTTTTTCTTACTTTGTTCATTCCTAATTGCAGGTCTATGAAAACAAAGTGTGAAGATCGAATCCAGAGTGCCATGGCACTCCAAAGTCAACTCTAAAGTCCATGACTCTCTCATGCAAATATTTCTGTAATGCTTTTTTTTTTACCCTCATTTTCCAAAAATAGAGTTACATTAGCAAATATGAGAGAGGTGAAGTGTGAAGGAAACATGGGTTCCCACCTCCCATTGAAACGGATTTCTCCTGTTGCGTTTCACTGAAAAAATAACAACACATGGGTGTGGAACAACATGAAGCATATAATGACACAATTTTCATTTTTGAGAGAACTATTCTTATAACCTCTTAAGTTCAACTAGGTTTGTCCAAACTGCTGACTGTGTATTGCCTTCCAAATGCAAGTTCAATAATGCTAATATTTACAACCAGATGTGATTATTTTCATTTATTTCCATTAAGCAAACACTTTTATTTTAAGCTGCTTACAAAGCATATGGAGTTCGTCAATGAGAAAAAAATATTCATAGTGTGCAATTTTTGGTTTATTAGGAAGCTAGAGGAAACCAAATAAAGAAGAGGTGAAATCATTTTTGAGAATGTGACAATGAGAAGTGACAACACATGGATTATGATAATGTCCTGTATGAGGCCGTCAGTTGAGGTACCAATAGGCATATCTCCTTATCAACTTACAAACAGCTCACTTGTAGTTGCCATATATTCAGTTTAATAATAATGAAATTTAATATAATTTGATTATAAAACTTAAAGCGTTGATGGAAAACGCTGTCATTAATTGCTCAACCTCATATCATTCAAAACCTGTAAGACTTTCATTCATCTTCTAAACAAATGAAGATATCTTTAAAGGAGTAGTTCATTTAAAAAAAAAAAAAAACTTTTGCTGATAATTTACTCACCCCCATGTCATCCAAGATGTCCATGTCTTTCTTTTTTCAGTCGAAAAGAAATTAAGGTTTTTGATGAAAACATTCCAGGATTTTCTCCATATAATGGACTTCAATGGGAACCAAACGGTTCAAGGTCCAAATGAGAGATCAGTGCAGCTTAAAAGGGCTTGAATAAGGGTCTTATCTAGCAAAAAAGATCGCTCATTTAAAAAACAAAAAAATGTTTTATAAGAGGAAAATCCAATCTTTTTTCGAGTCACTTCGTGTGTTGAACGAGTTTGAACAGGAGAGTCATGAACGTGCATCACAGAACAGAGCAAGGTGAGCATTTGTGCTTATAAAACTTAAACTTTTTTATTTATTTTTGAAATGGCCGATGGTTTCGCTAGATAAGAAACTTGTTCATCATCTGGAATCGTTTAAAGCCCTTTGAACAGTTTGCACTGAAACTCTTTTGGACCTTGAACCGTTTGGTCCACATTGAAGTCCATTATTTGGAGAAAAATCCTGGAATGTTTTCATCAAAAACCTTAATTTCTTTTCGACTGAGGAAAGAAAGACATGGACATCTTGGATGACATGGGGGTGAGTAAATTACCAGCAAAAGTTTTTTTTTTAAAGTGAACTACTCCTTCAATGCAATCTGAGAAATTATTTTTGTCCCTCACTGACAGCTACGCAACTACACTTTGACGCTTCATAAAGTTCATAAAGAGATCGTAAAACCAATCCATATGAATTGAGTGGTTTAGTCCAAATGTTCTGAGGAGACTTGACCAGTTTGTACAGTATGATGAACAGAAGCTCAAACGGCTGCGTAACACGAGAATGAACCTCATTGGTTCTCGCAAGTATAGGTGAACATGCTTGAGCTTCTGTTTACCACAACTGATGTGTGAGTTGATAAATGTTTATATGTGAATAAAATCCCAAATTAAATCTGCTCATCATATAAATCAATCGTGTCGCTTTTTGACTAAATCCCTCAATTCATATCGACTAGTTTTACGATCTTTTTATGAACTTTATGGAGTGTCAAAGTGGTAGTTGTGTAGCTGTCAATGGAGGGACAGAAATTGCAGATTTCATTAAAATATCTTCATTTGTGTTTCGGAATGAACGAAAGACTTACAGGTTTGGAGCGACATGAGGGAGAGTAAATGATGACAGAATTTAAATTTTGGGGTAAAATAACTCTTCAAGCCAAGTAAAGAGAGTGGTACATCCTAAGTCACTTCAATATTTGCTCGTAGATATTGTTTTATAGACTTATTAAACAATAGTTTGTAGTAACTGTTCACTTTCTTCTTTGACCCTTGTGCGGACAGGCACCCTTCCAATTTTCCTCTATAAAAGAATGAACAGAGAAAACGCTGACCAACATCAAAGTCAAACTAGAAAATAAAATCACATTGGCAAAAAAAATTCCTTGGCTCTTCCGTGCGCATTCCTACAAACCCAATATCTCGTCATAGCTGGAAGTTTATGGAATTATGACCGGGGCATTTACGGAAAATGCTGCTAAACACAGTGAGTGAAACCTGCAACAGCTGATGGCACGCACCAAATATACAAGAAATATTCAACCCCGAAAGGCAGTGGCATTGTTCTCCTACTTAATAAACGTGTTTGGCTTCGGTATGTTTGTTTCAATTTTTTCACAAAATTTACGACAGGCTTTACTTTCATGTTGGCTGAGTTATGTGGTGCTCTCTGGCAGAGTTACAGTAGGAGCTTTGAAGTGGAGCCATAAATGCAGCGAGTGTACGCGGCCAACATTGCATGCTGCTGTAGAGGTGGAAGCAGGACACCGGTTTGAGGAGTCAGTTGTTAAAGCCGTCCTGATATCACCAGCTGAACTCCAAGCTTTTGCAGACCACATGAGAGATAAAAGTCTGCCGTACTTTTTAGCCACGCCAGAACGCCTCTCAAGGAGTGCAGCACACTGTTCCACACACAAGTTGGATCACAAACATTAAAATGAAAGACAGGTGGAGTAATCACTGGGATCTGCTTTGAAACATGTGTTCATGTGACTGCAATGCACTCTGTTTACATATTAGCAGGTGTTTTACGGGTTTAAATGTTAGTGCGTGATTGGTCTTAAAGGGACACTTCACCCTTTTGCATTAAGCTTTGTATCTTTAGAAACCCAGTCATATTTTTGAATGGTCTATCTTTACGAGCCGCACTGTAGACCCCTTTTGCGCCGACGTCACAGTTTCGTCACGGCGCTAGCTGGAGGCAAAACAAAGTGAAAACTGGAGGCGGCCAAGACAGCAAACTGACATTGAATCAACGTGGAAACGACGTCTCTCATGACATTGAAACCATGTTGATTTTGCTCATCGAATTAACGTTGAACCAACGTCAGACGCGGCATTCTTCAAAGCTAAATGAAAATCGAAAATTGGTTTGCTTTCATAACGTTGAAACAACGCGTTGATTTCAAGTTGATTTTCCGTTAGTTTTGAAAGAATGACGCGTCTGACGTTGGTTCAACGTTAATTCGATGAGCAAAACAATGTCAGATCAACGTTGTTTCGATGTCATATTTCCACGTTGATTCAATGTCAGTCTGCTATCTGGGTACAAACCAGCACAGATTCGGCTACATAATAAGGAGCTTAAATTATTGTTACTATTATTAAATGTCATCTTGTTGTGTTGTTTGGTGCAAGAATTGATGAAAAATGAGTATGCTGTATCTGGAATTGTTATTTCTAGAAAATATTCACATCATTAAAATCGCACTGTAATGTCACTCTTTTATATTGTCGTCGTCTCGGCGCTGGCTCGGCAGAACTGCGGATCGTACACACAAGTCTTGTACAGGACCGTATTGGCATCTAAAGATTTATATGCCATCAGTTTGTCTTTATGATCGTTTTCTCTAGGTGTAGATGTCAGGTCACTCACCCGAGGTAACGTAACATTAATCCTGTCAGGTCGTCCATGAATTGAGTGAGCGTGTAGACGGCTACGGGTCGGCCAATCTGGTTCCGTCCATTAAAGATAACCTTTGGAAATAACAATCGCGGTCTTGGACACTGAGTGACCTTACACATTAAGATAAAATCGGATTTTCTCCAGTCATTGTTAAAAAACATGCTAACAATTGCTAACTAGCGTTAGTGAAGCGGCCAGAGGGATCGTTCTGCCTCCACCTGAGCTCCGCCCAGAAAAAATGTCACCATGTTTGCCAACTGAAAAGGGGTCTATAGCAGTGGTGGAGGAAGTACTGAATCTCAGTACTTAAGTAAAAGTACAAATAACCAGATAAATATTTACTTTAGTAAAAGTAGAAGTAACACAATGACAACCATACTTAAGTAAAAAGTAAAAAGTACTTTATTTTAAATGTACTTTAAGTATTAAAAGTAAAAGTACTTGCATAACAATTTATTATCTTAATGTCTATTTTCTAATGATTAATAAAACATTTAATTCTAACTCATTCAACCTAATAGCCTACTCCTATAATGATGTTCAATAATGATGGAAAAAAATGTCACCATTTCTGAAACAAGCTTGCAATTAGGCAATATCATGCTTATCCTTACTACTGTATATGTTAATAACTATGTTTGGCAGTACACGCGATTCATTAATGGTGTAATTCTGAACCTCTTGGCTTGCCATATAACCAAACCAAACATATATTACACACGGTGTGTTTCCTATGCACGTAAAAACTAATTTTCGCGTATGAGTAGCATGATAAACACACTGCGTGTGAGACGCATTTAGTGTGACCGGGTTGATATACTGTACCTATGGCAACCAAACGTCACTGGTGAGACAAACGTGGAACGAACGGACGGTCAGATTACGTTTTGGCAGGGGAAAAACTGATCAGAAAATGTAACGAAAATGTAACAGAAGTTGTAGAAATGTAGTGGAGTAGAAAGTATAATAATTGCTGCAAAATGTAACGAAGTAAAAGTAAAAAGTAGGCACTATTTATTCTACTTAAGTAAAGTAAAGATACGTGAAAAATGTACTTAAGTAAAGTAACGAAGTATTTGTACTTCGTTACATTCCACCACTGGTCTATAGTGAAGAGCAGCTGAGGCTGATGGAGGAGCAGGAGGCGGCTGCCTGTCGGACTGACTCAAGCTGAGGCGGACTGCTGTGCATGTGCTCTCGCTGTGAACTACGGACACATATAGAGTCTGTCTGCTGCAGATAATTTAATAAGGGAATCGGCGAACATTTAAACATTTTAATAGTTAAATGAAAAAATACAAAACAAAAGTATAAGCCAACAGACCCTGGTCTCTCGATCGGCCGTTTATGCTCCCGCTCCTCTGTGAGAGATACGAGACCAGTCGCCTCGTGCCGTCCTCTCGCGCCTCTCTCACGTCCCTCGTCCTGCTCGCCACAGCCAACTAACTAGAAATTTTGCGTGAAATTAATTTCAAACTCTGGTGACAGCTAACGTTAGCCTTGTTGACGAAAGAATGATTTCTCTGATGTGCGCACAGTTCCGGATTAGTGGGTGTGGCTTGCGGAGCTGTGGAATGTGGTGCATTATGGGAGTTGTTGTCTTACATACAAATGCGCCCTTCGGTTTTTTTCCTCGGTCAATAGGGCACCAAATTCAAAAATTCTTTTACATTTCGACTACATATATGATCCACTTTCAATAAAGATCAATGTTGAAATGGGTGAAATGCTCTTTTATCAAGGTGCCGTGTGGAAAATTTGCTATTTTACCACACTTGGAAAGCAGTCGGTAAACAGAAATTTATTTCAAAGTTAAGGCAAAACTTTACAATAAAGTACCATTTGCTAGCATTAGTTAACATGAACAATGAAATATACTTCTAAAACATGTATTAATCTTAGTTTGTGTTGATTTCATACATTATTAAAGGGGTCCTATTATGCTTTGTCACTTTTTCAACTATCAGTAAGTGTGTAATGCAGACATCCCAAGTGTCCCGGAAGTTTCCCGCATATTGATAGCGGCTCCCTGATTAAACATTAAACATTTACTCCTTGAAATGACTTTTTGCTGGTTGGGATGTCTGCTGATTGAGCATAAAAAGATCTGCAAGGTTACAGAGCTCAACGTTTATTTTATAACAGAATCCACTTTCAAAGCTAAAATGAATGGCTTGTTTGGACTACAGTGCATTTTTGTATGGATCTTGTGAAGTCACAGTGTTCCTCATTTAAATAATCTCCACCATTTCACAAGATGTAAACAACACTGGTCCAGAAGCACTTCCTGTTTCAGTTTGTAACTGTTTTCTTTATTTCACATGTAAATAAAACATCTTAAAGATGTTTGTTTAACTTTTTGATTCAGTTTTAAATGTTCTGTTGGTTGTATTTTATCCCAGCTTTTATGTAGTGTTAAAAAACTGAAACAGGAAGTGCTTCTGGACCAGTGTTGTTTACATCTTGTGAAATGGTCTATAGGCAAAAAAAAAAAAAAAAAAGATGGACAAGACCTGAAACTTAGTTGTTAAAATGTATTTTAAACACTGTTCCTGAACATTTTAACGTTTATCAGTGTGCTAAGAGAGTACAATGCAGGCTACACACAAATGCTTCTCCTAAAATATAGCAGTTCCCACTTCGTCATGACAATCGGTTGTTTATGGATCACAATTTATAAGTAGGGAGAACGGGGAAAGTTGCAACATGTCATTTTTCTCCAATCAGAAGCAAGCTAGTGACGACACACACTGCACATGCTCAATTGGATGAATTTCAAACTCTGGTGACAGCTAACGTTAGCCTTGTTAACGAAAGAATCATTTCTCTGATGTGCGCGCAGTTCCGGATTAGTGGGTGTGGCTTGCCAAGCTGTGCTATGTTGTGCATTGTGGGTGTTGTAGTCTTTCATACAAATGCACGCAGCACCCTTCGGTTATTTTATGTCTTTTCTCGGTCAAGAGGGCACCAAATTAAAAAATTATTTTACATTTCGACTACATATATATGATCCACTTTCAATAAAGATTAATGTTGAAATGGGTGAAATGCTCCTTTAAAATTTACATCTGAGAAGAGCTCACGGTTATGGTAAGGGGCATGACATGTCCTGAACACAAGCTAAGTGGTGCCAATCACAACACACTGGGCCAGCTAACCAATCACAGCACATTGTGTATATCTGAAGGAGGGGCTTCATCGAAACAGAAACTATAAGGTGTGTTTGAGCCAGACTGGGGAGACAGGGGCTGGAATAATATAAAATATGTGAAAAATAATGTGTTTTGTGAACAATCAAGCATGAAAGCATATTCTTGTACACCAAAAACGACATTGAAACATTGAAAAGTTGTATCTGTTAAATTTATTTCACCAACAGCTGTATTTTAAGATTAATACGGTAATGTGTTGGTCAAGAAGAAACCAACATTTTCGAGCAATCATGGCGGCAGCTATTCACCAAATGGAGGGAAAGAATGAGCTTGCAGAATATTTTTGGCCATGTTTGCACCATTACACCTGATTTCCATAATTCTTTCACCGAAACACATTCTAAATCAATGCAGAAAGCATGTGCAAATAAAAGACGCAATCCATAACTACTTAGCGAATTCCTCCTTGAAAGTCCTAACACATTGTGATTACGCGCACTTCGTTTGAAGAGAGACTTCTAATGTGTGAATGACCAAAGGATGACCTGTGAGCGTTGTCTCTCTGGAACAGGAACTATAAGAACTCATCTGGAGGCTATCATCCCTATTCGCACTGCAAATTTAAATCACCTCAGAATGGGCTGACTCAGAGTGGTCAGTTGTTTTAGTCATTGCTATGCTTAGTATGAATGTGGCAAGTCTTTCATCAGCACTGACTGATGAGCACTAAGTGGTGCGCCATGAGAGTCTCGTGGGGGATGAACCAGTGAGATCATGTTTAAAAAAAGAACAACATGAAAAGAAAACCAGAAGAAAAACAATGTGATGAAAAATCACAGCCGTCAAAGTGCAGTTCCTCCCCTCTTAAACTTTTCAATATGATAAAAGCAGAGAAAGGTATTAAGCTAGTTGACGTGATATGCTTTATTACATGTCCAAGGTGTCATTTATAGTTAAAAATAGGTATTTGTATTGGATTATGGTTATAGAATATATATACATAAATTCCATTAGTAAAACAGAGCATCAAAATGCTTGTACAGGATCACAATGGCATTTATCATACCTTTTTTTTTTTGAAAAAAAAGCATGCTATTATCCCACTTATATATATATATATATATATATTTTTTTTCAAAATACATTTTTTTTCTATAAACATGTTTTAAATTTATGAAATTAATTTAATATCATAGGACCCACATAATTCCTCATGACTGCATCAAGGTCAAAGCTTTCACTTAAAAAAATGTGACCTTTTTATGGCATGGCATGATTACTGTCTGTAAAAGATGCGCAACCCAACCTGACAAAAATTTTGGACCCATATGTCTCTTTTTACTATTTCAATCTTGGTATCTGCAATGTATTATTATTTGTAAACTCCTTCTCCTCGTTTTGTGCAACCCGGTCTCATCCCAAGACGTCATATAACTGACGTTTTGGGACGTCTTTTGACCATACGTCAATATTCGCCTTTTTAGGGACCCCTTAAACGTCGGTAGATGAGGTTATGGGATCCTAACTCTACCCCAGACCTAAACCTAACCCTAAACCTAACCCGTCACCTAACTGACGTTAAAGGTAAAGCGTCAGTTGTATGACGGCCCGGGATCGCCATCTACCGACGTTTAAGGGGGCCCTAAAAAGGCGGATATTGACGTATAGTCAAAAGACGTCAGTTATATGACTTTTTGGGATGAGACTGTGTTATTTTGTGAGAGGTTTGAAACACGTAGCTCCGCAACTGGATGTTTTTTTAAAGAAACCCCACCACTTTTGTCACATGCCTGTCCTCTCTTGTGCTACAGTGCCATGTGCTGTTGTGATTGTTGATCCATCCCCCTCGTTACCTGATTAGTGTTTGAGTTGTTCCACCTGTCCCCTCTTGATTTGTTCCCTTTTTAAGTCTCCTCTTGTATGCAGTCCTTGTCGGTTCGTTGTCATACGTCTTCCCAGTTCCTTGTTGATGTTCTTATGTTCAGAGTCCGTGTTGGGTTCATGTTCATTTATTGTGTTTTCCCCCTCGTGGGTTTTTGATTTGTGTTTATTCTGTTTTTGTTAATAAATCCTCCTTGTTTTTGCACTTGAGTTCTCTTCCCATTTTTGTAAGTGTTCCGTGACAACTTCAGGTCGACATTGCACTGGGGCCATTTTATTATTACAGACTTATTTTCAATATTGTACATGAAACAGAGATCCTATTAGTTATCCAGATACATTCGCTTGATGTTGACAAGTGTAAATGCAGCGTGTCCTGAGTGACCGATAATGCTTTATCAGATCATTGGCGCTCTAGTCAGTGGAAACAGGAACAGGTTCTGAAAGGGTTCGCAAGTTGAACCAACTCCTAACCAACTTTGAACCAGCACCAGTTCCGAACCAGTTCTTTTTTGGTGGAAAAGGAACAGATAGTCTTGAAATCTAGACGCACCCTATCGGCAGCAAAAATTATTTCGCAGTCAGTGTGGTCTAGCAACTCTCCATAGACGTTTTAGCTGGAAAAACCAAACTCTGGTCAGGCCAATCACATCGTAAATAGAGTCGGTGGGCGGGCTTAACATAATGACGACAGAGTTGCGACGGTGCACTGCTACTTGATAACAAAGAATGGCTGCTGCTGGCGAACAGCTGTCTTTTGATTCGGCTTTTGACCGCTACTCTGGATGATTTGAACTTAAGCTTTTCTTTGAAACCAGAAAAAAGAACGGCTCTTGAGTCATTTAAAAAAAAAATTGTAAAAGAGTTGTGCCTACTGGATACGCTCTGACTACATCACCTTCTTCGTTGCTTTGATTGGTTGTAGCCAGGGCCTGAAATTAACACCCGACCACCTGCCAAATGCGGGTAAATTTTGCTATTGGCGGGTAACACTGTCAATCTACCTGCCACATTGGCAGGCAGCCAATGAGAATTGAGTGATTCATTAGGATTTTTACATTTCAACGAAGTCCGCTATTGCGGTGGACTTTAGCTAAAATGTGGCGGCACATTACTGGGGTAAAGAGGCCAGCTGAAACAAAACAAACAGCCAACAAAAAGATGAGGATGAGAAAAAGAAAAGTAAAGAAGACATTTTAATACAAAGTGAACAATCGGCGGCAATGGCAAGGTTCGTGAGCGGCTGATTTATGACAGCGACTGTTGTTTCGTAACGTTCATGCGATCAGAAAGAAGATGAGGCTCTTTTTCTGACTACGTGTGCGAGTATTAAACTGTTGATGAGATGGGATGGGAGTACAATGACAGCTGCACAGATGTGTGTGCGTGTGCAACTGTGCATGTTGGGAGTTGGGAACCGGTGAGAAAATGTCCGGTACCCGGTAATTTTATCAGTAATAACAGTATTTAGTTGATATTTAACCGTTCCTGAACGCTGTAACTAAAAGCTGTTAAGAGTAAGACCTGTACGTGACTAAATCCGCCATCAACACAGCCGCGTGTGATTTGTTTACGAGCTGCGGTAGGTCTATCTGTTGAGTACTATATGTTGTGTGTGTGTGTCTGTCAAAATCAATGAATAAAAAGATTTTTTTGTTTAAATGTATGTTATTAGAGTTATTATTACTTGACAGCACTTAAATGTGTGTTCTTACAAGTTAAAGAACAATATTGTGAAATTCCCGGGTTTTTTTTTTTTTTTTTTTTTTACGTTTATGAGGCAAAAAAAAAAATGGCTGGTAAAAAGTCTCTGTGGCAGGTGAATTTTTAAATCCACCTGCCACAGTGGCCGGTGGCCGAAAAAATTAACTTCAGGCCCTGGTTGTAGCACTATCCAATTGCGTGTAGAGAGAATTTGAAAAACAACCATTTATCCCGCCCTGATTGAGCCCTGTCAATGATGAGTTCCTGGCTAGGTAACAGAGGGAATCAGAACATCACCCAGATGGAAGGTCCCCTAAATGAAGAGTTTAGGATTAGCAGCTAAAATAAATGAAACACTAAAGAGGGCCACTGAGATCACAGGGCCAGCTGTGTTGTGAGCAGTTCAACCATTGCAAATTAAACATTCAAAAAAAACTGTCCCTGCTGGAACAATGAAGCAAACCACGACAGCCCACAGAGAAAGGACAAAAGCCATAGCCTCGAGTGTCAAGCTCAAACACACGATATCCACAGCCACTACTTGAAACTCAGCCAGGAAGAAACACCAACAAAAGCAAACGTCACGCTTGAATCCAAGAGTCCATTTTAAAGGAGAAAGTATATGTTTTGGATATGCAATTGTGTAGTTTTTTTATTTCCACTTTTATAATATATTTTTTTATAATGAATTGTCTCATATGCTGTGATGTCACATACAAAACTTCTAAAGCCAAAAAAAAAAAAATCTATAAACAATATAGACATGACCATTTTTCTTCGGTTGCAATTGAGATTAATTATATTATTTCAGTCAATACTGTATGACATTTTCTTCTCACAGTATTTGATGTACTTGCAAAAACATTCATTTCAGATATTATGAAAAAAAGAAACAAATGGGTCCCATTTTTTTAATGTAACAGGTCCACTATCAGGCTGCAGGCTGCCATAAACAGACGGTGTGATACAAGATTGATTAGTGGGATGATCTTCTCCAGTCATTTGTCAGAATTGGAAACAGAGACACTATTTTATACACAAATGTAGCCCATCCCTCCCACACAGTGAGAGGAAAGGTGGAAGGAGGTGAGATCTAGGACGCAGAATGTGTGGTCTGAGCATTCAAAGCAAATGAAATGTACCAGAATCAAAGTGTAACGGCACTTAGTTTATGAAAGATAAGACCCAGTATGTGTTTAAAGTAACTTGTAGACATCCCCTAAATCTCTTTGAGTAAACAATGATGTTCAATGTAACAGAGCTGTAGAGCTTTTTATTAGACAGGGATTTTTATGTGAGTACGTAGTGCTTTCTCCTTCAGCTAAAGGGTCCAGAATTTACTCTTTTAATGGATGTGAATTAAGAAAAGTAACTGACTATATATTTCTTAATAGCCATAAAACTATTCTGCATTATTTTAATATGCTACATTGTGTTATTCTTCTAATAACAGAAATATTCACCTTTTGACATTTGAGAACGGATCAAAGTATTGCAAATTAAACCATGTATAAAGTTAACCAACTGTCCAGCAGTCAAATGTACATGGCCAAAGTCATTTTTACTAACACTTGGAGATTAAAAAAACGGGGCCACTGGATGCTGGTCCTGACTCCTGAATAGAAGTGAAAAAACCTATACCCTGTAAAAATTTATTGTGATTATAAAAGACTGTAAAAATGCTACAGTGAAAAACTGTTAATTGGTTAACAGAACCTTTCCTTACTATATACGGTAAATAACTATAATAGATCTAATGGTAAATTTTTACCTCTAATTTTACTGTAAAATACCGTCAAATTTACAGTTTTTGAAAATGAACAACTCGTTGTATAATTAACAGAGAAAAAAGTAAAATTCCCTGCGTGACCCTTCGCATTTGATGTATTTTTTGTTGAAATAACTTTTTTCTTCATATTTGCTTAGTCTTTTTCTAATCAGTTATGTACATTACGGTTTTATGTGACATTTAATGTTGTTAAATTAATGTTTATTGCCTTACCATGATGCTGTTTAATGTTTGACTGAATGACACTGCACAGCTTCTATAATAATATTAAGTTTCTTGTGGAAGAGCTGCTTTAAACATAATTTCTCCCCTCACACATGAACAATATGGAATAACCAATATGTATTATCTAAAAGGAAAAGTATACATATAAAAGAGAATGGTTTGATAAGGGAATTATCTTTATTTCTAATTTATTAAAATGTAATGGTGAGATCTATAGCTATCAACAATTTCTTGCTCTCTCAGGGATTACATGTAGATACTACCGTATGATTGTTAAAAACATTTCCATTAAATTACTTCATCTTGTGAAACCGCATCTCAGTTACAACTCAGTGTTGCAGAAGATTCCAAAACTTGTTATTGGGTGTTAATATTTTTGGATATGAAGTGTAATAATTCTTATATCTTGAAGTGTCTTAATCGAGATATTGCTACCGTATAACTTCTCTCCATGTTGTTTTGTAATCTTGACTCTGAAACTCTCATACAGATATAATTGATAACATTTTAAAGTTAATAATTCTTCTTGGGAAATTTCATATACATAAAGCTAAAGTAATGTCTATAACACCCTCCTTTAATTTCTTTTGTAAAGATGTTAAAATATTCAATGACTCTTTAAATTCAATCACTAGAAATAAGAATGTGCATAAAAAAAACATCTCAAATTTTGAAAAAAAAAAATTAGAATTAGAAAATTAGAATTTAATGTTTTACTCTGTACAATGTAATATATGTTATGTGCTTTTCCCAATATGTGTTTGCCTTATGTTTGATGTAAAATGTTATTGTAAGCTTTTATGAAAGTTGAATAAAAAATTTAAAAATAGGCTAGCCTAATAATAACTCTTAAGAAGAGTTATTAGAATCATTCTCAAGCAGATGCATTGCTCACTTTGAAAAGAGAAGAAATCTATGAAAAGTCTTGCGAAAATTATTTTTTCAGAATAAAGTGAGGAATTATTAGGCTACAGTAAAAAAAAAAGTGAACGCGATCTGTGACGTGATGACGTTGGTAATATCGCGAGATAACACGGGATGAATATGGCTGCAGTGAAACTACAGAAGAGTGTTGTGAGTCAGACTGGAAAACACACTGCTTCTGTTATATTTCTTCATGGCTCAGGTGATTTGAAGAGTTATTAAAATCTTTCTCATGCAGATGCATTGTGCTCACACCTTTGATAAGAGAAGTTTTATAACCCGGAGCAGCGCACTGAGCGCAATTCACGCATGACAGCTGAATGAGACGCAAGAGACGCGGTTTAACTGGATCAAATGTTGTTAAAACGCACCGATTGATGTGAAACTTCGTCTGACTTGTTCAGAGACAAGCAATTAAAATAATGAGTGCAGACAGAGCGCAATAATTGAACGAGCTATCTCTCTTTTGCATATAGTTAACAGTTAGCCTATGTGACAACACACTGAAATCCCTCTGTTCACCCTCACATCATGTGTGTGTGTATCAATCTAACCAGAGGTACTTGACATTTTAAACCACATAAAGTGCAAAGGATCATAACAAGACTTTTATTTAGGCATACTCAAGACAATAGTTGTAGTTTTACTGAGTATTTACAGTTAAACGTCTACCTGAATCTTACTGGTCCTTAATGGTTGTCCTATTTAAAGTGTCACTGAACGTGAAAAAATGGCTTAAAAAAGGATAAATAGTTTTTCTTGCTGTATTTTTAATGCAAAAAAAAAAATGCATTCATTTGCAGAGTATGAAAATCATCAAATGCATAAAGAAAAACATTCTTGAGCAAATAAACTTAATAAGAACTGATTAAAAGAAGTGAAAAATCTGCACTGTTTTCACAGTAATTTCAGGTCTGGCTTATCTGAGACACCTTTTTATAGTCTTTTTATACTCCATTGCACCTTTTTAATACTTTTTATAGTGCATATTTATACTCTGGGTTGCTTTACAAAGGTTTCATTATTATTGTTAATTATTAGCTCTACCTTTTATATTGGTCAGAATCATTTTTTTTTTTTTTTCATTCAATCACAGTCTCACGAATCGTCTAATTATAGCCAATATTGTAAACACGATAAATAAAAGATCTTCTGTGAGTTCGATAAAGTAACGACAGCATGTTATGGAAGCGCTCTCTGCTTGCTTTCTGTTTATAACACATTTACATTAAGAATAAAGTTTTGTTTTTCATCCTGCTAAGAAGACCATCAAGCACATAGACATTGCAAAGTTTCGTGAGTGTCAACTGCATTAAATGATGCAAAAATAAAGTTACTTTGTTTTTAACTTTTGATAGTGTGTGTGCATTTGATAGTGTGCGTGAACACAGATGCTCGACACACAGATTTACATCGAAGGGAACTTCACATCTAGAGACTCGGGTGGGATCTTTAGACTTGGGCCACCAAGTTTATAATACGCATTGCAACTCAGAACACCTTAACAGCCATATACCTATTCACTGTGCAACTGATATTTTCTTGTAGATATGTATTCATGCAAATATTGTGTTTATACTGTTTGAATGTGTTTAAACGCAAGCTTAGTTTAGACACAATTGAGTAATTTAATCCACGAGGTTGCGTAATAATTTTGTTCCCTTTTATTTAGGAGACACAGGGCCAGGTTTGCTCAGCTGGGTTGCTGATGTTTTGGGACAAAACTTGGCATTTGAAAACATCCGGGTGATTTATCCCACAGCGCCATCCAGGTAAACACCCTGAACATTATAATTCATACAACTCTTTATGTCAAGTGTCAAGCTTATTGTCAAGTGGACAATAAGCCCACCAAGCTAAGAACTCAAACTATTATATAAACAGCATTGCTGAATTCATTGTTTACAAACTTACTACTTAACCATATTATTAAAAAATATACATATATATACAGTATAAGTAAATATATATAGTGAAATATAATATAGTGAATATATATTTCACTATATATATAGTGAAATTTCACTTTCACTATATATATATATATATAGTGAAAGTGAAATTTCTTAAATAAAAACCTTTAAAGAAACAAAAAAATTTGTATAACTTAACTCTTTCCCCACCTATTTTAAGTTGCCAGCCAGCACCAGCATTTTCGGACTTTTCAAACAAAAAGCTGAGAAAAACTTGTTTTTGTCAAAGACTCTTTTCTAGGCAATTCTAGGATGTCAATAATAGGGGGACTCAGCCCATTTAATTATATAATAATTTGTAATATATAATAATAATATATAATAATTTTCTACTATTTATCAAGTCAATCCCTGAATGTTAAAATTATTTCTAATAATTTTAAAATATCCAGCATATTCATTAAGAATGTAGACAATCTTTAAATAATACAATTTTCTATATTGTCAATTTGTGGGAAAAATATGATATTTTATATGTATTATATAAACAGTAAATTTTTTTTAGTGCTGGGCAACGATTAATCACAATTAAATAAAAGTTTGCGTTTACATAATAAATGAGTGTGCACTTTGTACAATTATTTTGTATATAAAATATAAATACATACGTGCATGTATATATTTAAGAAATATATACATGCATGTGTGTTTATTTATATATACAAAATAATTATACACAGTACACACACATATGTAAGCACAAACTTTTATTTTGGATGCGATTAATCGTAATGTAATGTTTTAAACACTATTATTATTTTAACTCTACATTTGTGCAGTACAATTAACTTTGAACTTTCGTGGAGGATTTCTGTCATCTGGAGGAAAACAAACACACTTTTAAAGTCCCCGTGAAATCAAAATTGAACCTATTTACTTTGTTAGCGCATATTACTAGTCTTGTGGTGAACAATTAATCCGTGCAGGTAAATATATATGAAAAAAATGTTTTACCTTGGTAATCTTTAATCAAAATCTGAAAAGTTACTTCCGGTCTGGAACGGTTTCTTTTCCTGATGACGTAGGTTTCACAGCTTGGGTGGGGAAACGCTTAACCACTCCCCTCAAACCGTTAGTTTGCTATGAGCGAGAGATGGAGAGGAGGAGCGCTAGAGTAAAACCCTGCCCTCTGTTCAATATTCCGTTTCACTTGGAAATACGTCACAGCACTGGAGAAAAATCGTTTGCAACTTCCGGTTCACGGGGACTTTAACGTGAAAATGACATGAAATTAGCACTATGACCAGTAGATGGCTGCAGAGGAACGCTCATTTGCCATTTCCACTCTCTTTTACAGGTCTTTTCGCACGTTTTGCTTTTGGATTTATTATACAAATTTCAACAAAAATACGTCAAATGCGAAGTGTCACGCAGGGAATGTCAATCACTCAAGTGTGAAGTGTAGCAAGAGTAGGAAAATTCGCAAAGTCTAATTCCATTTAGATGAAAGCAATTTATTTTACAGTGGATGGGGAACCGTCTTGAATGTAAACTGCTTTTATGACAAAGAACTACACAGATGCAGATATCATAACAATCTATCAAAAAATGCACACACATCATCCTCTGCTTCTGACGCTGATAGATTGAGGAACGCGCTGACACACCTAAATACGGGGAGGAGGCTCCCGCCGTTTTCAAGGGTACTACTGAGGCGGTCACAAGTTAATCTCAGATATTTAGGGGGCTGGGAGGAAATTTAGGGTGGATAAACCCTCCTAAAATGGGAATGCCTGATTTTCGCTTGTTTTTGAATATGAAGATGTTTAATAGCGCCCCCTACCAGTGAAAACTGAATTGCCGGGAAAACTCAGCTGTCATACATGACGGAAAATCTCGTCAATAGTGGGGAAAGAGTTAAATGAAGATAAGATACAAATTTTTGAACCGTAAAGCTGAAATTCACTTAATTCCAAACATTTTACAAAGGATTCTCCACAATGCAGTAATTTACATAATGAACTTATCTAGCGTTGTTTTATTTCAACTATTACTTAATTGATTGTTTTTAGGCCGTACACCCCCATGCGAGGGGCTCTGTCTCACGTGTGGTTCGATCGTCACAAGATTTCCCAGGATTGCCCTGAACACTTGGAGTCTATAGATTCCATGTGCGATCATTTAGGCGCCATTGTCCAAGATGAGATCCGGGCCGGGATACCTAAACACAGGATGGTTATTGGTATGGCTCCTGGCTTATCTCTCCCGTGTCCTCTCTCTCTTCTCTCCATCCATCTATCTCTCCCTGCCTTATTGCTTTCTCTGTCTTACACACTCTCACACTCCACTTGTTCCAAATTAAGCAGAGTCTCAGACCACTGCTCATAAGTCTCTCCCTCGTTGTGTAAAATGAAGAATGAAACTTATCAAGTTTCTTATTCCTTTCATTTGTTGCCAGAATGGGCCAAAAAGAATTTCTGGATGAATCTCAGGTTTCTGCTAAGCTTTATCTCTAAATATTTGGGTTATGGGGTTCACAGATATATCACAATGAGATAAAAGTGGCAGAAAATCATTCAGTTAAAAGAGATTGTAGCAGAACCCAGGCTGGACAGAAAATAATGGAAGTTACGTTTTGCTCGGAGAGTTAAACCCGATGGCGACAGCCAAGAAAGGGTTAACCGACAAGCCAATAACACATAAATACCTTAAAATAGTTGCGAATAAAATGTGAAAAGTGCAAAAAAAAAAAAAAAAAAAGCAAAGTCTTTGTGTGAAAAGGCTTGTGTGGAAGGACAGAAAAGCCCCTGAACTCAGTTCCAAAGAAACTGATTCAAAAAACACATGTTCCTGTGAGACTGCTGAAATATTATCTTCCTAAATCATAACATTTTGTCATTAACTATAAATACTCATTGGAGTCACTCTGCACGCTGGAGAAACGAAGTGGTCTGTGCGCTGAGTCCACTTCCCAGGCTGACGGACTGACAAGCGCCAGAACTTTCCATGGAAAACGCTTTCATATATGGACTGTGTGTTTCAATCTTTTAGGTGTCGTGGTTAATGGGAAAAGCCCAAGTCAAACATGCATGCGCAGATTAGTTTTAGCCAAACAACTACAGTGTGTGGATTTCTCGAGTTTGGTCTCTTTGATTAGATGAGGAGGATATGAGCGGATCTACGAGAACATGTGAACTCCATCTATCCGCTGTCTCAACATGACTCCCACAGACTGATGGGCACATGTTCACTTTCCCAGATTTGCCCAGATGTGTAAGATTAAGCACAGGCATGAAAGAAGAACAATTGAGTTTTGATGATGTGCAACTCAAGGCTTTTCTTTCTTTTTAAATATTTAATTCACGACGTACTGTTTTTTTTTTCTTCTAGATATTGGGCTACTGTGCACCACTTTAAACTACATACACTTATCAATGCCGTCATGACGCTCCAGAGTCATAACCAAAGGAACAGTTCACTCAGACATAAAACTTATGTCATAGATATGTGCACCAATAAGGTCATAATTGACAATAAATAGTGTATGCATGCCTGTATAATGCAATTGATCAATCACACACACTTAGAAAAAAAGGGTTCATTGGGGTTCTATACATGAAGCATAAGGTTTTTTACTCAACTCCAAAGAACCTTTTATGCTAAAAAGGGTTCTATAATGACAAGAAAGAACTCTTTTGGCACAAAGGTTCTTTATAGGCTATTATTCATTTATATATTAAATTATTCTGCAACATTTTGTAGTTGTAAGTAAATTATTGTTTATTAAACTGTTGTAACTTAATATCACATTTTAATCATGCAGATTTTTGGAGGAGAAAAACTGAAATGGCACTCTTCGTGTGATATAACTACATAAAATGATGTTAAATACAGTATATACATTTTCCAACCCCCATATCTTTAATTGTGTGATCATTCACATGCATTCATAAATAGATTTTAGGGTCTTGATGTTTGTCAGTAATATGAAATATTTAATCAAAATAAAATATAATGAATGAACACAAATAGTTTCATATACAACCTTTTTCCTGGTTACAAAGAACTCTAAAGGGTTCATATTATTGAACCCTTAAAAAGATTCTGTATAGAACCTTTTAGGGGTTCCAAATACTCAGCACTGATAGAACCTTTTAAGGTTCTAGATAGAAACGTTTCTTCTAAGAGTGCAGACACTGGGAAGTGAAAATAGTTAGAAAAACGTAATTTAAAACATCATATCAAATTTGTAGTTTGATAAAACATGACTCATCAAAACCGATGTGTCTCCCAATGCCAAATTTCTCTACACGGAAAAGGTTTACAAACCATGCCTGCACGCTACTAGCAAAACCACCTGCGATTTGTCACTTGTTGTATGCCTTTCATTGAAAACAAGCTAAATGTGAACTCACAAATGATACATTTACAAGTACAGTGATTCCTTTCCCATCCAAGAAGTTTAGTTCCATAATCCTAAATGAAATCTTAGGGTTTCACATTTCCATAGTCTTTCATTTTGAGACCCTGGCTCTGTTATATGAGACCAGGTAAATAGTTCCTTCTGAAAAAAAAGTACACTTTAGCATATTTTACTATGAGTACTTATTATGGAAATAATATACTTTGAAAGAATATACTTAAGTGTATGCACTGTTTTTTTGCAATTAAATGAAAATTATGTATTTCAGTTTACATTTATATTACATGCAATTACCTGAACTTTAGTGTGCTTTTTTTATCCACTCAAATGTAATTTCATAAATATTTCTATTGTCTTTGAAATATGGTTAAAGTGCACTGCTGAATGTTTTAATGTAATTTCTATTGAAACTTGTGTGTTATGCATTTAAATGTATTTGTAACTAATTACACGTTTGTAATGATTTCAATGTGAAACATTTAAACTATGTTAACTTAAATGTAATATCGCGTTACACATTACAGTTAAAATTATAGTCAAAGTATTTTACATGTGCTTTAGTATGTTAGTCAACACATCAAAATAAGTGTATGTTAAAATATGACAAAAGTTTATTGTGACAATGATTTAAAATTTGGTATTATTACAAAGTGCAGTGTAAAAGTATCCTAAAAGGGTTAGTTCACCCTCAATTATTCCATGATTTACTCATCCTCAAGCTGTCCTATGTGTACAGTGGGGACAAAAAAATATTTAGTCAGCCACTGATTGTGCAAGTTCTCCTACTTAGAACGATGAGAGAGGTCTGTAATTTTCCTCATAGGTACACTTCAACTATGTGAGACAAAATGAAAAAAAAATCCAGGAAATCACATTGTAGGATTTTAAAAGAATTTATTTGTAAATCATGGTGGAAAATAAGTATTTGGTCAATAACAAAAGTTCAACTCAATACTTTGTAACATGACCTTTGTTGGCAATGACAGAGGTCAAACGTTTCCTGTAAGTCTTCACTAGGTTTGCACACACTGTAGCTGGTATTTTGGTCCATTCCTCCATGCAGATCTCCTCTAGAGCAGTGATGTTTCGGGGCTGTCGCTGGACAACACGGACTTTCAACTCCCTACACAAATTTTCAATGGGGTTGAGGTCTGGAGACTGGCTAGGTCACTCCAGGACCTTGAAATGCCTTTTACGGAGCCACTCCTTCGTTGCCCGGGTGGTGTGTTTGGGATCATTGTCATTCTGGAAGGTTTTGGCTTTAAATCTCACGATTTATGGCCCCGTTCACTCTTCCCTCAACACGGATCAGTTTTCCTGTCCCCTTTGCAGAAAAACAGCCCCAAAGCATGATGTTTCCTCCCCCATGCTTCACAGTAGGTACGGTGTTCTTGGGATGCAACTCTGTATTATTCTTCCTCCAAAACACGACGTGTTGAGTTTTTACCAAAAAGTTCTATTTTGGTTTCATCTGACCACATGAAATTCTCCCAATCCTCTTCTGGATCATCCATATGCTCTCTGGCAACCTTCAGACGGGCTTGGACATGTACTGGCTTAAGCAGGGGGACACTGCAGTATTAGAGTCCCTCTCGGTGTAGTGTGTTGCTTATGGTAGCCTATGTTACTTTGGTCCCAGCTCTCTGCAGGTCATTCATCAGGTCCCTCCATATAGTTCAGGGATTTTTGCTCACCGTTCTCATGATCATTTAGACCTTACGGGATGAGATCTTGCGTGGAGTCCCAGATCGAGGGAGATAATTAGTGGTCTTGTTTTTCTTCCATTTTCTTATAATTGCTCCCACAGTTGATTTTTTTCCACACCAAGCTTCACTCTTCCCAACCTGGTGTAGGTCTACAATTTTCTTCCTGGTGTCCATCGACAGCTCTTTGGTCTTGGCCGTGGTTGAGTTTTGAGTGTGACTGTTTGAGGCTGTGGACAGGTGTCTTTTATACAGATAACGGGTTCAAACAGGTGCCAATAATACAGGTAACGAGTGGAGGACAGAAGAGCTTCTTAAAGGAGAAGTTACAAGGCCTGTGAGAGCCAGAAATCTTGCTGGTTTGTGGGTGACCAAATACTTATTTTCCACCATAATTTACAAATAAATTCTTTAAAAATCCTACAATGTGATTTCCTGGATTTTTTTTTTCTCATTTTGTCTCTCATAGTTGAAGTGTACCTATGATGAAAATTACAGACCTCTCTCATTATTCTAAGTAGGAGACCTTGCACAATCAGTGGCTGACTAAATTCCGCGTTCATCAATACGTCATGCGTCGGGTCAGGGGTCACTCTTCCGTCGGAACTAGACTCGTGCAAGGCCGTTAACGGAAACCAGTTAAAAGTACTAATATTTTTCTTAGAAAATAGCATGTCCTCGCTTCAGAGGGCCTTTATTAACTCGCTAGAGTCGTGTGGATTATTTTTATGATGGATGGATGCACTTTTTTGGGCTTCAAAATCTCAAGTTCTATTCACTCCCATTATAAAGCTTGGAAGAACCAGGACATTTTTGAATTTTATAACTCTGATTGTGTTTGGCTGAAAGAAGAAAGTCATATTCATCTTGGATGGCTTGAGGATAAATTGAGGATGCGTTTTCGTTTAAAAACGGAGACCTTTTGCTACGTTTGCACCTCCCGTCCTGACTAAAACGGGAAAAACTAAGACCTAAAACTGAGAAGTTTAGAAACGCTGCAGCTCCGTTTTGCGTTTTGAATCTCCGCAGGGCGTTTTAGTGTAGACGAGACAAAACAGAGGACTTCAGAAACGCTGACGCAGAGGCTGACGCTCGGCTCAATGATTGGGTCTATGTTATCAGTCATGACGTATCCTTCCCTGATTCGTCAACCACTGTTTACACCGTCACGCACATGCCCAGTGTTGGTGAATGGTCACGTGATCCGCGTTTTCAGTCGTTTTAATATGGACGGAGATCATTTCTAATATGCAGATAAAACGCTGGTGTGGACGGAGATCATATTCGTTTTAATTGTTCGTTTTTAAACGAAAACGCAGTGGTATGGACGGGGCCTAAATCATTTTTACTTTTGGGTGAACTAACACTTTAAGTCATGAAAGTTTTCAGTTATTTCATTAACTGTATCTGCAAGTTACTTTATCTACAGTTTTTTGTAATACAAACTTTTAAAGGAGCCATATGCAATATTGTGGCCAAAACTGGTACTGCAATCACTTTTAAATTACCGTAGAGTGGTGTATTTTATGTTTATGATTATTTGAAATAAATTTCTTGCATACAGCTCCTTTAAGTAGCCCATTACACATTCAATACAATTAAGGACTTCTGTTTCACCAGGGGACACTTCCTAAAAATGATTATGTCTAAAATCAGTGTGATTGGGACTAATGTCTCTGTTTGACACAAGGTGGCTTCTCTATGGGTGGTGCCATGGCACTACATCTGGTGTCCCGGTACCAGCCGGATGTTGCTGGCATCTTCGCTCTGTCCAGCTTTCTTAACAAAGACTCGGTTGTATATCAGGTAGTAAATATTCTTCAGAATGCATGTTTCATGTCATGAGGTCAAACACCAGAAATGATCTATATTACCTTATGCACAGGCAGTAGAAAATGCAACACAGCGCCCCCTACCTGAGCTCCTCCAGTGTCACGGCACAGCGGATGAGCTGGTTTTCCATAGCTGGGGCAAGGAGACAAACTCACTGTTGGAGAAAGCTGGCCTCAACACGTCTTTCCATTCCTTCCCAGACCTCAACCATCAGTTGTGTCGACAAGAACTGGAGTTACTTCGGTCCTGGATCCTTAAGAAACTTTCCCCTTAGAGCATCCTTAATGCTGGACAATGAACTTGCCCATATACAACCTAGAATAATCATTGTCCTAATTTATTTTATTTTTTTTCATATTTAAACATAAAACTTGAGTCAAACAGTAAAGGAAAACCAAGCAAGTGTGGGGTCGGTAAGATTATTAAATGTTTTTCAAAGAATTCTCTTCTGCTGACCAAGGCTGCATTTATTTAATTAAAAATACAGTAAAAACCCGACAAGTTAAATGTGAACTCACTATAGCACACAAATGATACATTTACAAGTACAGTGATTCCTTTCCCATCTAAGAAGTTTAGTTCCATAATCCTAAATGAAATGTTAGAGTTTCACATTTCCATAGTCTTTCATTTTGAGACCCTGGCTCTGTTATATGAGACCAGGTAAATAGTTCCTTCTGGAAAAAAAGTACACTTTAGCATATTTTACTATGAGTACTTATTATGGAAATAATATACATGTACTTCGAAAGAATATATGATGTGAAAAATTATTATAATTTAAAATAACTGAATCTTCAGCATCATTCCTTCAGTCTTCATGATCCTGACTCATGATCCTTTAGAAATCACTCTAATATGATGATTTGCTTTTCTAGAAACATTTCTTCTTATCATCAATGTTAAAAACAGTTAGACTGCTGCTTCATATATTTTTTTGGAAACTGATGTATTTTATTATTCAGGATTCTTTGATGAATAGAAAGTTCTAAAGAACAGCATTTATTTGAAATAGAAATGTTTTGTAACAATATAAATGTCTACTTTCACTGCAATTTAATGCATCGTTGCTGAATAAAAGTATTTTTTTTTTTTTCAAAAAGAAAAAAAAACTCAAACTGGTCTTCATATACTGTACAATGTATATTTTTTTAAGCTCCAAAATGGAAAAAAAGGGGTATAAAAGTTTGATGTTGAGTAAATTACATAATTAAAAAAAACTTTAACACTTCGTGCTTGAACCCCAAATAAGAAGAGACCTTTTTGACGATTATAGCGCCACCTATGGTCCAATCTCCTATCTTGGCATGCTTCCTGACCATGTTAGGACACATATGCTCATCAATGTTTGTGAAGTTCTGACTTTTCCTTTGGGATTTATTGGCTTTTGACTTAATTTTGCCATTGCCCACTTTCTAAATGAACCTGTTACAGCCAACCAAATGTAACTTTTTTTTTTGATAATTATTGATCTAGAGTGTCCAGAAAATAGGCTTAGACTGTCCGATTGGGCGAAAAACCGGGGACTAGTTCACAAATGTAGGTTTTGGACAAAATTCGAAATCGGAAATGGATTCCCAACTGGAAATCGGAGATATACATCTTGTAACACTTTACTTGAAGGGGTGTGCATAAGACTAACATGACACCTTCATAATCATGACATGACATACAGTTTGTTATGAATATGAAGGAAGTTTTATGCATGTTTGTGAGTGACAATTGTCATTAAGTGTCATTCGCTTAATTATGACATTTTTAATGTAAATATGACATTGTTTGAGATGTCTTTGTTATGACACCTTGACATAAACCATAACATCATAACCTGTCAGTGTCTTTGTCATGACAACTTAATTATCACAACCTAATTATCAAACTTAAGAAACCACCTAGCTTTATCGGTTAACTTTTTAATGACAAATTAAATTAGTACCACTGTAGTTGAGGTCACGAAAAATATTCATGACACAGTTATAATGCCTCATGACAGCCAATGTCAAAGCCAACCGCATGACAGTTTAACTTAATTTAATGTCAAGTTGTCACGACAAAGACACTGACAGGTTATGATGTATTGGTTTACGTCAAGATGTCATAACAAAGACATCTCAAACAATGTCATATTTGCATAAAAAATGTCATTATTGAGCGAAAGACACTTAATGACAGTTGTCATAAACATAAGTAAACCCTACTTCATATTCAAGACATATGTCATGTCATCATGGTTATGAAGGTGTCATGTCAGTCTTATGCACACCCCTTCAAGTAAAGTGTTACCAAAACTTTTAAAGCTTTTCCAGCTTTGGTCATTGCACCTGTACTACTGTGTGTATTGTGAAAAATCTGCAGTTTTTTCCCGTGCTTAATCAGAGCTAATATAGCTGTATAAACCTTGGATTCACCCGCATGTGTTCCACCTCACAAAGACTTGACTCTTTGTGCACATTTCATAGCCTGTAGCGCTAACCACTTTAAAGTGTTCAGTGAAGCACATTCTGCAGGGTGTGATGACTGTTCCATGGAGTCGGGTTTGGCCCGGAGCGCCTGTGGTCGGCTGAAGCGGCAGGTAGAACCATCACACCGGAGGGGAGGAATGCCACTCGGCTCTGTGGTTTGGATCCGGAATCCGGTCTGTTTGGCACCGTCCCGTTTCCTGTAGAGCGAGGTATCTCTCACTCCTGTTCTACCCCCTTTTTTCCCTCCTCACCATTATTGCTCGCTATGAATCTGCTGTACATGTGTTTGGAGGTTCGCTCGGTTTACTTGGTAGTCCCTAACAGTAGCTTCATTAATGGTTATTGGGAGGAAGTGGTTAGCAGGTCTAAAGTTCTGTAGATGTTCTTCTTGGGTTGTGTAGTGGGGCTACAGGCCAGTACTAACATGCACCATCTGGTCTTTGACTTACCGACAATGCTAAATGGCCCTAATTCATTCGAAGATACTGCAAATATCACATTTGCAATGGGCACATTTGAGTCAAGAGTTGCACTTCCAGTCAGGAGAACTCACTCTCATAATGACTATTTTCCATGTGCTAGAATAATAGTCATCAAAGGTATGAAATTACACAAATGGAAGCTTGGGAATAATATAGTGACCAAATTTCTTATTTTTGTCTAGTACCCAGCTCTGCTCTGTATGGAAGCTTGTTTCTGCCACTGAATAAAAAAAATATATATTCTGACTTTATATCACGCAATTCTGACTTTATATCTCGATATTCTGACTTTATATCACGCAATTCTGACTTTTTATCTCGCAGTTCTGACTATATCACGCAATTCTGTCTTTATATCTCGCAATTCTGACTTTATATCTCGATATTCTGACTTTATATCTCGCAATTCTGTCTTTATATCTCGCAATTCTGACTATATCTCGATATTCTGACTTTATATCTCGCAATTCTGACTTTATATCACACAATTCTGACTTTATATCTCGCAATTCTGACTTTATATCACGCAATTCTGACTTTATATCACGCAATTCTGTCTTTATATCTCGCAATTCTGACTATATCACGCAATTCTGACTTTATATCACGCAATTCTGTCTTTATATCTCGCAATTCTGACTATATCACGCAATTCTGACTATATCACGCAATTCTGACTATATCACGCAATTCTGACTTTATATCTCGCAATTCTGACTTTATATCACGCAATTCTGACTATATCACGCAATTCTGACTTTATATCTCGCAATTCTGACTTTATATAGGCAAGGCAAGGCAAGTTTATTTATATAGCACATTTCATACACAATGGCAATTCAAAGTGCTTTACATAGAAGAAATTAAAATAATCAAAAGAAATCAGAATAATTAAAACAGTTTAGAATAAAAAAATAAGAAATAATGATCACACAATTCTGACTTTATATCTCGCAATTCTGACTATATATCACGCAATTCTGTCTTTATATCACGCAATTCTGACTATATCACGCAATTCTGACTTTATATCTCGCAATTCTGACTTTATATCTCGATATTCTGACTTTATATCTCGATATTCTGACTTTATATCTCGCAATTCTGACTTTATATCACACAATTCTCACTTTATATCTCGCAATTCTGTCTTTATATCACGCAATTCTGACTATATCACGCAATTCTGACTTTATATCTCGCAATTCTGACTATATCTCGCAATTCTGTCTTTATATCACGCAATTCTGACTTTATATCTCGATATTCTGACTTTATATCACGCAATTCTGACTTTTTATCTCGCAGTTCTGACTATATCACGCAATTCTGTCTTTATATCTCGCAATTCTGACTTTATATCTCGATATTCTGACTTTATATCTCGCAATTCTGTCTTTATATCTCGCAATTCTGACTATATCTCGATATTCTGACTTTATATCTCGCAATTCTGACTTTATATCACACAATTCTGACTTTATATCTCGCAATTCTGACTTTATATCACGCAATTCTGACTTTATATCACGCAATTCTGTCTTTATATCTCGCAATTCTGACTATATCACGCAATTCTGACTATATCACGCAATTCTGACTTTATATCTCGCAATTCTGACTTTATATCACGCAATTCTGACTATATCACGCAATTCTGACTTTATATCTCGCAATTCTGACTTTATATAGGCAAGGCAAGGCAAGTTTATTTATATAGCACATTTCATACACAATGGCAATTCAAAGTGCTTTACATAGAAGAAATTAAAATAATCAAAAGAAATCAGAATAATTAAAACAGTTTAGAATAAAAAAATAAGAAATAATGATCACACAATTCTGACTTTATATCTCGCAATTCTGACTTTATATCACGCAATTCTGTCTTTATATCACGCAATTCTGACTATATCACGCAATTCTGACTTTATATCTCGCAATTCTGACTTTATATCTCGATATTCTGACTTTATATCTCGATATTCTGACTTTATATCTCGATATTCTGACTTTATATCTCGCAATTCTGTCTTTATATCTCGCAATTCTGACTATATCTCGATATTCTGACTTTATATCTCGCAATTCTGACTTTATATCACACAATTCTGACTTTATATCTCGCAATTCTGACTTTATATCACGCAATTCTGACTTTATATCACGCAATTCTGTCTTTATATCTCGCAATTCTGACTATATCACGCAATTCTGACTATATCACGCAATTCTGACTTTATATCTCGCAATTCTGACTTTATATCACGCAATTCTGACTATATCACGCAATTCTGACTTTATATCTCGCAATTCTGACTTTATATAGGCAAGGCAAGGCAAGTTTATTTATATAGCACATTTCATACACAATGGCAATTCAAAGTGCTTTACATAGAAGAAATTAAAATAATCAAAAGAAATCAGAATAATTAAAACAGTTTAGAATAAAAAAATAAGAAATAATGATCACACAATTCTGACTTTATATCTCGCAATTCTGACTTTATATCACGCAATTCTGTCTTTATATCACGCAATTCTGACTATATCACGCAATTCTGACTTTATATCTCGCAATTCTGACTTTATATCTCGATATTCTGACTTTATATCTCGATATTCTGACTTTATATCTCGCAATTCTGACTTTATATCACACAATTCTCACTTTATATCTCGCAATTCTGTCTTTATATCACGCAATTCTGACTATATCACGCAATTCTGACTTTATATCTCGCAATTCTGACTATATCTCGCAATTCTGTCTTTATATCACGCAATTTTGACTTTATCACGCAATTCTGACTATATCACGCAATTCTGACTTTATATCTCGCAATTCTGACTTTATATCTCGATATTCTGACTTTATATCTCGATATTCTGACTTTATATCTCGATATTCTGACTTTACATCTCGATATTCTGACTTTATATCTCGCAATTCTGTCTTTATATCACGCAATTCTGACTTTATCACGCAATTCTGACTATATCACGCAATTCTGACTTTATATCTCGCAATTCTGACTTTATATCTCGATATTCTGACTTTATATCTCGATATTCTGACTTTATATCTCGATATTCTGACTTTATATCTCGCAATTCTGACTTTATATCACACAATTCTCACTTTATATCTCGCAATTCTGTCTTTATATCACGCAATTCTGACTATATCACGCAATTCTGACTTTATATCTCGCAATTCTGACTATATCTCGCAATTCTGTCTTTATATCACGCAATTCTGACTATATCACGCAATTCTGACTATATCACGCAATTCTGACTTTATATCACGCAATTCTGACTTTATATCTCGCAATTCTGACTTTATATCTCGATATTCTGACTTTATATCTCGATATTCTGACTTTATATCTCGCAATTCTGACTTTATATCACACAATTCTCACTTTATATCTCGCAATTCTGTCTTTATATCACGCAATTCTGACTATATCACGCAATTCTGACTTTATATCTCGCAATTCTGATTATATCACGCAATTCGGACTTTATATCTCGCAATTCTGACTATATCACGCAATTCTGACTTTATATCTCGCAATTCTGACTTTATATCACGCAATTCTGACTTTATATCACAATTCTGACTTTATGTCTCGCAATTCTGACTTTATATCTCGCAATTCTGTCTTTATATCACACAATTCTGACTTTATATCTCGCAATTCTAACTATATCACGCAATTCTGACTTTATATCTCGCAATTCTGACTTTATATCACACAATTCTGACTTTATATCACAAAATTCTGACTTTATCACGCAATTCTGACTTTATATCTCTCAATTCTGACTTTATATCTCGCAATTCTGACTTTATATCACGCAATTCTGACTTTATATCTCGCAATTCTGACTTCATATCACACAATTCTGACTTTATATAACACAATTCTGACTTTATATCTCTCAATTCTGACTTTATATCTCGCAGTTCTGACTATATCACGCAATTCTGACTATATCTCGCAATTCTGACTTTATATCACGCAATTCTGACTTCATATCACACAATTCTGACTTTATATCACGCAATTCTGACTTTATATCTCTCAATTTTGACTTTATATCTCGCAGTTCTGACTATATCACGCAATTCTGACTATATCTCGCAATTCTGACTTTATATCACCCAATTCTGACTTTATATCTCGCAATTCTGACTATATCACGCAATTCTGACTTTATATCTCGCAATTCGTACTTTATATCTCGCAATTCTGACTTTATATCTCGCAATTCTGACTTTATATCTCGCAATTCTGACTTTATATCACACAATTCTGACTTTATATCACACAATTCTGACTTTATATCATGAAATTCTGACTACATCTTGCATTTCTGACTATATCACACAATTCTGACTTTATATCACGCAATTCTGACTTTATATCTCGCAATTCTGACTTTATATCATGAAATTCGGACTATATTTTGCAATTCTGACTTTATATCATGAAATTCTGACTATATCTCGTAATTCTGACTTTATATCACGCAATTCTAACTTTATATCTCGCAATTCTGACTTTATATCACGCAATTCTAACTTTATATCTCGCAATTCTGACTTTATATCACGCAATTCTAACTTTATATCTCGCAATTCTGACTTTATATCACACAATTCTGACTTTATATCTCGCAATTCTTACTTTATATCACGCAATTCTGACTTTATAACACACAATTCTGACTTTATATCACGCAATTCTGAGAAATAAAGTAAGAATTGCGATATGTAAATTCACAGTTGTGAGAAAAAAAAGTCAGAATTGTGAGATAAAAAGTCGCAATTACCTTTTTTATTTTCCATTCTGTGGCGGAAACAAGCTTCCACAGCTCAGTGTGTTGCATCCTGGGATGCTTTTAAATATTATGGAAAAAGTTTACATGAACACTATCATTCAACGTTTTGGTGTTTATTTTGCAAGGATGCATTATATTGATCAAAAGTGGTTGAAAACATTTATAATGTTACCAAAGATTTTTATTTCAAAGCCTTTTTTAACTTTTGCAATCTTGCAAAATGAAATGGAACACAGTTTCCTCAAACATATGAAACTGTTTTCAACCTTAATAATAATCATAAATGTTTCTTGAGCATCAAATCATCATATTAGAGTGATTTCTGAAGGATCATGAGAATCTGAAGACTGGAGTAATGATGCTGAACATTCAGCTTTGATCACAGCAATAAATTACATTTTACAATATATTCAGATAACATTTTGCAGTATAAATGTTAATAATATTTCCAGATATTATTGTTTTTGCAGGCAGGGCTGGAATTAGGGGGTTGAAGGGAAGGCTATGCATCACTCAAAATCTATTGGCAAGATTAAACGTATGTTCAACCGGACTGCGAGCGTTCACATCTGAATTTGTGTACTTGCGTAAAGGTTGTTTCTGGCATAATGGAAATCTCGCTGTACTTTTCTTTCACATAATTTCCTCCACACATGACAGTATTAGAGCTCGCAGTTCTCAGTTTGCACAGTTAGCTGGATTTTTTGCAGTCACTACACTTATAAAACTACTCAGTGTGTTTGATTTCCATATTTTGCTTCAGTAAAGCAACACAGAAAAACATAAGCTGAGCACAGGAGAAAGAGTTGGATAATCATAAAGCAAAATGTTTTATACACCGCATTACTTACTGTATATATGCCCACTTTCATTCCAACATGTAAATTGTATATACAAAATGCTTTGGCAATGGGAAGCCATTTCTCACTCTGCCAGTGAGGCTTATTAAATTCAACTGATTTCCGAAACTTATGTAACATCCTGTTCTGTTCAGTAACATTTTAAGTGCTCTGAAAAATCCTGCACTCTAGACAATTTTTCTGAATAATGCAGAAATGCAACAGTGGGTCTTGGTGGTGAACAGCGCCCATTCACTTATTGTATGTTTAGTTGTTTTGAGGGTTCTGGAGAAACATGAAAGCTGCTGATAATACTGAAGGAGCTTGTGAATACAGTGATGGGTGCCGTATTCCAACGCGTTCTCATCCCGAGGCGTCATATAGTGACACTTTTGAAATTTCGTCTAAATCCAACACACATGGCCCCCTTTAGCGTCAATATAACACGCGTAGAGCTTTGTTCGGTTATGGGTAGGTTTAGCTCTCGGGTAGGGTTAGGGTTAGACCACTAGGAGGCGCCTTCTGGTCCATATATATCTGCATCTCATATTGACACTAAAGGGTGCCATGTGCGTTGGATGTAGACGAAATGTCAAAAGCGTCGGTATATGACGCCTTGCGATGAGAACGGGCTGCGTATTCCTATAGGTAGACGTGGATCAGCTGATGCGAGCTTGACTAGCATGACCTGCCAGAACTGACGCTACGCTTAATTTATTAGAAATACAATTGTGTGGGTGTTTGAATCAAGATCACAATCTTTTAACGATTAAAGGGATAGTTCACTTTGAAATTAATTTTTGGTATGTTTTATCTTACCTCAAGGGCATCCAAGATGTAGGTGTCTTTGTTTCCACAGTATTTTCAATTTTTATATTTTTAGGTCAAACCGTTCTTGTCTGTCAGTCATATAATGCAGGTCTATGGTCACCACCTCAAAGAGCGTGCACAGAGAAGTCCAAATTAAACATGATTTAATGACTCGTAAGTGTAAGTACACATTGATGGCCTAAGACACGAAACGAGAGGTTTGTCTGAACACGAACAGTATATATCGTTTTTACCTCTTGTAACCACAGCCACGTCCAACTGATCTGAGGCACGGGCGCTTTGTGGCTGTGATTACAAGAGGTAAAAACGATATAAATACTGTTTGTTTTCTCACACAAACCGCTCATTTCGTATCTTAGGCCTTCAATGTGTACTTAACCTAGCCCTAACCCTAACGGTTTGACCTAAAAATATCAAAATTGAAACTACTGTGGAAACAAAGACACCTACATCTTGGATGCCCTTGAGGTAAGATAAAACATACCAAAAATTAATTTCAAAGTGAACGATCCCTTTAATAGTGCAGCTCTACAGCCCAGAGTGCGGTTCCCTCATTCTCTGGCTCACACACACGATGTTCATGGCCCTCGTTAACACAATGACTGTACACCGAATATTTGCATACTTCGCCTCCTCACATTCGGCGGTCAGGTAAGTGTGACGGGTTATGAGGACTCGCAGCCGGCTATACTGTGGGTGTGCTGTGTGTACACAGAAAGATATAGTCGGGCGTCCAGCGGCAGCTCATGCCTCACTCCCTCATCCCTCTCCCACACTCCCTCTGCTCCTCCTCATCCAGCGCTGGAGCCAGACTGCACTTCAGGCATTTTATGATTTAACTGCAGGGATAGATGACGGTAATGAAGACGGCTCCTCACCGTCTGCCCCTCGTGGGGTAACATCAGGTGAGGAAATGAACACACATCAATGTCTATTAAAGTTGATGTCTTTAAAGGAGTAGTTCTCACAAAATGGAAATTCTGTCATCATTTACTCACCCTTATGTTTAAACCGGTATGAATTTTTTTTTGAACCGATATGAATCTTCACAGTTTTTGTCAATACAGGGACAGTTCAGACATGGCTGAAAAGCTTTAAAAACACCATTAAAGCTGCCGTCGGCAACATTTTTTTTTTGATCATATTCAGTGAAATCGACACTATAATCTGACAGAACAACATAAATAAAGTGGTTTTAGAAAAAAACCCGAGCTTCTAACTCCTTCTGGAGAGTGTTATTTGTTTTGCAAAAATCCAGGATCATCGGGTGCAATCAACGCAGGGGGGTGTGTATTGGTAGATTAGCAGGGCAGCATACCTCCAAATAATCCATGGGGTTGATGGATGCTGATGAGACGGTCACATTCACAGATAACCTGGTGCGCACGCACTCAAGCACGAACTCTGTGGGAGGGTATTCGTTGATAGTGGGGGAAGGCCATATGAAATGTATTATTCAAAATTTTGCCTAAATCCACTCAATCTGCCAGACTTGCCAACTGCAGCTTTAAAAAGGTTTGTAATGTTGCTGTTTGAGCATGAAAAAGCTCTCCAAAGTTCTTCTCTATATCAGTGTCAGTATCTCTGAACTAGCTGAAATGACGCCACTGTAGTCTTGAGTTTATTTAAATAATTCCCGCCCAAAGCATACACAAAAATAAAGGGGTTGGGCCTGGTTGAGTTAGTAGTTTGTTGAACTGGCCATTATGGAAAGGGGCGGGACATTTCCCAAACACACTGGATTGGTTGACCAATTACAACCCACTGCTCCAGCCGACCAATCAGAGCACATTGCGCTTTCCAGAAGGAGGGGCTTCATAGAGACAGGAAGTAAACAGAACATTTCTGACAGAAAGAGAGGAGCCGCAACAACGGAGAATATGCAGAAAATAGTGTGTTTTTAAACATTCATGCATGAAAACCAGTTCTTGTAGAGCCCAAAAATAAAATTAAGACTTTGAAAAAGGTCACAATAGGTCCCCTTCAATAAAAGAGATCCATAAAACCTGTGTGCTATTTTCCAAGTCTTCTAAAGCCACATTTATGAACAAATTAGTCTGGATCAACCGGTTTATTGAAGAGCGACTGAATCAGTGGTCCAGTGACAGAAGATCCAGTTTCACTAGAGACTATCAGGAGTCAGGACTATGACATCAAAGACAAAGCAGGCACATAATAATAATTTGTATTTTTATTGTGCTTTTCTCATACCTAAAGAACTATAAAGATCGTAAAGCGCATTTCACAATTTTAAGAGACGATCACTGGTAAAACATCAACTCGAACATAATGGATTAAATTGCTTGCAAAAATACACAGATCCTTTAGAATAAAGAAAGATGCTTTTTGCCAACAGGATGATGTAGTGAACTTACAACAGTTACTAGTGTACCAATATCATCTTATGCACTTAAAAGATTCTTGTGCACAGATAAGAAAAAGGCAGAGGCTATTTGCACTTAATGAAAATTGCGGTAACACTTTACAATATAGGTACACTGATAAGCATTCTTAACTAATGCACAGATAATACTGAATTAATGTGTAACTAATGATTATCTAAGCTATTCATTAATGATTACCACATTAGGAACTAATTAAGAGTCTGTAAGGTTCATGTATTAGTTCATACATTAATTGTTATAAATTAAATATGTAATTGTGGATTAATTCCATAATAACTCATTTTTTAACTAATAGTGTTAATTAATGTTAATTACCAGAATGAGCCAACGCCTTGTATTTCAACTTCCAGTAATATGACAGGTACACTAATATGCATTAATACATGATTAATTACTTCATTGTTAGTGCAAATTCATGTGCAAATTACTACAATTACTAAATAACTAGTTAATAATGATGTGCCCCAACAAGTAAAGTCATAACATAATGATACCTTTGCAAATCATTAGCTAATGATTAATTAAAGCAGACAACTGGAAGTTGAAGTGCATAGCTTTGAATAATTGTGGTAATTAACACATTAATTTACACTATTAGTTAATAAAATATTATTATTAACCCTAACCCTACCTAACACAGTCTCGTCCCAAAAAGTCATATAACTGACGTTTTGGGACGTATTTTGACCATACGTCAATATCCGCCTTTTTAGGGCCCCCTTAAACGTCGGTAGATGGCGATCCCGGGCCGTCATACAACTGACGCTTTACCTTTAACGTCAGTTAGGTGACGGGTTAGGTTTAGGGTTAGGTTTAGGTATGGGGTAGAGTTAGGATCCCATAACCTCATCTACCGACGTTTAAGGGGGCCCTAAAAAGGCGAAAATTGACGTATGGTCAAAAGACGTCCCAAAACGTCAGTTATATGACGTCTTGGGATGAGACCGGGTTGCCCTACCCGATAAACAATTGATTCCCGCTATAACAGTAAATACCCATTAGGGACTTCATTTCCACTTATGTAATATTTTCTTCATTTTATTTAAAATTATTCCCTGTTCAAGCTGATATGCGATGTAAAATGAAGAATGAGTTCGGAAAATGGCGGATTCAAACTTGAGTCGGTCGCATTAAAAGCTAAAGCTTTGCTCACCAAGCCACTGGTCCTGTTGTTAATGGTATGTCTTTTGTAATTTTATTAGTGTAAATAGCCTCTGCCAACAAGGTGGGCTATTTGCACTTGCTGATTTTAGAAAAATCACAAAACAAACAATGCACACTGACCATCATTAAGCACCAGAATAAAAGTGGCATCAGCCTCCTGTGATACAAGGATCATATTTTTGGACGGTGTTACGTTCGCATCAGTGAAAGAATGCAGACGTTCCAGAACTGTTCACGGAAATGAAAATAATTTGGTTCCAGTGTTTCTGCAAAAATGGCTTCCCGACCTGAGTTTCAACTCGGATGATGTGTAATATTTACATTCCAGAAACTCCCAGTGACCATTTCCCAAATCACATAACTGCTTCATTTTCCCATGGTGCAATTACCCTCAGTGAATGGTGTTGTTATAAGGTACCTCCTCCTCACCCTGCCTTTGAGATTTCCACCTTTCTCTAAATTGTGCTTTGTCCACTTAGATGATAATCTGCTTCACAGCACATGTGTCAGATGGAAGGAATGCTAATCTGGAAGAGGTGCAGAGCTTGGACTTTTTGGCAACCAGTTTCCACTCTGCACTTACTTTCCATGTGATGCCGCTCCAGAGGCTCCGGGCAGGAGAAGCCTGTTTGGGGAACAGAGGTGTTGACAGATCCCAGATCAGCCCTTTGGCCACACCCCCCATCTGAGGGTCATGGCTCTGCTGGACAACTGACATTAACTTCTGTACCAATACAGGATCCAGATCTACAGTTCAAATGAACGCTAACACAATCACACTGTGTGTTTTCCTAAACCCTGAGCTTTGAAACCCGAACCGTGTTTCATCTAAATCATCTGTCAGACAGTGACTGGAATGAAGGATCATGATTCTGAACGAAGATGTTAAATATGTGAAATCCAGGTTTCCTGATCTTCACCTGTCAACAGATTTTGCCCAGGAGAATTGTTTGTTTGCACTCTAAAAAATGATCAGATACTTAGTAATAGGCTTAAACTATAGAACACTGATTTATATTAGATCAGCATCAACAATCCATGGTTTTAGATCTAAGCATAAATCACATTATTTCATCTAATATGTAACAATACGTTAAACCGAGGTCCAGACTTTCTGTGGTCAATAAAAAACCCCAGCATCCTGGCCAAAATTTGCCCATTGCCCTTTGTCCATCATCCTAATCATCCCTATATTGACTGATTGGCTTCATCACTGTCTCCTCTCCACCAGAAAGCTGGTGTGTAGTGGGCGTTCTGGCGCAATATGGCTGCCGTCGCATCATCCAGGTGATGCTGCACATTGGTGGTTGAGGAGATTCCCCCTTCTGTGTAAAGCAGTGGCGTAGGTTTGATTTTGAAATTGGTGGGGACATCAATATATAAATATATATTAAGTTTTGATCGGAATTATATGCTAGAGATATATTAGTGTCACTGGATATAGGTAGGGACAGGTCCCTAGCATCCCTACTAAATTCTACGCCCCTAAATTGTAAAGCGCTTTGAGTGCAGAGAAAAGCACTATGTAAATGTAATGAATAATTATTATTAGTAGAGGTGTTCAAGCTACTTTTACCTAAAACAATCTCATAGCAATTCACAACTATTTTACTTTTGGTCGAATTGGTAGCTAATTTGTATGAATTTGTACATTTTCATTTGTTTTGCTTATATCCCAAAGTTTGTGTTTATGGGTGGATTTTGAGTTGAACCTTAAAGATAGGTTAGGCAATGTTTTTCATAAATACTTTTTGTTATACTGGTTGAAACTCTCTTCACATCCTAATAGCAATCAATAATAGAAGTAGCCTTGATATTAATATATATATATATATATATATATATATATATATATCTTCTGTGTAAGTCTCTGGACCAAAATATCTCCATCCAATCATTGTATTCAGTCTGAATGCAATGATATGATGTCCTACCTGCCTCTCAACATATGTATTTCCATACCTCCGCGCAGCTACCAGACATCACACATCCTCAGTGCGTTTATTGCAGAGTTCTAGCCACACAATCTCCAGCCTGGTTTCCATTACAGATTTGCACTAAACTTTTGTAATATTTTCTAAATGTCGATAAACACGATTATGCGATTAAAACGTAATTGTTTCCTCTCGCGAATCATTCCAAAAATGGCGCGGAGGAACTGTGGAGCCATTATTTCCAGATGAGCAGAGCAACCTTTTTTGAGTTGAGCAATGCAAAAGAGCCTCTTGTAGTGATATTTAAAGGTGCAAAATGCAAGTATCTGAGTTTTTGCAGAACTACTTACTTTCACTTTGATTTGCGATAGATTGCGGTGCGCTGGCTTGATGAATAGACGCTCAGCTGCTCATCTGAGGTGATGCGCGTCATCATACATGACTAAAATAACATGACATATAGCCTAGTTTCAACAACCAGTGTATTTACACTTTGAATCCATCTTCTACTTTTGTGAAAAGTTGACTAAAGTTGTGTCGCTCGAGTTGTTTTCTCTGATATGGAGAATGGCGGCGAATACACAAACCTGCCAGACATAGCCAGGCGAGCGTGAACGCGCATGACGTCACGCCCAGTCTCAGATTCGAGCCCGAATCCCTCTTATTTATTTCACTGTACAGGATTATAGAGGCGATCGTAGTGATCAGAGAAGGGCTTATTCAGCCCATCAGGCGATTGTTTAAGCATGTATGGGTTAGAAAACGGCTATTTTTAACATGAAATGTTGCGCAATGCACCTTTAAAGAATGATCTTGTGACTTTTACGTGCGCCAGGTGACCAGGTTTGCCTGAATTCGAATTGCCTGAAAAACCACCTCATGCGAGCCTAACAACTTTTTTGCGATATTTGTGTTTTTTTTCTCAAAATTAACAGTTTCCATTAGGCTTATTTTGAATTCTCAATTTCAATTTGCGAATTTAAAGGGTAATGCAAACACAGATAATGAGTGCTGCAAACGAGCAGACACCTTTTACATTTCCTCTTATACCAAAACAATGAGTTTATACTGCTTTCACACCATATTGCAATTATCGCAAAAAAGAGATGGCAACCCATGACATTCTACCCAGAGCTGTTCTTGTCTTCGGACACTGAATTTCTGTCAACACTATCAACTCCAAGATGAATCTGCCGTTGTCAAGTGGTATAAGTTAGTTGTTTAAGTTCATAATTAATGTAATGTTATGTGCTTTGAGACATGAGGTAATTTAATGGAGTCTCTCTTTGCAGACTCTGCTGTGTGTGTTCATGTGTTTTAAAGGAAGCGTGGCCTTGTAGACACTCTGTAACAGTTCTGGGGTGAGTTCACTGTTACTAGTGCTTTGCCGCTTCACTAGGGGGCGATGTCCTCAGTTCTGAAGGTGAGGATGCGGATATAAGCAGAGAAGTAGTGAAGTTAGGAGGGGGGGTGACAAAAACATGGATGTGAGCAGTAGCTCAAGGTATTCAGGGATCAAAAAGCACTCAATTATAGTGCAGACGCATTTAAGGTGCATCGAGAGCCCATACAAGATTTGATTCAATCTTTTAGTAGTCTTTATTTAGAACAGGAGCAGGATGACGAGGCTAATGAGGTTGAAGACATTTAGCAATTACCACTTCCCCCACCTCCTGAAGAGGAGGATGAAAGCCTTATCTCTATGGTTTTGGCTAACAGGGTTCGATATTTGGAAAATAAGATGAGTGAGGTAGAGGAAAAACTGAACACCCATATTGATAAGTTTGAAACCCAGTTGCTGGATAGTTTAGATATCTATCGGAAGAGAATCAGTTCTTTAGAAGTCCAAGTCAAAGACTGTGAAAGATCTTTGAGACAACGAGATGAAACGGTAATTTCAGAGTCCAAGAAGGAATGTCAGCAGGTGAAGCAAGTCTTAGAGGAGAGCATGCAGGATCTGGGACGCGCAGTTATGGAGTGCCTCAAACGGAGAGATGCTACCTCTACACCAGTTAATAATTCAACTCCCCTGCTGGGAACGTATTCTCGCTCCATTCAGTTTAAAATGCACAGAAATCCTAAATTGAGTTTGAAATGAGTTTCCTAAATTCAGTAGTCTGGATGGAGAAGATCCTATTGCATATTTGGAAAAGTGTGAAGAGTATCTTGCTATCAAATGTTTGAGTAGTGCTGAGACCTTGTCTATGTTGTCATCTGTGCTTACCCATACGGCTAAGGATTGGTGGATAACCGAAAAAGCACATATTAAGACCTGGACACAATTTAAGACAATTTTTCTTAAGTCATTTTTACCTGACGATCATGGAAGTGGAGGCAGAGAGAAGTATCAGAGAAAGAAAACAGGGAGTGGGTGAGGACATTCGATCTTTTGTATAGAGCTTTGTGCTTGAGGTTAAAGCCAATCATGACAGAACATGACATTCTTCAAGCTATATTGAGGAATTGCAATCCACGCATTGCCAGCATCTTGAGAGGGACGGTATCCACAATAGAGGAACTAGTTCGTGTGGGCACACTGGTGGAACGGGACCGTTTTCTGGAGGTAGAGGCAAGCTGAACAAGCAACTTTGCATGGAGGAAACTCTGATAGAGGGAGGTCGAACAACCATAACATTGCTATGTATGCTAAATCCTCCATGTCTACTCTATTGTTGCCTTTGAATATTCGAAACCAACTTTTGGAGGCAATTATTGATACAGGTAGTACTTATTCCTTGATCCAAGAGTCTTTATGGAATCAAATCAAACATGTAGGGGAGGTTTTACAGTAAGGGTCAGACAATTTCCCTAGCAAATGGCCATATTCAACATGCACTTGGTAAAGTTTCTCTGCAGTGTATAGTGTATGGCAAAGTTTATTCTTTAAGAGCACTCGTGATACGAAATTGTGATTTGGCATTTCCTCTCGTCATGGGACTTGAATTTCTGACTCTTTCTGGGGTGAAGTTGGATTTTGCCACCACATCATGTAAGTTCCCCGAAGACGAGGAGCTACATTACTTTACTAACCCTGGTGACTTGAAGCCTGCTATTACATCATCCTCAAGTACAAGATTGGATGTAGCACTTCCAACTAGACCGCTGACTGATACTAGTCAAGCCATGCTAAAGGAGTTGGTGAATGTAGCAGAGGCTTCAAGGAGTCAAAAAAGACAATTGGAACAACTGTTGTTCGATTGGCCTACAGTGTGCACAGATTCGTTGGGATGTACTTCCATCGTTACACATCAGATCAATATCAAAGATGAAGTGCCAGTGAGGAAGAGAGCATATCCAATACCCATCCATAAGCAAAGTTTGTTGATGATGAAGTGGCTAAAATGCTAGAGAAAGGAATTATCAGACATTTTACTTCTCCATGGGCTGCTCCAATAGTACTTGTACCGAAGAAGGATGGAAGCATACGCTTCTGCGTGGATTATAGAGCTTTGAACGCAAAGACGCCCCTTGATGGCTTTCCTATACCACAAGTACATCATATTCTTACTTCTCTGTATTGGGCTACCATTTTCAGTACGCTGGATTTACGAAGTGGCTATTGGCAAGTAGGAATGGATGAGGCCAGCATTTCTAAAACTGCTTTTGTGACCAAAAATGCCCAATATGAATTTTTGCATCTACCTTTCGGTTTGAAAAATGCTGCAGCTACTTTTCAACGACTGATGACTTCTATTGTGAGAGACTTCATTGGAAAGTTTTGCTTTGTCTATATTGACGATATTGTGATCTATTCCCCCATTGTTCCGGAACATTTTGGGCACCTTTGTCGATTGCTTGCTGAGCTGGAGACGGCAGGTCTGACACTGAATTTGAAAAAGTGTAATCTTCTGCAAAAATCCTTGACTTTCCTGGGGCATGTTGTATCGGAAGGAGGAGTGAGGACAGAACCTGCGAAGGTCGAAGCAATAAAAAACTTCCCTCAGTGAAAGAAGTCCAGCGCTTTCTAGGACTCACAGGATGGTATCATCGCTTTATTTCACATTTTTCTGAACGAACTGCACCTCTTCATGCTCTGAAGGAAAAAGGTGGGATCAGACTGGAGAGCTTTGAGTTTATTGTAAAGTATCGGAAAGGCCAGTGTAACCTGGTTCCTGATACACTGTCAAGGGGAGTGGAAGAAGAATGTCAAGGCACTATAGCTCTATCCCATGCAAACAGTGTAACCTATGACTTACCGGTGAGCTGGGAAAATATTGGCCATAAACAAAAGGAAGATGCTACTCTCCAGCCACTGTGGGGTGAGGTAAATGAGAGTGAGGTGAAGTCTTCTAACCGGGTACATTATGTTAGCCTGAATTCCTACCTTTTCAGAAGTACTATGGACAAGAACGGATGCCAGAATTTACAGGTTGTCATTCCCACCAAGTTTCGTGAACAATGTTTGCAATACGCACACGTCAACCCATTAAGTGGTCATCTTGGACGGATGAAGACATTGAGGAGGCTATTGGAAGTGACTTACTGGCCTGAGATTCGTAAAGATGTCTGGAGGAAATGTAAGGAATGTCAAGTATGCCAACAGTATAAACCGCGTTTTACCAAGCTCGCAGGTCGACTGCAGTCTACACCAGTGGTTGAACCAGGATACATGCTGGGGATCGACTTGATGGGACCGTTCCCCAAAAGCACTCGATTGAATGAGTACGTATTGGTGGTAGTTGACTACTGCAGCAAGTGGGTAGAAATGTTCCCGATGAGATCAGCAAAGACCCCTTTTATAGCCAACATCTTAATTAAAGACGTCTTGTCCTCTTGGGGGACACCCATGTATCTGGTGTCAGATAGGGGACCACAGTTCACTTCCCAGCTGTTAAATGAGACATGTAAACAGTGGGGAGTGATATAGAAACTTACCACCACCTACCATCCCCAGACCAATCTTACAGAGCATGTCAACAAGGTCCTTAAAACGATGATTGCCTCTTATATCCATGATAATCACAAACAATGGGACAGATGGATTTCTGAGTTTCGATATGCCATCAATTCCGCCTGGCAGGAGAGTACTGACCATACTCCAGCTGAGATTGCCTTGGGCCGTAAATTGAAAGGGCCATTCGAAAGCTTGGTGGGGAAACCTCCATATCCTGACCAACCAGCATATAATTTGCTAGAGCGGCAAAAAGTGATGCTAGAAAGGGTAAAGGAGAATTTGAGTGAAGCGCAAGAACGACAAGCGCGGTATTATGATCTACGCAGGAGATCAGTACAGTATCAAGCAGGAGACTTAGTTTGGATACTCACCCACCCATTGTCTTGTGCAGCGAACGCTTACATGGCAAAGTTAGCGGCCAAATTGCAAGGCCCTGCTGAAATAGTGGCACAAGTTAACAGGGTAAACTATAAGGTAAAAATGCTTGACAATCCTGGTAGTATTGACACATATCATGTTGAAAAGTTGAAACCATTTTACGGGACTGTCCAGCCTTCTCCTAAAGGGGTGGGAGTGTAACAGTTCTGGGGTGAGTTCACTGTTACTAGTGCTTTGCCGCTTCACTAGGGGGCGATGTCCTCAGTTCTGAAGGTGAGGATGCGGATATAAGCAGAGAAGTAGTGAAGTTAGGACATGGAACAACATGGATGTGAGCAGTAGCTCAAGGTATTCATCTGTGGTTGGGTTTTTGAGGAGAAATTGTTATTTTCTTTGCTAGTCATTTAAGCCTAATGTTCTAATTAGGCACATGCTAAATACGTCTTGAGAAAAGTTTCTCTAGTGGACTGTTTTACTCTAAGTTCGACCGCTTAGTGCGCGTGGGAATTATCAATGGATTATGGACTGAGTCTGTTATCTTTGAATTGATTGAACCTGTGGAACTTCCTGTGGAAATTGATTGACTGAAATCATCGTGCCATCATTGACTTTGAGAACGCTGGACTTGTGACAAACTGCGCTGGAAACTCAGGTTTTTCTATCATACAAATGATTGAACTGATATATAATTATGGTATGTGTTTGTGTTGAGGGTAAACACGTTTGATGTTACTTGTCTGGCACTTAAATATAATCACTGAAAAACTCAACAGATGGTACCCTACCTCTTTAAAATGATTTCATTCTGTCTTTTGTAATTCAAGATGGTATGTTAGTGTTACAACAACTCTGAGGGGAGAGTGGAATCTCATGCTTTCAAAGCTAGCTTGCTATTGCAATAGCCACTCTGAAGATGCCTACCCTACCTTTTAAAGCTTACTTTAAAATGTATACATATTTGTACGATTCACATCCTATGAATTTACACAACATTTCAAAAATAGTTACGTTTTCCTATGAGATCAGGTTGTTTTTACCACAAGCAGCAGTGTAGTATTACAAAACGCTACTTCGCTGATTTGGTCTCATTGTTTGCACAATAGAAAAGTGTGCAGAGAGTTTGTTGGAATCCGTGAATCAGTTTGACCCGAATCAGTTGGTTTGGGTGGTTTATGTAGGTTGCGTTCATAAACAAAAAAGTGTTTTGAACAAATCCCTTATTTGAATTAAATAAGGCTTTGTTGTCATTTTCAGTATTTTCTGCAGTCTCACAGTTGATTTGTACACACACATGGGAAATTAAGGAAATTAACGTTTTAAGACTTGTTTTGGTCGAACGACTCACTATTTTTTACAACTTGGATGTGTTAATGATTTACTGACTCGCTTGCGCAAAACTGTGGCATGAAAAAAGATCAGCATAAGTCGTAAAGAAAAGAGAGAGAGAAAGAAAGAGTAAACTAATCCGAATGAATCATTTTGGTGAACAGATTCAAGTCACAGAGGAAGCACCATCTCCATCATTTGTATGCAGCATGAAGCATTTTTTTTATTTATTTTTATTTTCATTAGCTTTATTTTGCATAAACATTGTAATAAAACATTTATTTAGTAAATGAAACGAGACAGCTCTGGAAACTACAAATAGAATGTATTTATGTCTAAAAAATGTTTTTGTTTTTTGTTTTTTTACTAAGTTTGACACACATCTGGTTTACCATGAAATAAAAATTGACAATTCTTTTTTTAATGAATTATTGCAGTGTTTTCTGTAAATGATTTATTTGTATACATATTTTTTTTTTCTTTATTCAAATGCCCTTGTAATCTTGAATCAAAATAACTTCTCGCTCTTACAGGGACTTCTTCTCTTTTCTTCTCTTCTCTTCTGATGACTTGTTTACAGGTGAAAGGTTGGGCAACATGTCAATCACATCAGAGGCCTGTTTCAATAAGGAGGTTCAACCAACTCTGAGTTAAAGCTTGAACTCTGAGTTGACTTACCCTGAGATGGGAAACTCTGAGTTTTCGGTTACAGAACAGCTGAAATGAGTTAGTTCAATCAACTCTGAGTTGACTGATTCTGAGTTAAGCGCGTGCACCACAACTATAAAAAGCCATTATCAATGGAGCACAGATATTATGAGTCACCATGGCAACAGCCAGACAAAAAAAGAGGTGTTGGGTGTAATTAATTACCAAGTAATCTAAATATTGTAATTTAATTAAAGGGATTACTCTTAATTCTTCTGTAATTTAAAATAAAATATGATGCAATTACATTAAATAGACTACTGCATAAACTATAGACCAATTCAGTATAAAACAATAGTGGATTTAACATACATTTTTAAAAGGTATATTTTTTGTGTAGCCTTCTCCCTCTACACACTTTGATCAATTCAAGAATAATTCATGCAATTGTATATTGTTAATTTGAAAGCATTAAAAGTGCAGTTTCTTGTCTCTCCTCCTTGTATTAATCAAGTGGTTGAGGTTGATATAGGATTTAGTAATATGTAGACCAATACTTTCTAGAGATAGTAAATGTTACATTAATCTAACTACACCGTTGAAAATGTCATTTGTTGTTAATAATTCATAATCATAACTATTTTAGAGTAACTTACTGTTATAATATCAGAGGTGAAACTGGAAGAATGTCATTCAACCTAAAGTAGGCTTCTATTACTTTGATAAATCTTTACTTAAGTAAAAGTAAAAATACCAGTCTAAGTAAAAAGTAGTTAATTTAAAACATGAGTAAAAGTTGTTGAGTAACTTGTTTAACAGCAGGGGTGGCGTGGGGGACTCCCCCATGTGGGGAGAGTTCCCATTCAGGGAACTTCGAGCTGCGTGTAAACGCCGTGGGAACGCCTCTGCGTGACGAGTCATGAAGCACGTATGAAATCTGTCCAATGGCGAGACGGAACGTCATAGGCGGGGTGACGTATCGACCAGGAAACTATAAAGCATCCCCGAAACACAAGCGCAACAGCTTCTGAGTCTTCACAAGCGCTCTATGTATGAATATTGTCTGTCTGTCTGATATTGTATATATATTTATATTGGAAAATATGGCGAGCAAACAACAGCAGAATTTCAGAAAGTGTGTTCATCCCTGCCCTCGCTTCATCACGGGTGGGGATACACACGATCTGTGTGTTGTTTGTTTGGGAGTGCAGCATGCTCAGTCGGCTCTCGAGGGGGCCGGCTGTGAGCACTGCGAGTGTCTGTCCATGAAGACACTTCGCTCCCGCCGGGCACTCTTCGAGGAGAGTGGTTCGGTGCGCGCTCCCCGCGGCTCGGGTCCCGCTGCTGCCGAGGCACAGCGAAGGCTTGCGTCGTGGGGTTCGCAGATGGATCTATCAGCGGGGATTGAGACGGGCCCCGCCCTTTCTCTGCCCTTACCTGGTAGATCCAGTGCCTCAGTTCTCGCTGCGGGGGTCCGCGTTGCGGTTTCTCCTGCCCGGGCTGAGGCGCCATCACTTCAATTATCCAGTTCTGAGGAGCTGGATGTTGAAAGTGTGGATGCAGAGTCTATGGACTCAGTGGAGATCGGGGACTCGCCATCCCAGTCTCCCGCGAATGTAGAGCTGATGGAGGTTTTGACTCGGGCTGTGGAAAAATTAACCATTGAATGGCCAGTTGAAAAACAAGAGTCGAGAGTAAAAAGTAAAATGGATGAGAGATTTTTAAAATCACACTCACTACCTCCACGCCGGTGTTTGCCCTTTTTTCCCGATCTACACACCGAGGTGTGTAGATCGTGGAACAAACCAGTGTCAGCTAGAATTTTGACACAACAGACCTCTATGTACGCTAATATTGCTGGGTCTAGGGGACACGGTTATGGGGCGATGCCGAGGATGGAGGAAGTTTTGGCGAGCCATCTTTCTCCTGAGACGGCATCGTCTTTTAAAACACCGGCGTTGCCCACCAAGCCACTCAGAAATACTTCGGTTTTGGTGGGCAAAGCTTATTCAGCGGCGGGACAGGCAGCATCTTGCTTGCATACGATGGCCATCCTCCAGGCGTATCAAGCAGATCTGCTGAAGGATATGAGCGAGGGGGAGGTCGTCAGCACTGACGTGATTAATGAGCTGCGTCAGGCGGCAGATATTTCTCTCCGTGCCACCAAGGAGACGGCCAGATCAGTCGGCCGCTCTATGGCAGCCCTGGTGGCCACGGAGAGGCATTTATGGCTAAATCTGGCTAATATGAAGGAGAAAGATAAAGCTTTTCTCCTGGATGCGCCGCTGTCGACCGAAGGTCTCTTTGGTGGTTCTGTGAACGCAGTGATTGAGAGATTCCAAGAGGGAAAAAAGCAGGCAGCGGCGCTCCAGAAATGTCTCCCCGTCCGTACTCATCCTTCGGGGGCTGCTGGGCGAGAGCAGCCCCGCCCGTCGGGTTCCTCGCATAGGGCGCAGCAGAAGAAGAGCGTCGCGTCTCGGGCTCCTCCCCAGCAAAACTGGGCTGAGACGCGGCGTTCTCAGGCGAGGTCTTCCCGGGATAGAACCGATCTGAGGACGGTTATTGTCGCCAGGAAGGCTTCGTCGAAGAAGTCCTGACGCCACTGGTGTCAGGCTACTGAGGGTGGTCCCCACCGTGAGACAGAGGTGTTCGCCGCTGAATCCGGCGCCCGCTCTCTCTCGGTGCCCTCAGGGGTTCGTTCTGCCAACCCTGCCTGTAATGGGGGGTGCAGACGGTCCCAGCGAGCGATTTCCCGAGGGACGCTCGTTTGCTCCGAGGAGCGATACAGAACGGTCGTTGAACCCTGCCTGTGCGCGGTCACAGGGCGCTGTTTCTGTTTTAAAAACTACTCCAGAGGCCAGTCTCGAGAGGCTGGTACCCTTAGTAGAATTTCTGGTAGAATGGGGAAGTCTTCCAAATATATCTCGTTGGGTCCTGCAGACTATCGAACGCGGGTACGCGATCCAGTTCAGGTCGCGTCCACCTCGTTTTCGGGGGGTTTTGCCCACAGTGGTGACCCCCGAGCAGGCTCTGGTTATGGAACAAGAAGTGAAAGCTCTGCTAATGAAGGGGGCGATAGAACGAGTTCTTCCTCCCGACAGAGAGCTGGGGTATTACAGCCGGTACTTCATTGTTCCGAAGAAGGATGGGGGGCTGCGTCCGATTTTAGACCTGCGCCTCTTAAATCGGTCAGTAGGGAAGCTCAAGTTCAAAATGCTGACTCTCAAGCAGATCGTGTCACAGATCAGGTCCGAGGACTGGTTTGTCACGATAGACCTAAAAGACGCGTACTTCCATATCTCCATCCTTCCGCAACATCGGAAGTTCCTGAGGTTCGCTTTTGGGGGCGAAGCGTACCAATATCGGGTCCTTCCATTCGGCCTAGCGTTATCTCCTCGAACCTTCACGAAATGCATGGACGCGGCCTTGGCTCCGCTGCGTCTCCAGGGCATTCGCATTTTAAATTACATCGACGATTGGTTGATTCTGGCTCAATCAGAGCATCAGGCGATTCGGCATCGAGATGCCGTCCTCGCCCACATCAGAAGGTTGGGGTTGAGACTCAACGCCAAGAAGAGTGTGCTTTCGCCAGTTCAGCGGACCACTTTTCTAGGCGTGGTATGGGATTCGACGACGATGCAGGCACGTCTGTCGCCGGCTCGTATAGCCTCGATTATCTCGACTGTCACGCAAGTGAAGCTAGGCCAGTCACTCACTGTAAAGGAATTCCAGAGAATTCTGGGTCTGATGGCAGCAGCATCCAACGTGTTACCGTGCGGCCTGCTGTACATGAGACCACTACAGTGGTGGCTCAGGACCAAGAGGTTCTCCCCGAGGGGAAACCCGCTCCGCAAGATCAAGGCACGCGACGTGGTCTCCGTGCCCTGGCTATGTGGAAAGAACCTTGGTTCCTGTCCCTGGGACCTGCGCTGGGAGCCCCGTGTCGCCGGGTAACGGTGACGACGGATGCCTCTCTCACGGGCTGGGGAGCGATCATGAGTGGTCGCTCGGCCCGCGGGCTGTGGCAAGACCATCATCTCCGATGGCATATAAATTGTCTAGAGATGATGGCGGTGTTTCAGGCTTTGAAACACTTTCTCCCAGACCTCAGAGATCATCATGTTCTTGTCCGGTCAGACAACATGTCTGTGGTCTCTTACATAAACCACCAGGGGGGTCTGCGCTCACGTCCATTGTACAAGCTGGCGCGCCAGATCCTGTTGTGGTCCCAGGGGAAACTTCGGTCGCTGAGAGCGATTTATATCCCAGGATACTTAAATCGGGGAGCGGACATCCTGTCGAGGCAGGGGCCGAGGCCCGGGGAGTGGAGACTTCACCCCGAGGTGGTGGAGCTCCTTTGGAGACACTTCGGTCGGGCCGAAGTGGACCTCTTTGCGTCCAGGGAGAACTCACACTGCCCGCTGTGGTTTTCCCTGAGTCCTCCAGCTCCATTGGGGCTGGATGCGTTGGTTCAGGAGTGGCCGAGGGCACCCCTGTACGCTTTTCCCCCGATTGCTCTGCTCCCAGGGGTTCTGGAAAGGATTCGCCAGGAGGGGGCCAGTGTACTTCTGGTGGCCCCCCGTTGGCCAACCAGGGTATGGTTTGCGGACCTGATTTCCCTTCTCGAGGGTCCTCCTCTGGAGATTCCGGTCAGGAGGGACCTTCTGTCTCAAGCGGACGGGGGGATACTCCACCCCCGTCCGGAACTGTGGAGGTTGTGGGCTTGGCCTCTGAGGGGGCCCAGCTCATAGATTCAGGTCTCTCGACTGAGGTCGTGGAGACCATCCTCCAGTCCAGAGCCCCATCCACGAGGAAGATGTATGCCTCGAGGTGGAAACTGTTCACCTCTTGGTGTGGAGAGCGACAGTTGGATCCAGTTAACTGCCCGTTGCCGGCAGTGCTGGAATTCCTTCAGGAACGCTTCTCCACAGGGTTATCGTACTCCACACTAAAGGTGTACGTGGCGGCCCTATCCGCTTACCATGTCCCTTTGAGTGGAGCTTCTCTTGGGAGACATCCCCTGGTAACCCGTTTCCTTCGTGGTATCCTGAGGCCGGTAGTGCGTACGAGGGTACCGACCTGGGATCTAGCGGTTGTGTTGGAGGGGCTCTGTTTAGCCCCTTTCGAGCCCATTGATGAGGTGCCTGAGAAGTTTCTTACTCTCAAAACCATCTTTCTCCTAGCCATCTCTTCCCTAAAGAGGATTGGAGATATTCAGGCGCTGTCGGTGTCCCCCTCGTGCTTGGAATTTGCTCCCGGTATGGCGAAGGCTTTCATCCTCCCTAGACCGGGGTATGTTCCGAAGGTTCCAACTGCGGTTGTCAAACCTATAGTGCTACAGGCCTTCTGTCCTCCTCCGTTTCGGAGACCAGACCAGGAGAAACTAAATCTGCTCTGCCCGGTGAGGGCCTTAGACGCATATGTCCACAGAGCTGCCCTGTGGAGGGAATCAGAACAATTATTTGTCTGCTTTGGGCCTCCTAATAGAGGTTCTGCGGCGTCTAAGCAGAGAATGAGTAAGTGGGTGGTCGAGGCCATTTCACTTGCTTATGAGTCCTCTGGTCAGCCTTCTCCCTTGGCTGTCCGGGCTCATTCAACCCGGAGTATGGCTGCCTCTAAGGCATTTTTATCAGGAGTTCCCTTGTGTGACATCTGTGAGGCGGCAGGATGGTCTTCACCTCACACATTTGTGAAGTTTTACCATCTGGACTTCAGCTCCACCCCTGGGGCTCAGATGCTTTCGTCAGAACGTGCACTCTGATATTCATACATCGGACACCTGCTCGCATGGCGGCGTTGGTATTAGCGTTCCCACGGCGTTTACACGCAGCTCGAAGTTCCCTGAATGGGAACGTCTCTGGTTACGTATGTAACCTTAGTTCCCTGAAGGGAACGAGACGCTGCGTGTCTATGCCATACTCCCAGCATGCCCGTGAGCGCTTGCTTCAGTCCTATCAGAAGCTGTTGCGCTTGTGTTTCGGGGATGCTTTATAGTTTCCTGGTCGATACGTCACCCCGCCTATGACGTTCCGTCTCGCCATTGGACAGATTTCATACGTGCTTCATGACTCGTCACGCAGAGGCGTTCCCACGGCGTTTACACGCAGCGTCTCGTTCCCTTCAGGGAACTAAGGTTACATACGTAACCAGAGACGTTTCACAGTATGAGAACCGTCTCAGAAAATTTCACGGTTTATGGTAGTAAACAATTATTAAATATATAAACTGCATTATTAAATTACGGTTATTATCATCAGTTAAAATGACAGTTAAATAAATTAAACATTTGTTCAATAAAACATAATCAACTTACTTCAATAATTGATTATGAATAAGATTAACATCTTATTTTTTTTATAATTAATAACTTATGAAATTATGTTTGAAAAATAATTGAGTTCTATTATTTTTTTATGATTTAATAGAAATGTATGATCAAAAACGGTGGTAATCAAATAAAAGTTTAGGAAACGTTTTAATCCTTTTATTTTTTGGTAAAGTGCTGCAAACCAGATTTAGTCAATTAAACCATGGACAAACAATATATATTCCTTAAAGAATGTAAATACATTTTAGTGTTAGTGTTTAAACAGCACTTACTCTTTAAAAAAGGGAAGGAAACCGCAATAAACTCTGGGTTTACCGAAGAAAACCTGCTCCCGACCAGGTTAGGTTCACAGAGTAAGTTACCATGGTAACTGACTCTGAGTATAAGTTACCTCTCTTTCAGAAACGGGCTTGACTTACTCTGCTTTCTCGGATTTGATATACCCCCCTTTCTGAAACGGAAAACCCAGAGTTTTCCTCATTTCAGGGTTAACATACTCAGAGTTTTCACTTAACCTCCTTTCTGAAACAGGCCCCAGATCTACCAATAGCAAACCACAACCATCCAGCCATCCAATCAAAGACCAATCAAGTCCTGCAGAGGTGTACAGTAACAAAGTACATTTAGTTGAGTACTGTAATTACGTACACTTTTTGAGTACTTTACTTGAGTATTATTTTTTCTGGAAACTTTTTACTTTAATTTCACTACATTTGAAAGACAAATATCATACTTTTTTCTCCACTACATTTCTGTCAAGATTCTTGAGTAGAAAGTAGTAACGTCAGTCGGTGGATGATTTTGGTGATTCTGACATCAACCTTATTTTCATTTTCAACGTTAGGTTTGGTCTTCTAAATGCAAATAAATTTTGTCATTGTTTTGGAGCACACTATAGCTTATAGATAACAGTAAGGCTAACATATTCATATTAAAAGCCAAAAAACTTGAAATAGGGCACTATTTGAGGGATTATTATTATTATACATTTTATTTATAGGCACCTTACATGACACTCAAGGACACCTTACAAACACAATAAAACTATCAGCAAAAAACAAATACTCATTTTTTCATCAGCCTGGATAACAGCATTAAAATGTAAAAGTAATCATCAGCCAGCCGAAAAAGATGGGTCTTAAGGTGAGATTTAAAAACACAGAGACTTTCACTGTTTCGCACATCTTGTGGCAGCAGGGTCCATAAATAAGAAGCTGCATGACTAAAGGCTCGGGACCCCATGGCAGTAGTGCGAGTTCGAGGGAGAACAAGTGTGAGTGAAGAAGATGATCTTAATCGGTTAGTTCACCCAAAAATGAAAATTAAGTCATTAATTACTCACCCCCATGCTGTTCCAACCCCGTAAGACCTTCGTTCGTCTTCGGGACACAAATAAAGATATTTTTGATTGAATCTGAGAGCTGAATCACTCTTCCATAGGCTTCCTAAGGGACTGGCTCTTGACGGCCCATAAAGTCATTAAAGAAAAGGTTTAAATATTCCATGTGCCTACAGCGGCTCAATTATAAGTTTATCAAGCGACGAGACTACTTTTTGTGCGAAAAAAACATAAATAACGACTTTATTCCACTATTCCAATACTTCCTTATGGGCGGATGCGCGAGAACTGAGACGAGGACGTTCTCATTCGTCTACTTCTTGTTACCGGCTGCTCACCGCTTAGGAGTTTTACCGCCCCCTACCGTATAAAATGATGATCCATATATAAGGCGCTCCGGATTATAAGGAACACTGTCGTTTATTGAGAAGATTAAAGGCTTTTAAGTGCACCTTATAGTGCGGAAAATACGCAAATTGAAAAGCGTATGTACAGCGCGCATCTTCCTCTGCTTGTAAACAGAAAGTTTTGTGCTTCCAGCTATATCAGCACATCATCTTATACGGTAGGGGGCGGTAATACTCCTAAGCGGAGCAGCCGATAACAAAAAGTAGACGAATGAGAACGTCCTCGTCTCAGTTCTCGCGCATGCGCCCATAAGGAAGTATTGGAATAGTGGAATAAAGTCATTATTTATGTTTTTTTCGCACAAAAAGTAGTCTCGTCGCTTGATAAACTTATAATTGAGCCGCTGTAGGCACATGGAATATTTAAACCTTTTCTTTAATGACTTTATGGGCCGTCAAGAGGCAGTCCCTTATGCAGTCTATGGAAGAGTGATCCAGCCCTCAGATTCAATCAAAAATATCTTCAGTTGTGTTCCGAAGACGAACGAAGGTCTTACGGGGTTGGTACAGCATGGGGGTGAGTAATTAATGACTTAATTTTCATTTTTGGGTGAACTAACCCTTTAAAACTAAGGGAGAAAACATGCCAGGTTCTGAAACAAACGCTCCAAATGAGTCCGGTGTGAAAATTATACTATAAACATTAAAATCATGATTTGATGTAAAGCTGCTTTGAAACAAGGTGTATTGTAAAAAGTGCTATACAAATAAATTGGACTTGACTAATTCATGCATGCATGTGAAATTATGGGGGAACAAAACTTTCAGTAGTCTTTTTACACTCATAATTATTACACCCCACATTATTCTTCCCATGATCCCATGCCCTCCAAACCCCCAGTGCTGACTTTGCCCTCCTATTATGTCTCCATTTTCACGCTATTACAGTCTTGAGTGCCGCCGCAGCAGAGCTCTACGATGTTCCTGGGACTTGCCATATTCACGGCAGTGCATGTAGTCATAGCTGGCACAAGAAGGCCACCCCTGAGCTCAAAGTCATCTATGTTTTTAATTGTCAACCTCGGTTTGTCAGTGGGCTCACAGGGCCTCTCAAAATGATGTAGTGGGAGTTCCCGTAGGGTATGTTATAGAGTGCAGTATATACGCTCATGATGAAAACGTATTACCTCCAGCTTTCTCATGAGCATTTGAGAACTACCATAAGTGGACCTCCACGCTGACTTCTCTCCCTATACGAGCGCCCTCCTTCACCTCTCCCTGAGGAGCATTATAGCTTTAGCTTAGCTCATCTTAATTGTCCTAGTTCAATTGGCCTTTTCCTGTTTCTTACGAATAGGCTTTATAACTATGAGTGCAACATTAACAAGCTCTAAAAAACTAGCTGGTTCCATTATGCATTTAGTGGTAACCACATAAAGAAGCTAATATTGCTGTTTTACTGTGGAGAGAAACTATGAAAACAAACCCAAATGTTGATCTTAAAGGGATAGTGCGCTCAAAATGTTCTGTCATTATTCACTTGCCCTCATCCTTTCTCCAACCGACTTACTTTCTTTTGTGGAGACAACTACAGAATGTGCTCTAAAAAGGATTAAAAGGCACTGTAAGGTATTATAACAATAGGTGCATTCGTTTTCATAGTCCCTAGGGCATTCGCATAGTTTTCATAGTTCCTAGAACTATTGGAGGAAGTACCCGTTTTTTTATGTGTTTGCACCGCATGAACTGGGAACGATTTTAGTAATAAGACTGGCCAAACGCATGCGAAAAACCGGCAACCGGCAGTTATAAAAACTGGTGTAAACACACATTTAGCCTATGTATTTACTCCACCAACATGGAAAAATTACGATAGATGAACCAATGAGAACACTGTGTGCTCAGGTTCTACCGTTCTCAGTGCCGTCAAAATAAAAGTCCCACACAATAACCAGAGCGGCAGGACATAAGTGTCGGATTACGTCACTTCAAAGTTTATACTGGCGGTGCGAATGCAACCAGGAAAATGTCTCTAGGAGAAAATGTAGTTCTCGGGGGACCGCCCTGGTGGCTAGTTCCAGTAACTATCTGGTGCAAAAGCACGAACATTATAAGTTTAGTGTGCCAAATCTGATGTCTTCTGATAGCTTAATTGAATGCACAAGCAAACAACATTTGACAATTTCCTGGGTCAACTAACGCTTGAAAGAGGATATTTTGTGTTCAGCTCAGTCGACCGTATTTGTGGCTTAAAGCAGCGCTCAGTAAGACTGGAAACTTCTTTGCTGTTTTCTCGCAGGTTTCTCTCTCGAGCTCCCCCTACAGTTTCGGAGTATATATATATGAGAAAACTGTCGTAAACTCGTTGTCAACTCCCCCTCCCATCTCGTTCAGGCAGGCCATGTGAATTTGTTTTCAGAGAAGCCGGCGAACAAACGGATTTTGTCCCCAGCACTTTTGAAACATCTCGCGGCACAGATGTACCAATGCAAATAAAACATCTCCAGTTAACAGCATTCGTTTCATTTGTTTGTTAAATAACAGGCGATCTAGCACTGAAATGTGTTGGCTTCTCTCAGAAACGCGCTTCAATCCGTTGCGGAGATTCTTTCCGGTGAAATCACAAATAAAAATGCACACAAACGTGTCCCTTTTTCTCATGGTTTCTAATTCCTCTCTCGTATATTTTCCCCCACTCATCAAAACATATAAAACCACTGATAAACATTATATCAATTCAACCACTGATAAACATTATTGGTTTTGATGAGGGGGAAATAAAAACTATTCGAGTGCGGAACCTCTGGCCGGACCATCACTGTATTGTGCTCATTTTTATTTATGTGCATCAGGAAGCTATGGACATCGTCGTTCAAAATATTACCTACTCGAAAGAGAAAAAAGAATGAATGCGTTACCCAGCACTTTTGAAAATGCCCTTCCGAATGCGTCTCTGTCCCCAGCACATTTCAAACCAAACTGACGCCCGAGCCATGTCCACTGCGGTATGATTCTCAGAACAATATTATTCAAATGTTGAGATAGTGTATATTTTTATTGTGTTACCAAACGTTATCAGTAACATTATGGTTAAAAATCAATAATACTATAAGAAATATTTCCGCTATTTATTTATTTTTAGTTTAGCCTACAGCTATCTACTTTGATTATGCATTATCAAAATACATGTTACGTTACATTCATCATTTTTCTGGTGATCCGAGTTGTCTATCGTAACGATTGACCAAAGAAAGTCAAACACGTTTAATTTGTTTATTACAAGTTTGTTTATTTTATTATTGAAGCTTGAGACCGGTGGTACTGGTGGTCTGGGGTGCCTCGGAGTTGATAACACTTGCCAACGCTTGTAGCTAAAAAGGAAAAAGAAAATGTATCAATCTTTTATCAACATATCATTTATAGACAAGGTCAAAATAGCACAGATGGAGTTGCATGTGTGAAGTTGCATTGCAATCTATCGTTTACTTATAGTTCTGTTTGTGTAAATGTGGGTAAATAGATATAAAAAAGTTGCATTATTAGCTAGCAGCTCTCGTGTCGGTTTATGCATTATCAAGTCAGCAGCACAGTATAATTCTGAGGCTGACGACAAGCTAAACTAATGCATAATTTGTAGAATTTCATATCGATTTATAGGCAATCTGAGAAACACAAATAAACCCTGATAGAGGAACGGACAAAACACTTACTTACAGAAAACAAGCAAGTTTGTTTGCTAATGAAAACGCTAACATCTAAGTTACAGTATCTAACGTACTAGTAAGCCGGTAACAGACAGCGAGCATAATATAATAAAAAAAAAAACAGACAATAGCAAACATCCCGACTCCCGAGGTCACAATTACAAGAAATACAAACATTAAACACAGTTTATTATAAAGATACTTACAAGTGCAACAGCAAGAAGGCCAGGTCAGCATCGGTTTTGCAGGCTTCGCTTTCTTTCAGTTCTCTCTATTCTGAAAAAGCCAGTCCGTTTTCTCTTCTTTGTTTCTCTGATAAACACTTCCGAGCTGTCTTCTTCTTCTTTTACATCAGCCATCACGAAAACTTGAATTCAATATCTAGCGTTACCTTTTTCTTATAGCTAGCCGGCTCCTGGATGGCCGGGGGCGTGTACGCATGCGTGTGCGCGTATAGTGCCGTAAAGCAATTCGTTACCTCGCGAGACCTGAAATCTCACGATACTTCCTAACACTGAGGCCGGCGAGCCGCCGGCCCAAAGTTGCAAGGGTGGTTTTGCGGCTCACAGGCACCAGGGGGGTGCGAGACGATCACCATTCAACACGAAATCAGTAATATTAACATTACAATGACTCCAAAGCTGTTCAGTTAAGGTAAAAAAAGTTACTTAGTTCTGCTTTAATGCTTATTACAACAAAAGAATAAATTTGACTCACAAAAAAAAATACCTGGAGGTAAGGCAGGCCAACAAGGAAGAAAAGGAATAGTCGAATAAAGTCGTTATTTTTGTTTGTTTTTTCGCACAAAAAGTATTCTTGTCGCTTGATAAAATTATAGTTGAGCCACGGTAGTCACATGGAATATTTAAACATTTTCTTCTTTGACTTTCTGGGCCGTCAAGAGCCAGTCCCTTAGGCAGTCTATGTGGTAGTTATACAGCTCTCAAATTTAATCAAAAATATCTTCATTTGTGTTCCAAAGACGATCGAAGTTCTTACGCGGTTGGTACAGCATGGGGGTGAGTAATTAATGACTTAATTTTCATTTTTGGGTGAACTAACCCTTTAAGCAAGAACAAGTGGTCTAGCTTTTAAGCCATTTTAAATAAAGAGGGTTTCGAGTCAAGGCTGAACTTTTATGGCTTCTTGTGGTTACTAATTGAGGAACAGTGGGTTTGCAACGCTCAATGTAGGCCATATATATTTCCTCAAATGTGTTGTTTGGTGTGCTACCTATGCATTCACCACCGACTTTACACCAGCATCACATTTCCTTCGGTTGGAGTACCTTTGTGGATTACATATTTCCTTTTCCAACTCGTTTCTTGTTCAGCTTGGAAAGTTTTTCCTTCATAAGTGCAGATGGTTAAATCTAAACCCAACTGTTCAGTTCAGTTTTTAACCAATTATTTACCAATTATTTACATATTTGTTAATTGTTGAATCATTTTATAGTTTGAGATGATGGATCATACACTGATTGAACCAGTTAAATCTAAACCCAGTCAGTATATTAATAATGTTTATGAAGTGGTCCCATTCATTTCCATTCCTGTTTTTTTGGAACTATTTTTTTGTAGTAATCAACATTATGCCATAAATGCTGAAGATTGAGCTTAATTCCGGACTATTTCTTTAAAGGAACCTAAATGAAGATCAAACTTTATAGTTTTGATAACATTCATCTGTCAGTTGTGACGGGTTTAGATTTAACAGTCAGTTGTGACGGTGTAATGGTAACTAACTACCCAGTGCAATCTATCCCCTGCTATGACTTAAAGGAGCAATGTGTGACTTTTAGCGACATCTAGTGGTTCGGTTGCGAGTTTGCACCAGGTTTGCACTAAGGGCTCAGCCCACTGCTCACCCCTCCCTTTCGAAGAAGCTACGGTTGCTAAAACGGGACAAACATCTCATCGGCTGAGACAGCAGAGAATAGCCAGAGTAAGCCAAGAGTGTGTAACATTGTCACTGTTTCTGTACCACAGTCCATTATAAACCACATCATGAATACTGTCTGTTTACAAAGCCATAGTCAGGTGAGGATCAAGGGTTTTAATATATAATTTAATAAAATAATATGAATCAGCTGATTGTCTCACAAACGTAACCAGCAGCAATACAGCAATACCATACAGCGAGGGAGCAGCTATATATTTTTTCTAACAGGGTAGTAATAGTTTAGCTGGCTAATATGAGCTGTTACTGTGGCTGAGCTGGGACTCGTCCGCATCGCATGAGTCCAAAGGTCGGAACTGCGCGCGCTGTTACAATCATGTCATCTCCGCATCCCATAGATACTATTTACTACACACAATAGGCTTTTTTTCTCTGATTTTTAAAATTCTTCGCGATCGACTTTAGTGATAAAATACTTTAGTAAAAGTCTCTATTGACGGGTTAGTGATTCCTGTAACGTACTGTTTTACGGTCAATGACATGAATACTAATCATCAGCTGTCTCACGAACGTAACAGCACATCTATCCCCAACATAACAAACCCATAACACAGCGAGGGAGAACTAAGTTACATGAAACAATCCCAACTACATATTTTACACCACTCACAAGGGAAAAGTCACTACTCACGGAGTGTAAGGCTAGCTTCCAGCTTTCCGCTACTTCTCTTTCAAGGTAGTGATGAAACGCGTTCTGTAGCGCTGTTTGTTCGCGTTCGGCTACGGTAGGAATATGACGTCACAACATGGCGACCTTCATAGAAGGGGATTCCCTCGGTTATGGAGCTATTAATGTCTCATTCTAAGGTAATAAAAACATTACGGCTAATTAAGCAAGTTCTTTATACACCACTGAAAACATAGTTATGGATGTCATATTGCATTTCTGTTAATAGATACTCAACTTTGTTACACATTGCACCTTTAAAGGGATACTTTAACTCTAGAAAGATGCATGTGTATTTAAAATTGGTCATTTATATAGAAGAAATGTGAAATTATTTTTGAATTTGGAGCTTTCTAGATTAAGAAAAGCCAGAAAATGTATTTTTGGCTTATGTGGATGAAAGACAACAACTTCCAGAATGCACTTGCTTCGCTGCCCTAGGAGGCCACGCCTACCGGTAACAGAGTGCAGTAGTTAAACAACAAGTCTAGGCTACTAGTGAGTCTCCGTGATGAGTCTGCCCGAAAATGTGTTTCGAGATCAGTGTTGGGCAAGTTACTTTTGAAAAGTAATTAGTTACAGTTACTAGTTACTTCTTCCAAAAAGTAACTAAATTAGTAACTCAGTTACAAATTTTAAAAAGTAATTAGTTACTTAAGAAAGTAACTATTGCGTTACTTTCAAGTAAAATTAAATTTTAAATGCTCAAATGTGACCCCACCTCTACCCCTATTTAACGGAACTTAAAACACATGTGCATGTTCAATTATTTATGAAAAATCTGAATTTTATAATGAAATGGACACTTAATACAATACATTAACAGAAACATGAAACATTGTACACACATCTAAAAAAAATGTTGCTGTGGGACAAAGTGAGACTAGCCTCCAATCAAATGCCATGTATGTAGATATTATGTTTATATAGTGGATCAATGCAAATAACACAATAGATGTTTTGGAACTTTTGATATTTATTGCCCCTCAACAGGCCACAACTGGGCAAAATTAAATTAAGTTTGTTAAGCTGTTGAGTTATATGTTCTCATTAACTATATTATTTTATGTTTCTTACTGTTATTTTGTTTTTACTTTATGCTATTTACTGTTACTAAAAATGTGCAAGAGTTCATATTGCGCATGTGTGAACAAATGGGGACTTTTATTTTGACTCAACTTGTGTTTCTTCCTTGAGATGAATGTGGTGCTGCTGCTCCCTCGCTCACTGATGTTATGCCAGCGCATTGAGACGAAAACTAACAAATAAATAACACTGAGAAATTGTATCTGGATTGTTCTTTAGATGATGGATGATCGCAACATATTGTGCATGGACATGACAGACGGAAATGAAAACTTAACATAAGCAATACCATTTAGAGAAGGCTACTTTTGGATTATTTGGGCTCGTCGGCATACCTGTCTCTCGTTGACTGACTGGCTTGTGTTATTCCTTGTGTCCGTTATTCCTGTCCGACTATGCGTTATGATGGTTCGTTCGCAATTCATGAGCGTTAGCCGATAGTGATGATGGGTCGTTCGCGAAGGAGCGTAGGTGATGATGGATCGACTCGTTCGCGAATGAGCTTTTGATGGGTCGTTCGCGATTCGCGAATAAGCCGACTCTTTTATTTGAACGTCGGGAGCTGGCTCGCATATCTGAAGAGCCGACTCTATTTTTACTAATTTAGCCTATAGAAATTATAATTATATAATAAAAAGTGAAATATTATAGTCAAAGTCATTTAAAGAGCCGTTTGTGAGCCAAAGGAGCCGGCTCTTTTCAGAGCTGAGTCAAAAGAGCCGAATGCTCATCACTACTATGCGTGCTTTAGAACACCCGCCCAACTCTACCTCTGATTGGCTTACAGTGACAGTTTACTCTACCTCAGCCAATTGTCAGCATTTATGCGCTTGTCTCGTGCTCAATGGAAGAACAGTAAAAAAAAGTGTGCCTCTCGCTCAGAGATCTAGTTGGTCTGATGAAAAAAAAAAACAGCTTCATCAGTTGTTATAGTAACGGGACGCATTTTTGGCAGTAACGGTAACGGCGTTGTTAAGATGAGAAGAGTAATCAATTAGATTACTCGTTACTGGAAAAAGAAATGCCGTTAGTAACGGCGTTATTTTATAACGCCGTTATTCCCATCACTGTTCGAGATCGCCCAAAATGTCCGGGATTCGGCTTTTGCGTTCTACAGTCGCAATTCATCATGTTTACTGTGGCGAGCGGGACGAGTGAGGGCCGCGGGAGAACGGCGCGAGGGCGGTGGCGTGATTACCGATAAGCGACACCTGTGAGACGCACCGGTCTCGTGTCCCTCACAGAGGAGCGGGAATTTTCTTAGCAATGTTAAAACGCACATCAACCGATCACTTGTTTAGCGTTCATGTAAACACTACATTCAGATTCACCAATCAGAATGAATTCAGTTAGATTGAAACAAAAGCTGTGCATGTAAACAATGAATGGCGACTGCAGAAAGCAAAAGCTGAATCCCGGACATCGACGGCCGGACTTGTCCCGGAAAAAGAGGATGGTAACCCCTACTACTCAGCTTTCTCCACAGAACAAGAGCTTGCTAGTTTAGCTTCCAAAAAAAGATGGCTGAGGACACTATGTGTTCATTCTGTGAGTGAGATCGCCCTCTATGGGCGGGTTGAGAACATGCGGGACAGGCCTCTGGCCAAAATATCCTCCGATTATGTAAAATGACGGTTTTTGCGTCATCGGAGGATTTTTTCCAAACAAAAAATACATAAAAGTCTCGTCTCAGGGGGATATGAGGGAGGAAAGCATGGTAATTGGAAAATACTACAGGTTCTACTAATACAAAGCTTAATGCTAAATCCTGAAGTATCCCTTTAAGATCCTGTGAGCGAACAGCTCAGGAACTCGTTCAGAGATAAAGCAAGCAGCAGACGTTCTTTACATGATGATGTCACACTCAGATTTACTCGCATCTACCTTGAGACCGTTCTATTTCACTAGTCATAGCGCATATATCTCATATGTGGTAATGTCACGACTAAATGACTCATGTTCTGTCTGTCTGTCTGTCTTCCCTCAATCCTTTTTATGTGTGTTTATGCGAGTTTTTATCTGGAAAACATTCGCACATGCCAAGAGAACACTCATCCTTCTTTCAGACGGCCAACACATGGTATAAAATTTTGGAATGAAGATGTGAATACCTTGAACAGATCAGACTGCTCTTACAATGATGATGATGATGATGATGTCACACACTATGGCACTATTGTGGACGGATTAGTCATGCAGCCTTTTTCAGACTCAATGATATCATTACAGTTTTGTGAATCACTCACAGTGTCAGTGCTTCTGGATTTTACTGGGAGACAGGGAATATGCTGCTTTAAATAATGAAAGTATAAACACGAGTGTCATCGTGAGAGTTTGGGGAATTTGTGAGCACACTTCACCAGATGACTCACATTAGTCTACGTGGACCGAGTCGGCCAAACTTCGCAAGTCACGTGTGATCTGTAGAATCATTTGGGCTTTGAAATTGTAGCTTGTCAAAATTCAAAATAATTTTTCTTTTAAGTAGTTAAGCATCACTTTTAAAAAAGTAGATTCAATATATAATGAAGGTATATACAACGTGTACATGTATGCAGATTTATAGTAAATAACTATTAAATATATTAAAGGTATGTATACGCTGTGGGTAAATAACCAAGAATAACAACGTTTTGTAAACGGAAGAAATTTTGCTCTACAAACGAGCGTGTGATTGCGGATGGCAGATTAAGGTGTATGATTAAGGTGGGTTTGTTTGTTTAAGGTGGTTTTGTATGATTAAGGTGGTTTTCTTGGGTTTATTAATATGGTCATGCAGAATAAGACATTAAATTGTGCTTTATAAGTACTAATAATCCTATGCTAATAAGCAACTAGTTTATAGTGAGAATTTAAAGGAGTAGTTCACTTTTGAAAAAACTTTTGCTTTTAATATACTCACCCCCATGTCATCCAAGATGTCCATGTCTTTCTTTCTTCAGTCGAAAAGAAATTAAGGTTTTTGATGAAAACATTCTAGGATTTTCTCCATATAATGGACTTTACTGGGAACCAAATGGTTCAAGGTCCAAAAGACACTTTCAATGCAAACTGCAAACTGTTCAAAGGGCTTTAAACGATTCCAGACGATGAATAAGGGTCTTATCAAGTGAAACGATCACTCATTTAAAAATAAAATAACAAAGTGTAAGTTTTATAAGCTCAAATGCTCGCCTTGATGTGCGTTGATGCGCGTTCGTGACTCTCCTGTTCAAACTCGTTCATCAAAATGAACCAATCTTTTTCCGAGTCAATTCGTTCATTTCGTTCGTTGAATTAACCAAATGACTCAAAAGTTTGTTTTTTTGAAAAAGTTTTCAAAACTGAACTACTCCATAAACCCTAAACTAAAGTGTTACCTAAGATCAGATATTTAAGATAAATAAGATATTTATTTTGCACATGAAAATAATATTTTAATATACAGACAGAATATTTGTACAGTATAAAAATCATTGTGCCTATGTAGAGTCCCCACAAAGATAATAAAACAGATGTGTGTGTGTGTGTGTGTGTGTGTGTGTGTGTGTGTGTGTGAGACAGAGAGAAAGAGAGCGAGAGAGAGAGAAAGAGAAAGAGAGAGTGCGTGCGTGCACGGGTGTATGTGTGTGTGTGTGTGTGTGTGAATGACCATGTTCAACCGGCACCATCGAAGACTTTGGACATTTCACATTCGTTTCATTGAAAGTCATAGTACTGCTAATTTATGCTTATGAAGCCTGACTGGTTTAAGGGGCTCTGGTTCTGTGTGGATGTGGCCTTAGTTTACCCCTAAATGTTAATTAATGCATTACCTACTGTATACTAACATGTAGTTAAGACTGCCGTTCTGTGCATGACTCACAATGCCTTACTCATTACTTGAAAATAATAATCTAATTACGTAACTCACGTTTCTTGTAATGCGTTTCCACCAACACCATATAGCTGAATTAAAAACATACATTACATATTTACATATTCATTAAATATACCTTAAGGATTTCCAGGAGCACAACTGGAGTGATGATTCAAACGAGTTGCTTTTTTTAACCAGTTCATTAAAATGAACCACCCAAACAAATCAACTCACTAATAATGAATCAGACTTCCCAACCGAGAGACGCACTGAACAATGTTTGATTATTGCCTCAATGTTTGATTATGCCTCAAATGGCTCACTTGGAAAAATAAAGTGGTTCAGTTGACCTTTAGTTAGTTACCCTCCAACCCCGATGATAATATTGTGCATTATCGAGTGTGTGCATGCGTTTGACTGTTGGTTCACGTAGAGCTCTGCTGATAGTTTTCCCTGTGATTACAAAAGCAGCTGCAAACGTCCGCCAGCGGAAGGAGGCGATATTGACTCAGAGCCCCGTGAGGGCGCTCATGTTTTCATTCGGTGTTTGGGGGCCAGGCAGCTGGAGCTCTCAGGGTGACAGAAACTTACTCAACCTTTTTTTTTTATTCATCCGCCGCTTTATTTGGGCTGCGTGGGGCCATCGCTGCCAGAGAAAACCTCTTGCTTGCAGAGACTGTGGCTTAGCACAAGGGTAAACACTCCTCTCTCCAATCACAATACATGCTGCCCGAAGCTGCTTATGTTGAAGACGGATCACATTCAAATGTCACTCGATTAACATTTCAAAGCATGATCAAATGGCTAAACACATCACTTTTAATGTAGAGCCCTACGGCAGGCCTCGGGCGGGAGGAGGCATTGACTAGGATTCTGATGTGATATGACAAAAATGTAACGCAACAAAAATGTTTAAATATGACATCAACTTGTGTGTAAAACACTCTTTTTTTTCTAGGAACACTATCCAGTGCTATTTGGTACGGCAGTCCTAAACCGCAACCTAAAAAAAAAAAAAAAATCTAGCATTTTGAGTCGAAAAGTCGAAAAATGTTGAGAATAAAGTCGAAATATTTTGAGAATAAAGTCGAAACATTTCGAGAATAAAGTCGAAACATTTCGAGATTGAAGTCGAAACATTTCGAGATTGAAGTCGAAACATTTCGAGATTGAAGTCGAAACATTTCGAGATTGAAGTCGAAACATTTCGAGATTGAAGTCGAAACATTTCGAGATTGAAGTCGAAACATTTCGAGATTGAAGTCGAAACATTGCGAGATTGAAGTCGAAACATTGCGAGATTGAAGTCGAAACATTGCGAGATTGAAGTCGAAACATTTCGAGATTGAAGTCGAAACATTTCGAGATTGAAGTCGAAACATTTCGAGATTGAAGTCGAAACCTTTTTCGGGATTGAAGTCGAGACCTTTTTCGGGATTGAAGTCGAGACTTTTTTCGGGATTGAAGTCGAAACATTGCGAGATTGAAGTCGAAACATTGCGAGATTGAAGTCGAAACATTGCGAGATTGAAGTCGAAACATTGCGAGATTGAAGTCGAAACATTGCGAGATTGAAGTCGAAACATTTCGAGATTGAAGTCGAAACATTGCGAGATTGAAGTCGAAACATTTCGAGATTGAAGTCGAAACATTGCGAGATTGAAGTCGAAACATTGCGAGATTGAAGTCGAAACATTGCGAGATTGAAGTCGAAACCTTTCGAGATTGAAGTCGAAACATTTCGAGATTGAAGTCGAAACATTGCGAGATTGAAGTCGAAACATTGCGAGATTGAAGTCGAAACATTGCGAGATTGAAGTCGAAACATTTCGAGATTGAAGTCGAAACCTTTTTCGAGATTGAAGTCGAAACCTTTTTCGAGATTGAAGTCGAAACATTGCGAGATTGAAGTCGAAACATTTCGAGATTGAAGTCGAAACATTGCGAGATTGAAGTCGAAACATTTCGATATTGAAGTCGAAACATTGCGAGATTGAAGTCGAAACATTTCGATATTGAAGTCGAAACATTGCGAGATTGAAGTCGAAACATTTCGATATTGAAGTCGAAACATTGCGAGATTGAAGTCGAAACATTTCGAGATTGAAGTCGAAACATTGCGAGATTGACGTCGAAACTTTTCGAGATTGACGTCGAAACATTTCGACATTGAAGTCGAAACATTTCGAGATTAAAGTCGCAACATTTCGAGAGATGAGAGTACGAGAATACAGTCTTCCGTAGAAGCTGTGCGTGTGCGCTTGCCATTGTCTCACATTGCCGCACACACGGGCATTCATAATGACCAATAACGAGTTTCACACTGTGTGTGGTTGCGTTTGTGTGTGTGTTTTGTTTCATCAAAGGAAATTCAACAGGTGCCAATCTCGGAAACACTGACACTAGCGCCTGTGACGTGTGTAGAATTTTGTTGACAGCCCAGATAAAAGTAAAAAGCTTCTATTTTGTGTTAATCCATGGCAGTTCGACTTCACAAGTGCATTTCTTTACACAAACACACGTGCGCGTGCTCTTAGCTAGTGGACGCACACTGTTATGAACGCACACACTTCTATGGAAGACTGTATTATTGTAATGTTTTGACTTTTTTCTTGGACTTTAATCTTTTTTTTATGTTGCGGTTCAGGGCTTTCATACAAGTGACTTGTTGAGTTCATGTAAGTTAGCACTGTGGCTAACGCTAGTTCATCTACTGTATTGCTAGTACCTGGGTATTTTTTCTTCTTTTCATTTTTTTTTTTTTTATGTTGCGGTTCAGGGCTTCCATAAGTCGTTCATCGGCACTTTCGGAGTCAATGACATTATCACTGCCTGCATTGTTTACTGATAATTCGGAAGCATATGGACTTTCTGTACAGAGCCTTGCAACAAAAATGAGATTTGTGACCATGAATAAAGAATTTGATAGCTATTAATTTGGGGCCATGTTGTATGTATTTGTTTTTTAAATGTGGTTAAATTAACAGCTGTGGTTGAACTAAACCGAGGAAACGAATTAACACAACGTGGCCATGATTTACTTAAAATGAGGTCACCGTGTCACCTTTGGTTTACTCATTTGAGTTCAAAAGACAATTAATATTGTGTAATATTATTGACTTGTCTGCACTGACACTATCGGATGAGAGAAAACCTTTAATATTTAGTTGAGTTGAATAATGACACTCTTGTCTTCTTGGCAGCTGAAACTGATTTTGGTTCATAATTGATGAATTTTACAGCATAAACATGTTCTTATTTATTATTGTGAATCTAGATGATTTGAAACCATCTTCATATTGTATAATGAACTATATAATGAATATATGCATCTTTAGAGAAATCAACTAGCTAGTCGCGACTGTTTCCCGAAACCCATTGTCGCAAAGCATTGTTTGACCACGTTGGTTTCGCACATAGTGGAGTAATAACTACTTTAAATGAAACAGTTTGAGATCCAATTAACGCTAGATTTGTTAATATAAATTACAGTCATGTCATCTGAGGACTATTTCTAATTGTTCTCAGTTATTTTGCTTTATTACCAGACTCAACATTTGGCTCGTTCTTACATAGTAGAGCACGTTCGCACATACGCACTCTTCAAACACGCTACTTTAAATCTTTTGACAAACTAAAAGACGTAAATTACATTTGTATGTATTCTAAATAAAAGGCACCGGTTGTACTGAATGTCAGCTTGCTTATTTTGCTCAAGATAAGGTTTTATTACGTCCAAATGTCATGCAATTTAGAAACGATGCCTCTAACCACAGGTCGAGAGCTGTCGTTCAAACCACACAACTTCGCGACGCTGTTTGCGAATGTTCGTTGGAACGATGGTTTCAGGAAACACAGACTTTTTGAGCTGCTGACACCGACGGAACTTGCGAACATACAGTAGTTGGCTAACGATGCTTTCGGGAAATGAACCCCTGTTCAGGTCTCGGCCTGGACTCTGACTCGAATGAGCTGGTCTTGACTACAACAGTGGCTGGTGGCTTAAAATTCAGTGTTTACCCACATTTCATTGATGAGATTTTCAATAACACTGAAGTACAATAAAGGATAAAGATTAGGTGGTAGTCTAAAACAGTGTGCAGTTCCAATTCAAGACCATCGTTGAGACGAATTTGAAACATAATTTAAAATGTGAACAACATTTCGGGACGAATACATCATTAGACTGTATAGGCCATACTAAAACAGACATTGTATTACAATAAACGACAGAAATTTAATTGTCTAATGTGACAGCTCTACATTCACATTTATTCATTTATCCAAGCGACTTACAATTTCTATATATGTCAGAGGTCGCACGCCTCTGGAGCAACTAAGGGTTAAGTGTCTTGCTCAGGGACACATTGGTGTCTCACAGTGGATTCAAACCTGGGTCTCTCACACCAAAGGCATGTGTCTTATCCACTTTAGCTCTAGTAAACTAAGCCCCAACTTATACAATAGTCGATCGCCAATTGGTCATCGCCTTGTCTTAATGTAAAACCTGCTTTGCTCTGCAGCTGCACTTGCTCATCGGCTGGACACCTGAAACATACACCACTGGCCTCAGGATAGTCCCCTTCATTTCTCAACATGTTATCATGAAATTCATGGAAGACAATCCCTCTGCGTGTCTATTTCAGACACAATGAGATGGTAGAAGTCCCCAAACGTTTCCATTAGTGCCTGAAGGAGGTTCTTTAAATGTGGGCGCTCCTCCAAAACACATATTTTTCTACAGTCTCTGCTATCATGAGACAGTGCCTGCACTGTGTTCAGAGATGCTATAGATGGCCTTCCCCATTTAAGGTCTGTGGTATCATACAAAACCAGCGCGATTGTATGCCGCACAACCAAATCCAGCGAGGATTTGATGTGGTGCACACATTCAGCTAAACGGCCATTCATTTAACTCCCCTCGTTTTCTGTTTTTTGTTTATCCGTGGCCCACATGCACTATTTGAACCTAAATATAAGGCTGAGTAAGATCACACCCCTCGCACCTCGACACAAACATTCTTCTGATCTCGCTGCCAATGTAAGGTGAAGTCATGCGGGCGAGCCTTTTTTATAGCCTTGAATTTACACAATGGGAACGGTGCACTCTGTAATTCTACCTTGACTTTCCCCGCAACATGTTTTTCCAATGATTACTGTCACCTGATGGAGATTTGGTTCTTTGCCACTGTCGCCATTGGCTTGCTAAGTTTGCTCGGTTTAATATTCAGTGATATAATTGATTTACCAGCACATTATCGGACGAATAGTATTTGACACAACCACCGGGATACCAAAGGGAAAAACTGCTATATAAATATTTGTAATATTATCTCATAATTTGGCATCAGGTTCATTAGGCTGCTGTCACTTTAAGACCTGACGCACACATCCATTATACTGTTAGAAATGCGTTTTCTTTCTCAAGTTTACGTTCACTTATAACATAACTGATTGTGTTCACGTGAATACCCGGCATTTTGACATTATTTTGTGTGTTTTTGACTGTTTAAGCCAACACAGTCTCATGAAGATGCGTATCTATACCACGAGTGTCATTTCTCGTGGCATTTATACGCCAAAAATGTTTTTTTCGTGTATATGGTACGCACTAAAAAACCCTGGGTTAGGTTTAGGGGGGAGGGGGGTGGGGAGTTCGTGCGTATTATACGCAAAAAAGTGCGTATCATATGTACGCGAAAATCGCGTGCCAAATACACGCAAAAACTGTTTTTGGCGTATAAATGCCACGAGAAATGACATTCGTGCCATAGACACGAACTTTCATGAGATCGGGCTGGTTTAAGCGCAATAGGAAGCTAAAAAATAACTAAATTTAGTGCTGAGAGGCGGCTTTACTGTATGTGCGCACACTTTGGGTGCAAGTACGACATCTGCGGGAATGAGTAGCATTATACGCAATACAGACAATCCCACACAGAAATTCAAGTCTGTAACACCAACAATATTCATCCGGCGCAAAATAAAATTAGTGAGGGGAGGCGAGTTTATGGCCATGTCCACACTAATACGTTTTCGTTTGAAAACGTATATTTTTCTCTTCCGTCCACACTGAGACGCCGTTTTAAGTCAACAAAAACGTATCGTTTGGAAAACGCTCTCCAAAGTGGATAAATTTGAAAACGCCGTTTTCGCGTTGTAGTGTGGACAGTGAAACCAGAGGTATTTCAAAACGATGACGTAAGTTTAGTCATGTGATCCATGTAGTACCAATAGATATTCATGTTTATCGGTATTGTGCCTGTCATGTGTTATTCATTTTTACACTATTGCTACAATATGTTACTTTCTATGTTACTTAAAGGGTTAGTTCACCCAAAAATGAAAATTAAGTCATTAATTACTCACCCCCATGCTGTACCAACCCCGTAAGACCTTCGTTCATCTTCGGAACACAAATAAAGATATTTTTGATTGAATCTGAGGGCTGGATCACTTTTCCATAGACAGCCTGAGGGACTGCATCTTGACGGCCCAGAAAGTCATTAAAAGAAAAGGTTTAAATATTCCATGTGCCTACAGTGGCTCAACTATAACTTTATCAAGCGACGGGACTACTTTTTGTGCGGAAAAAAAAAACGTTTTACCGCCCCCTACGGTATAAGATGACGTACTGCTTGTAAACAGAACGTTTTGCGCCTCCGGCTATATCAGTACGTCATCTTATACGGTAGGGGGCGGTAAAACTCCTAAGCGGTGAGCAGCCGGTAACAAAAAGTAGTCGAAGAAGAACGGTCTCGTCTCAGTTCTCGCGCATGCGCCCATAAGGAAGTAATGGAAAGTCGAATAAAGTCGTTATTTACGTTTTTTTTTTTCGCACAAAAAGTAGTCTCGTTGCTTGATAAAGTTATAGTTGAGCCACTGTAGGCACATGGAATATTTAAACCTTTTCTTTTAATGACTTTCTGGGCCGTCAAGATGCAGTCCCTCAGGCTGTCTATGGAAGAGTAATCCAGCCCTCAGATTCAATCAAAAATATCTTTATTTGTGTTCCGAAGATGAACGAAGGTCTTACGGGGTTGGTACAGCATGGGGGTGAGTAATTAATGACTTAATTTTCATTTTTGGGTGAACTAACGCTTTAATATGTGCTATTCTTCATAGCACAGTACTGCAAAGATAACAGATAATGTAGTCTACTCACATTTGCTGTCCTGCGGCAAAACAGGAGAGCAGTTATATGGTGACTGAATGCGACCTGGACGCATCCGTGATGGTGAGATATTTTGATAAATAAAATCATCCTGTTATTGTGCGATGACATTATTATTTATTTTCCCATCTGTATCATCTCAGTGAGCTTTTGTGAAGTTTCACGCATGCGCAGTAAAGTGAATTTAGAAGTTTCTCATCCACACTAAAAACGTCGGAAAACACCTGAAAACGCTAGTGTGAACGGAGAGCGTTTTTAAACGAAAACCCCGTTTTCAAATGTATCCGGATTAATGTGGACGTAGCCTATGTGTAACTCGTTGTCGGAGAGATGAGAGAGCGAGAAAGCAGCTGGTATTGTGTATCTATTCTGCGGGAAATGAGCATTGGAAGCGTTTCAGATATTTCAGTATCGATATGTATTGGAAAATCTATATTTGTGACAACACTACATTGAACTATAGTTTATTATTTCAGATGCCTTTTTGAAAGACTACAATTAACCCACCAAAGCGGTTAGTAGGAGTGACTGCCTTACACGCCACTGCTGAAATTCACCCGTATGTTGGCGGGTTGGCGGGTGTTAATGTCAAACCCTGACAAGCACTATATAAATAAATGTGACTTGACTAGACTTGATTAATGAAAGAACAGTGAAAGATTAGACGGTAGGATACGCCGCATGGAGATTTGTGAAATGCCCCTCCTATTGAGAATGAGTTAAAAATACAAAGTGCTGCTGGGATAATGTCTTTAGCCAATCATATAATGCCTGACTAATAGCACAAGTGATCTGGCCAATAGTTGTAGACATTCTAGAGAGCATTCCAGCAGTCTGAATCCAGCCAGTGGTTGACACACAGCATTGCATTACAGACAGACTGTTCTTGTATTTGTCATGGATTTCTGATAGGCCGTCTTTGCCAGGTTCTATGGGCTGTGACGTTCAGAGCCAGATTCACAGGGCGTTCAGGGGTGTGTTGTTTATGAGACCACTGATGGTTTTACCAGAGCGTTTTCTTTTTTATTTTTGCTTTATTTATAGAAGTGTCATAAAAACTTGAACTGTTATGTAATACATTCTTAACAGGGAGCAGTTGTTTAAGCCATTTTAACATGAAAAGCCATTTAATGCATTTCATATGTTGAGAGATGATTACTGACATCTTTACTAATGTAATATAGGAAGGGTGTGACCAACCATGCGTGCCTGTAAACATATAACAAAGACCATACAAGCTTTCAAAAGGCTGGAAACTGCACATAACAAACGGGAGAGTTTGATGTCTTCGAAGACTTCTAAGTGTAAAAACACTCAAAACGTAGCAATATGCAAGGGCATCATCACATGGGGACATAGATAATGTCAGTGACTGTATATGGTATCAAGACACAAGGGGAAGGGATCACAATTTCAAATCAGATCCAATTGATTCAGATGAGGACCTTTGGCCAAGGCAGGAACCTCCAAGGAGGTTAATAATTCCTGGAGAAAGCTAACATTCCCATTCATCTCAATAGCAGCTGCAACCTCACATCCCATCAACCGTCAAGGCTAACTAGGCCGTTATAACTAGCCAAACTGTGACCCCTTGGTAACTACCATTAAACTGTAGTGGTATGGATTATTATGTTTTTCAATAGCCAATTCGCAACATTTTACTTTTGGTTCCCCTAATGCGTATTTGGTTACATCCCCTGTCATTGAAGTTGAAGAATTGGTGTGGATGTGCCAGAAACCCACTCTCCGAGAGCAGCTCTGGCCTCTGCGTCTAGAAGCAGATTGATCTGCAATCCTAAATCCAGGTTATCCTAGCTGAATCCCATTATCTTGGTTATCCTTCTCAGTCTACCAAATATGACATATTATAACACAAATGATGAGGGTTCTCTAATGCATGTACCATTTAAGCTGGACTGCCACTCAATAAATAGCCATTTAAAACTACACTGTGTGATTTTTACCCCTATCTAGCGGTGAAAGGGTATATGACCATCCAGTGAATATTAGTTTCTGGTCCTCTCAATTCCGATTTCGTTTTAACTCCTACGGTGGCCAATGTAGTCCAAGATTACCATGGCTTCCAGTTCGACCTCGTCCATGAGTGTTAACTCAAACGTAAACGCGAAAGGTGAAGCTTGAATTAACGAGTATGTCCCTCTTTGGCTAATGTACTTTCAAGATGGAGGGGCAACATGGCGACCGACATTAGAACCCCTTACCCGTATGTATTTTCAATGGCATATTATACACTCACGAGAATACTTCATTTCTAGAACGAAGTAAATCTACATTAATGAGCACATATATTTTTGAAAGAACTAAGTGTTTTTAGCTAAGAATAAACTAAAAGAGTTACACAGTGTAGCTTTAAGGTTGATAGGAATACAGATCTGAGCAGTGCAACCAGCCAGCCAAACACTGTAAATTACAAGTAAGGTAAAAATATCTCCGGGCCATTATTGAAAAGTAATTTGGATACACTTTATTTTGAGGTGTTCTTGTTACAGTGTAATTATACAGTTAAGGCGGGTGTACACGGTGCGATTTTTTTTGCTGTTTTATGAGCTTGCAGATGATTTTTTTCTCTCAGGAGAAATCGCGTGGAAATTGGTTGTGCTTGCATGTTGTGGCTCGTGTCGTGTGCTAGGAAGATACGAGCCGAGAACCTCTCGACCTCACAATCATTTTTAAACATGTCAAAAAAGTTTGGGAGCTGTCGGCTTGAATTAGTGAGATATGTGTGGTTCAGTGAGCCGATTTGTCGATTTATCTGAATTTCCCAGGATCATGGGAACAAAATTGGTGAAGTTTTGAGCTATACTATAGGCTTTTTGGTAGAGACTTTCAGCTCAAGATCCTATTCATTCCTCTCATTTTCTATTGCTTTGTCACATTAAATTCCAAATGCCCCAAAAAAGTTTTCAAAAGGAGGTCTTAACAGTTATGCCATAGAACAAACAATAGCCCATAGGAGAACCATTCTTTCAATGAACAGTCCTCAAAATAACCATTTTGTACTACAAACAATCTGTTTTTGTGAAATCTCTGGCGACAGTGACATTTGAGATGAAGCTACGGTTAATCGATTGTCGATTAATTGTCGACAAGAATTTACTCGATTAAATTAAATTTAAGGTCGGCTAATTGAACATTGCGAACGGGACACACGAGATGCTCACGCGAGAGAGCCGACACAAACTTTGAGGCGGCAAAAAAACAAAAATCCTAACCTCGAAAATCCAGCTGTATTTATTCTAACAATAACTTAGCTCACCGGGTTTCTCCCAATCTCCCAGACCCCTCCCGGTTTGTTAATTTGCGCACGGCACATTCGTGCGCAGCTCTTAAAGGGGTCACACCTTATTTCCACTCGTTACAAGTTGTACAATTTGTTGTACATATTTTTGATTTATTTTAATTTTCTGTGCATAGTTTATTTCTTTAAACTACACAAATGCCATTATCCGTGACATATCCCAACTGTTAAAATAAAACATCAATTGAGCAATATAACTTGCTTTTTTATTCAGTATAAGCAATATTTTACTATTTATGTTAAATTGATACTGTGAGATATTTACATTGTCAGGAAAATAGGCGCTTATCAGTAATCGTTAATCGATCGATAAGTAGTGATGGGCAGATCGATCCTAAAGTATCGATACTTCGATACTGACGTGGTATCGAAAAGGATCGATCCTCACATAAAAATATCGATCCAAATGTGTATTTTTTTTAACCAGTAATTTTTTATTAATTTAGCATGCAATTCAGTGCGAAAAATAAGCTTCTAAGTGGAAAAATAAGCGAATGTTAGCGGGTAATTGTGTAGGATAGAACCTTTTCTACTAGTCATCTGTATACAAGACGAAACCAATCAATCACAGAGAGCGTTCGATGCTGGTGCTTCGCTGAGCTCACAGGCCCAGTGCGTTTGGGAAACGAAGCCTTGCTTAGATGACAGAGAAACAATCGGGAGTTATTTCGCAATAAACAAACCAAAACTGTACATAACGGTTTAAAATGTTGAAGTCAGTAAGATCTTTTTTATGAAATTAATATTTTTATTCAACAAGGATCGATGCATTAAATTGATCAAAAGTGAAAGAGTCAAGGGTTTTACACTGTTAAAAAAAATCTACTTCATATAAATGCTGTTCTTTCAACTTTGTTCATCAAATAATTCTCCATAAAATGTATCATGGTTTCCAACAAAATATGAAACTGTTTTCAACATTGATAATAATAAGAAATGTTTCCTGAGTAGCAAATCAGCATATTAAAATGAATTATCATCATGACTGGAGTAATGATGCCGAAAATTCTGCTTGGATCACATGAATAAATTAGTTTACTATGGCATAGAAAACATAGCCTATGTTAAATTGTTAAATTGTAATATTACAGTTTTTACTAAGAGAAATAAAAATCTTAAAGACCCCAAACTTTTGAACAGTAGACTAGTACTAGTAGGCTAGTACTATAATTAGGGTAGTTTTGTAAAAGTCACTGACTAATTAAAGGGGAGTTGAGAGCACAAATCACAAAATAGCTATTTAGGCCTAGTAGTCATGAAAACGTGTTCAGATTTAACAAGTTCAAATGCTTGCTTTTAAAATGAAAAAGTATCGGTATCGATATCGGCGATACTGGCCCTGTATTTACTTGGTATCGGATCGATACAGAAATTTGCAGTATCGCCCATCACTATCGATAAGCAGTGTTGGGAAAGTTCACTTTCTACATGAACTAGTTCAAAGTTCAGTTTACACAATGAACTAGTTCAGTTCATACTTCAAAAAATTAAGTAGTTCATTTATAGTTCTTTTTTTCCATATGTTGCGAGCTTTTTTATTATTATTATTGCCACAGTCTATATACAACCACAGACAACAATTATTTTATCCACGGGCAGTTTGCACAGAAATGTAAGATTTTCCCCATCCTTCCTCACCGACCCCGTTTAAATGCTCATACGACGCCTCCTCGCTCGCTGCTTTGTCGACAGCAGCCGCGGCGCGATACTGCTGGCTGGTGTTGCCAGATTGGGTGTTTTTCCGCTACATATTAAGGTCTGTTTACATGTGTTTTAGCCGGATTTTCTTCTGGAAGGCTCCATAGAAATCTGGCACCCTATTGTACGAAGTTAAACTGAGAGAGCGTGCGTTCACGCGTTCACGGTAACGTTCATCGAGCAGTAATAAAGTACGTTCAGTTCACGTTCGCCCAAAATATGAACGCGTTCATTGACTGCGTGCAGGCACAACACTGTCGATAAGGTTGATCAACTAATGATTAATGAATGAATCAATAATTTACATCCCTAGATGAAACTGAACTCACAAATATGTCTAAAACTACATAATCATTTTTTTTCAGAATTAATACCACCCAAAAGCTCTGATAGGCTGTGCATGTGAACTCTTTGAATGTGATTTCGACTTATTTCAGCTGTCGATGTACAATGAATCAACATTAATCAGAGCCCATATTTCTTTGAAGCAATGCATGCCATTGTCGAGGGTTCCCCTCGCTGTCCTGTCCCTGCCGGAGCCCGAGGGGCATGTTAACCAGGTAAAATGAGCTTTCGGAATGAGCGCTCAGTCGGGAAACAAGACCACGAGCTTGAGCCACATCTGTAAAGCTCATTACAGGCTAGAGATTGGTAATGTTTTACTGTAATTCACCTCATGATAATGAGGCTGCCCACATCTGGAGCAGCTGGACCATTTATTTCACGTCATACCACTCGAAATGACCTCTGCCCTCATCTTCTCGAGTGCAACTCCCACGAAAAGAACACTTATAGGGCAAAACGGCGCACTGAATCACAACATGTTGCTCTACGAACCAGACGTATAATTTCATTATATTTGTGAGCGTGTGCGCGCAGGCGGCAGGGAAAGTGATGTCATGAGCACGAGAGGAGCCCCCACCGCAAAGCCGGCAGCCTAAAATGTAATGTTACACATGGCTTTGGCTCCGAGCTGTCTTTGAGGTCAGGCACATCTCCCTCATCATTGGGAGCATTAGGGGCCAGACTGTATGTCTCTGGGTGTCTCTGCAAATGGGGTATCTTAGCCTACATCTTATAACACACACCCTTCATTTTGATGTTTAGCGTAATCACTCATTCTCCTCTCCCTGTCAGTGTCCTATATTTCATGCTCTTTAAGCTTGTGATGTCAGCTCTGTAAGACTTTAAGAGAAGTGTGTCTATCCCTTGACATGTCTGAATTGTGATGTGGCATTACCCCACAAAATCAGTTTTCCAACTGCCTGGCTTCGGTGGACAATATTTCCCGCTTTCCAGACCTTTCTGGGAGCAAAGTGGAAACGTGACGTGAACGAGTCAGACGCGGGGACACGATTGTTCCGTTCACCCTGTCGTTTTCATCCAGAAACCCCTCTCTTTTTACACAAATGTGTTGTTTTTTCCCTGGTATTTATTATAGGGCAAAATGCCCTCTGGTCGTGTGTGCACCCTAACTAAAGTCATCATCTAAAAATTCTCTCTCCCACGCTCACATAAACCGGGCCAAATGTGGTGACGTCCTTCTTTTTTCCCCCCAACGGTTTGGGGTTTCGCAAGTCTGATTCATTAGCGCAACTACAAGCCATGTGGAAGACAAATTGCAAGGTTTGGGCCCACAGCGTGCCCCCTCGCTCTCTGGGCAGGACGGCCGGCGGGGAGACGGAGGGGTGGGTCATGGCTGAGTGGTCAGACAACAGCAAAACACCAGAGTCTCAGTCAGAACCACTAAACGCTGCTCAGTGCTTTATTGTGGTCAGACCTCGTATGCTGTAATGGCCGAAATCGGAAACAGTACCATATCAGATGTAATTAAACCGCATGTATATTTCAGTTCTCCCATGAAAACATCGCCACATCTGTCTCTCCGCACACGAAAAAGTCAGTCAGACTGTTTTTCTAGATGGAACATAGAAACGTTTATTTTTGCATTTTTGTTTGTGGAAAATGGGATCATTTTAAAATTATAGTCTTGTTTGCGGGTTCGACATATTAAACGAGTTTGAAATATGAGTAACACTTTAGTTAAGGGTCCATTTCTCGCTATTATCTAGCTGCTTATTAGCATGCACATTACTGGGAGATTTGCTGTTTATTAGTACTTATAAAGCACATATCAATGCCTTAATCGGCATGACCATGCTATTAAAGGTGCAATGTGTAACAAAGTTGAGTATCTATTAACAGAAATGCAATATGACATCCATAACTGTGTTTTCAGTGGTGTATAAAGAACTTACTTAATTAACCGTAATGTTTTTATTACCTTAGAATGAGACATTAATAGCTCCATAACCGCGGGAATCCCCTTCTATGAAGGTCGCCATGTTGTGACGTCATATTCCTACCGTAGCCGAACGCGAACACACAGCGCTACAGAACGCGTTTCATCACTACCTTGAAAGAGAAGTAGCGGAAAGCTGGAAGCTAGCCTTACACTCCGTGAGTAGTGACTTTTCCCTTGTGAGTGGTGTAAAATATGTAGTTGGGATTGTTTCATGTAACTTAGTTCTCCCTCGCTGTGTTATGGGTTTGTTATGTTGGGGATAGATGTGCTGTTACGTTCGTGAGACAGCTGATGATTAGTATTCATGTCATTGACCGTAAAACAGTACGTTACAGGAATCACTAACCCGTCGATAGAGACTTTTACTAAAGTCTTTTATCACTAAAGTCGATCGCGAAGATTTTTCAAAATCAGAGAAAAAAAGCCTATTGTGTGTAGTAAATAGTATCTATGGGATGCGGAGATGACATGATTGTAACAGCGCGCGCAGTTCCGACCTTTGGACTCATGCGATGCGGACGAGTCCCAGCTCAGCCACAGTAACAGCTCATATTAGCCAGCTAAACTATTACTACCCTGTTAGAAAAAATATATAGCTGCTCCCTCGCTGTATGGTATTGCTGTATTGCTGCTGGTTACGTTTGTGAGACAATCAGCTGATTCATATTATTTTATTAAATTATATATTAAAACCCTTGATCCTCACCTGACTATGGCTTTGTAAACAGTATCCATGATGTGGTTTATAATGGACTGTGGTACAGAAACAGTGACAATGTTACACACTCTTGGCTTACTCTGGCTATTCTCTGCTGTCTCAGCCGACGAGATGTTTGTCCCGTTTAAGCAACCGTAGCTTCTTCGAAAGGGAGGGGTGAGCAGTGGGCTGAGCCCTTAGTGCAAACCTGGTGCAAACTCGCAACCGAACCGCTAGATGTCGCTAAAAATCACACATTGCTCCTTTAATATTACTATTAATATGCAGTAGTTAGAGGCAAGAGTCATAGTTACACTTTAAACCCTAACGGTCAAAATAATTAATTGGTTTGAGTGGGACAAACTTAAATTCAACGAATTAGTTCAGTCAATTTAATTTTTATGAGCATTTAGCACTTTCTTTTTCGTTCAAGTTCACAGAGCTGATATATTTCAAGTAAACTGAACTGTTTCATTGTTTTGAGTTTTATGAAATTATTTATTTTAATTTAGACGAACTTAAGGTTAACTGAAACGGCTGGGATACTATTTCCCAGCATGCTTTGCCGATGGCACTCGAAAGAGAGTGTAAATGCTAAAATTAAGTCCAATATAATGTTGTTTTTTTGTGTAAAATTAATGTTAAGTGTGAGATTTAGTAGTGATTAATGTTTTGTTATGCTAATTTAGAAGAATTTCTGTTAATGTTGGCTTTAGGATAGTTACCATGGTGACAAGTGGTGCATTCAGCTTGATTTGAGAGCAAATTATCCCTTTATATTATTACGCTCATACAGCAAATGCTTCTGTGCTTGTAAGTGCTTATAACATACTGTTTCTAATGTTAGCATTTACTACGTTAGCAGATTAGCTTTTAAAGCTAACTAAGTTTATACTATTAAAAGTGATTTGAGTTCTGCCAACTCTTTCGGGTTGTTATAGTAACTAATTAGTACTATTAACTTTATTAACCCAAGTTATCTTAACAATAGTTATTGAGTTACTTGGAAACAAATCAAATTTTTTTATGCTTAAATTGTTTGAGTTAATAAACTTAAATGATTTAAGGCAATCGGTTTCCTCAAACGGTTTGAGTTGAACTAACTCATCAGGTTTTACAGTGTAATAGTTAGAACTGGACAAATAAAGTGTGACCAAAATATTAAATATTTATAAATAATTAGACATTTTAGATTTGAATTAAATAATTGAAACTTCTGTTCAATCAAACTAATCCCTAATGCGGCGGAGCCGGTGTGATGGAGGACAGGGGTGGGAAGATCTGGCCAAGAAATAGACAACGTTTTGATTTCTTAACATTGTGTTTTACTAATTGGATCACGCTGATGCTAAATTCAATTTCTAATAGATACAATTTCTAAAAGATGCTTGTCACGTAGGGCAAGGAATGAAGTGGATAGAGAATCCATGTGCAGAACTTATTTAATGAAATAAAAACCAGAAACTCAGAGCAGGAACACAGAACACCAAGACAGTAACATCAACGACTGACAAGGAACAACTAAACTACAGGGGTATAAATACAAGGGAAAACTAGCTAGACAAGATAACAAGGGGCGTGGTTAACGAGAAACACCTGGGGAAACTAATCAAACTAATGGGCAACTGAAAAACGTGAGGAGACAGGGGAACACAGACTTGAATTATTACAATGCTAACGATCAGAGAGGGGTAAAAGGAATCTCTATTTTTTTTTTTGTCACTCTTACTATACATTTATCATGTTTACACACTGCTGTGTCTACTTTTAGCTGCATGCAACAGCCTCCGCTTTGGCTGTGTGGTGACTGGTGAGTTGACGTCAGAGATAGATCCACAAACCCTTGCAATTCCCTGTAAATAGGATTGGGTTTTCTCCCTGCAACACCCAGCTTGCTCACGGCCTCCTTTCTTGTCTGTGTTTGCTCAGTGTTTGTACTTTGCGGCACCACACACACACACAAACACTTTTACAATTCACAGTTTAACAACATTGCATTTTAGTTTTATTTTATATGGCTGTACAGCATTTAAAAAAATATATAGAACCTTACAGTTATATAAAAAATTGTAATAATACGACAGTTTACATGTTTATAAATACCAAAAATCCAGTTCCAAAATGCAGCACTGAGAAAAGTTGGTAACGCTTCCCTTTACAGTGCTGTTACCCATGTACATATTATAGAAATTACAATTACTAGGTAATAACTAGGTACTAACCCTGAACCTACTCCTAAACCTAACCCTAAAGGCCATTGCACACCGAGCACGAAATATTTGTATGCGTATTTTCGTGTTCGTCAGCTTAAAAATTCGTCACGCATAGAAACCTTGCACACCGAGTCCGTTGCGTATTTCTTAAACCTTTGCGGGAAAAAACGCAAAAATACCAAATGGATTCGTCAAGCAGTGAGGATGATTTTTGCCCTCTCTCTTATTGAAAAGAGAAGAAAGAGAAAATATTACGTCCATCCAATCCTGAAATTGCGCCGAGAGGAAGGAGAGTTCCTTATCAAGGAGTTGCGAATTTATCCTGAGCGATTCAAAATTGACCTCAGAATGTCAGTGGGACGAACGCTTTGCTAGCGATTCTGGAGCCACATATTAAAAACAAGACCACCAATTTCCGTGAACCAATCGATTCTGAACGGAGACTGGCAGTGTGTCTGAAATGGACCAGGTATGGACACAGACACACGGACAAACACACACCCGCGCGCGGCCCGTTGGAAGCGCTGGGCAGACAGAACAGCTAGGCTGTTATTGTGTATATTGTGCCCAAATAATACATATACATTAGTTATCGAATAGGCTGCTCAATCACACCTTATTCGATCCTAAATTTCAATCTGATTGAAAGGGGAGGTTTATTAATTTCATAATCCAATATAGAGAAGAGAACATAAACACTTGATCGAATTGAAAACTGAAAGCACGGCGCATATGTGCAATGATTTGAGGACGAGCTCCCCCCGGCCCTGAATTGTCAAAAGACCTCTCAAAATGCTGGCTCTGGATGCGAAAAACGCAGAAAATCGAACCCGATCCGATTAATTTTATGACGGACGAAAGTTTCGGAGGCGGTGTGCAAGCGTGACTGACATAACGTGAGGTCGAATTTTTTTTTTAACGTGCGAAAATTTCGGATGCGAATTTCGGACTCGGTGTGCAATGGCCTTAACCCATGTGCTTACCTTATATTAGCAGTATTTTCTAGTTAACTACACTTAAGCACCCAGATAGCAAACTGACATTGAATCAACGTGGAAACATGACATCGAAACAACGTTGATCTGACATTGTTTTGCTCATCGAATTAACGTTGAACCAACGTCAGACGCGTCATTCTTTCAAAACTAACGGAAAATCAACTTGAAATCAACGCGTTGTTTCAACGTTATGAAAGCAAACCAATTTTCGATTTTCATTTAGCTTTGAAGAATGCCGCGTCTGACGTTGGTTCAACGTTAATTCGATGAGCAAATCAACGTTGTTTCAATGTCATGAGAGACGTCGTTTCCACGTTGATTCAATGTCAGTTTGCTGTCTGGGCACTGTACTGGAAGCGTTACCGAAAAGTTACATTGGACAGTTACACCAGTGGCATTCTGAAATGAGGAGGCAAAGTTTTTTTATTTTGTTTTTTCAACCTGAAATAAAAAAATTTCTTAATATTAAGAACTAGAATAGATGTTAAAATAACACTGTATTTAACTAACCCGATCTCACGGGAATTCGTACGAATTTTACGAGGTGGCTAATTCGTAACAATTCGTACGACCTCACTCGTACGATTTTGCTAAATCGTACATGAATTAGCCAATTCGTATGAATTCGTACGAATGATCTACCCCTGACCCCGCCCCTAAACATAACCGTCACGTGGGTTTAGACAAATCGCACAAATTAGTGCGATTAGTACGAATTAGCCACTTTTGAATCACTCGTACGAATTGGTCGTGAGATAGCGTAGATTTAACTCAATTTGGAGAGATGCAGTGGAAAACAAAATCATAAACATAGAAATGGTTCACCGAGCCAGAGCAAACAGGGTTTACGGTGAGACAGTGACGAGCCTTTGGTTCACGTGTGCAGATCGAGTCACTGTGTGCCACCCAGACGCGGGGGTGAATCACTCCAGATTAGGGGCCCCGCAATTAAAGTTCTTGACACACATTTTTGCTATTTTCTTCCATGCCATGCCCTGCAGTCCTCAGTCAAAAACAAACTCTTTTTTTGGAAGCTCTTCATGGTTTTGCCCACCACAAAATGAAACCTTGCAGATCCCATTTTACTGTACACACGACCACCAACAACCTCGTTAGCGGTATTACTCTGTTTACCTTGAGTTTCCATGTGCGCAGCAGGGCCACACTCATTCAGTAAAACACGCTCATACACACAAATGTACAGCTTTATCTGTGAAATTTAAACCCATCCAATGCACACTGGTTATGATGGGAGTCAGTGAGACAGAAATAATGTGTGTTAAAACATGCTGAAGCAATAACACTCTAATGTGTTCCATCTCTCATAAAGCGCTGTACCTGGTGCCACCATGGCGACGCCTCCATCTCATACCAGCACAAAACTCTCCCACACACACTCACACTTCAGCTCCAACATACCTCAAACAAATAGTCCTGAAACTATCCACTGATGCCTTATACTGTGGAGCTTCACCCACGATTCGTTTCCCTAGATCCACATACAATATTCAAAAGTGTTTTTTATATTTCTAAAAGAAGTCTCTTATGCTCACCTGACTGTATTAATTTGATCAAAATACAGTAAAAAAAGGAACTATTTTGTATTGAACTGTTATTTATTCCTGAGTTCTTCAGTGTCACATGATCCTTCAGAAATCATTGATAATTTGATGCTGAATTTGAAGAAACATTTCTGATTATTGTCAGTTTAAAATAGTTGTGCTGCTTCAGATTTTTGTGGAAACCATGATCAAAAAAATCCAGGATACTTTGAGGAATAGAAAATTAAAAAGTGTTTTTAATTGAAATCTATTGTAACATTATAAATGTCTTTATAATGTGGCTTTTGAGGTATTGAATTATTAATTTTATATGATTTTATAAAAGCTGCATATTGAAAAATGAAAACGAAAGAACACTATGGAAAAAAAGGTTCTATTGGGTTCTAGAACTCTAGGGTTCTTGGCTCAATTTTAAAGCCAAAAGGTTCTACTGTATATAAGGAGAAATGTTTTAAATTGTGTAATTAAAACATTTTAATACACAATGTCGAGGCAAAGAACCACTTGAAGGCTTAGCAGAGTGCCTTCAAATCATTTAAAGCACAGCTAGCCGTGGATTGTCCTGCTTATACCATTGTTATTTGCCAGCATTGACGACTTCAGGCTCAGATAGCTCAGATTAGGCCCAGCCACTGGAGGACGCTCAAAAATTGGGCCGGTAGTACCACCTTGACACTTTGAAAGCCAATTTGACATGGGACTTGGAAGTCTCTATTTCATCATTTTCAACGAAAGACACTGAAAGCAACAAATCGTCTACTTGCGGCGAAGACGGTGTGCAAACGGTGTTTGTACATCCAAAATTAACTCTCAAATCACTCTCAGCTCTTATAAATATATGAGTAAGGGATAATCCAAGGCTAGCTGTGCATTTAAAGTGTTGAATGCACAGCTAGCCATGGATTATCCAACCCGTTCTCATCCTTTAGCGTCATATGCTACGCTATATGACAAAACGGCGAAATACTACTCACATGGCACCCTTTATCGTTAATATAACACGCGAACCCAAGGCGTCATAAATCCTTTAGCGTAATATGAGACTACCCTACCCTACCCCACACCTATACCCGTCACATATGACGTTAAAGGATGAGAATGCGTTGGATTATCCCGCTTTTACCGTATTAATTTGCCAGCATTGACAATTTAAAGTTGTAATTAATGTTTGCAGTGCAAAATTTGTCCGGAAGTGTAAAAATGATGATTATTTTTGTCAGTTATGCATTAGATCTAGCATTCTGTCTGCTTAGAATTAGACACAGAGATAAAGAAAAAAAAATTAATTTATGAATTATATAATTTATTGGAATTAATAAAATGAAAGATGAATTTGCGAATTAGCTTACCTTCATCTGCACTTTAAAAAAATATTTTCATGATTTGTAATCACAACATTTTTTCTTTTGTCAAATCAACTTAATTTATGTAGTTCAAATAACATAATATGTTGAGTTTCTGATGATTAAATCAATCTCCTTCATTGTATTAACCAGTCCCTCCAGAAAAACGTGATTATGCGCGATCGCTGAATTCAATGCAAAATCAGCCAAAGTCCGCATATTTATGCGGGGCCGCATTTTTTCAAATACGCAGCACTTTCGGCGCATAAATTGCCGATTTACGTGCAAAATATGCGGGGTTTGCATAATTTCATAATCCTCGCATTTTCGTTGCAAAAAAGTCACATGTATCTTAGCAGGAAGTTGAAAAATGTTGCGTTTGCTTCACACAAGAGCAGCCATTTCCCCCTGTTTCCATGGGAACGTTATGAAGTGACGCAATTACGCGACGCCAGACAGACTCACGGAGGCGATTGATCTCACAAATCGAACTCGTATAACTGTCTGTCGCACGTTCTACCGTCACATCGTTACTTAATAAACAACATAAGATAAAAGAAGTAGCATCAAACAGAAATTACCCGCACACATGGGGTGTTCGATGCGCACAAATAACACTGCAGAGAGTTCAACAGGGAGCGCGCAGCTCTTAAAGGGGCCACACCTTATTTACACTCTTACAGTCTGAAATAAAACAAGATGAGAAATTAAATATTCCCAGCACTTTCTATGATGTAGTATGCTTGTTTATCAAAGGAAGTAATAAGAAATGACTCTTACATTAACAGGATGTTGGGGGATCACTTTTGTTTCTCTTTTTCATCAAACCGCAATTTTTGCAAGTTCCCTCAATTTTTGCAAATTCCTGCAATTTCATCGCATAAAATTGCATAAATATCCCGCATATTCCATCGCATTTTTAAAGAAAACGGGCCGCATAATCAATCAATTTTTGCCCGCAACAATCACAAAAAAAACTCCGCGTTTTTCTGGAAGAACTGAATACTATTATGGTAAATGTTAAATATAAATCGCAAATTTGTTCAAAATTTTTTGGAAATTACCACCACAAAATCAGTCATTTTGATCGCAAAAATCACAAAAGAAAATCGTGAAATCCTGGAGGGACTGATTAACTCAATTTTTCCATTTCAATGAACTTAAAATTTTAAGGCAACCAGGTTACTTCATTGTTTCAGTTAAACCAACAGTGTTTTACAGTGTGTTCAGCATCTCTCTATTAACAGCAAAGCTGTAAGTTTAATTACTTCAAACGCAGAGATTGCTGAGAAACATAATGTATCGATTTAGTAGCTACGCTATTTTAGTACTAAAACAAAAGTCACGAGGCAGTCACATGTGCTCCTGAATGGTTTTTTTTTACCTCTGACTGATGCATGTGTGCTCTTCAACGACAGCAGCGCATTCAAATACAACAGTGATTAAACTGACTGGACATACCTGTGCATTAAACTGTTTTATTGCACACCTTTCAGCCAATCACAAGCGAGTATTGTGACAGACTGTGATATAATACATAATACAACGTACTTTAATGTTTAATGGGATATTTTTTTTTTTTTATAAAGTATGTTTACTTGTTAAATAAAAACAAAATTAACAATTTGAAACTAAATCCATAAAATGATCCCATGATGTTCTAAAACCCCCAAGGATCTAAATGAAGCACCTGACGGAACCCTTTAAGGTTCTTAATAGATAAGAATGAAAATAAAGTGCAAATAAATCCCTGCAGAAAGCACATTTTCTCTCAAACATCTGTACACAAAGAACAAGCGTGACATTGAGCAGTGCTGACAGATATTTCAGTGGAGCACCTGTAATAACTGACCTTCAGATGAGCTTGTGTGTGTATTTGAATGCACGTCTGCAGGTATTTCAGGCTGTGTGTTTTCTCAGTTGTTTGTGGTGCTGCTGACACAAGCAGAAGCAGGTAATGTTGCTCTGCACTGTCTGTTTTACATTAGCTTTCATGGTTACTTGACTGTTCTACATTTAAGAGGATTTTTTATGTGAAATTGACCCCAGGAAACCTTTTTCATCTGGCAGAATGCATTTTTCTCTCCTTAATTTGAAATGCTTGATCTTCCTGTGCGTGTTAGGCGGCATCAAGAGAGGCCCTGTATTTATGGGGGAAACGTGCATGTTTCCCATATTTTAAATCACACCTTTGAAATCCCGTCATAAGGTCTGCTGACTTAACCCATAACTCTTTCCAACTCAGAGAGCTGATTTATTGTTTTTACTGAAGTGAGGATCAGGGCTAGGCACTTTCAATATAGCTGGGACAAAAAGCCCAGGTTATAGGCTACAACACTCATTATATATATATATGGCTGGTCATTGTAACTTGAGACTGAAAATGGTTTAACCTGTTAAAATGAAAAGTTTACTGCTGAGGTAACATAACTACCACCACAGACATTGAGGGACCACCATAGCAGGACTCGTCCACCCCATTCAGATTAGTCATAAAATAAATATATATATATTAGGGCTGTGCAAAAGTTAATTGCGATTAATCGCATCCAAAATAAAAGTCTGTGTTTACATAGTATATTTGTGTGTGCTGTATATAATTATTTTGTATATATAAATACACACACATGCATGTATAGGTTTAAGAAAATGTGTTATTCCTATATAAAATATTTATATTTTTATAATATAGATTATGTATGTATTTATATATATATATATACAGAATTTAAGCGCAAATAATTCTTAAATATATACATGCATGCATAGGTATTTATATATACAAAATAATTATATACAGCACACTCAAATATATTATGTAAAACAGACTTTTATTTTGGATGCGATTAATCGCAATTAACTTTTGCACAGCCCTAATATATATATATATATATATATATATATACATTATTTCGATGCCTTCTCAAGAACATAAGAATTAATCCTGAATATTTTTTTACTTCAATAGGTAACTTATTAACGGTTGTTCCACTCATTTTTGGTTTACATTATAATCATACTGTATATACATTTATTCCTCAACACGCCACGCAGTTTAAATAAAAACTGTCAACATAAATAAGTTGTTTAATTCAAAACTTTTTCTAAAAAATGATTTATTATTTTATATTTGAATTGCATTACATGAAAGTTACATTGCTAAAAAATTGCTAGTAATGGCCTTAACTTTAAGCTGAACTTGAACTAAACAAACGATATTCCAAACACCATATTATAATTGCATCACATAAAAATTGTAATGGCAATTTTTAAAGTCATGTTCTGCATTTACATGGTTGTCACAGTTTGTAGTGAACTTGCAGAAACGTCCAAGGTGGAGTAGATAAAGGAGTGATCCAGGGGATTGCCTTGAGCAGCAACGTCAAGGTGATTATCCAGGCCACAGCCAGTACCCACGGGGGTGTCGCTGAAGGGAGGGATGGTGGAGGTATTCTCGATCAGCCCATTCTCACCCCCAAGGCGTCACCTAACTGACGCCTTGGGAAGCATTTGGACATGCTTCAATATCTGACGCTTTAGGCGCCCTTTAGCGTCAGTTAGATGACGCCCTAGGAACGCGTGTACCCTACCCCCACCCCACACCTAAACCTAACCGCGTCCTCTAACAGACGCTTTCCTTTAGTGTCAGTTGGATGACGCCGTAGGATCGCGTCATGTAAGTGACGCTAAAGGGCGCCTAAAACGTCAAATATTGAAGCATGGTCAAAGGTGACGCCTTGGGGTGAGAATGCGTTGTCTCGATGGTCTAGGCGGCTGCAACGGAGATGTAGCAATGATGCCAAATGCCAAAGCGATGATGCCGAAAGTCCAATGTTCTCCGCTGGAGTTGAGGGAGGATGGAGCTAAAGTGACGTGCAGGATAACTTCCACAAATAATTAATGAGGCATGGACAAACTAAACGGAAACAGAACTTCAGTACTGGTGATAACAAGGTACACATAGCTGACTAACTAAATGACAAATCAATTAACAACCGGGGCAACAAACTAAGTGGAACAGTGCAAACTGAAAACATGGTCAAAACAGCGTGTGAGTGAGACAATAGTAATAAATGGGGACTTACAGTGAATCGAACCCTATACCTAACCTTAACCCATGTTTGTAGTGGGCTTATATTACTCTGTACATTCTTGGGTAACCATTATTTTTGTAAGGAACAAGCCTATACTAAATAACAGGGATTTATTTATACTTGAAACGGAGCTTGATAAGAGCAGGATAGGTTCTGAAATGCTGATAAAGGATGTAAGTGAACCAAACTTCTATTTGAACCATGTGGACCATAATGATGTCAATCCCTCCAATATGTTAGAAAGATCAAGGCATTGGTTTCAAGTGGGAATTGCACATAGCAACAGGGTTGAACAGAAACTAGAGCTGTTAATCTCGTGGCGTAAACTGACAGTATGCAAAGGCATAAAAATAGTCAATGAATTAGTCACTCCCTCCAGACACAAATCTATGGGATCTCATGCCGTGCTAACACTTATGTTTTAAATAAACCGAGACTCCTCAAACAGGCTGAATTGGCCTTTATTGTATGAGAAAGGCTGAGGGAGAGGAAAAGGGATTGTGTTTGTTCCTCAGCGAGACACTGGTCTGTCTGGGGTGTTCATTTCCTTCTGGGCTCCAGTGTAGGTGTGAGGTGTGTGTTTGCGTGCTGGAGTCGGGTGGAGTGTGTTTAGAGAGCGTCTGAATCCCTGAATGTGGCCTGAGGAATGACATTTCCAAAGGCCTATGCAAACATGAGTCGCCAAACTTTTACGACATGATGTTGTCCTTTTGACCGAAGCCTCAGTGCTTGGCTTCTGGTTTCACTCTTTCTCGTGCACTAGGCAGGGGTTTTCCCCGGGATCGGACAACATTGCGGTCACTTCACAAGGAGAGTCGACATCACTGAGGTGACTGTAGACGTCAGGAGAAGGTGTGTGTAGGAAGGTTGTGACTCGCTTGGGAAGTGTAGGTTCGATCAACAGCACAGCTGATCAAGTCAAGTCAAGTCAAAACACTTTTATTTATACAGTGCTTTTTACAACACATATTATTTTAAAGCAGCTTTACAGAGATAACAGGAAAATAATGCAACAAAGTTGTTTCTAGAAGAAAATAGTGTCACAGTCCTGCATAAGTAAGTTCAGTGATGTATGATTTTTGTTGTTAAAAAGTTATTAATTTAATTCATTTATACCTCTGGAGAAAATTGTGATGTCATCGTCCAGCTCAGTTCAGTTCTCATATAATTGTGTGAAATATAAACAGCGCCATCTGTCTGTACGGATCTGAAGAAATCTCACTTCTGCTCTATCCACATTATTTTTAACTTAAGAGCGGCGCAGACATTTGTAAATTAAAGTCCCGCTGTGGTGAAAATCAAGCTTTTAATGTTGTTTATATGTCTATATGGTGTTTTTAATATGCTTTAAGACAAACCATGTGCAAATTCATTTTCTCCTTAAAACTGCAGTGAACCAAAGACAGTCTCAAAAACACGGTTTGAAATCGCTGGTGGTTCTGACGTCACAAATGACATTGTAACCAATCAGATCAACGTGTGATCGTCAATCAGTGGATCTCTGAGCTGAGTGAGTGGAGGCGGGGCTCACTTGCATATTCATAGAACCGCGGATACTAAATGAACCAAGGGTGTAGAGTTACATTCAAGCTATTTGGGAATAAATTAGGAAAAAGACATTTCAATATGTAATTTTGGTGATCAGAGATGAGTTTTAAGGGAAACAATTATTGACTACACGGGGACTTTAAATGTGTCGGGCATTTCTGACGTCATGTTCTGTTATACTAACATAATCTCATGGCAATTCGTAACTATTTTACGGTTTGGTGAATTGGTGGCTAATTCATATAAATTCATTCGGTCTCATTTATACGTTTTTATTTCACATTTTCCCATGAGATAAGGCCAACCCGATCTCACGACCAAGTCGTACGAATTCGACGAATGATTAAAAAGTGGCTAATTCGTAACAATTCATACGACCCCACTCGTACGAATTAATACGATTAATACGATAATACGATAAATCGTACATATTTTACGAATTGGCCAATTCGTATGAATTCGTACGAATGACCTACCCCTTACCCCGCCCCTAAACCTAACCATCACGTGGGTTTAGACAAATCGTACGAATTAGTACGAGTGAGGTCGTGCGAATTAGTACGAATTAGCCACTTTTTAATCATGCGTCGAATTCGTACGAATTGGTCGTGAGATAGTGTTGGATAAGGCTGGTTATGCTGGTTGATATTGCAAACTGGTATTTGCTGTTATATTATTTTAAACACAGTGCTTTTTTACCGTAAACAGCTACTACAGTTTGTTATTCTTCTAGTTATTTCCCTATAGCATCTAAAGGCCTGTTCACACCTGGACGAATTTCGCGTGCGTTATTCACCGACGTTTAACGCCTCGTGACTAAACAAAGGGCACCAATCTGAGTGTGCACACTGACGAGTAAAACGCCACACGTAAAAGCGCCATTTTTTTAAAAACGCCTCAGGATCATTTTTTTAGTTTTACGCGCCGCGTCAAAAACTATCCGACCAATGAGATTGGAGCTTTTGCTCACGTGTTGGAGCTTCTGAAGCTACAGTAAAACACAACTTGAGGGCACTCAAACACAAAACGGTCTTGCCGAGCACACATATGCAAAGGCGAAGAAGATTGACGCCAAGTAGCGTCGCCGTCTACACAGCCAGGAAGAAATAAGATGAGGAAGATTCGAGGCAAGATGAATGTAGAGCTCCTGTTCTCGTTGGTGCTAGAACATAAAGAACTATATGACAAACGCGACAGGGACTACGAACATCTTGATAAAAGAGAACTGATATGGAGTGGTATTGCAGAGCAAATGGGCGCCATCTAATGTCAGGGAATGCATTTGCATGTTCACTCGGCTCATCGTCACCAAAAATCGCTTGGGTGCGAACACAAAAAAACGTGTTGAAAAACGCTGACGAATAACGTGCGGTGTGTACGGGCCTTAATGAATCAGAAGTCTGGCACATTCACAGAAAATAGCTTACTTCCACATTGCAAAAATAAGGTATAGAACCAAGCATTTTTGTTAAGGCCTGTTCACACCGGGACGAATTTCGCGGGCGATATTTGCTGACGTTTAAAGGCTTGTGACTAAACAAAGGGCGCCAATGTGAGTGTGCACACCGACGCGTAAAACGCCACACGTAAAAGCGTCATTTTCAAAAAAATGCCTCGGGTTCGTTTTTTTTTTCGTTTGACGCGCCAAATGGAGAACTGAATGGAGTGGTATTGCAGAGCAAATGGGCGCCATCTAATGTTAGGGGATGAATTTGAACGTTCACTCGGCTCATCGTCAGTGAAAATCGCTTGAACACAAAAAACGCGTTGAAAAACACTGGCGAATAACGCGCGCTGATATTCGTCCCGGTGTGTACGGGCCTTTATTGTAAAATAAAATATATAAAAAAATACAGTAGCTATCATTAATGGAAATATAAAAATAAAAAAAAAATTACAATATTTTAATAATTTTAAAAATCGATCAAAATAAAACATTTAGGCGTACTAAAAAGTTATTGAAAAAAAAATATTGACATATTTTGTATGTCAATTTTCCTATGGAACCTACTAGGATTTGTAACACAGCTAGGGTATAAAAATGAGAAACGTTGCTGTGAATAAGCTCATATGGACCACAGTCACGTTTTATGTGACAGGAAAAAAGCAAACACAAATGTAAGTCGTTCACTTAAAGGCCATTAAGCAGCAAATATAAACTTAGACAAAGTGCTTAATTGGATGACAATAAGAGGACTTATTAACCTTGAGATATTTAAGGCTGTGCTGTAAAACATATAAACAGCGTCCAAAGGGTTTGAGGCTTTCAATCTCATGCTGTCCTGGTTTAAATGGTGGCGTATTCAGCTTGGAAAGGATTCTGTATTATTTCCGCTCCATATCCACCTTTCTTTATATGGCCGCTAATAAACTGGCTATTGAAATTTCCTTTTCTCTTTTTCCCATGTTGGCACTAAACGGGGAATGTGGACAACTCTAAAGGACTGAGAGTGACAAACACTAGTTATCATGTCCGTTCCCACAACAAAATGACTCTTGAAACGACCCGGACTAAACATTTAATGGTCTGCAATCCACAATGATAGAAATAGTGGGATTTGTTATATTACTCGAACAGAAGAGTAACCAGACGAAAGCATCTTTGCTGGGTGAAGCTTCACAGGCAAAATACTGGCATTTCAATAGGGATCCATGCGTTCTTAAAGTCCACATTAGAAAAAAAACATGCGTTGGTTAATCATAAATATGAGATAAAAAATATAAATTAATACACACAATATGAAAAGTCAAAACTGACATGCTTTAAAAAGTCACAATTTCAACATTGTCATACAAATCAAAATTAGCAAGTAGGCCTAAGCCATAATTTCAACTTTTCATGACTTGTCAACATTTCGGTAACACTTTATTTCGATCGTTCTTTAGATATTCTAGAGTTAGACATGTAGTTGCAAAGTTACTAGAATGTCTAAAAGTGGACTATTACAATAAAGTGGAACCAACATAATTAGTACTTAGTATGTCATAATTTTAACTTTTTGTCACAATTACAATTTTTATCTAATAATTGATTTAGTATGTTATAATTTCAACTTTTTGCCATAATAAAAATAATAACTTTTTATGTCATAATTGCTGTAATTTCGACTTTTCGTCTCAAAAATATGAATCAGAAAGTCAATTATGACTTTTCATGTCATAATTATGACTTAGTATGTCATAATTTCTACATTTTACCATGAAAATTTAAAATGATGTCATAGTTAATTTTTTTTTTTTTTTGTAAATTTCAACTTTCATCTAGTAATTGTTTTAGTATGTAGTAATTTTGACTGATAAATCATCTGATAAATATTAATTTGTATGTCATCTTCTCCACTTATCTCATGATTATGAGTTTTTGTTTTCTAATGTGGCAGAAATTTGCTTCCACATGTTCAGGAGTTTCAAGTGAGGGAGAAAAAGATTTCGCTCACGTTTCAACTGTAACACACTGGCACCAGGTTGATCATCGCAAATTCAAGTCCTTTATGGTGTAATGCCGCAGATTCTCTGAAGTGCTTGATCTTTAGTCCTGCGCTGCATTTCTCAGTGTTTGCCAAGATCCTCTTGGGTGGTGCGTTCAGCAGGGCGACGACCTTTAGAGGCTGGAATTCCCTCTCCCAACATCTCTGTGAAATCCCATCTCTTCCCAAGTTTAAAACTCAATTAAAGACGCATCCGTTTACTCCCTGTCCCTGTTATTGAAATGTTTATGCGCTGACTCAGTTCTTGTGATTGCAATCAATTTGTCCCTCGTTTTGTCTCTTTTACCTTCATTTGTTGGGTTATTCTTTTTGTTTCAGGTCCAAATGTTCCCTGTCACGCAAAGCAAAGTGTATTGTTTTTCTACACTTCCAATGAATAGAAATCGAACTGAAATATATTCCCATTTATACTTAATTTACCCCTTCAATGACAAGCCATGACTTCCTGTTGAGACTGATGATTTCCTGAGGACAGTGCCGCAAAAGGTTGTTGAGCCGCACAAACCATGAAATGGCAATAAGATAATAGTTTGATTGTTTGAATACTCATTTCCACTGTAATAATGAGTAACCGGAGACGATAACAGTGTTTATCGGCCGACAGACGACACACACTGAGGAGGATAGCTTGATCACTGCAAGTGTGTCAGGGCTAGGGTTGGGTATCGAGAATCGAGTATCGATTGGAATCGGGACTAACTTTTCGTTTTTCCCGGAATCGTTCAAAAGTTAAAATTTCGATTCCTAGTTTCAATATTCACAGTCCGACGAGCGGAAGAAGAAACCGCTGAACACCAACAAAGCGTCTACCGGAAGTGTTGGCATAACCGCGCGAGTCGAACATGAGTACCTTACGTCGGCGGTCCAAAGTGTGGCTTCACTTTTCTAAAAATAACGAAATCTCGGCAAAATGCAAAATTTGTGACAGAAGGAGTATTTCCTTCAGAAAGGATTATTTCCTTCCGAAAGACCGTTGGTTAGCAAGGTTAGCTAAACTTTTTTGACCCTGCCTCTTAAAAGAATCGGAATCGAGAATCGTTAGGAACCGGAATCGAAACAAGGAATCGGAATCGGAATCAGAATCGTTCAAATTCAAACGATACCCAACCCTAGTCAGGGCTGGGTCAGAAACACTCATTTAAACACAACTTATTTTAATAATATAACAAAACCACTATTACCAAAAACTATTATTATAATAAAATATTATTATAAAGTGTACTTGAGTGTTATGGAAGTGTTTTATCTTTAAAAGATTACTTAGTCTCCATATTATGGACTAGCTTGTAAAATTACTATTTATTTATTATTTATCGATTAAATCTAGTAATTTAGCATTAAACAATATTATCAAAATGAAATAAAATAAGCTTTCTGAAAAAAAAAAAAAGTATAATTTTAGGGCTTCGGGTCATTTTTGACCCACGAGGGAAGGATTTGTTCCAGGACGTGAGGGAAGGATGATTGTACAGGCCTTTGATTGTTGAAGCCACATATGTCAATTTTACTCCTAAAATGGTAGAAAACTTAATGTGTGAGATCCTGTTGTCCACAGATATGACCCGTCGCAGATGAGTAACTGAGAATCTCTTCAGCAAGCCCACGCGCAAACTGCTGCGAATCAAACCGAAAGTTTTAAAGGAGTAGTTCACTTTAAAAAAAACTGATAATTTACGGTTGAAGTGTGTCAGGGCTGGGTCAGAAAGCTTCTGATAATTTACTCACCCCCATGTCATCCAAGATGTCCATGTCTTTCTTTCTTCAGTCGAAAAGAAATTAAGGTTTTAGATGAAAACATTCCAGGATTTTCTCCATATAATGGACTTCAATGGGGTCCAAACGGTTCAAGGTCCAAATGAGAGTTTCAGTGCATACTAGGGCTTTAAACGACAACAGACGATGAATAAGAGTCTTATCAAGCGAAATGATCGCTCATTTAATAAATAAATAAAAAAGTTTAAGTTTTATAAGCACAAATGCTCGCCTTGCTCTGTTCTGTGATGAGCGTTCGTGACTCTCCTGTTCGAACTCGCTCATCAAAACGAACTAATCATTTTCATTGAATGAACCAAATGACTCGACAAAAGATTTGTTCATTTTGATTTTTTAAATGAGCGATCGTTTCGCTTGATAAGACCCTTATTCATCGTCTGGTGTCATTTAATGCTGCACTGAAACTGTCTTTTGGACCTTGAACCGTTTGGTCCCCATTGAAGTCCATTATATGGAGAAAATCCTGGAATGTTTTCATCAAAAACCTTAATTTCTTTTCAACTGAAGAAAGAAAGACATGGACATCTTGGGTGACATGGGGGTGAGTAAATTATCAGCAAAAGTTTTTTTTTTTTTAAAGTGGTAACTCTTTAAGTTCATTAATCCTATATTATCTGCAAATTCAGTTAGGTAAATATACTTTTAAGACGTGTACATACAAGTGCACCTTAAAAACAATAGAGCACACTTCTGTTTCACAAAGGTCAAACTTACTGAACACTGATGGCACAGCAGACAACACTATCCTTAAATACAACTAATACACTGCAACTCAAATAATTGTGCATATAGGATCAAATAAACAAATAGGCTTATCAACATCCAAAATATATATATTTTTTTGGACTCAAGGCTGTGTGTCCAACCAAACTACAAGATTTTATTGTATTATTTAGATATCAATGTTTGATTTTAGGGACACTTTACTTTATTTTAGTCCAATGCTCAGTTCTGTAGGCTCACTGCGTAAAGTCCTGAAGTAAAAGCATTGGAGAACTGCTCTATATAAGATGCCATGGCGTCCCCTAGTGGAGTGAAGAATCACACCAGTCACTTCACATCTAAATGAGTATATCATACAGGATGAAAATCTGCACTTCTTATTCAAGTATTATTAAAAATGTGTTTTAGAAGCATATTGCGTAGTTGTGCTTGTAGTCTTAGTTAAATTAATTTCTGCTGACATCATTTTTGGGCAGACTGTCATACCAAGAGATTATGAATATATATATTATAAAATAATAAGAAAACTAAACGAAATATTAATTACTGAATATGATGTGGTCAATGCATGCTTTTTCCTTGTGTTTCTATGCATTTTTTTAATAGTAAAATAAAACCAGCAGCTGTAGTTTGCCCTTTTTTTTTTTTTTTTTTGCAAAATAATTTTGTCAGATAAATAGCTTAACCAGGTTTAGTGCTTTGTTTTTCCCTCATATTTTAAATAAATTATCACTTTTTTCTCATATTTTGATGGTTTAATGGAAATTGTGGGATCTTTACAACAAAAAATTGAACAGAGCTGGCAACAGCATATGTTTTTAGATGTATATTTATATTTTTACATTGTTTTAAATATTTTAAAAAAATTCACTGTTGAATTTCCCTGCATACATATATCTTTTTTTTTTCTCCATTCCATTAAAAGGCATTCTTGACACACGGTGGAGCAGGAGACGTCCCAGTCCTGTTTCCAACCAGTTTTTCGATTATCCTGAATGATCCTTTTTTCCCTCAATCTTCAGGTAATACCCAAATTCTTCATCAAGTCTGATTCATAAGAATTCAGAGGTCAAATTCACACTCCAGAGATGATACTTCAGTTTAAACATGATGCTAAACACAGTCATTCTCATTTCCATTATTATTTCCAATTGATTAGAACAATTTCATAGATCCAGGTTTGTTTTACAGGCATTTTAGCATGTGAAATGTTCCTACGCAACACTAAATGAATCCTGGGAAGAGAGCCTGCAGGAGCAGAATGAGTCCGACCACCATCAGACCACAGAAGAACAGCACCAGCCACAGCGGGAACGATCCTGAGAAACACAACAGCGTTATATACACATCAACACGGCCTGATTTAACAGGGTACTAACTTATGTTCATATGGAAAAAAATACTGCAAAATGAGTATATTAAAGACAATTAAATGCCATACAAAATATCAATGGCTCGATTGACCAATTAAAATTGAGAGCGGTTGAAAAATTACGAATATAATGGTCAAGTCAAGTTATATTGTATCATGCTTTACACTTTAATCGATGCCCAATTGGCACTAAGGGGCCTAAAGTGTGCCAAGAAAACATCCCCCACACCATTACACCACCACCACCAGCCTGCACAGTGGGAACAAGGCATGATGGATCCATGTTCTCATTCTGTTTCTCATTTCTGTCTCAACAGAAATCGAGACTCATCAGACCAGGCAACATTTTTCCAGTCTTCAACTGTCCAATTTTGATGAGCTCTTGCAAATTGTCGCCTCTTTTTCCTATTTGTAGTGGACATGAGTGGTACCCGGTGGGGTCTTCTGCTGTTGTAGCCCATCCGCCTCAAGGTTGTGTGTGTTGTGTCTTCTCCACAAATGCTTTGCTGCATACCTCGGTTGTAACGAGTGGTTATTTCAGTCAAAGTTGCTCTTTTATCAGCTTGAATCAGTCAGCCCATTCACCTCTGACCTCTCGCATCAACAAGGCATTTTGGCCCACAGGACTGCCGCATACTGGATGTTTTTCCCTTTTCACAGCATTCTTTGTAAACCCTAGAAATGGTTGTGTGTGAAAATCCCAGTAACTGAGCAGATTGTGAAATACTCAGACACCAACAACCATGCCACACTCAAAATTGCTTAAATCACCTTTCTTTCCCATTCTGACATTCAGTTTGGAGTTCAGGAGATTGTCTTGACCAGGACCACACGCCTAAATGCATTGAAGCAACTGCCATGTGATTGGTTGATTGGATAATTGCATTAATGAGAAATTGAACAGGTGTCCCTAGTAATCCTTTAGGTGAGTGTATAAGCAACTTTATCTAAAGAGCTGGGCAATAATAGCAAGATCTCTCGTACCATGCTGCTTAATTAGCATCTGATTCATGCAGTACTTCTGTGCAACTTCATGCCATACTTACTTCGGTTGGACAGCGCATGTATCTGACAGCGGCTGTCGACAGCTACGCTCAACATGACCACTTCATTATCACCCTTTATGGCTTTACTTTTAGGAGCGTCGGGTAAGAACGCCAGGTCTGTGACAACGATGCCATGAGATTCCTGGATGAAGTACAATTTCTGGAGGGAGAATCAGGAGAAGGTCAGTGCTGATATACTGGCTCTGGGTCAAGGCCTAGTGAGCTGCCTTGTTGTCTACAGTGTAAATTGGCAGAGAACTACTAAATGAGCATCCTAACATCTCATGTGAGATGACGTGCATCATACTAAAAGTGCTCAGATACTCGGGTTATAATTACACATTGATATTGAGAACAACAGTCCATGTATTATTAGATTAAGAAATAGATTTTTTACCTACGCTAATGTTCAAAAGTTTGAGTTCAGTAAGATTGTTTTTAAATAAATATAATACGTTTATACAGCAAGGACGCATTAAATTGACTAAAAAATAACTTTTATAATGTTGTTAAATATTTCTATTTCAAATAAAGAATACATACAGTAAATGCTGCTTTTTGACATTTATATTCATATATTCATTTTTTATTAATATTTTGACTTGGTTTTTACTTTTATATTTATGTTTTCGTTTTAATGTGTTTTTGTTAAATATGTATATATAGTTTTTATTACTTTTATTTTCAGATTTAGATTTGGTTATTTTAATACAAAGTTAAATGAGATAAAAATGAGAAATGTTGCTTGCCACCTAGCTGAAAAAAATAAATAAATCAAAATTAAAAATAATAATATTATATTAATATTATTATAAAATAAAAAAAAATAATATAATATTATTATTTTTAATTTTGATTTATTTATTTTTTTCAGCTAGGTGGCAAGCAACATTTCTCATTTTTATCTCATTTAACTTTGTATTAAAATAACCAAATCTAAATCTGAAAATTATAATAATATTAAAATAAATATGAAAATAATATTATTATTATTATTTAGAATTTTGTTTTATTTATTTTTTTCAGCTATCTATCTATATACAATTTTTATTTTAGTTAATATTTATTTAATTTTTTTTTTTTAAGGTTTTAGTTTTAGTTAACTACAATAACCATGTAACCCTGATCCTGGTAAATATGCATCACACATAATAATCAGTAATCATCATATTAGAATGATTTCTACAGTTATCAGGTTTTTATAATACTTAGGAATTTTATTGTTTTTAATGTATTTAAAGAACAGCACAATTATGCCTATATTGAATGCCTTTAAAGCAGCTGAATAGTGTGTAAGTGATTGGTGAAACGGCGCATGATTCTGCTGTTTGTACCTGCAGGGAAAACGCTATATAGATGCCCACAGAACCCGTCACCGTTCCAAGACCAAGAAATGTTCCCGAGTCACTGAGGAGGAATAACACACAACCATGAAATACATGACACTTCACCATAACACTGATTACTGCATACGATATACAGAGATATCCCCTCTACCTCACGGCAAGACAAGATATAACTTCATTCCCACAAGGCTTCGTGAGCAGCGGCAGGAAGGCGCGACCGTCCCATTTGGTGATGTAGCATTGTGGGGGTTTGCGCTCCCGTTTGTGAGGGATTTGGATCGTATAGAGTCTTAAAGCGTCTTTCTGGTCCTCTACTTTTGCAAACCTGTTTTTAAGCAAGTGAGCAAAAACACAATGACAAAACATCAGCATATCTGACAGCTGCTAGCCGGCCCTTTCCATGAATGGTTTCACATTACATTTTTCTACAGCACTAGTGACTTGTGATTTAGTGAACTGGTTGAACCGATTCAAAAATATCAAGGAGTGAATGATCTAGGGCTGCGAGTCCTGCAACTAATAATTTTTTTTGTAATCGAGTAATCGGTTGATTATTTTGAAGATTAAACTGATTTTTTTTTTTCAGGTTCTGAAAATAGACCTGAGCAAAGACGTAAGCTTTTAAAATGACTTAAAATGCATATGTAATAACAATGAGGCAATAGTATTTTATTCAAATAAAGTATCAAAAGCAAGTAATCATACGGTTTTATAGATCAACACTGTTTAAATTCATAATATACACAATAATGTACATTGTGTATTATAATAATTGCCTGCAGAGAGCACAACGGCTGGGGATTGTTGTTGTTATCAGGGGCAATCGGACTTTTCCCGGTGGGCCGGTAGTGTTTCGAGGCCGCGAGGTAGCTAAAAATTTTAAAAATTTTAAAAATAAATAAATCCATCGATCCGCAAATTTAGTTTTGAGTTCTTCAATGGTTTATTGGCAGACCTTTTGCCAAGAGCGTCAGAGGTTACGTGTCATAATCCGCACTCGGATAGTTTTTTTTCCCTCTCTCATCAAAACGTCTATTTCAATTGTCTATAAAAGTCTATATCAAGCAGGGACACGTTTGTGTGCATTTGTTTTGTGATATGAATAGAGTCTCCGCAACGGTGATAGATTAAAGAGCGCGTCCGATTGAAGACAAGAGAACTGTTTTTAGCGCTAGATCTCTTATTTAATAGCGAACTAAATGAATGCTCTGCTCGTTAACTGGAGATTAGAGCCCGACCGATAAAGGATTTTGAAGGCCGATACCGATACAAATATTTTTGGGTTTTAAAATCCAATATTCCGATATATCGGCCGATATTTTTTTTTTTATTAAATATTGTTTGATTTCACACACGTGTAAAAGAAAAGCTAACTTTTCTGCCCAAGATACGTTTGATACTTTTTCTTTATGTCTAAATGTTCACTCCTCGCAAGTATAACTTACATTTTACAATACAGAGAATCGAAATCTAGCTTGCGAATCGAATTTGAACATCTGAATCGATACCCAGCCCTAATGTTTAATGTTTGGTCACTTCTTTATGATAGAAATGCTTCAGCCACTGTCATTTTTTTTGAACAGGAATATGTGGGCATGCAAACTCAGTGAGGGTTTAAACTTTTATTTTGAAATCACGGTGAACAATAGTTTGCATGTTTCGAAACATGTACATTTTTTTCATTTAGCTGACGCTTTTATCCAAAAGCGATTTACAATTGCTATATATCAGAGTTCACACGCCTCTGGAGCAACTAGGGGTTAAGTGTCATGCTCAGGGACACATTGGTGTCTCACGGTGGATTCTTCCGGTTACTCGACACTGTGAAATTGCAATCAAGGATTTTTTTAAATAGATTACTCAAATTGAATTAAGGAATCGTGACAGCCCTAGATCATATGATGCCGGTTTTTGCCAAGTCATTCAGCACTCCGGTTAGTCCAGAATGAGTCAAGTCCTTTTTTTTAGCCTGTTCGTGTAAAGTGGCATCTGTCAGGAAGTGTGCTCAACTCGCCTGCATGCCTTGTAGCGGTACGTCTTCTCTGTGATCTGAGGCATGCTTTCATGCCAACACAAACCCACGGCCAGCTGATCTCCGCTCCACACGCTGCACGCGAAATCACGGCCGACCGTTACAATGTGCTGCATTAGGAAAGAGAACATAATAATTGGACAAAGCACACTTGAAGACAACCGCCAACATCAGCACGCGATTCACAATAGAGAAGCAGCTCTTAATCGATTTAATACAAATCTGAACCCAAAAGCTACCTTTTTATCATGACTGATGTCTATATCCTCCAGTTCATCATTGTGAGCTTTGAAGTTCAACTTCTCTTTCAAAGAGGGGAACTGCAAAGAGAGGAAATGTGTTGAGACAAGGACAGTGCTTGGGAAGAAAGTACAGAAGAAAGTACTGAAAGTACTCACGTTTAATCGCATCAATCTCATACTTGACTCACAATTAATCGCATTAATGTCATACTTGACTCACGATTAATCGCATTAATGTCATACTTGACTCACGATTAATCGCATTAATGGCATACTCGACTCACGATTAATCGCATTAATGTCATACTTGACTCACGATTAATCGCATTAATGTCATACTTGACTCACGATTAATCACATCAATGTCATACTTGACTCACGATTAATCGCATCAATGTCATACTTGACTCACGATTAATCGTATTAATTTCATACTTGACTCAAGATTACTCGCAATATTGTCATACTTGACTCACGTTTAATCGCATCAATCTCATACTTGACTCACAATTAATCGCATTAATGTCATACTTGACTCACGATTAATCGCATTAATGTCATACTTGACTCACGATTAATCGCATTAATGGCATACTCGACTCACGATTAATCGCATTAATGTCATACTTGACTCACGATTAATCGCATTAATGTCATACTTGACTCACGATTAATCGCATCAATGTCATACTTGACTCACGATTAATCGCATCAATGTCATACTTGACTCACGATTAATCGTATTAATTTCATACTTGACTCAAGATTACTCGCAATATTGTCATACTTGACTCACGATTAATCGCAATATTGTCATTCTTAACTCACGATTAATTGCAATTAATCGCACATTTTTATTTATTCTAAATGTCTCTTGATTTCTTTTTGTCCCATTATTTTTTTTCTCATTTTAATGCTGGAAAAGTGGATTGGCTTATTTTGTCCAAAAAGTGCACAGACCGATGGGAAAGCTCACCTCCCACACCCTGACGCAGCCGTCGGCCCCTCCGCTCAGCAGAAGAGTGAGGTCAGCACTGAAGCGCACACACTTCACGCAGGGGTCCTGTGGGCTGAGGTCTCCCTGAACCACAGCAACATCCTCCACCGAGACCTGAGGAGAGTCCTGCTTCATCTGGGGTGCGTCTCCTCCTCCACCTGCGCTCTGGCCTTTCCCGCCTCTCTTCCTGGCTGAACCTTTATCTCCCGCCCCTGTTAACGAGTGCAATGGTAAAACCTATTTTTTTATATATATATATATATATTGGAAACATGAAAATGGGTATACATGACTCTGAACCATTTTCACAGACTTTGTTACAGACAAAATATTAACATTGTAAAGATTTTTGGAAAACTTTTATTTTTGTTATGTTTCTGAAAGAAATCAAAATATTGTAATATTGTGAAATATTATTACAAATTTAAATAACTGTGAATATATTGCAAAGTGTAATTCATTCCTGTGATCAAAGCTGAATTTTCAGCATCATTACTCCAGTCTTCAGTGTCACATGATCCTTCAGAAATCACTCTATTTAAAGGTCTAAGGACCCATTCTACAGCCCAAACTTTTTTTTTGGACAGCGGCCATATTGGAATTGGAGGATCAAGGGGTCCAGATATACTGGGTCATAAATATAAACATTTCTATGTGTTTCCCATGATCAATTAAGCTGAAAAACATTTCAAGTTTGTATTTGTAACTCATGTGGTTCAAAAGTTATAGCCGGAACCCTTTTCGGGCAGCGGCCATATTGGATTTGGCCGCCATCTTGGCCCCGAGGGTCGCTGGCTCCGGCGCCCTAGCTAAATCATTTCAGTATGACCTGAGCTACATCTGTGCCAAATTCGGCGCTTTTAGATGAATTTGCGCGAAATTACCTATTTATGTGCTTAAGGCCCCCAACTAATTATGATGATCTGATGCTCAACACATTTATGATTATTATCAATGTTAAAAACAATTCATATTTCTTTTTGTGGAAACAATGATACTATTCAAACATCTGTGGTAAGATTTTTTTTTAAAAAGACTGAAATTAATACTTTTATTCAAGTGTGTAATAAATAGGTAAAAAGTGACAGAGAAGACATTTATAATGGTACAAAAGATTTATATTTAAACATTTAATAAATAAATGCAATAAATGCTGTTCATCGAACTTTAAAAAAAAAAAATCCTGAAAAAGTATCACCATTTCCACAAATAAAATTTATGTTAACTGTTTTCAACATTGATTATAATAATCATAATAATTTATTGAGCAACAAATCTTCATATTAGAATGATTTCTGAAGGATCATGTGACATTTAAGACTGGATTACTGGAAAAAATTACATTTTAAATGTATTCAATTAGAAAACAGTTATTTTAAATTGTAATATTTTACAATATTATGGTTTTCTGTGTTTTAATTCAATTAATTGCCTCCTTGGTGAGCAGAAGTGACTTTTAAAAACATTAAAAAACAAATGTTTCCAAACTTTTGACAGGTACTGTATGTTCATTTTAAAAAAGGACATTTATAACAATATACTTTGTGTTTTATTGCCTTGAAATTAAAATACGGACGCTGTTTCACTCAAAATCGATCACAATCGTTTCATACTGATCTTAACGCTGCTGTGTGTGTGTGTTTCTAATGGAACGGCTGATGGCAAATTTGGCTACCGTAATCAAGCTCATAGAAAGTCATAGAAAGGCTACTGTGGATTTCTTGTGATATTGGGCCAAATGGGAACGAAACAATTATATTTGTTGTAGTTTGGACTATGATGATTTCCGAGAATCCCTGAATGTGAAAAGGGTCCATTAACTCCTCGATGTGTTGATTTGGCCTCTACTCACCTTCTTCAGCAGCAGGTTTAACCTGTTTGGCCACATGATGACTGAACTTCATCAGGCTACAGCTGCCATCCTGTCCCGCCGCGATCACATCCCCACCCAGACACATGTTCATGGTGGCTCGCGTGTCTGTTTCGTGAGTGTGCAGCAAGGTGGCGCTGTGCACACCACCGACCAGCTCCAGACTCAGGAAGTGCTGCAATGAAATAGCAACACTAAACCATCCAAACAGTGGAGCTTCTTGATAAATACTCATTATGAATATTTGAAGCCAGTAAGCCATAGAAATCAATAAAACAAGGTAATTATAAAAGCACCTAATTCTACTTTGTGCCCTTATAATAACACCTAATATATCCTAAAATAAATAAATAAATAACGTTTTCATGCCTTTTGTTGAGCATCATATTTGATATTATACCTGGCTTTCATGGCTGATATTGTATAATATAAAAGAATAAGACATACACATCTGAAACTATGCAAAAAAATATGTAATTTGGTTCAGATGCTGATATTTATATGACCCAAAAGTAAGATGAAATTACACAGTCTTCATAAGAGTATACAGCGAATACTTACATAAATATCAGTTGTCAATCTATCAATACAATGCAATGCAGTAATGATTGAGAAATGAACTAATAAACCTTCCTCAAAAGCCTGATGGATCATATTTGATACATTTGCAGATTTATAGAATTACTAGTGCAGTCAAACGATTAAAACATTTAATCGCGATTAATCGCATTAATGTCATACTTAACTCACGATTAATCACATTAATGTCATACTTGCCTCGCGATTAATCGCATTAATGTCATACTTGACTCACAATTAATCGCATTAATGTCATACTTGACTCGCGATTAAACGCATTAATGTCATAATTGCCTCGCGATTAATCACATTAATGTCATACTTGCCTCGCGATTAATCGCATTAATGTCATACTTGACTCACGATTAATCACATTAATGTCATACTTGACTCACGATTAATCGCATTAATGTCATACTTGACTCGCGATTAATCACATTAATGTCATACTTGACTCACGATTAATCGCATTAATGTCATACTTGACTCGCGATTAATCGCATTAATGTCATACTTGACTCGCGATTAATCGCATTAATGTCATACTTGACTCGTGATTAATCGCATTAATGTCATACTTGACTCACGATTAATCACATTAATGTCATACTTGACTCACGATTAATCGCATTAATGTCATACTTGACTCGCGATTAAACGCATTAATGTCATACTTGACTCACGATTAATCGCATTAATGTCATACTTGCCTCGCGATTAATCGCATTAATGTCATACTTGACTCACGATTAATCACATTAATGTCATACTTGACTCACGATTGATCGCATTAATGTCATACTTGACTCACGATTAATTGCATTAATGTCATACTTGACTCACGTTTAATCGCATCAATGTCATACTTGACTCACGATTAATCGCATTAATGTTATACTTGACTCACGATTAATCGCATTAATGTCATACTTGACTCACGTTTAATCGCATTAATGTCACACTTGACTCAAGATTACTCGCAATATTGTCATACTTGACTCGCGATTAATCGCAATATTGTCATACTTGACTCACGATTAATCGCAATATTGTCATTCTTAACTCACGATTAATTGCAATTAATCGCACATTTTTATTTATTCTAAATGTCTCTTGATTTCTTTTTGTCCCATTATTTTTTTTCTCATTTTAATGCTGGAAAAGTGGATTGGCTTACTTTGTGCAAATTTTTTTTTTTTATTGAAAAAAAAAAAACACATTGGCATATAGGCTACTGTGTTCAATTTCACAGTAACATTCTCACTTGGAGCAAATAATCTCTCACACAATGTATCACTGTCCATCAATAAAAGGGTGAAAGCAATACTGACGAGAATTCGCATCAGCTGTGTGTGTGTGCGCTTGGCCATCATCAAGTGGTGTTTCATACTGGACGTGCTGCGAAATATGATGATAGGTCAGTTCACAACGACAAAACACACAGATCACTTTGGTCTTTTTTTGGGCAACTTTTTAAAGTAAACTTTCCATTCAGAATCTAACTGGCATCCATTTCGGCGTCTCGCGCTCGTCATCCACTCAAAACGTAACGTTAACCTACTATAGAGTGCCGAAGTTACGACGTCACTCTGTAGGCCAAAACGCAGAAGTGAGTTAGCATTTTAGCACTACCGGTTCCCTCGCTCTAAAGTCTATGGGATTTTTGAATGGGTTTTTGCTAAATCGCCTGAAATAAGGTCTGTGGTGAACAAAGACTCTAAATATTTTCACGTTTTGATCTATGACATAGAACACACAGTTATAACCTGCTTGTGTTTTTTTATACTTTATTGTCTGCTTGTATTTTTAAAATCTTTAGGCTTCAAAATGTATAAATTTTGGATTAACATGTAAAGATTATCTTGCTAGACAAAACGTGTAAGGGTCACAACCTTTTGTTAAACACAAATCTTATTTTTTTGCGATTTTCCAAAAGTCTATGGGGAAAATGCATTGCTTTTCGATCGAGGGAACCCATGCACGCTAGCTTCCGAGTTGTCCTACAAAGTGACGTCATCACTTCAGCACTCTATTTGGCCGGATCTTAAGCCCAAACAAGTGTGTGTGTGGCGTGCCTGTTGTTTTGCTTCCGGTCTCCGCTTGTGCTTTGGTTGACAAAGCAACAAAACATCCTCACGCGGCGCATGCCATTGAAATGAATTGGTTTCATAGTGCCGCGCCGCGCATGCCAAGTCCTAATGCAAAGTATGTGGAAAAAAACTACAAAGTTTGCTAGGCCAAAAAGACAATAAAAAAAAAATGTCAATGCCGTTAAAATGGGTTTGCAATAACACGTTTAACTAACAGCCCTAATAATTACATAATTATAATTAGCCATTGTTAAATAAAGCCTGAACTATCAATCAGACGATTGAATGCTGTAGATTGTGTGCAACAGGTTCTTCAGAAACGTTTTGCTCATGTTTATGGTTTGTTAAAGACCACTCCATTCGTTTGTACCACTCCATTCTTGATCCCGGTCTTGGACGCGCCGCCTCCTCCAGCTGTGAGGATCAGTCCAGTCTTCGGGTCGATGTTAACAGTGTAGAGAGGGAAGGGCGCTCTGTACAGCTCAGGAGCTCTGCGTTTACCCATGATGCTCTGTGATCTCTGGACTCTGGTCTGAAAGTAAATTACTGATCGTTACATACAACTCCACAAAACCAATTCACAAGCAAATCAAGAAGCAGATCTGCAGAACCGCAGATGATTGATGATTCGCCATGTCCTTATCATATAGTACATCTCTTGATATACTGGGTCAACTATTAAACACATTTTCAACAGTTGATATCATATTAGTAAGTTTTATTAATCAATTAAGTGAACATAAGTGTGGTTTGCGTTAATGCTGACCTTTTTTTTATTGGCATTTATTTTTAATGGGAAATATTCCAGGTGTTTCCACTTTTTCTTTCTCTTATCAAAATATCTCAAACAAAACATTTAGATTGGTATTGTTTTAATTAGAGACGCTACGATACTAAATATCTCCGCCACTGAGATATCCGCTAATAAATAAAAAAAAAAATCTCTCCCAAATAATGTTGCAAACTATCCAGGAACCCTCTCATGTGGTACATTACTATAATATTAGAGGTAACAACAGAGCTGAAACTATTATATTCAATTGCTTATTATTTTCACATGTAATAATTAGGGGTGTAACGACACCCTCATGTCACGATTCGATATTATTGCGATAATCCAAGACATGATAAAAGGTTAACAAAAAAAATGTACTGTTGATTAAAATTATAAATTTGACATTACATTGTGTGTGTAAATGAATAGTCTTGGACTTGCTGCTTGTAACCTAAAGCACAGGACAATAGAGACACCAGAATAAACATATTCAAGATTATGAAGCTGAAAATACAGAATTATTTTAGACAAATAGCCTATGCTAAATATATTTAAAACAATGTAGGCCAATTTTTACAGGCAACAGGAGACATTTGACATTAGCAGGATCCCTTATTGCATTATTATACATCATATTCGACATTATATAGTAGTTTAATGTAGTATGTATACACTTAAACTTTGAAAACTTCTCACACTATGACTTAAACACATGAATTATACACATATTTTCACTATCCACGATACATATGGTTGCATATGTGTATTGGGATATATTGTGACACGAAATATTGTTACACCCCTAGTAATAATCATACTTAAAGGAAAACTGAAATGTTTGTATGCATCATAAACGCCTGTCTTCAAGGCAAATTTATTCTAACATGAGCATATATAACTAACAGTAAATATTAACATCTTTCCACGGTTGAAACACTGACTGAGCGACTACGAGACATGACATATTTCATTAAGTAGCACTGTATTTTTCAACATATTCCTTGATCTTTATGCATGTTTTTTCACGCTATAACTTGTCTTAAAGTGGAAGAAAAGATAGTACTAGATGGGAGGTGCTACAAATAATGTTTGGTGTCGAGAAACACAGCGAACCTGGCCAGGTTCAAATACTTTTATGAAGCTGTTTTTAACTGTTAACGTGTTATTGTTACGTTAACTTGTCCTAAATTCAACACGAGAAAGATTTGCTTCTCACAGTGGGAGTTGCAGTCCTAACACATTTTACTAGCCCCTTTTGACTGACAGGATTTAATCGACTCTCATCATCGGCTATTTATAAAAAATATATTTGATTTTACCGGCTCTTTCTGAAAGAAGTGTGTATATTGTGCAAATATACTGTATGCACATCTATTTCTCTAAATAAGGTGTATAAATCAGCACAATGCATGGAAAACTGTATCTCACAAAGCAATGCGCTCAATTCAACCCTTTGCGATGCGATTAATGAATATATCTGTATAATATCCCAGCCAGTTCAATACAATAATATTCCAGGAAGGAAGTGACATCATTTAGGTGGGAAAACAGAACATCATTTGGTATTAGCAATGGATTTAGTGAATTTTGTGAGGTTTTGTCATAAGATGGCATGTAACGTAACATATTCCATTATGTTTGATAAAAGTTCAGAAATGAGTCTCAAATTTCAAAAGACATTTAAAAACATAAGATGATTGTTCTTTGCCTACTTCAGCTCTGTATTTCCATCCTGCTAGGTATCCAATTATTGTTTCTACTCATGTATAAAATAATAAAGTAATTAATACAACTTTGTTTCTAAACTTGATCATAACTTTTTATGAATGTATAGTGTATGATTTTATAGACAGAGCTCCTTCCATTACAACAATATGTGATAGCCTACATTAGTTTACAGAGTTAAAGGTACTCAAGAACAGTAATGAACAACACCATAGAGACTTATGTAGACATCTCAGAGATCATACACCTCTGTATGTCGTCATTTAACAATAGAAACACTGAATCTCTGGGTTGTATTCACTGCAGCACTTGCTATCTGCTCCTTAATCTCTTTAGCTCAATTTATCAGTCACATTTCTTATCAACAAGACACGTTAAACCCTACACGTCTGAACACTAGAGAGACAGTTTCGGCATTTAAACTCTTTCTCTCTCTCTCTTATGTGTGTATGTTTGTTGTCTTTGTGCGCTCTCTCTCTCTCTCAGTTTCTCTCTCAGGCTCTCTCCCTCGGCTCGAGCCGCTTCGCCGATGTCAGTCAAAGCTGTCAGTGTTGGTGTAAGTCACCGCACCTGAGTCTGCCAACGCACTCCAGTCTCTTAGTCCAGTCACTCCCGTGTTTAGTGGACATGCCACTGTCTTTTCCCCACTGGATCTCTCACAATATTTGTCAAAGAACCACCATTTACTTCCTCGGTTTCCCTAGATACACGTCAGCAAAGCGTCACATCCTGCGCGCCTGCGTCTCGAGCCACTGCGCGCACGCTGGCTGTCACACGCGCGACCGTAATACCTGTAGTAGTGGTAGTAATCAGAGTCTGTGGTAAACTCGTTTGAAATGATTTGCAAGGTTGTGGAATGTAAGCTAAAGAGGTCTGCACAGATTACAGAAGTTGAGGAAGTGTATATATATATATATATATAGCCTAATGTGTGTGTAGCATAAAGCATACAGTGATGTTATGCAAATAAAAAGTACATAAAAATGAACATACATGCTGTGTTGTTTTAGGAAGTTGCCTTTTGCCAACCGTAGCATTTGTTTACCTTGAAGGGATGCTCTGATGGCTACTTTCAGCAGGATAATGCACCAATCACAAAACTCAACTCATTTCAAATTGGTTTCTTGAACATGACAATGAGTTCACTGTACTAAAATGGCCCCCACAGTCACCATGACCATGAAACCATGAACCATGAAAAAAAACTTGAAATGAAAATAAACATCAACTGAAATAAAATATATTTTAAAATTACTTATTTTAGCTACTTGATGCACTAAAACATAACTAAAACTGAAAAAATAAAAAAGATAGTTTCCATATTTACTAATAAATGATGTGTGTGTGTGTGTGTGTGATATATAATACACATATATTATATTTACACAAACTTTTATGTCAGATGCGATTAATCAATTTGAGAGTACACTAAGCTATATATGTATATATTCAGAACTACTTTTTTTAAAGTATGCTACTGATGATATTTGCTTTATTTCTGCTTAAATACACATGCTTTATTTTTTGATTCATTCATAGATTCTTCTTTATTTTCTCCTGCTTTGTCCCATTTTCATAGTTACTCCTCGGGCTTTAATTCAACTATCAGCTGTAAAAAGTTAAACACTGTTTTGTCAAGGTGAGTTTCATTGCCATCTTCCTTTTCATAGCAGAGAGGAAAACAAAACCATGATCAACAATTAAGAATTGTCATTTACAACAACCCAGAAGCACAATGTCAGAGACTCTATATTAACCCCGTGATCTCCCTCCGAGCAAGCGTTCACACTGCAGCAAACACACAGAGCTTTTAGCATGAACTGGACAATGCTTGTGCAGAAGAGAACATGACTAAACTAGGTGCTAAAAGGTCAGCTTCTTCACTCTGCTTTCCCCTGAAGCTTTAAAGTCCCAAACTTCCACATGTATAATGGAGTACTCCATAATTGTTCCCCAATGAACCTCTGAGGCAAAGCGAATTTAATAATTACCATGCTCCCTGTCTCCCTTGGGTTCTCACTGCGTACTTAGCAACCAGAGCCTGGGAATATATATTAATCACAGCAAACAGTGTTGAGGTGAACCCTGCGCTTTCAGGATATCATCCACTGACACTCTCATGTCACATTCATGCTTGAGTAGATGATGTGATGCATCTGTGTGTTGATGCCTTCTGTATGCTTTATAAAGGTCCGCTGCCTGACTATTGATCACTTGTTCAATACTGAGTTTCAGTGGAATAATCAATACGACCCCGGGGTGATGTCAGTGGTGTCAGACTGTCAACGTCAGTTTTAACAGTAGCTAAAACATGTTATTTTATGTAATGCTATTGATAAACGTTAAAGCAACCCTTCTTGGACATGTATGGCCCTGTTCGACAGCTAAATACTGGCCCTCAGCTATCCAAACGCACACATTTAGCCCTCACTGCGGTAAAGCAACTTCCCTGTGTGTGTGTGTGTGTGTGTGTGTGAGAGAGAGAGAGAGAGAGAGATCTGGGTATTTATATATTTAATTAAAAACCTTTTTATGTGACTTTATTTTACTTCATATCGTCTCATTCAAAACCAGGCTTTAGTTGATTAAAAATAACACCATAAAACAAAAACAAAATGACTTGGAATAACTAAAAGTAAAATGAAAACAGAAAATACAACAATAAAACTCATTCAAAATAATAATAAAAAAAATACTAATATCTCAATGATTTCAATTGAATGTGTACTTGTGTTTTACGTTTGAATCCTTTTAGCAATATTTTTGTATTATTTACATTTTATTTATGCTGAGTGTTTACAGGTTTATAAATAATTGGATACATGTAAAAAGAACCTAAACAAAGTTTATTTATTTATTTATTTATTTATTTTTGCATTGAATTTATGCTATATTCATAGAAAAATTTGCTGTAGGGGTTGTTGCAAGATGGGCTGAATAATTTTAGCTGTTGACACAGTCTGGCCAATGGCCAATCCTACTATAGAGAAGGTTACGCTCATGAATATTAAACAGGATGGTTGTTTGGACACTCACAAAGATACGTCAGCACAATGAAATGAATATTCTTGTCGCAAGCCGCCGCCATAGTACGATAGAGAAATCTGATTCATTTCAGCGAATCGGTTCGCTCTGAAGGATCAATAAAGAGATTCGATTCAATCGAGTCATCACTGAAAAATATTCCTTAAAGTCTTTTATATATATTTTGTATAAGCATATGCATTATATGCTGTTTATAACTACGTTTCTTGCGTGTTCCTTCCTGAAATTGCTAAATTTAGCATTACGATTTTTAGATAAGCTGTCATTCATTGACATTCTTAGAAATGCCGTCTTTGGAGAAACTCATGCGGGTTTGGAACAACATGAGGGTGAGTAAATGAAGACATTTTCATTTTGGGGTGAACTATCCCTTAAATTTAACTCAAACTTTCCCCATTAGAATGATTCGCTAAAGCTTAGAGAATCGGTTCATATGATTCATTAAAAAGAACCGGTTCAAAACAACGGTTCATCCACGAATCGGACATGATGTTCGCTTGCATCTAGAAAGTGAGGACGACTGAATCTCCGTATATGTACACAGACTCAATGAAAACTGTCAGGTCTGGTCTATCAGGGCAGGAGAACTGAAGACTGAGGCAATATCTTCTGTTTTCATCCTTCAAACGGAAAGTCGGATGATTATTGGTGACTTTTGGTGGGGGGGAAAGCCTTCGAGTCAAGCATACGGTGATTTTCCTGCGTTTCACGGGTGATTTTGTGATTGATCTGTGCCACACTTTACATCTTCGAAGGACTGTGTAATGTTATACGTGGATATGTTACGGATAAAGGCAGCGCTGCGAGATAAATAAATCCACGTTTTCGTCACTGAACATCTGGGAAAATCCCGTTTGCACGTCTTGGTGAAAATGTCAGGATATGTACCATTTCTTAGCATAACAGAAGACGGCAGCGGCGTATTGTGAAATGCATTTCCATATTTCGGGAGCGCAACATGTATTTCCTGCGTGAATCCTGATAATGCACAGGAAGAAGAGAAATGCATTATAATAACAGACTGTATCTGGCCACAATACGCACTCCGAGCACGATCACGTCTGTTCTGTCCATTTAAGCCTTTTTATTCTCCTTATCACAGGGTGTCATGTCGATCTGGGGCGAAACATCTCGTTCAATGGTCGTATCTCTTGCTTCCTGATGTTCTTCATCCATGCGAGGATTCACCATGGAAACCCACAGTGAGCGCTGGTGGACACCGAGACTGGATCCTGGATCGGGAACAGAGAGTCTCATGGATGTGTAAACGGCTTCCTTTTTTTGTCGCCAACTTGCTGGGCCCTGTCTTTGCAGACATCAGGAAAAACAAAAGGCGTGTAGCTTCTCGAAGTGACAAAGCGCCAATGCCACGAACATGCATGCAAGATCTAAACATGCGCCATGACAATCAGGGGGCGACTTCGGATCTGATCTCAGGATTGGACGTTACCCGACACGTTTCAAGCGACCCAAGCGCAATGTTCTTCGAGCGCCGGTTGCATTAAAACCCAAAAGGAGTACTAGCCTAGTTTTCATAGCGTTTCTCACAATCCAACGCCCAGAATGCCTCGAAACCGGGCTTTCTCTGAGCCGGAGTATTCTGCGGAGTATTCGGCGGACTGTTCGGTCACCCTGCCCTCTGACCCGGGACAGGCCGTGGGACGCACACACGAGGTGACCGTACGCAGCTCCGGCTGCTGCCTGTGTCTCCCGCGGTTCATGCGTTTAACTTTCGCTCCAGACTCTCTGGAGAACCTCTACCAGACGTATTTCCGGCGGCAGCGGCACGAGACCCTGCTGGTGCTGGTGGTGTTCGCCGCCCTGTTCGACTGCTACGTCATCGTGATGTGCACCGTGCTTTACTCCAGCGATAAGCTGGCGTCTGTGGTCGTGGCGTCGGTGGGACTGCTGGCAGACGTGCTCTTGTACGTGTTGTGCCGGTTCGGTCTCCTCCCCGACCGCGTGACCCGCCGCCTGGTGCCCTACGCCTTATGGGTGCTCATAGCGGCCCAGATCTTCTGTTACCTCGGACTGAACTTTGCCCGCTTCCATCAGCCCAGTGATACTGTAGGCTGGCAGGCCTTCTTTAGCTTCTCCTTCTTTCTGACGCTGCCGCTGAGACTGACCCCTATAGTTCTGATCACGTCGGTGTCCTGTGGCGTACACACACTGGTCCTCGGCGTCACCATTGCCCAGCAGCAGCAAGAGGACATTCAGGGGGCGGCTCTCGGAAGACAGGTGAGAAAAATGATGGAGAGGAGGAGCGAGAGATGGCAGGAGTCTCTTAAAATCAAAGGTTCTTTATTGGAACCGATGGTTCCGTGAAGAACCTTTAACATCCATGGAATCTTTCCATTCCAAATAGGGTTCAAAAGGAGATTTTCACAGTGATGCCATTGAAGAACCATTTTTGGTTCTCTAAATAACATTTGAGTCAACAGCACAGTTTACCATTTTTAAAAAAAAGTCTCTAAAAAAACCTTTTCCACTACACTTCATAAAGTTTTGACACCAAAATACTTTTTTGGGGGATCGATGGTTCTGTGAAGAACCTTGTAGCATCTATTGAATCTTTCCATTCCACGAAAAGAGTAAACTCTCTAAAAAATTGATGCTATAGAAGAATCTTTTTTGGTTCCCCAAATAACCTTTGAGTCAACAGCACAATTTAAAGAACCATTTAAAAAAAAAGCCATTTCCACTACACTTAATAAAGCTTTGACACCAAAAATACTTTTTTGGGGGGGTCAATGGTTCCGTGAAGAACCTTTAAAATCCATTGAATCTTTCCATTCCACGAAAAGATTATACTTTCTAAAAAAGGAGGTTTTCACAGTGATGCCATTGAAGAACCATTTTTGGTTCCCCAAATAACCTCTGAGTCAACAGCACAATTTAAAGAACCATTTAAAAAAAAAGCCTTTTCCACTACACTTAATAAAGTTTCGACACCAAAAATACTTTTTTTGGGGAACAGTGGTTCCGTGAAGAACCTTTAACTTCCATAGAATCTTTCCATTCCACGAAAAGATACTCTCTAAAAAAGTGATGATATAGATTAGAAGAACCTTTTTTGGTTCCCCAAAGAACCTTTTACCCCTTTTCCACCCAAAAAGAACTGGTTCGGAACTGGTGCTGGTTCAAAGTTGGTTCGGAGTTGGTTCAACTTGCGAACCTTTTCAGAACCTGTTTGTTTTTCCACTGACTAGAGCGCCCAGGGAACGACGTCGTTACGTCACTGTGTACGTCGCTAGAAACGCTTGCAAGTACGTTACTTTTTGATTTGTTATTATACCAAGAAGGCTTTAAAAACAATTGAAATATCTAAGTCTTTTAATCTTTTCGTTTTTGATATGTAATCTTTTCTGATAAGTTATGTACCCCGGTCTTGTGTCTTTTTTTCTTTCCATTTATTTGTTCTATATCGTGACTCCATCGTGTTTCCAGTTTTCCCGGCCGAGAACCGGTTCTTTGGCTGTCAAAACACAAAGAACTGGTTCGCGCGCAGGCACCGGCTCCGAACCGGCTCTCAAAATGCTTTGGTGGAAAAGGGGCTGAGAGTCAACAGTACAATTTAAAGAAGTCCACAAAGTCTCTAAAACACTTTTCTCCACTACACCAAATATAGTTTTGACACCATCCATGGAATCTTTTCTTTTAAGAAATATTCAATGAAAGGTTCTTTGTGGGCACCACAATTGTTCTTCTACACTCTCAAAACAAAATGTATTGGGTCGATGGTTCTGTGAAGAACCTTTAACATCCATTGAATCTTTCCATTCTGCAAAAGACTCGTTATACTCTCTTTAAAAGGAGGTTTTCACAGTGATGCTATTGAAGAACCATTTTTGGTTCCCCAAAGAACCTTTGAGCCAACAGTACAATTTAAAGAACCTTTTTTTTAAAGTGTAAAGTCCACAACGTCTCTAAAAAAACCCTTTTGCTCTACACTTAATTTGGTGTTTCCTCTACACCAGTTTTTCCTTTTAAGAAATATTCGCTAAAAAGGTTATCTGTGGGCGCCACAATTGTTCTTCTACAATACATTTTCTTGGGATCAGTGTACCTTTCAGTGAACAGAACCATTTTTTGTCGTAGTGTGAGGTCTACAAAGATCTAAATAACCTTTTCCCACTAGACGAAATAAAGTTCCTTTACTGGCATTGATACCTTTAACATTGAATTATTTTCCTTATAAGAAATATTCACTGAAAAGTTTTTTATGGGACCTGAAATTTTTCTTCTTCACTATAAAAATAAATGTTCTTGATCAGTGGTTCAATGAAGAACCTTTAACATCCAGGGAAACTTTTCATTCCACAAAATGTTCTTTATATTGGAAAAAATGGACACTATATGTGGTTACACTTTATTTTAAGGTGTCATTGTTACAGTGCAATTATATATTTAAGTAATGAGTAATATTAATTAACTACATGTACTTACTATAGGGTTAGGGTAGGATCAGGGTTTGTTTGAGGGTTAGTTCCATAATTATGCATAATTTACTGTTATTACTATGTTAAGGACATGTAATATATGTAACAAGTATGTATGTAGTCTAACCATTGCCCTAAACAATGCTGGGTTGTTTTAACCCAAATTTGGGTCAAATATGGACAAAACTCAAGTGTTGGGTTAAAAATGTAATTTAAAATTTGAACCAAACTTCAACTTTAACTTTCAACTGTACATTTTTTAAAATACATTTTTAACCCAACATTTGGGTTTGTCCATATTTGACCCAAATTTGTGTTAAAACAACACAGCATTTTTTAGAATGTAGTAAGTAGTTAATTAATAGTTTGAGTAAGTACAATGTAATTACTGTAACTTAACCTGAAAATAGTGTAACCAAAAAAAGTTTTTTTAAATGTTCTTCACACTAAGAAAAACATGCTGAAACATGCAGATTCTTTGGGAAAGCCAAAATGGTTCTTCGATGGCATGGCATCACTGTGAAAACCCTTCGGGAACCTTTATTTTTAAGAGTGTAAATGAAGCTCAGCTCCTTCTGAGGATTCTGATCAAAGTCTGATTCATCTGGTGTTAAAACCTGAGAAACTCAAAGACTCAGTGTCAGTGACAACAATACAATCTTAATCAAACACATACATTTTAGTATATATATAAAACTGGTACTTACTATATAACACACATTTTCTCTGTTACAAATCCAGTTGCCAATGTTTGTTGAAAGATGTGTTAGTTTATAGATATTCATAGATATAAGGAAGGTCATATAATGTTAACTAACATCTAAGTAAAAAAGAGCAATTAAATTGTTATAGCATTAATTCATCTTTGTAATGTTCTCATTATAGTTTCTGCTAGAATGCCACTAAATAATAATAACAATATTACCTTATGATTTTAATAATGTATTAGTAAATGTTAGAAGTATTATTCATTGTTATTTGATTGAGTAATGTTAACACATGGAATCTTATTGTAAAGTGTTACTAAAACAGATTTGATCAAATTTAGGATGTAATGCATATTGCTAATTTCTAGATGGAATAGTTTTTGGTACTAATTATTTAAGAAATGGTTCACACTAAAAAATACTGGTTTGTTTTAACCCAAATTTGGGTCAAATATGGACAGATCTAACCATTGGATTAAAAATGTAATTTAAAATTAAAGATTCAGAATTATATTGAATTCAATTTTTACTTTATAAATCATCGGATCTCACATGCGAAAATCCCCATATAGTAGTTACCATACACTCAGGTTCTTTATTGACATTGATGGTCCCATAAAAAACATCTATGGAAAACTTCCCATTCCACAAAATATTCTTTATTGTAAAAAAATATTGTTTAGAGTTTAGATTATTAAAACGTTCGTCACAATGAGAAAACCCTGCTACTTTTAAGAACTGATCACTGAAATGCTCTTTAGGGAACCACAATGTTGTTCTTCTATGGCTGCGAAAACCCCTTTTGAAACTTTTATCTTTTATCTTTTAACCAGCAACCAAGAGATGAAGTAGATATAAATATATATATATATATATATATATATATACATATATATATATATATATATATATATATGAAGAGTTCAGATGCAAAAGCCTCTAGTAAATGCCATTTGAAATTTTCTTCTTTAATGATGATTTTTATCAAACTTGTATATTTAAGTTCAGTGATTTCACTTAAATGGCAATGATAATTGCCTATTAATTGCCTTTTAAGTGAAATCACTGAACTTAAATATACAAGTTTGATAAAAATCATCATTAAAGAAGAATATTTCAAATGGCATTTAGAGGCTTTTGCATCTGAACTCTTCATATATATATATATAAATTTAGATACACTTCAAAAAAATGCGGGGTTGTTTTAACCCAGAGTTGGGTCAAAAATGGAGTAACCCAACAGCTGGGTTTGTCCTTATTTGACCCAAATTTGGGTTGAAACAACAACATAATTTTTTAGAGTGTAAGCTGAAGAAAACTACTGGTAATATATAATATATTAATTTCTTTAGTCATGAATATAATAGTGTTACAAAGCCAAAAAATCTTTTTAATGCAATATAATAATAGAATTTAGGTTTTTGGATGAAATATGACTGTGCATGCTTTCATCAGATTCAGGTGATGCATCATAAATATATTTGTGGTTGTTCTATTGATGTGTGCGCGTGTGTCATGCTGTCGGTGTGTGTGGCTCTGCAGTCGTAAGATGGTAGAAGGGGCCAGAAGGGCCGGCAGGTGTCCGGCCGAGATGCTGAGCTCTTCTTACTCAGCAAGACTGCGGCCCCGAGAGACACAGAAAGCAGTTTATTAGAAAGAATACATTACAGAGCAAAAACATCGAGATCAACGCTTCATAGTGGTATTACTGTGCAGTGCAGGTCCCATAGACTGAATCTCACAAAATGTCCGGGTCATTTCACCCTAAAATCAAAAGAAAAACATAATGCATATTTTGGAATCACATTATCATGTGTTTGTTTGTGTGTGTTTTGTGCAAATTCTTATTACTGGAAGGTAAACATTTTTTTGGATATTTTACATTTTAAAATATTTATACATCATGGTAGTCATTTACTTAGTTCTTGACAGTAGGGATGGGCAATGATTAATCGCGATTAATCGCATCCAAAATAAAAGTTTATGTTTACATAATATATGTGTGTGTAGTGTGTATAATTAATTTGTATATATAAATACACACACATGCATGTATATATTTAAGAAATATTTGCATGTATATACTTTATATATATTTATAGTATACATAATTAATATTATATAAAATATAAATATTTGATATATTAATAGCACATTTTTCTTAAATATACACATACATGTGTGGGTATTTATACATACAAATTAATTATACACACCACACACACACATATATTATGTAAGCACAAACTTTTATTTTGGATGCGATTAATCGCGATTAATCGTTGCCCATCCCTACTTGACAGTAATTTCAATCCCTTTGTTTATTGTTTTCATGTAAATTATTTATGTTTACTAATCATATAAACTGGTCAGTATTTGGAAAAACTGTTTTCAACATTGATAATAATCATAAATGTTTCTTGAGCATATTAGAGTGATTTCTGAAGGATCATGTGACACTGAAGACTGGAGTAATGATGCTGAAAATACAGCTTTGATCACAGGAATATAAATTACATTTGAAATATATTACAATAGAAAACAGTTATATATTTTCAGACTTTTAAAAACACAAAAATTCCAAACTTTTGGCCGTATGCATAAATACATAGCTTATATAATACAGCTTAGACTCTAAGTCAAGAAGTGTTGTGCAAGAACACTGGATGCGTGTCATGATTGTGTTGTTCTGTCTTGCAGCTGCTGGCCAACATTGTGATCTACTTATGTGCCATCACAGTGGGCGTCATGTCGTATTACATGGCCGACCGCAAACACCGCAAGGCCTTTCTCGAGGCCCGGCAGTCGCTGGAGGTGAAGCTCAACCTGGAGGAGCAAAGTCAGCAGCAGGTGAGAGAAACATCACAAACCCAGGAGGAGCATGGGAATGTTCTCATGCTGAGCGGTCGGTTCCTGTCGGAGAGATGCTCATCTGATGAGCTAAGCAGCATTTCCTGTTTTGCTTATTTGCAACGGCACAAATTCAGTTTTATTTCAATTAATCATGAGCACTATTCCTGGTCTTATGATTCAGTCTCGTTAGCAAAATTTCTGAGATATTTCTCAAGGATAAAGGTATATCAATAGTGTAGCGGTGGATGAGAGTTCTTCAAACCAAGCAGTTTTTTGTTGGTCAATTATGAAGGTAAAAGAGTAGCAATACTCGAGAGCACGTAGATGTGAACTTGAGAACTTATGGGTACACGAACATTTACACTCGCAGCTCTGATGTGAAAAATCTGAAGTTGAATGTTGAAATTTGCTCTTGCAGACGATAGTCACAAACCTGTATTCTGAATCTGAAGCTGCAGACAAGCAGTCACAAATGTGTAAAATGCCATTCACAAAAATACAATGACAGTCACAAACATCTAAAATACACTCACCTAAAGAATTCTATAGAAATGTTGGCCCATATTGATAGGATAGCATCTTGCAGTTGATGGAGATTTGTGGGATGCACATCCAGGGCACGAAGCTCCCGTTCCACCACATCCCAAAGATGCTCTATTGGGTTGAGATCTGGTGACTGTGGGGCCATTTTAGTACAGTCAACTCATTGTCATGTTCAAGAAACCAATTTGAAATGATTCGAGCTTTGTGACATGGTGCATTATCCTGCTGGAAGTAGCCATCAGAGGATGGGGACATGGTGGCCATAAAGGGATGGACATGGTCAGAAACAATGCTCAGGTAGGCCGTGGCATTTAAACGATGCCCAACTGGCACTAAGGGGCCTAAAGTGTGCCAAGAAAACCATTACACCACCACCACCAGCCTGCACATTGGAAACAAGGCATGATGATCCATGTTCTCATTCTGTTTACGCCAAATTCTGACTCTGCAAATTGTCGCCTCTTTTTCCTATTTGTAGAGGAGATGAGTGGTACCCGGTGGGGTCTTCTGCTGTTGTAGCCCATCCGCCTCAAGGTTGTGTGTGTTGTGTCTTCTTCACAAATGCTTTGCTGCATACCTCGGTTGTAACGAGTGGTTATTTCAGTCAAAGTTGCTCTTCTATCAGCTTGAATCAGTCGGCCCATTCACCTCTGACCTCTCGCATCAACAAGGCATTTTGGCCCACAGGACTGCCGCATAACTGGATGTTTTTCCCTTTTCACAGCATTCTTTGTAAACCCTAGAAATGGTTGTGTGTGAAAATCCCAGTAACTGAGCAGATTGTGAAATACTCAGACACCAACAACCATGACACACTCAAAATTGCTTAAATCCCCTTTCTTTCCCATTCTGACATTCAGTTTGGAGTTCAGGAGATTGTCTTGACCAGGACCACACCCCTAAATGCATTGAAGCAACTGCCATCTGATTGGTTGATTAGATAATTGCATTAATGAGAAATTGAACAGGTGTTCCTAATAATCCTTTAGGTGAGTGTATATCTGCATTTATTCTTACATTCACATTCGCAATACAACCTCAATTAGTCACTTGCAACTTCTTGAAATTGTCACTGCAAATTCAAATTTCGCGCCTTGACTTGCTACTCTTTTCGCGATATACAAGGTGCAAAACTAACTTGTGCACTTGTAACTCAGTGGCGGCGAGAGCGTGGGTGTTCAAAGGAGCCATTTTATTGGTTGGCGCCTAGCGACTGAAATGAGACTCATATTGTACGCGAAGATGTCATGAAACCCGCCTCCTCGTGGACGATCAGAAACGCTAACAATGCATTGGACTGATTTAAAAGAAATTAATTATATTATCAAACTTAGTAAACACCATACTAATAATGCATACTACAGAAAAGCAGATGAACTTTGTAAAAAATTACCTCAAACTAACATTTAGATATTGATCATATTTATTCTGTCTTTTTGTTGGTCAATGCAGCGAATTTGCATGACAAACTTGAACCTGTTGAATCTGCATGGGGAAATCTTTTGCGCTTCCTGATTGCGTGGATTGCTATTGAAACTAGAATGTACATTTCCAGAAGAAAATGTGAAGTGGTGCTTACAGTGGCAAAACTCGCTGCTCGGTTGCTAGAGTGTGGCACATGATTGCATACGAGACAACAAACACGTCTGTACGATGTTCTGGTGCTGAGATATGGCTTATTCATGTGTTCAGGTGGTTACTAGGGTACTCTATATCAGTGTTTCCCAACCCTGTTCCTGGCGGCACACCAACACTGCGTGTATTCTTTGTAACCCTTATCAAACACACCTGACTCAACCCATCAGCTCATAATCAGGTGGGTTAATGAGCTGATGAGTTGAATCGGGTGTGTTTGATTAGGGAGACAAAGAAAACACGCAGTGTTGGTGTGCCGCCAGGAACAGGGTTGGGAAACACTGCTCTATATGGTTGCTATGGTGTGCTTATACAGTTTATGAGATGATATTTAAAGACTAGTTGACAGTCTAAGTCAAAAAAGCCAAACTCCATCTTTTTACTATTTTTTTTAGCTGAAATATGGCTGGGAAATGTAGTTTTATGGTTGCTAGGGTGCTGGGTGGTTCCTAGGTGGTTGCTAGGGTGCTCTGGGTGGTTGCTCGGGTGTTGCTAGGTGGTTGCTAGGGTATTATGGGTGGTTGCTAAGGTGTTGCTAGGCAGATACTAGGGTAATCTAGGTGGTTGCTAGGTGCTGTTAGGCAGTTGCTAGGGTGTTCTGGGTGGTTGATTTAGTGTAGCTAGGCAGTTGCTAAGGTGTTATGATTGGTTGCTATGGTGTGATTAGGTGGTTGGTAGATGGTTACTATAGAGTTTTTATAGAGTTTTTAGCATGTTCTAGTTATGATTTAACATGTAACTAATTGCTATTAGCATGTAGCTATTCACTGCTAGCATGTTTAGCATGTTGGAAGTGCTGTTTTTCTGCATGAGTCAAAAGAGCCAACCCCCATGTCTCTACGATGTTCTTCTGCACAGATTTCTCAGACAGCAAACTGACATTGAATCAACGTGGAAACGACGTCTCTCATGACATCAAAACAACGTTGATTTTGCTCATCGAATTAACGTTGAACCAACGTCAGACGCGGCATTCTTCAAAGCTAAATGAAAATCGAAAATTGGTTTGCTTTCATAACGTTGAAGCAACGTTGATTTCAAGTTCATTTTCCGTTAGTTTTGAAAGAACGACGCGTCTGACGTTGGTTCAACGTTAATTCGATGAGCAAAACAATGTCAGATCAACGTTGTTTCAATGTCATGTTTCCACGTTGATTCAATGTCAGTTTGCTATCTGGGTTAGGTCTTGCTAAACGGTTGCTAGGGTACTCTGTTTAGTTGCTAGGGAGTGGTTTAGTAGCCACCATTCATGAAATGAAAAAAAATTTAATCGTATTTTCGTATAGAAAACGTAATAACTTTTGTTGATCAGCTGGTTTGTTTTCCTGTGATGTCATGTTAGGTAGCCCCGCCCACAGTGAAATCTCATTGGCCTAAAATCCCAACCGACAAAACTGTATATTAATTACCCTGCCTTCACATGCTATTGGAATTATTTAGGAAATTAGTTTCCTAGTTAAAAATTGGACGCATTTACCAGTTTATTAGTTTGATAAGTTAATTTTGATACCCAAGTTCCTGAGATGGACGGGCCACAAACTTTAAACATGGCGGAGGCGAGAACGATTGTGGCCGTGACTGCTATTCTTTTTCATTTTTTCGATAACCGCTGCATCGATACTTATTAAGTAGGCTAGTGCATATTTTGTCATATGAACAATCATTTGAAGCGTATTGTATGTATTATACACAACAAAAATAGCCTGTATTTGACTGAAATTCCAGAATGGTGATCAAGTTAAGTATAAATACCATGGTGAATGTTTCCCAAGGAGTGGGGTTCCAAAATATAATTTCGGCTTTAATAAGAATTTCCCAATTAATAGGCAAGAATAAGCCTGGTGTCCTACATGGTTCTTCACAATAACGAAGCACTTGAATTGCGACGAGCGCGTAATCACGATATCAGAAGTGAGACGTTGAAAATTTCGATTGGACGTGAAGGCAGCATGAGCATCTGATATGTTCTGATTGGCTGCAACTGTGTGATGTCATACTGGATTTTCAGTTTTGTGTGGGCATAAAATTGCTTCATGTATGTGTACCGATTCAGCAGTCAGTTCATCACTTACAGAGCAAACACTTCCTATTAGCGGAAAGTTGAGAAGGAAAATAGATGCGTATATTTGAGAGAGAGAGAGAGCGCGCAACACAGGCCGATAAGAAGCATATGAGGAGAAACTCCCTGAATACTAATTGAGAAGCAGGGGCTGCTGGGATACGGGGTCTGCAAGCCAATCAAGGAGCATCCGGCTACAGCAGGTTACCATGGCGACCAACCTCCTGAGACAATGTCAGCTGTAATCACACTAGCGACTCCCTCCTCTTGATCCCTTCCAACCTTTATCTTCTTTTATTGTCACACTCTTATGATTATACTGACCTGATATGTTGTCAGCTGCCTCCTCTATTCATGTGTGTGTGTGTGTGTGTGTAGGAGTGGCAGAATGTGTTGGAGGAGAGTGGCAGTGTGTGGGTGTGTGTGCGCTAAAGGGCTCTGCGTTGTCCTGCTTGTCATGTCAGAGTCGCATCACGCGATGCCTCGGGGTGGACTGGAGGCAAAGCCACTCGTGTGATCAGTTGTGAAATATGTTTGGGACTGAAATCCCCTTCTGTGAGTGGACATGTTCACAGGTTGCCCTCTGGTGTATCAGTTCCTGGTCAAGGAACATATTTGACCAATACCTTTTCATTTTTTTGTGTGAGTGTTTTTCCTCCCTCAAGTTTCATCTACATTTTCTTTAGCTTTGAACGGATATGTACCTGTAGGTTTGTTGCTTTTTTGAAGCTATCAAGCTAAGGTTTTGTGGCTTTTACTCCATGTGTGTTTATACATTGTTTGAATTTTAGCGATTCCGGTTCTGCCTAAGTCTTATCAATTCCCAGTTTCAATTTCCGACATGGTTAAAAAGAAGTCAAACTAACATTTAGATTTTGAACGCATTTATTATGTCTTTTTGCGGCTGAATACCATGAATACAAATCAGCAGCCTAAAGAACAACTAACTAATAAACTAGACTGACTAGTATAAATTTCAAACATTATTAAAAGAGCATTTCACGCTTAATCTTTATTGAAAGTGGATCATATAGTGTAGTTGAAATGTAAAATAATTTTTGAATTTGGTGCCCTCTTGACCGAGAAGTTAGAAAATAACCGAAGAGCACATTTGTATGAAAGACTACAAGACCCACAATGCACAGCTCCGCAAGCCACACCCACTAATCCGGAACTGTGCACACATCAGAGAAATCATTCTTTCGCCAACAAGGCTAACGTTAGCTGCCATCAGAGTTTGAAATTCATTTCACGTAAAATTTCTAGTCAACTAACTAATAAACTAGACTGACTTTATTAAAGACAAGTCAGTCATATAAAAAGAACAATAACAAAATTAGCAATAGCACAAATAAATACAAATCATTTGTGAAATCAAATATAAAAGTACTCTTCTTAGTATGTAAGTTTGTTTTTGCCACCGAATAAACCAATTTAAAAGATAATTGTGAGTTGTGAGAATCTCACAATTCTGATTTTTTTTTTCTCAAAATTGCAAGCAATAAAGTCAGAATGACCTTTTTTTATTGTGGCGGAAACAAGCTTCCATAGTTTAGTGTAACAAAGTGCGGTAGAAATAGCGAGAAGGCTGGATCCAAACGCAGTGTGGTTTTATTAACAATACTACAAACTTAGACAGGAACAGGATTCACGGATACAGAAATCACCACCAACTCACAAAGACAGGGCAGAAACACAGGGCTTAAATAATCAAGGACAAACAAGCTAACAAGATAATAAGGGGGCGTTGGGAATAACGGGAAACACCTGGGAGAACTAACAGACGGGAACCACTGATCATGAAAAGACAAGACACAAAACCACATTATGACAGTTTAGTTTTCTTCTCATAAGTAAAATAGAGATGGATCCTTATTAAAGTTACCAAGTTATTCAGTCAAGATCAGTGAGTAATTTCTCAACTGTTTACGTTCACTTAAAACCAATTGACTGTGTATAGGAGGATATTTTAACATCATTTTGTGTGTATTTTTCAATTCAATTCAAGATTCATGCACTAAATGAAAGGTGGCTTTTTGTGTCCAGCACAGAAAACAGCAAACACAGAATTTAAAATCACAATAAAAATGCACACACATTGATAAGTGGAATCGAAATTTTAATTTCATAACAAGTATTCGATACCTGACCATCCAGATTCCAGAATTGGAATCGATTTTAGTCTGTTAATTATGAGGTCATTAGTAGTGGTGAACTACTAAAAGTTGACTAAGACTCTGTCAGGACCACTATGGTCAAATACGATTGACAGTTACCATATAGTTTGGATTGGCGGTATGGTTCTGTTCTGGGCAAGAACTTCCTGCACATCCATGTAGCCTAGCATAGATAAGAGCAGCGATAACCCCCCTTAGGGTAAACAGAACAGAACCCACATGAATGTATTGCAGATATCATTAATTCATTTTAATGTACAACTTAATTAGAGAATTTAACAAGGTGGGATCAGAATGCCATACTGACTTACGAGTGGAGAAGCTGGGGATGGAGGAGGCTAATTATCCCTTTAGAAACATGATAGCTGCTGATAATACTGAAGGTGAAGGAGCTTTAATGGGCGTTGTATTCCTATAGGTAGACGTGGATCAGATCTAAAATGCTGTTCCCTTTCGAAGGAACTCTATGCTGACGCAGCATCTCGTTCCCTTCTCTGGGACAATGGGCCAGGGACATTGTCCTCCTGGGACAATGTACCTGGCCCAAACAGTCTTTTTAGAAGAATTGTTGTTTTAAAGAAAGAAAATGTAAAGGTGCAAGGGTGGTTTATGTGCGCATGTACAGTAACAAATGCACAAGACGGTTATGTTAGAATAATCAGTCGATGTTCCTCCTCATACAGGAGCGTCTCCTGCTGTCCATCTTGCCCAAGCACATCGCAGACGAGATGCTTCAGGACATGAAGAAAGAAGCCAGTCAGAAAGAGATGCAGCAGTTCAACACGATGTACATGTATCGGCATGAGAATGTCAGGTGAGTTTGTTGCAGATTTTCAGTAAATGAGAGCAAAGCTTGATGCATATTGTTACTGAAAGGAGCCTTTTACTGTATTTCTGTTTCAGTATTCTGTTCGCAGACATCGTGGGCTTCACACAGCTGTCCTCGTCCTGTAGTGCGCAGGAATTGGTTAAGTTGCTTAACGAATTGTTTGCCCGTTTCGACAAGTTAGCAGCTGTGAGTTTCTGTTATCTGTATGCATGCTTTTTTCAATATATGTTTAGTAAAGTTTACAATATTAAATCATTTTTGGTGTTTTAAAACTATACCATTTTAACCTATTCATATAGAGTGCAACAGTAGAGTTTGAAGTAAAATAATCACATTAATTTTCTCCATAGAGAACCTGATTTTATGGCTTCTGTAGATGCCAGTTCAGATAAGATCACAGAAACAGGTAGCGCAGAGAGTTCAGGGATGGCTTAAACGGCCGTGACAAGGGACACAGAGAGTCCAAAAGCGACCTCCATGACCATAACTGAGTGGATACATGTTCATAGATGTTCATAGACAGACTCTGTGGCTGTGACAAGGTTCAGGAGGAGACGCAGCCGCCCCGGGAAGAGCTGTAGTGGTCGCCGATGCCTTGGAAGGAGCAGGGGAACTGTTGCGTCCCAAACACCAAAGATGGCAGCTGCCATCACAGGGAGCGCAGCCGATGGTGACAGGACCTCTTGGACCATCGAATTTGGGACCACTAGGCTTGGAGGCGCTGAGACCACCGGACTTGGGACCACCGGATTTGGAAGCGATGAGACGACTGGACTTGGAAGCGCTGATACGACCGGACTTGGAAGTGCTGAGACGACCGGACTTGGAAGCACTGAGACCCCCGGACATGGAAGCGCTGAGACCACTGGATTTGGAAGCGCTGAGACCCCTGGACTTGGGACCACCGGACTTGGAAGCGCTGAGACCACCGGACTTGGAAGCGCTGAGACCCCCGAACTTGGAAGCGCTGAGCCCACCGGATTTGGAAGCGCTGAGACCCCTGGACTTGGGACCACCGCACTTGGAAGCGCTGAGACCACCGGACTTGGAAGCGCTGAGACCCCTGGAATTGGGACCACTGGACTTGGAAGCGCTGAGACCACTGAACTTGGAAGCACTGAGACCACCAGACTTGGAAGCACTGAGACCACCGGACTTGGAAGCACTGAGACGAACAGACTTGGAAGCGCTGAGACCCCTGGACTTGAAACCACTGGACTTGGAGGCGCTGAGACCACCGGACTTGGGACCACCGGATTTGGAAGCGATGAGAAGACCGGAGTTGGAAGCACTGAGACGACCGGATTTGGAAGCGCGGAGAACACCAGACTTGGGAGCGCTGAGACCCCCGAACTTGGGACCACCGGACTTGGAAGCGCTGAGACGACCGGACTTGGAAGCGCTGAGACCCCCGGACTTGGAAGCACTGAGACCACCGGACTTGGAAGCGCTGAGACCACCGGACTTGGGACCACCGGATTTGGAAGCGATGAGAAGACCGGAGTTGGAAGCACTGAGACGACCGGACTTGGAAGCGCGGAGAACACCAGACTTAGGAGCGCTGAGACCCCCGAACTTGGAAGCACTGAGACCACCAGATTTGGAAGCGCTGAGACCCCCAGACTTGGAAGCACTGAGACCACCAGATTTGGAAGCGCTGAGACCCCTGGACTTGGGACCACCGGATTTGGAAGCGCTGAGACCCCTGGACTTGGGACCACCGGATTTGGAAGCGATGAGAAGACCGGAGTTGGAAGCACTGAGACGACCGGACTTGGAAGCGCGGAGAACACCAGACTTGGGAGCGCTGAGACCCCCGAACTTGGGACCACCGGACTTGGAAGCGCTGAGACGACCGGACTTGGAAACGCTGAAACGACCGGACTTGGAAGCGCTGAGACCCCCGGACTTGGAAGCACTGAGACCACCAGACTTGGAAGCGCTGAGACCCCCGGACTTGGAAGCACTGAGACCACCGGATTTGGAAGCGCTGAGACGACCGGACTTGGAAGCGCTGAGACCCCCGGACTTGGAAGCACTGAGACCACCGGACTTGGAAGCGCTGAGACCCCTGGACTTGGAAGCACTGAGACCACCGGATTTGGAAGCGCTGAGACCCCTGGACTTGGGACCACCGGATTTGGAAGCGCTGAGACCCCTGGACTTGGGACCACCGGATTTGGAAGCGCTGAGACCCCTGGACTTGGGACCACCGGACTTGGAATCGCTGAGACCCCTGGACTTGGGACCACCGGACTTGGAAGCGCTGAGACCACCAGACTTGGAAGCGTTGAGACCCCTGGACTTGGGACCACCGGATTTGGAAGCGCTGAGACCCCTGGACTTGGGACCACCGGACTTGGAAGCGCTGAGACCCCTGGACTTGGGCCCACCGGACTTGGAAGCGCTGAGACCACCAGATTTGGAAGCGCTGAGACCCCTGGACTTGGGACCACCGGATTTGGAAGCGCTGAGACCACCAGAAATGGAAGCGTTGAGACCCCTGGACTTGGGACCACCGGATTTGGAAGCGCTGAGACCCCTGGACTTGGGACCACCAGACTTGGAAGCGTTGATACCCCTGGACTTGGGACCACCGGATTTGGAAGCGCTGAGACTCCTGGACTTGGGACCACCGGACTTGGAAGCGCTGAGACCACCAGAAATGGAAGCGTTGAGACCCCTGGACTTGGGACCACCGGATTTGGAAGCGCTGAGACCCCTGGACTTGGGACCACCAGACTTGGAAGCGTTGAGACCCCTGGACTTGGGACCACCGGATTTGGAAGCGCTGAGACCCCTGGACTTGGGACCACCGGACTTGGAAGCACTGAGACCCCTGGACTTGGGACCACCGGACTTGGAAGCGCTGAGACCACCAGACATGGAAGCGTTGGGACCCCTAGACTTGGGACCACTGGATTTGGAAGCGCTGAGACCCCTGGACTTGGGACCACCGGACTTGGAAGCGCTGAGACGACGGGACTTGGAAGCGCTGAGACCCCGAACTTGGGACCACTGGGCTTGGAAGCGCTGAGACGACCGGACTTGGAAGCGCTGAGACCCCCGGACTTGCAATCACCTTACTTGGAAGCGCTGAGACGTCTGGATTTCGAAGCGCTGAGACCCCTGGACTTGGAAGCACTGAGATGACCGGACTTCGAAGTGCTGAGACACCCGAACTTGGAAGCGCTGAGACCACCGGACTTGGAAGCGCTGAGACGACCGGACTTCGAAGCGCTGAGACCTCCGAACTTGGGACCACATTACTTGGAAGCGCTGAGACCACCAGACTTGGAAGCACTGAGACCACCGAACTTGTAAGCGCTGGGACCACCAGACTCCGGACCACAGGTTCCTCCACCTCCCCCAACTTGAGGACATACTCGAACTCACACAGCAAACCCTCAAGTACCATCACAGAGACGTATTGATTGAAAATGGTTATTTAGTCCATGACAATAGAAATCAATGAGGGCAAAGTCCAGGAGGTCAGTCAGATAAGCAATGTCCAAGAAGTCTCTAGAGTGGTCCTCAAGTCTACATGTGCCTTCACGGAGCCGGATTCATCTTACTGCTGGAACCACATAGTCTGGTGTTCTGTGACGGGGCTATTGGAACGAGGGAGTGTCGGAGCCAAGTGCAATAGACATGTTTATTTAAACAAAACAACAAAAGTAAATCCAGGCAGAAAACAGTATTTTCCAAACACAACAGAAACAGGACTAAAACAAACGCATGTAACATCCATAGAGGAAATGGACGCTTTCAAAAAACGCTTCGTGAAGCTCAGAAATCTTTGCAATTAATTTGTTTTGAACCAGTGATTTGGATTTTGAAAAGTGTTGTTTCTCCCATCACTACCAGATAAAGAACAAGAGCAACTCTGGGGTATAAATTCACAAGCTTACAGGTGTGGGAAATGAGTAGTTATGGTAAATAACGAGGGTATCTATGGAAACAAACAAGAGAGTGATAGAAACAATGGGTGCGTTATTAAGATATGCTATCTAGTTCAGTATTCAGGGCAGTGATTAGGGTTCCTCAAGCACAAAATCCTACCGGTACGCTAAAACATTCGCTCCCTAAAAAGACCCACAATGCACTGTGAAAACCAGGGAGTATCGATGCTCACTATGTTCCTTAAATGGAAGTTCTGAAGCGCAAAACATAAGTCACTACACAAAATGATGTTTACTAGTTTAAAAAACATTATTTTATTATACTTCAGCATAAACATACACCACTAGACAGGCAATGAACACAATCTAGCTAACATTTATATTTTAAACAGGGCTGAAATGCTGCACGTATAAAGAATTTATCATAATGTAGCAGTAATCCTTACTGTCCTAACCAGTGCCTGAATTCATGGACACGATATGGATTCACCACCTAGGAAACTAGGGAGCTGATTGAGACGCACCAAAAGAATACATTAACTCATCACAGAAAGACAAACAGCAGGAACAATAGGACGATAGTCTCTATGAAGAAAATGATAAAAACTCCCTTAACATAGGCAGCTGAAAAAGTGGACGTACACTGTTGCACTCTATTGACGCTTTATCGGCTTTTGGCTGATCATTTTTTGACCAGTAAAGCCTGAATAAATCCTTTCTTTCCCCGTCAGAAATACCACCAGTTGAGGATCAAGATTCTCGGCGACTGCTATTACTGTATTTGTGGCCTTCCAGATTACCGTGACGACCATGCGGCCTGCTCCATCATGATGGGCTTGGCTATGGTGGAGGCCATTTCGTACGTGATGCATAATCATTTAATTGATGAACTGTCATCAGGATTGAACTGTGACTGGTTCATGACGATTATTTGTGAATAGATTAAGTCGGGCGTGCTTGAATGTGACAAGGTTTGACACGTTCATCTGGATTTCAGATACGTCCGAGAGAAGACGCAGACCGATGTGGACATGCGTGTCGGGGTGCATTCTGGGACGGTCTTGGGCGGGGTGCTCGGACAGAAGCGCTGGCAGTATGATGTGTGGTCTACTGACGTGACGGTGGCCAACAAGATGGAGGCAGGAGGAATACCAGGGTAAAGACCTGCACCTTCACAAGTGCTAAAGCTTTTTTGTGTGCTTTTGGTTCTGAATGAAAGGGTCAATTCACTAGATTTGGCCATTTCATACGTTTTTACTGTAGGGCTGCACGATATCGGAAAAATAATAAATAGTTATTCAGTAATGTAGAGTAGTGGCCAAAAAATGATTAAACCATTAAAAGGCACAGCTAAATGTGACATTTATTGCAATAAGTTTATGTGAAGATTGTTTTAAATCCTCTTAAATTAAAAGTAGTTTCAGCCTATTTAATTTTCAAATGGGTAGCTTTCAATTTTACTGTAATGTTGAATGTCTATAATTAGTTGCTAAAATTTAAGGTGGAAAATCCATTTAATAGAGGCATCAATATCAGTATTGGTAAGACTGATACTTCATTCATAGTGCTTAGTAAAACAAATATTTAAAACATACCCTCTTTAGGTTTTTTCTACATTATTTTGGAGATACAATGTGAAAGTATTACAATATAAAAAAATATAAAAAAATTATTTTTTAAATCAAATGTCAGCACTTGTTTGTTTGGGAGTGAATATATATATAAAAAAAATGTGTTTTACTCTTTACAAGAACCAACACAACGCATAAATTCAACAGTTAATAAAAAAATCTCTTTCCATTTCAGTTCTCATGGGCCACATTCACACCATTTCTGACCAATTCAATATAACTCTCACTAACTGTGATTATTATTAAATGTGGAAAACAAAATAATATATATATATATATATTGTAATAATAACCTTGTGCCGTAAAAAAAAAATCTAATTCGTTTTATTTTACAGTAAATTTACACTATTTCCTAGTTTTCTAATATGTATGTAAATGAACATAGTGCTTTCACTCTGAAACCAACAGCGCATTTATTTATTTGCTGGTACCCCATCAAAATAAAAGCTTGATGGTATACCGTTTTTAATTTTAGAAATTTAGACATTAAAAATATTGTAATTTTACAGTAAAACAAAAATAATTTAAATGAATATTTTACAGCATAATGTTATTATTACAATATATTTTTTATTTTGTTTAATACATTTAATAATTATCACAATAAAATCTTAATAATTATTATTATTTCAGCGTTATATTAAATCAGTTTCTGAGACACTGTATCATGAACTACACACGAGTAAATGAAAACGATAGCACATAGAGAACTTAATTAAATCACAGCCTGTAATTGATTGATTATATATCATGCAGCTCTTCATTCATGTGTGTATCCAGTGTAAATGCCCTCTGAGACACAGAGAAGACAGACGGCAGATCAGTCATTGTGAAAATGACTCAGACAAGTGTAAATGCATCTGGTTGTTCAAGCTAAACTTTAGTCCTCCCTAACTGAATTACACCCACATACTGCAAACCAAACATGAGCGAACCCTCATGGATACACACATCTGGATATATACCAGATTATTAGACCCTCATCCGTCGTCATCATCATCAGTAATACTCATTAACAACGAGACCCACCCTTGTGAAAGAGAAGTGCGCTTAGTTGTATTTAATGTGCACTTGTAGTACAGCAAATCTTTTAATTATATGTTTTTTTAAATATGCAAATATTAATTAAATAAAAGGCCCCTTAAGTATGTGTTTAAACTAAAGCGAGAACACTTATATGACTGTTTCTTAACACACTTAGTAATAATGTATATTTTTAATCATTATGTTTTAATAATCTTTTGTCATGCTTCAAAGAAGTACACTTATTTTTATGTTGACTAACATGCTAAAGCACATACTATACTATAAATACTACTACTATACTGAAATACTAGTGTTAGTGTAATTTTAAGTGCACTAAATTAAAAGTTCATCTTTACAAATATATTTAAATACATGACATACAGGTTTCGAAAGAAATGACATTAAAGTAAATTTTAGTTTCCCATAAATGTTTGTCAGTACATTCAGCAGTGCACTTTAACCATATTTCCTAGACAATAATTATGAAATCACACATAAAGATGTACTAGTCTGACCTCAGTGAGCCAAAAAAAAAAAGTCCTCATAATTTCAGCTAATTACATTTAAAAACATTACATTACAATTAAATTAGACATATCGTGCAAAAGTTCATTTATTTCAGTAATTCAACTTAAAGGGTGAAACTAATATATTATATAGACTCATTACACGCAAAGTGAGATATTTCAAGCCTTAATTTGTTATAATTTTGATGATTATGGCTTACATGTGAAAACCTTTTTCACAATATTCTAATTTTGAATATAGGGTTTTCATAAGCTGTAAGCCATAATCATCAAAATGATAACAAATAAAGGCTAAATATCTCACTTTGCTCGTACTGAGTCTATATAATATATTAGTTTTACCAATTGTTACAATTTTGATGGTTATTGCTTACAGATATGAAAATCTTTTCACAATATTCTAATTTTGAATTTAGGGTTTTCATAAGCTGTAATCAAAATTATAACACATAAAGGCTCGAAATATCTCACTTTGTGTGTAATGAGTCTATATAATATATTAGTTTCACCTTTAAGTTGAATTACTAAAATAAATGAACTTTTAAACGATATTCTAATGTTTTGAGTTTCACCTGTATATTCTTTTAAATTCACTTTTTATTTCGGTGTATTTTTCCATATAGTTACTAATATATTTGTTAAAGTGTACTTATTCTTCCCAAGGGCACATACTTAAAGAAGTAGTTCACTTTTAAAAAACTTTTGCTGATAATTTACTCACCCCCATGTCATCCAAGATGTCCACGTCTTTCTTTCTTCAGTCGAAAAGAAATTAAGGTTTTTGATGAAAACATTCCAGGATTTTCTCCATATAATGGACTTCAATGGGAACCAATCGGTTCAAGGTCCAAATGAGTTTCAGTGCAAACTGTTCAAAGGGCTTTAAACGACACCAGGTGATGAATAAGGGTCTTATCTAGTGAAACGATCACTCATTTAAATAATAAATACAAAATTTTAAGTTTTATAAGCTCAAATGCTCGCCTTGCTCTGTTCTGTGATGCGCGTTCGTGACTCTCCTGTTCGAACTCATTCATCAAAACGAACAAATCTTTTTTGAGTTATTTGGTTCAAAGATTCGTTCATTTTGATTTTGACTTTTGTTTGATTTTTATTTTCACTTTTGTATTTTATTTTTGAAATGACTGATCGATTCGCTTGATACGTAAGACCCTTATTCATCGTCTGGAATCGTTTAAAGCCCTTTGAAGCTGCACTGAAACTCTCATTTGGACCTCGAACCGTTTGGTTCCCATTGAAGTCCATTATATGGAGAAAATCCTGGAATGTTTTCATCAAAAACCTTAATTTCTTTTCGACTGAAGAAAGAAAGACGAATATAACTACAGTATAACTATAGTAGGTGAAAGTGATTTGCGGGTGGTTAGTGACTCTTCTTGAGTTGTCAACAGATTCCTTACAGTAAGTGTTGTGTGATCAGTAAAAGAACGGGCAGTAACGGACACAGAAAAACGAGTTATGCTTGAACTCAGATGTGTGTCTTGTAGGCGAGTGCACATCTCCCAGAATACCCTGGAGTGTCTGCACGGGGAGTTTGATGTGGAGCCGGGGAATGGCGGAGACCGCTGCGAGTACCTGAAGGAAAGGGGCATTGAGACGTACCTGGTGCTGGTGCCCAAGGGACCCCTGGGCAAGAACGGCATCAATGGAGTCGTGAGTGTCATTTCCTCTCACCGTCATTTCCATCCCTGAGTGTCTCTCTCATTCCCACACACTCAACTATGGTTTTTTTCCAGAAGCTTTCGGTGACGTCATCGAATGGGAACTCTCCACTACTGATCAACACCAAGGAGTGCAACGGGAGCGTCCACACGGCGTGCACCACACCGGAGGATCCCGAGGAGCTGGACACACGGGTACTCCTCGCACACTAGATATACAGTCAAGACACCTTCAACATTTCTCAAATTATCAGATTATGCAAAACTGATCGACCAGTTAATTGTCCAAAGAACCAGGTGACTAATCGAAGCCCTGCATAAAACTTTTTACTTGAAAAGTTGATGTGATGTATTTTTTTTTTTTTAATGTTAAAATAATTATGGATTAAAATCTCAAAGGATTTCACAATCCTACATGAGCAAATACATTAGTAATAATGTTAAAACATAATGTTATAGCTATAATAAACAAGTTGCTTGGTGCCTAAATGTGTATTATAAATTTTAAATATAACTGTATTTAATCTATAACTTTAAATTATCCATAATTACATGCAAGCAACCATAAACCAAACCCTAACCCTATAGGAAGTACATGTAGTTCATTATTATTACTCAGTACTTCAGTGTGAAATTACACTCACAAAGACACCTTAAAAGTGTAAACTAAAAGTATTTTACTGATTTGAAAATGATCAACTAACTGCTGACTAGCCTGAACAACTAGCATTGAAATAACCTTTAAATTCTATATTTCAGTATGCTTATGTAATAGCATGATCATTTTCGACACATTTGCCAAAAGTAAAATTCGTATTGGTCTAAAATGTTCTTCAATGTCTACACACACAAAAAAAGAACTATTTACAAATCATTGAGATATGAAATATGAATGTTCATAATTAGTAGGGCTGGGTATTGAGACAAATTTCACAATTCGATTCGATTTCGATTCACAAGCTTGCAATTCGATTCGATTACGATTCGATTCGATTCAATATCGATTATTTTGGATATCAGTTACAATAAATGGCATTTTTTCTCAAGGGAATCAAATCTCTTAACTAATGCTGTAAACTATGGGTGTCTAGTTGTAGCCTACTAGGGTTCATTAGCCTAATATGAAGGTAATAATGAATGAATCACTTAAATTACACTTTTATTTATTTTATATAATAAGAAGATTATATGAAATATAAACATTTAAATGGTGACTGTCATAAAAAACTTGCCACATTTATTAAAATAAGAAGGTAATAATGAATGAATCACTTAAATTACACTTTTATTTATTTTTAAAATAAGAACATTATATGAAATTTAAACATTTAAATGGTGGCTATATATTTAGCAAAATGCTCCTCTCTGTAGTTATTTTTTTCTAGCTGACTAACTAGTTTATGTGGGTTTTCTGAGGTAAATATGACGATACATTGATTACAAGATGTTTAACTGACGTCTTTCCACGGTTAAAACGCTGATTGAGCGAATCAATGTGACATGATATGAATTTCGATAAGTTGTACTTTATCTTTTAACACACTTTCAGATGCTCATTCATGTTTATTTCGCGCTGTAACTGGTATTATTAACCCGGAAGAGAGATCAGCGCTGCTGCTTCTCCAGAGCGATCTCACGCCACAGCGCCAAAACTCTATTTATGTTTTTGAATTTCTAAAGAAAATGGACGTAATTTGAAAATTGAGACTTTGCTTCATATCAATAGTAACAAAGGACAAAGATTATTGCGATTTTTTTTTTTTTTTTTTTTGATGTGCGCAGCCGCGATACAATCCCATTCATTCAAATGAAACAGGATGACTAATCTATTCTTGAGACTTAAGAATCGATATCGGTTCGTAAAAATGAGAATCGATTAATATCGAGAAATCGATATTTATTACCCAGCCCTAATAATTAGTGTGAAAGGATCTATAGGTTTCATTTAACAATATTGTCATGCTGAAAATTTGTTGCACTTTTGGATTTTTCTGTATTTCATAATCATGATATTGGTTTTGGATATGCAGATCACAGATTCTAGACATGTTCTCATGTGTGTGTGTGTGTTTGATCGCAGGTGGTGAACCCCTCGTTCCCAAACCCGCGGCGTCGGTTACGTCTGCGTGATCTGGCCGAGAGAGTCATCGACGCTCAGGAGAACGAACAGGAGCTCAACAAACTCCTCAATGAAGCTTTGCTGGAGAGAGAGACCGTACAAGCGTACGTAGTGTGTGTGTGTGTTCATGTTTATATTACATTGTGTGGACCAAATGTCTCCACAAGTATAGTACAACCTGAAATCACCTACATTGTGGGGACCAGCCAGCGGTCCCCATGAGGAAAACAGCGTATAAATCATACTAAGTAATGTTTTTTGAAAATGTAAAAATGCAGAATGTTTCCTGTGAGAGGTAGGTTTAGGGATAGGGGCAGTGTGTGTGTGTGTGTGTGTGTGAGGGGTACGTTTAGGGATAGGGGCAGGGTAAGGGGACAGAATATACAGTTTGTATAGTTATTGCCTATGGAGAGTCCCCACAAAGATGTATGCGCCTGTGTGTGTGTGTGTTCCAACAGAGCAGAAACCCGCATGCCAGATAATAGAGTTTGCACTGAATGTAATAGTAGAGTAATGTTTCGGTTCGTCGGGTTCGCATCTGTAAACATTGTGGTTACCGGACGGCGTTTACAATAGAAATACACACACGCACGCATCATCAGTTACAGCATGCCATAAACCAGCGGCGATGGAGCTTAACTTTCTTTAAAGTACACTTTAGCATACTTTTAAAAAGAGAACATCTTATAGAAATTGTAGATTTAAAAGATTATAATGAAAAAGTGTAGTCATGACTCAAATGTGTACTCTCGTTTACATTTCATTAATATTACATTATCTGCAAATGCAATGTTTTAAAAATATACTTTTAAGATTTGAAGTACACTTGATTTGAAGTGTTTGGGGGTGGGGCGCTGCTAGTGTTGCGGAGTGTGTTGTAATTTTTTTTAATAATTAAAAAGCATGTCTAATTAATTGAAATCATTTATTATGAATCATTAAACTTCTAAAACATTTTTTTTTGAATCCATGAAAAAAATTCACACTATTTCTGTGTTGTGTTTTTTTCTGTTAATAAAATGAAGACATAAAACAAATTTTATCATTTGTCAATTTTAATCATAGCTTTACTGTTAAAATTAAAACATGAAGAAAAATTGATTATTGCTTAAAAAATTAAGTTTTGATGATGATTTATTTGGATTAGTGTTAGTGTATTATTACATTGGGACATGTCTAAATTCTACCGTACAACAGTAATATATTTCTGTCAAGTTAAACCAAACTTTTATTTTGACGGGTTGCCGTGAAGACCTTTTGAGTTTCTGTGTGTTAACTGCGCGTCGACTGCACCATTCATTCACACAGAACATGCAGGATTCTTATTTAAATAATCTTTGTGGTTTAATATTCACACACACTAGTCTACATAGCGATTTGATTTCAAGTGTACTGAACCGCTTTCTATTTATTCCTCAAAAAATTCTGTGAAATTCCCCGTTATACAGTAAATTCAGTTTTTATGACTGGATTTCGTCAGCATTTTAGGGAGGGCGCCCCGCAAAAAAAAAAACAATGGTAAGGGAAACACTGCACTCCATTATATTTTTCTACATTACTACATTATATGACACACTTGTGTGTGTTGTGCTCTTCAGGCTGAAAGGGAAGTACACTAATCGCCTGTCTCTGCGCTTCACCGACCCGGAGCTGGAGACGCGTTTCTCCGTGGAGAAGGAGAAGCAGAGCGGGGCCGCTTTCAGCTGCTCGTGTGTGGTGTTGCTCTTCACTGCGGTCATGGAGGCCCTCATTGACCCCTGGTCAGTTAAACATTCACAAATCACCACACAAACACTACTGAGGTCAACCGAGGTCGGCCATAATCTATTTACAGTTATTATACCATCTGTTTATTGCTCTAAAAATAAGGTCCTGTTGCTACTTAGTGTTTCCCTTTGTCTCTGGAAATGTCCATCTTCATTCAAGGCTGGGAATCATTCCTGATTCAATTAGATTCGGATTGTGATTTGATTCTGATTCATCTGAGCAGACCCTTGTGGAAAAGAAGTCCACTTTAGCCTAGTTTTAAAGGGAAATAATACATTTTAAGACTATGGGCCCTATTGTAACGATCTGAAACGCAAGTATCAAGTAACTTTTGTGTTGCTTTTTTACCGTTGGGATAAATGACTCTTGCGCCCGACGCAAGTTTAAAAGGGGTTGGTCAGAAATAGCTTCATTATTCATAGGTGTGGTTTGGGCGAATCAGAGCGTCATATCACATTCCCTTTAAGAGCATGATGAACGAGCTGTGCTTATGCAGCGACTGTCTTCTTCCACAACCAGGCACTGCACAATAGTCTCTATAGACCCCTTTTGCGCCGACATCACAGTTTCGTCACGGCGCTAGCTGGAGGCAAAACAAAGTGAAAACTGGAGGCGGCCAATACAAACCAGCACAGATTCGGCTACATAATACGGAGCTTAAATTATTGTTACTATTATTAAATGTCATCTTGTTGTGTTGTTTGGTGCAAGAATTGATGAAAAATGAATATGCTGTGTCTGGAACTTTTATTTTTAGAAAATATTCACATCATTAAAATCGCACTGTAATGTCACTCTTTTATATTGTCGTCGTCTCGGCAGAACTGCGGATCGTACACACAAGTCTTGTACAGGACCATATACTAAAGATTTATATGCCCTCAGTTTCTCTTTATGATTTTCTCTATAAGGTAGGTGTAGAAGTCAGGCCACTCAACCGAGGTAACGTAACATTAATCCTGTCAGATCGTCCATGCATTGAGTGAGCGTGTAGACGGCTACGGGTCGGCCAATCTGGTTCCGTCCGTTAAAGATAACTTTTGAAAATAACAATCGTTGTCCTGGACACTGAGTGACCTTACACATTAAGATAAAATCTGATTTTCTCCAGTCATTGTTAAAAAAACAAGCTAACTAGCATTAGTGAATGGTTCTGCCTCCACCTAAGCTCCGCCCACATAAAAACGTCACCATGTTTACCAACTGAAAAGGGGTCTATTGCTCAGTAGCTGGATCCGGTTTGTCATCACGAGGTAGGCATCTATTTTATTTAGCTATGCGTGTAATGCGCGAATCGGTGGGCGGGGCTAAACCGGACGTGTTGAAGTAGGCGTTGATCTTTTTCTGCGGGGGTGGGGTTTTATCCTCTTTGACGTCATAGTTCCCCACTTTGAAAAACGAGTCGTTTGCTGAGCCTGGTGTCAATAAAAGCTTTTATAGTATTTGCCTTTTGCCAATTTATATCACCCATGGTTTAATAAAAAAAAAAACGTTTTGATTTCTAATATATTTATTGGTGCATTTTTTTTAGCTTCAGGTTTATAGTCCAAGGCATTGTTGTCTATCTGTACTTTCGGGGGTTCTTCCCACCGGAGCCTCGCTTTCGATTTCAAAATGGCGGTTGCGTGAAATCGGCGTATGGCGAGCGTGTGACAAAAACAATGCCGACTGCTGATTGGTCAGAGAGAATCATCATTGCACGCGCCAGATGGAGTATCCAGAATAACGCCGCCATTTTTAAATAGTTTGGCCAGAGATAGTTACTAAACTTAATATTATTATGGCAACTCGGATGAATACGCGGTGGTCAAACGAGGAGGTGCAGACTTTCCTTTGTTTGGTTTGGCGGAGAGAGGATCCAGCGAGAGCTTGATGGGGTAACGAGGAACGAAATGCGTCGCTATGACGACCGGGTACTATTTGTGGCGGTACTGTCTGCAATACGCACAACCGGCACATCCGGGAACTTAACTGTCAATTTTGTCCCCGCCCCCTTTTGGGGGAAACAAACTAGACTCCCCATAGACTTCAATACAAAATAACGGCAAAAACCAACGTCCGTACACAGCCGACAGGCGTAAATAACTTAAAAAATCATTTGTATAAAACATGTCAAGTAATTATGTCCACCCTGCCTTTCATAGAGCGTGAAAAATACATGTTTTATGCCCGTTATATCAACTAGCCCAGGCTACCTGCCATCATCATCATAAATTCATAATATATACATTAAGGTTTTTTACTTTAAAAAACGAAATAAAATCATTCAGGGGCTTACCTGGTGACTCGATTAGGTACATGTAAATGCCCGGGTGAGACACCTCTGGCCACTGGGTGGGGTTGTGACATATAATTACTTGACAAGTTTTATATAAGTGATTTCTTAAGTTATTTACTGTGTACGGACGTTGGTTTTTGCCGTTATTTTGTATTGAAGTCTATGGGGAGTCTAGTTTGTTTTCCCCCAAAAGTGGGCGTGAACCTATTCAGAGACGTTCTATGACGCAGCGCCGGTTGTGCGTATGGGAAAACAGGGCGAAAAGCGAGTCGAGGCGAGTCGAGATGGTAATGGAAAAGTGTGTGCTCATTTAAGTACACTTAAAGGATTAGTTCACTTTTGAAAAAACTTTTGCTGATAATTTACTCACCCCCATGTCATCCAAGATGTCCACGTCTTTCTTTCTTCAGTCGAAACGAAATTAAGGTTTTTGATGAAAACATTCCAGGATTTTTCTCCATATAATGGACTTCAATGGGACTTCAAGGTCCAAACGACAGTTAATAACAGTTTCAGTGCAGCTTCAAATGTCTTTAAACGACACCAGACGATGAATAAGGGTCTTATCATGCGAAACGATCGGTTATTTCAAAGCTTATTCCAAAATTGTAACTTTTCTAAGGACAAATGCTAGCCTTGCTCTATTCTGTGAGGCGCGTTTGCAACGTCACGTAATACGTAATTACGTTCAAAAGGTCACGGGCGACGTAGCCGAAAGTACAGAGTCAGAGTGTTTACAAGTTGAACGCATAGGTTGAACGTGCAAACTAGCTCAAACACCGTTTACAAAAAAAGGAATTAAAAGGAAAAATAACGATGTCGGACGATTTTGATTCTGTACTTCTGGCTACGTCGCCCGTGACCTTTTGAACGTAATTACGTATTATGTGACGTTACAAACGCGCCTCAGAGAATAGAGCAAGGCTAGCATTTGTCCTTATAAAAGTTACATTTTTGGAATAAGTTTTGAAATAACCGATCGTTTCACATGATAAGACCCTTATTCATCGTCTGGTGTCGTTTAAAGACATTTGAAGCTGCACTGAAACTCTCATTTGGACCTTGAACCGTTTGGTTCCCATTGAAGCCCATTATATGGAGAAAAATCCTGGAATGTTTTCATCAAAAACCTTAATTTCTTTTCGACTGAAGAAAGAAAGACATGGACATCTTGGATGACATGGGGGTGAGTAAATTATCAGCAAAAGTTTTTTCAAAAGTGAACTACTCCTTTAAGTGTCCTAGTTTTCAGATTTAAAGTGCACAGATTAAGCACGCTTTTCCACTAGGGCTTGAAAAGCATTCGGGTAGGAACGTCCAGTGTGACGCCACTGCTGTATTAGTGTGTGTTCTGGAATGTTCTGATGTCTTTCTTTCATTTGCTCTGCACAGGTTGGTCGCAAACTACGTGACTCTGGCCGTGGGAGAAGTCTTGCTGCTCATTCTTACTATCTGTTCGCTGGCAGCCATTTTCCCACGGGTGAGTAACACCTTCGTTAACCAATCACACACAGCTGTCACTCAAACATGTGTCACGAGTTGTAAAGTCGGTCAGCAATCTCTAATGAATCTCATTACTAATATTTTGGACCTGATTAACATGTGCTGCGTTCTTTGCCACACCAATGAAATCACTGGGTCTGATCTGGACACTCCCTTTGTGTCCAGGTTCCATCTTTGTAATGAGATTTTCCTGAAAATTGCATGATTATGCTTTCCATTAGGCTCCGGGGTCAAGGTTTCCGTATCTAATGCTAATCTTTGTCGATTTCTTATGTAATATTAATGTGACGGGTTACATGAGTGAAATGCTGTTGCTGAGGCTCATCCTCTTCCAGTTATTGTCCCAGCATGCACCAGTGTGTTTGATTCATCCTCATTAGTTAGGTCAACATAACGTTACCAGTATTGATTCCCTCGCAGCCGCACATACACACACAGGTTCACAAGCGCACAGATAATGTGATCTTGAAAGGAGAAGCGGTCACACACTCATCCACTAGGCAACCGGGACATATAAATGTATTGATTTTAAAAATCATGTTGTTGTGGATTAAATCAATTGTTTCCACAAACACTGTTCACCCAGCCACCCCAGGGCTGAAGGAAACGTATACACACTGTGATTAGATCACTGGCCTTTCGATTGACTTTACTGGTCACTTACTGTGATAACAGGTCATGTGTGTACAAGGTTAAAACCTTTTCGTATGGCTGGATGTTAGTGTGTGGATCTCTGAGTGTCAGGAGATTTTTCGTCTTGCGTTCAGGTTTTTCCAAAGAGACTGGTGTCGTTCTCCACTTGGATTGATCACACGCGCTGGGCTCGCAACACTTGGGCCATGGCAGCCATTTTCATAGTCACAATGGCCGACATAGTGGATATGGTGAGAAACAAGTGAATGAATTAAAGAAATGTCTATCTATCTATCTATCTATCTATCTATCTATCTATCTATCTATCTATCTATCTATCTATCTATCTATCTATCTATCTATCTATCTATCTATCTATCTATCTATCTATCTATATATATATATATATCTATCATTTATCTATTATCTATCTATCTGTCTGTCTGTCTATATATATATATATATATATATAGATAGATAGATAGATAGATAGACTTATATATATATATATATATATATATATAGACCGATCTATCTATCTATCTATCTATCTATCTATCTATCTATCTATCTATCTATCTATCTATCTATCTATCTATCTATCTATCTATCTATCTATCTATCTATCTATCTATCTATCTATCTATCTATCTATCTATCTATCTATCTATCTATCTATATTTATAAAAGTCTATCTGTCTGTCTATCTATCTATCTATCTATATATATATATAAAAGTCTATTTGTCTATCTGTCTGTATATCTATCTATCTATCTATCTATCTATCTGTCTGTCTGTCTGTCTGTCTGTCTATATATATATATATAAGTCTATCTATCTATCTATCTATCTATCTATCTATCTATCTATCTATCTATCTATCTATCTATCTATCTATCTATCTATCTATCTATCTATCTATCTATCTATCTATCTATATTTATAAAAGTCTATCTGTCTGTCTATCTATCTATCTATCTATCTATCTATATATATATATATATATATAAAAGTCTATCTGTCTGTCTGTCTGTCTGTCTGTCTATCTATCTATCTATCTTTCTCTCTCTTTATCTATCTATCTATCTATCTATCTATCTATCTATCTATCTATCTATCTATCTATCTATCTATCTATCTATCTATCTATCTATCTATCTATCTATCTATCTGTCCATCTGTCCGTCTATATATATATATATATATATATATTTATATATATATATATATATATATATATATATATATATATATATATATAAGTTTGTCTATCTATCTATCTATCTATCTATCTATCTATCTATCTATCTATCTATCTATCTATCTATCTATCTATCTATCTATCTATCTATATCTGTCTGTCTGTCTATATATATATATATATATATATATATATGTCTGTCTATCTATCTATCTATCTATCTATCTATCTATCTATCTATCTATCTATCTATCTATCTATCTATCTATATTTATAAAAGTCTATCTGTCTGTCTGTCTATCTATCTATCTATATATATATATATAGTTATAAAAGTCTATCTGTCTATCTGTCTGTCTATCTATCTATCTATCTATCTATCTATCTATCTATCTATCTATCTATCTATCTATCTATCTATCTATCTATCTATCTATCTATCTATCTATCTATCTATCTGTCCGTCTATATATATATATATATATATATATATAAGTTTGTCTATCTATCTATCTATCTATCTATCTATCTATCTATCTATCTATCTATCTATCTATCTATCTATCTATCTATCTATCTATCTATCTATCTGTCCATCTGTCCGTCTATATATATATATATATATATATATATATATATAAGTTTGTCTATCTATCTATCTATCTATCTATCTATCTATCTATCTATCTATCTATCTATCTATCTATCTATCTATCTATCTATCTATCTATCTATCTATCTATCTTTTCAACACTAATAATAATAAAAAATATCAACTTTGCTATCACAGGAACAAAAAATACATTTTAAAACAGTTATTGACAACATTACTGTATTTTTTATCAAATAAATGCTGCCTCGGTGAGCATAAGAGACTTCTTTCACAAACATTCAAAAATCTTTAAAAATCAGTAGTGAAACACCAACATTTTATAACACCAATGAGTTGAAACAAATAGACAACCATAATGTTTAATCATCTAAAAATCCGCTGTAGATGATGCGATTGAACACTGTGACTCTGTCTGACTCCTGATGTGTCCTGTAGTTAAGCTGTCGGGTTCCTCAGCCCTCCACCAATGAGGCGACCGCAGTCCCTTCAGTCTCAGCGCCCGCCAGGAACTGTTCGGAGAATCCCAAATACTACAGCTACGTCGCAGTCCTGGCCCTCATGGCCACCACCATGCTGGTGCAGGTCAGCCACATGGTCAAGCTCACGCTCATGCTGCTGATCACTGTGGCTACAGGCGTAGTCAACATCTACAGCTGGACGGACATCTTCGACGGCTACGATCTGGCTCGCTTTAAGGAATACAGGTGCGTCAGAGTCAAGTCACTATTGCATTAGGACTTGAACTTACCACTAGCTGTCAGTATTTCCCCTACTGGATGATAAAATGAACAAACTAATATTGATCGAAGTGTCCTTGTTACTATAGTAAATTAAATGCTACTTAACCTAAACCAACCCCTATTCCTAACTATATAGTAAATACATGTAGGTAATTATTATTACTCAGTACTTAAAGGGATAGTTCACTTTGAAATTAATTTTTGGTATGTTTTAGCTTACCTCAAGGGCATCCAAGATGTAGGTGTCTTTGTTTCCACAGTATTTTCAATTTTGATATTTTTAGGTCAAACCGTTCTTGTCTGTCAGTCATATAATGGAGGTCTATGGTCACCACCTCAAAGAGCATGCACAGAGAAGTCCAAATTAAACATGATTTAATGACTCGTAAATGTAAGTACACATTGATGGACTAAGACACGAAACGAGCGGTTTGTGTGAGAAAACAAACAGTATATCGTTTTTACCTCTTGTAACCAAGTGATCTGAGGGCGGTCGGCAAAAAGCGGTGGAAGTGATCTCTTGCGCGGTTGTGAAAAAAATTCAACATTGTCTGTTGATATATCGAAATCGTCTTCCATTGCGATTTCCTGTGATCTTCACATTGAAGGTTACACTTACGAAATCACTGTGTAAACAATGAGTGACGTACCTGCGCCCTCAGATCACTTGGACGTGGCTGTGGTTACAAGAGGTAAAAACGATATAAATACTGTTCGTTTTCTCACACAAACCGCTCGTTTCGTGTCTTAGGCCATCAATGTGTACTTACATTTACGAGTCATTAAATCATGTTTAATTTGGACTTCTCTGTGCATGCTCTTTGAGGTGGTGACCATATACCTCCATTATATGACTGACAGACAAGAACGGTTTGACCTAAAAATATCAAAATTGAAAATACTGTGGAAACAAAGACGCCTACATCTTGGATGTCCTTGAGGTAAGATAAAACGTACCAAAGCCTTCTGGATCATATTTGATACGTAATAAGGCCTCTAAATAATCAAACTTTACTGAAAAAGCTGTTGCATTCAATCTACTACATGCCGTCTGATTGATAGTTCATATTTTTTTTAGTCAGTATAATTGTAAAAAATCTCTTTTTGCTGTGAAATCTTAAGCAAACTTGATAACTTTTATATTGTTAGTAATATTTCAAGATAAACACTAATTGGACTGAAGCACCTTAGGTTTACTTGATTAAGATGTATCAAATATGATCCATCAGGCTTTTGAGGAAGGTTTATTTCTCTCAATCATCACTGTATTGCATTGATTTATATGCTTTAAAAGCACAGCTTTGATCATTAAACTAAGCTTTTAGATATCATCTTACTTGGATATATTACTCCACTTCCATTTTCCTGTTATTTCATGTCAGGCTTTATCTCTTTTTTTACAGACTTTATCTTGTGCCCTCCAAATACACGATGAGTGTGATGATCTTCGTCATGATGGTCAGCTTCTACTACTTCTCCCGACATGTAAGATTGATCTTTCTATCTCTTTCCGAACGGTTTCTAAAAGGCTTTGTTCACTTGAAATGAAATCACCAAACTGATGTGAAATCACCTTCGAAATATCGTTACGCCCATAGGACTCTGAAGCCGTACGATCACTTGATTTGAGAAAAATGCCAAACGTTAGTTAGAAAATCGTAAATAAACAAAGATATCAAATCAAATATGGCACATGGCATATGGTTTAAAGACATGTATGTAGATAGTATGTCACAGAATGTGTTTTCTGGAATACCCCCCAGATTTGGAACAACATAATTAAAGAATTAAAGTTTTTGGGTGAATATCCCTTTAAGGCTATTCCTCATGTAATAGCATAAGGCTTTAAAGGACTTATGAGTCATATTAATTAATTACTTTTGGTGTACTTTTATGCCATTTATATTTTAATTTTCGAGCTTGGCATACCAGTTCCCATTTCCTGGCATTATTATGATTTTCATAGACTAATATGTGTAGCTGATATTACTATTGATAGTTGTTTTGCAATGTTTTAATGTCTTAAAATGATGAAAATTAGCTTCGGCTAACTCTGGCACAAAGCATCTCTTCGCAAGACTAATGTATTTTGTGCATTGTCCCTGATAAATAAATAAAGGGAAAAAAAATTATATTAGTCAACAACACTTTTTGTGTTCCACAGAAGAAAAAAAATCAAATGGATTTGGAATGACATGAAGTTGGGCAAATAATAACATCATTTTGTTTTTGTGTTAAATATTCATTTAAAGTCTCACTAAGGCTGCGTTTATTTGATCAATATATGGTAAAAACAGTCATATTGGGAAATGGTTTTACTATTTAAAATAGCTGTTTCTATGTAAGCTTATTTCCGCCGATTTTATCTCACATTTCTGACTTTATTTCTCACAATTGCACGTAATAAAGTCAGAATTGCGAGATGTAAACTTGCAATTGTGAGATAAGAAATCATAATAATCAAACCGTATTCATTTTATAGCCCTTAATCCTGTAATTGTGGATAAATGTGGGCACAGGTGTGATCCTAATTTTTATTTATTATAAATGTTATATCACCGTCTTCGATTAAGTTTTGTCTATCCATTTATGGTGTTTTTTTATTTTTGTTTTGGGGGTATTTTTGAATTTATTTACTTCAAAAAGTATCATATTTTCTTTGTAAATTATGCTTATTTTTATGTTTTATTTTTTCCATTTTTTTTTAACTACATTTAAATATCATTCCAATAAGTTCTTAGAGCTAAAACCTAAAGATGAAGTGACTTTGCTGTCACCTGGTGTCTTATTTTGGCTTATTTTAGAGTGCTCTAAATTACAGTTTTTCTCATTCATTTCTATGGGTGCCCATTTTTGACCCAAATACAAGATTAAGGAGTTTTTTTCACCCACTTAACATTGTAGAATTGAGTCAAAAAAAAATTGTGTGTGTTCAGGAGGCAGTAGCCAAGTCTTGTACTGCTCAGATCAAGGGAAGTATTTTTTTTAAATAAATCAAAACTATTTTGCCCACATTTGTCCAGAATACAGTTTTAGGGTTAAATTGTTTTCTACGTGAATATATTGTAAACTAATTTATATTCCTGTGATCAAAGCTGAATGTTCAGCATCATTACTCCAGTCTTCAGTGTCACATGATCCTTCAGAAATCACTCCAATATGACGATTTGATGCTCAAGAAACATTTTTGATTATTATTAATGTTGAAAACAGCTGTGCTTCTTCATATTTTTGTAGAAACCAGAATCCAGGATTCTTTGATGAATAGAAAGTTGAATGAGCGGTCGTTTGAGCGGTGTATGTTCTCAGGTGGAGAAGCTCGCACGCACACTGTTCCTGTGGAAGATTGAAGTGCATGAGCAGAAGGAGAAGGTGTACGAGATGAGGCGCTGGAACGAGGCTCTGGTCACTAATATGCTTCCGGAGCATGTGGCCCGACATTTCCTGGGCTCCAAGAAGAGGGATGAGGTGAGAATCCCGCGGCCGGTTTACACCTGGTCATTTTTACTGATCGCATAGCTATCGGATTTGATCCATGTACTCTTGGACACATAAAGGTGTCTCTGCGATACGATTGTATTTTACATTTCAATAGGAGAGAAAGTGGCGTCAGCACATTTAGTCTCACTACTTTTTACGAAGATGAGTGTGTGTTGAACTTAAAGGAGTAGTTCACTTTTAAAAAAAACTTTTGCTGATAATTTACTCATCCAAGATGTCAATTCTTTCTTTAGTCGAAAAGAAATTAAGGTTTTTGATGAAAACATTCCAGGATTTTCTCCATATAATGGACTTCAATGGGGTCCAAACGGTTCAAGGTCCAAAAGAGAGTTTCACTGCAAACTGTAAACTGTTGAAAAGGCTTTAAACGATTCCAGATGATGAATAAGGGTCTCATCTAGCGAAACGAGCGGCCATTTCACAAAATCAACAAATCTTTTTTTCGAGTCATTTGGTTCATTCAATGAACGAAATGACTTGAAAAAAGATTTGTTCATTTTGATGAACGAGTTCGAACAGGAGAGTCACAAATGCGCATCACTGAACAGAGCAAGGCGAGCATTTGTGCTTATAAAACGTAAACTTTTTTATTAGGTGTTCAAGCACGAAGTGCTGAAAACCTATTGTAATTGTACCGATTTTTATTATTATTATTATTATTTTTCTTCTGCCGTAAAACGCATTGTGCAGACCAAACCGTAAGGGCCAGAGCTCTGAAACTTTGTCAGATGGTAGTACAAAAATCGAGGAGAGGTTATCAAATTATGAGCCCGATTGGCCCATAGGTGGCGCTATAGCGACCAATTGCGCGAAGCTGCTCATAACTCCTAAACCGTAAGTCGTACACTCAAGTGTCTTATATCATTGGAAAGCTGGTCACCTGACGAACAAAACGTATATCTCCGATTTCATTTCCGGTATGCAAATTTTTCGGCTATTTTGAATTTTGTCGAAAAACTACTTTTGCGAACTAGTCCCTGGTTTTTTGCCCGATCGGAACCAAACCAGTGCAGAAATGTTCTCTGGAGTCTGATTATCAATAATCATTGAAAAAAAGTGGAAATTTCTATTTCCGGTCGCTAGGAGGCGCAAAATAAACGTTGTGGGAGGAGCCTATTTTACTAAAATGGCTATAACTAAAGAAGTAAATGAGATATCTTCACCAAACTAGGTACACATGTTTAGGAGCTCAATTTGAGGTCACAGTAAAAAAATAGCGACGATTGAACACTAGGTGGCGCTATAAAACGAAAAAAACAGATAACCACCTAACCGTCAGTCCGATTGACTTGAAAATTGGTATGCAGTGTCTTGGTCCAAGGCCCCATGTACGTTTATGAGGACATTGGTGTATCTCAAAAAACATGGCCGCCATCAGCCAATGAAGTTTGAGCACCCATGAAACAAGGTTAGGTTAAGGCCGATCGGAACGAAACTCGTTGGGAATGTTCGACTCATGGCCCTAGAGGTCTGTAAGAATTTTGAAAGAAATCGGCCACTAGTTGGCGCTAACGAGTTTTATGGCTCTGTAATCACGTGGTTTGCACACACCCTCACAATATGTATATCAATTGATAGATCTCCTCATGCTGAACAACTTTGCTTCTAGAACCATTGCTGTCAATCAAATCGTTCGTTAAATATTCACGAATATGTCAAAAACCTACTTTTGCGAACTAGTCCCTGGTTTTTTGCTCGATCGGAACCAGACCAGTCTAGGACAATTCTCTGGACTCTCTAGATCAATAACTATCAAAAAGAAGTGGAACTTTGACATTTGTTTTGCTATAACAGGGTCATTTACAAAAGTAGGCGTGACAAAATGCACCCAAAGCCTATAAATCCTAAAGGAAAACTCAGAACATCCCAAAAATTGATGAGCATATGTGTCATCACATCATTAACAAGCATGCAAAGTTTCATGGAGATCGGACCATAGGTGGCGCTATAACTGTTAAAAAGCTTTAAAACCATGTATTTCCTATGGTGAATTGCCAGTATTGGCTGTAAATGGTGTTTTCCATCTCTGATCATATCATAATGTTAAAACCAGTGCAGTACAATTCTCTGGACTCTCTAGATCAATAATTATAAGAAAAAGTTGAACTGCTTCATGTGGATGGCTTCAACATGTACTGTGTTGAAGCCATCTACTACTACACTTTCAGTGTCCCTGAAAGCGTTGATCTCTTCAATAAACAAGTCAGAACACGTGACATTAAATAATCATGAACATTTTCAGACAGATCGGACAAAATATGCCTGTAGAACAGTTAAAAAGGTGAAAATGATGGTCTGTTAAGCCAATAAGTGGAGTTTTACTGCCCCCTGCTGTTCAAAATAGTAAGTTGTCATGTATAATTTATATTATGACTTTATCAATTCACTAATTTAACATTTACAATCACATTTAGTCAAAAAGTACTATGACAACTGTCATATTGAATTAAAATCTACACACACTCATTCAGTTGTAGATAAATGATAAGAGTAACTACCACTGTTGTCACTGTTTTTAACATAGTTTTATAACATTAGATTACAAAGAAATATCCCAAAGGTGTGTGTGTGTACATCTCTGATCATATCATAATGTTAAAACCAGTGCAGTACAATTCTCTGGACTCTCTAGATCAATAATTATAAGAAAAAGTTGAACTACTTCATGTGGATGGCTATAATCGATGGCTTCAACATGTAGCCTTAAAATGAATGCTCAGATCACAAGACTTGTTAAAAACAAGTCAGAACACATGCCATTAAATAATCATTAACATTTTCAGACAGATTGGACAAAATATGCCTATATAACAGTTAAAAAGGTGAAAATGAAATCAACATGATGGTCTATTAAGAAAATAAGTAGTGTTTTAATGCCCTCTGCTGTTCAAAATAGTCATTTTTACACTACTCAACTATAATTCATATTATTACTTTATCAATTCACTATCATATTTTGTCAGAGTTTATCACTTCAGTTGTTCTGAGTTTTCACCTAATTGCTATTAACGTGGTAAATAGCTGTACTATATTACCAGAATCACATTGAAATCCATGTTGAATCTTCTAAACGCAGCACACAAAGATATGCATTTCAACTTTCAACTCCCAGCTCAATTACTCAGCAACACCAGGATGGGTGTTCAAGAGGGCTCATTGAACACTAAGGTCTGAGTTTCAGATTTTTTCACTTTATCATTCCCGAGACATAAGTTAAAAAAAACAAATTTCCCGTCATTCATTTCAACAGTTTATGTAGGTTGTAAAACCAATGTTGTCCACTAGAGAGAGCAACAGCATTGGTTATTTTTAATCTTTTTTAACCAGTTTCCAGCACTGGCTAACAAACAAATGCTCAAATCTATTTATTATGTTGGAAATAATATTTATAATAATTAATATTATGTTAACCCTTTATGACCTGCCATAGAACAATTTCACTAGAGTATATCTTTGCATTTTTACATGCTGTGCTGTCATTCTTTTGAGCATTTTCAAATGCCACACATCAAAATTATCCTAACTCTCCCAATTTGAAGGCTATGTTTGTAAAAAAAAAATCAATAGAAAGAAGATAAATATCTCAAAAGTGCAATAAACAAAAAGAAAAACAATTAACAAAAAATCTACATAATTTTATTCAATACAAAAAATTATAAATGTCAACCTTAAACTTGTCAATGTGAAAAACTTGCATTAAACAATTTAAAACTATACAGAATACATCAATTAGTTTTGAATATACACTCATTCAAAAAAGGGGGTAAAAATGCCATGTAAAATATTCAAGTACATTGAATGACGATTGAACACTAGGTGGCGCTATAACATGAAAAAAACATACTGTGTACACACAGTAAAACATACGTCAACACATGTACTGTGTTGAAGCCATCTATTACTACACTCCCAGTGTCCCTGAAAGCATTGATCTCTTCAATAAACAAGTCAGAACACGTGACATTAAATAATCATGAACATTTTCAGACAGATCGGACAAAATATGCCTATATAACAGTTAAAAAGGTGAAAATGATATTAATATGATGGTCTATTAAGCCAATAAGTGGTGTTTCACTGCCCTCTGCTGTTCAAAATAGTCATTGTCACACTACTCAACTATAATTCATACTATGACTTTATTAATTCACTAATTTAACATTTGCAATCACATTTAGTCAAATATTAATATGACAACTCACATTAGGTCCTGAATTTAAAAAATGTGTAATCTACACACTCTCATTCTGTTGTAGATAAATGATATTAATAATATGACATATTGTATATGAAGGCTGTAATTCCACTGTTGTCACTGGTTTTAATATAGTTTTATATCATAAGATTACAAATAAATATGTGAATGAATATGCTTATAGTTCAAATAACAAATAAACTATCCCAAACGTGTGTGTGTGTGTGTGTGTGTGTGTGTGTGTGTGTGTGTGTGTGTGTGTGTGTGTAAGCATGAAGCATGAATCATCTATTGAAGTAACAATTGAGTCACTTTGGATCCTTTTCAAAATGTCTAAAGTATGAGTTTGTGTAGATGATAATAGCACTGTTGTCCACTAGATGGAGCAGCAGCATTAGACTTTTTTAAACTTTTTATTATTCTGCCGTAAAACACATCGTGCAGACCAAACCGTAAGTGCTGGAGCTCTGAAACTTTGTCAGATGGTAGTACAAAAATCAAGGAGAGGTTATTAGATTATGAGCCCGATTTGGCCCATAGGTGGCGCTATAACAACCAATTGCGCGAAACGGTTCATAACTCCTAAACCGTAACTCGTACACTCAAGTGTCTTATATCATTGGAAAGCTGGTCACCTGACGAAAAAAACGTATATCTCCGATTTCATTTCCGCCTGGATAGATTTTTCGCCATTTTGAATTTTGTCGAAAAACTACTTTTGCGAACTAGTCCCTGGTTTTTTACCCGATCGGAACCAAACCAGTGCAGAAATGTTCTCTGGAGTCTGAAGATCAATAATTATTGAAAAAAAGTAGAAATTTCTATTTCCGGTCGCTAGGGGACGCAAAATAAACGTTGTGGGAGGAGCCTATTTTACTAAAATGGCTATAACTCGAGAAGTAAATAAGATATCTTCACCAAACTCGGTACACATGTGTAGGAGGTCAATTTGAGGTCACACAAAAACAATGGTGACGATTGAACACTAGGTGGCGCTATAAAGTGAAAAAAACATAAATTTAACTGACCGTTTGTCCGATTGACTTAAAAATTGGTATGCAGTGTCGTGGCCCCATCTATGTGTGTGAGGACATTGGTGTATCTCAAAAAACATGGCCGCCATTGGCCAATGAAATTTGAGCACCAATGAAACAAGGTTAACGGTGGCCGATTGGAACGAAACTCGATGGGCGTGTTAGACTCATGGCCTAAGAGGTCTGTAAGAGTTTTGAAAGAAATTGGCCACTAGTTGGCGCTAACGAGTTTATTGGCTCTGTAATCACGTGGAGTTGCACCCATGCCCACGAAATGCATATAATTGGATAGATCTCCTCATACTGAACCACTTTGCCAATAGAACCATTGCTGTCAATCAAATCGTTCATTAAATATTCACGAATATGTTAAAAACCTACATTTGCAAACTAGTCCCTGGTTTTTCGTCCAATTGGAACCAAACCAGTCTAGGCCTATTCTCTGGACTCTCTAAATCAATAGTTATCAAAAAAATGTTGAGATTTTACATTTGTTTTGCTATAACAGGGTCGTTTACTAAATAGGCGGGACAAAATGCACCCAAAAGCCTATAAATCCTAAAGGAAAACTCAGAACTTCACAAAAATTGATGAGCATATGTGTCATAACATGCTGAAGAAGCATGAACAGTTTCATGGAGATCGGACCATAGGTGGCGCTATAACTGTTAAAAAGCATAAAAACCATGTATTTCCAATGGTAAATTGCCTATATTGGCTGTAAATGGTGTTTTCCATCTATTATGTCAGTGGATAAACGTGTGTTATATAAAACTGAATGCCTTTTGATGCTGTTGTGCTTAAAGGCCTTAAAGGTCTGAACTGCTTGAACACCGATAAATGCTGCTTGCAGCTTTAATTTATTTTTGAAATGACCGATTTCGCTAGATAAGACCCTTATTCATCGCCTGGTGTCGTTTAAAGCCCTTTGAATCTGCACTGAAACTCTCATTTGGACCTTGAACCGTTTGGACCCCATTGAAGTCCATTACATGGAGAAAAATCCAGGAATGTTTTCATCAAAAACCTTAATTTCTTTTCGACTGAAGAAAGAAAGACATGGACATCTTGGATGACATGGGGGCGAGTAAATTATCAGCAAAAGTTTTTTTTAAAGTGAACTACTCCTTTAAAACTTTCAGTTTGATTAGCAGCAGTTTGCGCGTGGGCTTGCTGAAGAGATTCTCAGTTACTCATCTGCGACGGGTCATATCTGTGGACAACAGGATCTCACACATTTAGTTTTCTACCATTTTAGGAGGAGTAAAATTGTCATATGTGGCTTCAACAATCAAAGGCCCTGTGCAATCATCCTTCCCTCGCGTCCTGGAACAAATCCTTCCCTCACGGGTCAAAAATGACCCGAAGCCCTAAAATTAGTTTATATAAAATAAAATAGTTGAAATAGTTTAAAATAAAGTTAAAATAGTTTTTTTTTCAGAAAGCTTATTTTATTTCATTTTGATAATATTTTTTAATGCTAAATTACTAGATTTAATCGATAAATAATATTTAAATAGTAATTTAAGAACATTCCACACATCAATTTCATGCATAAACCTTTTAATTCAGCTCAGAATATCTTAGATTGGGTGTCAGTTTTTTCAGGATGCATTCAGATACAAATGTAAATTATTTTTTGGTAAAGTTTTAGCATTTTTAGTTAGAATTTTGAGCATTTTTTAGGTTTTTCTATGCGTATTGAAGCATTCCTCTCATTCCATTCATTCCTATGGGGTTCAAATTGACCCGTGAGGGAAAGATTTGTTACTTTTTAAAATTTCAACCACAAAATGTTAAAATATATATATTGTTTTTGTATTCTTGGTTCAAGCGCGACAAAAGTCATTGGGTCTTGGACCTGATAAAAACTCAATTTTTTTTAATTAAAAAAAAAAAACAATTCTGGGTCAAAATAACCCAAGGGAAGGATAAGGGTTAAGATGCGATCGGATCACAAGTAGACGAGGCAAACACATTCTCTCTACACCTGGTGTTTTAATATCTCTTGTGTCAACTTTTAACCATTTCTGTCCTGATTTCTTCAAGGGGCGGGTAAATGTTTATGTTTTTTCAGATCTTTCAATCTAATGGATGAAATAAGTTTGCGCAATTCCATATGAAAGTGGAAACATGTGGAGAGAATCAGCTCTGACAGCCTCAAGACCAGCTGAACGCTGTGAGTGAGTGTTAGAAATCAGGAACGGTGAGACGAGAGAACATTGTGCTTGTTACGTTTTTCGTCTTAAAATCAAACTTGGATCTTCAGTCCTTCAGTTTCTACTCTGCGAAAGCAATCCAGTCGAATGCGTTTTCGACTACCTCTGGAAGAGGCCGAAAGTGGACAAACTCGAACCGTTTTAGACCCCATTTATACCTTTATTTGGCGTCATCCACTTATGATCCGATCAACCAAAATGCTTCTTAATACCAGGTGTAAACAGGGCCTCTGATGCATTTACACTTGTTTAGTTTCGTCTGTAATGCATCTCGACAGCATTTCAGAGAGTTTCCATGTTTTACATAACTCTTGTAACTTCTCTGGTTTGGTTTCTCAGGAGCTCTACAGCCAATCCTATGATGAGATTGGAGTCATGTTCGCTTCCATCCCAAACTTCTCTGATTTCTATACGGAGGAAAGCATCAACAACGGCGGGATTGAGTGTCTGAGGTTCCTCAATGAAATCATTTCTGACTTTGATAGTGTAAGAAGTGTTTTTTTACAATATAAATGTCTCCCGTTGTTTCCAATTGTAATTAGAAGTAGAGATTTCATACCATTGCTTGTTTGCTTTTGTGCTCTTTAGCTTTTGGATGAGCCACAGTTTCGCTTTATAACCAAGATCAAGACTATTGGCAGCACCTACATGGCAGCATCAGGAGTCACTCCAGACAATAACACCAACGGTTACGCTTGCATGAAGGTAAAGGAGGTGCAGATGGGATCTTTCTAGAAGCAATATATCCATCTAGTGCTGATAACAATGGTAAAGAGGAATTTTTTGTGTCCTTCCCAACAGAAAGAAGAAGTTTCAGACAGGGAACGGTGGCAGCACTTGGCAGATCTTGCTGATTTTGCTTTGGCCATGAAAGTCACGTTGATGAACATCAACTACCAGTCCTTCAATAACTTCATGCTTCGCATCGGTTAGTGGGCCGACATCCATCTACAGTAGTGGCCTAGGAAAATGTATATATGAAGAGTTTGGTTCCAAAACGCTATAAATCCATTTTGATGAATTTGAGTAAAACTGTGTTTTCTTTAGCAAGAAAATGGGAAGATGAAAACCACCATTTTCGGTTTCAAATTTTCACATAGCATTTGTAGGTTATAATAACAATAAAAAATGAAATCCAGGTTTTGATTTCCAAAGATTTATTATAAAAACAGATCGTTTTTCCCCCAAAATGCAATAAATCCAATAACTTATTTTTTTTCAAAATGCAATTAATCAAAATAAAATTTTATACACATTGAATTTCTTGTGCATACTATAAATCCATTGCTTTAATATAACAATATTCGGTAACACTTTAACGGTACATGTCATGAATTCATGGTTAAATGAATTATGCATTAATTCATATTAATATCATCAGGAACTAACAACGTTTTTTTAACAGTTCAACGTTTTTCATTCATGACTTCATGGATGAACAAAACCTTAATTAAAACATTAACTAAGACGAGCACATCATCATGAATTATGATTTATTAAGCATGATCTAACGTTATGCATATCGCTGTTGTCAACCTTGGGACGTCGCCGCTGTACTTTTTTGACGGCGATCAGCTGTAAACTGGCTCGGTCCTGCTCGGTTTTCGTTGACTTTGAATAAAACAACTGAAAGTTTTCCAATAGATCCTCTGGGGTCAGTGTGTCAGCGTGACAGAAGTTTGATGCTGTCGTGTGAGAACAAGCAACAGCCGGCATTTCCTCCTTCCGAGTGCCTCATCTTCTTAATCTCCTCACGTAAATGATTCGATTTCGATGTCACGTTTACCCATGCAGGATGCCTTACCCTCCGCAGGTTCACCAATGCTGTCAAAATTATTCATTTTTTTGTTTGTTTGTTGATCGAAAGGACAAAATAGAGAAAACCTAGGAAGCCGGGTTAGTTAAAGCGCTGCCGTTACTGTTTACATTGCGTGGAATGGTGCGTTGTGATTGGTTTAGCGGATATGTGGCATTTTGCAGAAAAGGGAGACTGGCGTTTGTCGCGGTTTGGAAAGAAAGGGAGAAAACATTACATAATAACACGGCGGATATCCCATTTTACGAAAAATTAAACATTGTTTTGTATCTGGTCGGTATTGAAAAGTCAGATTTTTGCAGTAACTCTTTTTTTTTTTAAATGGCGTTTATCGCGTTTTGGAACCAAACTCTTCATATTTACCCTTTATTCAAATATTAAACACTAGTTCAAGATTTTTAAGCATATTGTGCCTTGTTTTGCCTTTCCTCGTCTTAAAGTTTGCCTTTTTTTGGCAAATAATTTTGTCTGATAAATACCTTAACCAAGTTTAGTGTTTTGTTTTTCCCTCATATTTACAATATTTAAAAAAAAATCATCATATTTTGATGGTTTAATCAAACTTTTAGGGCCATTAAACACAAATATCCCTTCTAAACATCCCTTTTGGCGATGTTTATGCTGAAACGATTATGCTGAATGTTTTGCTGTGTGCATTATGAAATCTTTTCTCCACAGGGTTGAATAAAGGGGGCGTTTTAGCTGGTGTTATTGGTGCCCGTAAACCTCATTTTGACATCTGGGGAAACACTGTGAATGTCGCCAGTCGCATGGAGTCCACAGGGGTGATGGGAAACATCCAGGTGAGTGGTTTCACATTGTATTAATGATCTGGACACACATTTCCTACATTTTGTCAAATACTTTTTTAAGTGTAGGTTCACCCAAAAATGAATAATTTACTCACCCTCAAGTCGTTCCAAACCCGTGAGAATTTTGTTCGCCTTTAAAACAAAAGTGAAGATATTTGTAATGAAATCTGAGAGATTTCGGTCCCTCCATTGACAGTCTATTTAAAGGGACGCTATGCAGGAATTCTGTTTTTGTCAAACAGCGACCCCTAGAGTTGCTGTGGAGTACTGTTAATACCACTCACGCAGAGCGTGACATGTTACATAGTGTACAATAGTTCACTACATTGTGTTTAATTTGTCATTTAAAGAGATCAAATATATGTTGTTAGAGGTGAGAATTTTCATGTGATTAAATACATAGATCCGACTATTATCCCCATGTACTTTAATGGTCCAGAGGCAGAATTTTTGCCAAGCATGTCAGAGGTCCAGGGTTCTTAGCAGTATAGTTTTTTTCCTCATCAAAACTGAGGGGGGCGAGACGGCCACCATTAAACCTGAAAGAAGTCATATAACCATTTCAATAACTCCGAAGCAGTTCAGTTTGGCTAAAAAAAACTGCATAGTGTCCCTTTAACTATCACTGTTATGCTTCAAAAAGGTCATAGAGAGATCGTAAAACTAATCCATATGAATCGAGAGGTTTAGTCCAAATTTTCTAAAGACACTGGATCGCTTTAAATGATGAACGAATTGAGTTTAGGCTTTTATTCACATAAACATTCATCAACTCACACATCACACCAAACATTGATGACAATAAATGTTGCAGGGCTCCAGACTAACTTTTTTTTTACTAGGAGCGCTGTTGCCCCTGACTGAAAATTTTAGGAGCGCAAGCAGAAAATTTAGGGGCACACCTTAAATCAGCTCGCAATGCAATTATTCAAATTTTCCCCAAAATAATGTAATACTGAGAAAATCCTTTAATAATAAATAGACTTAACATTATGATATGCTGTTTTATTTTAAGTTCACAGGGCTCCAGACTCAAAGTTGAGGGCAGCACCACCTCAAATCAGAACTCACAGCAAGTTATACAAAAAACAAAAAAACTGGTAGCACTGGGGCTGACAATAAATCACTTAGATTAATTTAGGGTGTAGATGAAGTTAACTTTAGTTATTATCACTTATAATGTCGTAATATTAATTAAAAACAAAAGGAGAGAAAACATGTATGTATAAGGACTTGGAGTGAAAATAGCCAATAAACATCCTACTGTTTACAATGTTTTTTTTTTTGTTTTTTTTTATAATAATAATAATAATAATAATAATAAAAAAATAATTTTAATGTTTAAATAAGAGTTTTCCAACATCTTAAAATTTTTCGTTTTAGGACAATCTTTGAAGGATGAACAAAAAATGTGTTGATCATCACAAAAAAATACAAAAAATAAAACATTTAACTTTATATGATATTATAGTTTTGAAGAGCAGGACAAAGATGTGTTGTAAGTGTTTGACTACCGTATTTCTGTCACATCATATTTATGGTTAGAGTTAACTTACCACATTAGCCTAAATTCATGGTGAATGTTGCTGATTTGTGGACTGAAAGCCTTCTGTAAGTGTTTCTCCTGGTTTCCACGTCCGCGCTGTTTGATCTGATATCTGTGGTTTCTCGTAGCGATGATGTCATTAATTCTGAGGCGAATTCAATGGATTTATTCACTGGATCTGCTAGTAACAGTGTCGCGTGATCGAGATCGGCCCGCGACTGGCAAGTTCGGGGCTTTATTAGCCTACTGTCGGTGGTTCGGGGGGCTCCACTATGCGCTGCTCTGTCTATTATTGGTCCAACCCAGTGTTTCTCAAACTTTTTCAGCCCAAGGACCACTTTATCTTCCACCACCTAACAAAATCCCACTGTAACACGCCCCCAAAAAACAACAAAAGTGTAAGGATAAGCTAAATTTAAGTTTAAATTTAACTCCTAACTGAGCTTTGACTGATATAGGCTTTTCATTTTTCTGTCAGTGAAGAAAGTAAACATAGGGTCAACTGATATAGGTTGATTTTGCCTATGAATAATTTTTTTATTTACTGAAAGCCAAAGCTTGGTAATTAAGTTTATTAACCCTTTCACACGTGAGTTAATACTGACCCCCCCAGCGTGAGTTTTTCAAGGCGACCGTTATTTAGAACTTGCCACTTTAATGTTTCCATGGTGACGCCGCGTCATTGCTTGTCACGTGACACAGCACAACCAAAACACGGCGCTGAATGAAGGATGATCTGCTTTTATGTCATTTTTCCTTTTTTGTTAAAATATTCATAAATGTATTAGCTATAACATGAAACACTGATATTCCGATTGTCAAATATGTGCAAGTGGATGGGTTTGACATTGTTTAAACATCTTTATAACGATCGCGTTAGTTGAGCTGTATGCACAACGGGCGGTGCCATTTTAGTTTCTTTTTCAGTTCAGAGAATCAGATCTGTTGGATTTACAACGTCAATTCCTCCACTTCTCACGAAATACATGATAGTAAGTAGTTGGTGAACTGGGAGAAGAATAGGGTCAAATGTAAAGCTACTTACACAATGTGTATCTGATATGAATAAAACGTGTTGTTGTCTTATTATAACTGAAAGGATTATTGCCGCTTCCATCAGTGTGTATTTTACAAACTCAAAATCATTGTTTTTCTAGTAAGTTACTTATGTGTATTTAAATGTCTAAAACCTAAAATAAACATTGAAAACACTCAATAGCTGTGTTATATGACAGCTCTGAGTGCGTCCGTCTCTGGCTTAGCGCCAGCCAGCGCGCGAGAGCAAGTTTGAATTTAACAGTTGCTGACGTGATGCACTGAACGTTCTAATCACACCGGTGTGATCGTACGCTCCAGGGATCAGCCAAGAAGACTGATCACACTGGTACGTGCGAAAAAGTGACGATTTTTGTAAACACTTGCCTAGTTTAGGTCATCTTTTCGCGGACCACTAGGGGGCGATGGCGGACCACATTTTGAGAATTACTGGTCCAACCTAATAAAAACGTCAACGGTCCGTGAAGCATAGCCTATATGAGTTGCGTATTTTAGTTCCACTTTCATTTCGTTTGTATTCGCTGCTAGGTAATGTGTCGATAGATCGCTTATTGCTCAGACGAACATCAGGTTGTGATATTTGTCTCCGTCTCCCTCCCACAGACGTTTATTTGCGCTATTCTCGTCACGGATTCATTGACGCGTCCCTTCCACGTTTACCATGCGTTTAACGTGTGGCAAATTTACCGGTCGCACATGTAAAATTCAGTCGCACACTCAAATTTTGGTCGCAAAATGCGACTATTTGGTCGCAGTCTGGAGCCCTGTGTTGTGCGAGAATCAATGAGGTTCATTCTCGTATTACGCAACACGCAGTGTTGGGTAAGTTACTCTAAAAAAGTAATTAATTACTAGTTACTAATTACCTCTTCAACAGTGTAATTAGATTACTGTACTAATTACTCTCTCTAAAAAGTATTTAATTACTTTTAAATAATAATTACTTTAAAAAAAATATGGGGTCCCTTTCTTTCCCAAATTGAGAAAGCAATATAAAAAGTGAGGTTTATATTAAAAAAGGGAAACTATTCCTACTATGTCCTTTACCTCTGTGTAAACTTACTAGTCCTGTAAAGTCTAAACATTGTTTATTTATTGTCTTCTCTGAGATCTAACTTGCTGTGTGTAATTGTTAATTACTTTCCCTTTTATCTGTGTTATTCTGTTTTTTTTAGTTACTATTATTATAATTTAATTCATTTATCATTACAATTATTGTTTTGTTTTTTTCCTGGGTGGGGGGTTGCATTAAAGGGATAAAGGGGAGAATAAAAAGGAACTAAAATGTCATTGTTAACACTGATGTTCACTGATGCTTTTGACTGATTTTCATGTTCAATAAAAAGCAAAATAAAAAAAAATTACTTTCAAAATTCCATATCAATCTCAACCAGCTGAATAATACAAGGATAGACATGAATCTGTTTTAATTCTTTCAAATAAATACTATAAAACTGCATGAATTATCCTTAAACTGACCAAGGTGGTGGAGGTTACATTATAAAAACATACTTTTTAGCATCAGACAATACATTTTGATGTTAAACCCACTATTGTTTTATGTCTGATCTCATGACATTTCACACTTTTTTCATACATATTTTACAATACGAATTTGTACGAGTGCGGTCGGACGATTTAGACACCTCATACGAATCGCTGTGAGATCGGATTGATCTATACACAATATTTATCTCAATTACATCAGAAGTAACTGTAATTAAATTACAGATCAATTAAGAGTAATCCCTTACTTTACATTTTCAAGGGAAAAGTAATTAAATTACAGTAACTAATTACTTAGTATTTAGTTACACCCAACACTGAGCTTCTTCAAGGACCAATGAGGTTTGTTCTCGCCCATCAATCAAGTACGGTTGAGCTTCTATTTATGTTCACTGATCAATGTTTTAATGTGAATAAAAGCCTAAATTAAATCTCTTTATGAACTTTTTGTAGCATTAAAGTGGTAGTTGCGTAGACTGTCAATTGGAGGGACAGATTTCTCTCTGAGATTTCCTTCAAATATCTTAATTTGTGCTTCAAAGTTGAATGAAAGTCTTATGAGTTTGGAACAACACGAGGGTGAGTAAATGAGGACAGAACCCTTTAAATGATCAGAAATGTATTGTAGTTGGTGTTGCTTTATTGTCTTGTAGTCGATTTTTTTCTGCAAGACATATAAAACTTTAATAATCACTTGGGTGTTACTAATGTATTTTATGTTGTAGAATAAAACATGACATTATCTATCAAAAACCTTGACTTCATTATGATAGAACCGGAAGGGTTGTTAGACTAACTTTAACCCTAAACGCACTCTGCTCCCCCCAGGTGGTGGAGGACTGCTACTGCATCCTGAAGGACTACGGCTTCCGCTTCGTGAGGAGGGGGCCGATATTTGTCAAGGGGAAAGGAGAGCTGCTCACCTATTTCTTAAAGGGACGTGAAAAACAAGGCTCCTTCATTAACGGCTCTTTTGTCACCCTACCGCACCAAGTGGTGGACAGCTCTTGACCAACACGCACACACACACACACACACTCTGTCGTACTCTTCAAACTTGCTCGCGCGAACCTCACGTCATACCTCTTCTGCCGAGTACATGTGCTCCAGTAATTAGTACTTTCAAATGTGTTTTCTCTATTTATTAGCCTGAGGAAAGAAATGTTGGCGGGAAAATGAGACAGACTGTCTGTTTATAAAATATACGTTTTGAAAGTGTGCACAGCCGCGAATGAATGAAACAAAAGTTGAATGATTTTAATAGGCTGCTGAAGTGATACAGTTTGAGAGGAGGTTGTTTTTAAACTCATACCGCACAGAATCCAATGAACTCTACTGTATATTACACAATGCGCTGCTCAAAGGAACCTATTTTTGTTGTTCTTTCATTTGAAATCCTTTTATTATTTAATCCTTTATTATTTAAAGATTACCCTGACATGTCCAGATAACTGAATGTTGTTTGCAATTGAAAAGCTACTCTGAATGCCTGTGTAGGAAAGCATACTGACTGCCTTTGCATAGTGTGTGTGTGTGTGTGTAGACATGCATTTCTATAGTCTCTAGTCACCTTTTCTTTATTTGTTGACTTTATAATAGATAAACATGGGGTTCTAAAGTCTGAGGCCACATCAAATCATGGGTTTTATTCAGATTAACCCTGGATTTCAAAAACTTCATAAAAAATAATTCTATTTTTTTTTATGCCGTTTCCCCCTATCAGATATTTTAGCAGTCATCATGAATTAGGTATCATTGGAAAGTTTAAACACAAAATTCGTCCTTTAAAACCGTCTTGAAATTGGACGTTTAATGGTACTTTAATGTCACCATGAAATTAAAATTGACAACGTTTTTTAATAATAAATTATTTATTTGTCCACATATTATTTTGTGGACAAATGCTCCCTCGTTCACCTCCCCTTCCCCCTGAAATGACGGATGTTGTCCAAAAAATCCTCCACAACTCACATTCAGATCTCCCTCCATTGAGTTAGCAACTTCCTACGATCCAATCAATTCCCAAAGACAAAATCTGGATCAAAACCCAGATCCGGGCCACATGTGGATTTAACTCGTACCAGATCTGGACCGACACTATGTTGCTGTCTGGGTAGAGATATGGCTTTTGTTTTTGAGTCCAAGTTGTTTTTGCCAAATATATATTTATAGTTATGGCAAAAAAAATTGCTTTACAGCTAATTTAAATATTTGCTGCTGATATTTTGCCCCCTTAAAGGAGTAGTTCACTTTTAAAAAAAACTTTTGCTTTTTCTAATTTTACTCACCCCCATGTCATCCAAGATGTTCATGTCTTTCTTTCTTCAGTCGAAAAGAAATTAAGGTTTTTGATGAAAACATTCCAGGATTTTTCTCCATATAATGGACTTCAATGGGAACCAAACGGTTCAAGGTCCAAAAGAGAGTTTCACTGCAAACTGTAAACTGTTGAAAAGGCTTTAAACGACACCAGACAATGAATAAGGGTCTTATCTTGGAAAATGATCGCTCATTTAAAAAAAGAAAGTTCAAGTTTTATAAGCTCAAATGCTCGCCTTGCTCTGTTAGGGTTAGGGTGTGATGCGCATTCGTGACTCTCCTGTTCGAACTCGTTTAGCAAAATGAACAAATCTTTTTTCGTGTCATTTGGTTCATTCAACGACGAAATGAACGAGTTGACTCAGGAAAAGATTTGTTTATTTTGATGAACGAGTTCAAAGAGGAGAGTCACGAATGCGCATCACACCCTAACCCTAACAAAGCAAGGCAACCATTTGTACTTATAAAACGTAAACTTTTTTTAATTTATTTTTTTAAATGAGCGATCGTTTCGATCAAGCGACTTGACATCTGAAATTGTTTAAAGCCCTTTGAACAGTTTGCACTAAAACTGTCTTTTGGACATTGAACCGTTTGGACCCCATTGAAGTCCATTATATGGCAAATCCTGGAATGTTTTCATCAAAAACCTTCATTTCTTTTCGACTGAAGAAAGAAAGACATGGACATCTTGGATGACATGGGGGTGAGTAAATTTTCAGTTTTTTTAAAAAGTGAACTACTCCTTTAATTCGCATTTTTGCCAATCTTCTACCCAACGATCAAAGCGGCGTAATCTCATAAAAGTGTGGACTCGTAGGAAGGCCCCTTTTATATCATTAAAATGGATGTGACAGCACTAACTACAAGTATATTTACGATTGTAAAAACACTGTATTATGTTCTACAAATAAAAGCAAGCACTTTCACTGGTGGTCTCAGACTTTTGGACCCCGCTTTTCCAGAAAGTGTTCCTCACGTGCCAAATACGTCAGATTGCGGTACTCTTGAGGACGCGGGGTGTAGGAGTATCACTGTGAACGGGTTTGTTGCACCACATTCATGGCAGTATTGCAGGGATGAATGTTTCTTAATTCAGAATATATTCCCCATGGTGTCTTTCCTCAAAGATTAGATGAATGTGCAATAGTTTTATTCTTTTACGGCATTCTGCTCTCCAGTACAGTTTGAAAAATAGCCCTCCTCTCCCAGCAAGTCATATTTTTATATTAAGATGTAAAAGTTGTAGTTAAAGAGGATTGAGCGAAGAGACCGAGCGATGCAACGGCGTGTCTTAAATACTGGCCAAACGGTTCATTTATTACCAGTGTCAGAAAGCAGAAGTCACGTCTGATTTCGACTTTGATATGTTCAAATGGTTTATGAAGGCATGACATTGTGGCCGATCTCTGTGGTTTGATACCAGACTAAAATTTGATATTTTTGAATTATCCTTCGATATGGAATAAAATGGCACTTTGAATGATCTGTTACCTGATGCTGTGTGAGATTGATTATTTGAACCTTTTATGTTACAAAGAACCTTCTTTGGATTTAAAAAAAAAACAGTAACTCTTCCTAATGATTTTCAATTTTACAAACACTTTTCATATTCGACATAATGGTTCACCAAACGCCAGAGCTACTCCAATAATTGGCTCTGCCATAAAATGTTGGTCACATGGTGTTACAACACTGTAATCAATAAAATAAGATAACGCTGTTTCGAGGGAATCTGATACTGATGAATGTTTCACAACGATAACGATAAAGGCAAATGGTTAATTATCTTTGCTTTACTCCCTCAATATACCACATTAGCTACATCCAGCCTAAGGTGGTTTGCTACTGGTCTGGTTTTAAAAGAGTTTTAGGCACTGGTGGTCACACTTTATATTAAGTTTATTTATGTACTTACATAAAGAATTTAGATACAATTTACTGATTATGTTGCAGTATTAAAAAACCCTTGTGCTGCTATTGAGGTAGGAAAGGGTACGCCGGTACGGTTAGAGACAGGTTTAGTGCTGGGCATGATGGTGTGAGGGAAGGGTCAACTGTGTAATTTCAAGTGTTATTACATTATAGGACTGTCCTGGAAGACCAGCTAAGACCTTGAATGGTCTTAAATGGAGAGCCTTTTATAGGGTTAGTTCCCCAAAAATGAAAATGATGTCATTTATGACTCACCCTCATGTCACCTGAAGACAATACAATGCTGTATAAAGTTGTCGTTTTTGTTATTTTTGGACCAAAATGTATTTCCGATGCTTCAAAACATAACTAACCCATTGATGTCACATGGACTACTTGATGATGTCTTTATTTCCTTTCTGGACAAGGAAAGTACCGTACATGTTCAATGGAGGGAAAGAAAGCTCTCGGACTAAATCTAAAATATCTTAAACTGTGTTCTGAAGATTAACGAGGTCCGACGGGCTTGGGGATGACATGAGGGCAAGTCATTAAGGACATCATTTTCATTTTTGGCGAACTAACCCTTTAAAGTCGTGTCCTGTCCCACAAACTCACAGCAAAAAGCTTAGCCAGCACAGCATCCAAAAGCAAATGTACACTAACATTTAAAAGTTTGCAAATACCTTACACAGTAGGCTCATCATTTCTGAAAATGAAAATATTTTCAATTTGAAAATGTTTATTATGTTTATTATCCACTAATAGTTCACTTGAGGGAGTGAAGGAAAACAAGTGTGAATTGGGACACCGAGTGCACCGGAAGAGCAGTCGCTTTACACAGTTTGTGCCGTTTATTAATTAATCATTCGAAACTTGGCAAACTGGCAGCTCCAGTAGTAACAAACAGATTTATCTTACTGTATTACTTTTACATTTTCAATAAAATATAAATTTATCAAATAATCAATTACTTTTTCAAATTGTGAATGACGCAAGTTACTTTCTTTTCTCATTTATTGACCGACAGCTCTCCTATTGCCATGTTGGGTAATCATGCAAGTGGTGTGTGCGCTGTGTGAACATGATGAGTATTGTAGATCTAGAGTAAATGTTAGCATTTACTCATCTCACTTGCACAGAACACTCAGTATTCCTCAAAATAAATAAAAAACAGTTAAATGCAAACTCTGAATATTATGCAAACCTGCAATACACTAATTAAATGTTAAATTACACAAATATACTTTATGTACTTAATCTCACTTTATTGACCAATTTATTTGCTGCTGACCTTCGTTGATCCAATTCAACCATATTAATAAGCAAAGATGACTTAGATAAACATCACTTTTTTTTTTCTTTTTTTTTTTTTGTTAAAGTTAAAATGTTGAACTTCTCTTGGCAGCACAGCTGAAAGGCTTGTTTGAGCGGCGCCCTCTACTGTACAGGCGTGAATCTGTATCTCCTTTAGTCTGAGGCTTATTCATTTCACTTTTGGTGTGAAAGGGCCTTTACGTTTAGCACACAAAAAAATATAACCTTTTGTTTTTTAAAAAAAACAAACAAGAAAGCCCAGCAGCTTAGATGTAGATGTAGCTTTATGCAATAAAGAACACATAACTTTCCGTAACCTATATATTTTAGATTTATTATTTGCTTTAAATTAAATTAAGATTGTATTTTTGGTAATTGAACCTGAATGAATTTAAAATGAATGTGTTATATTCAGATCATATATTTGTTTTTCTTAAAATTTGAACTAACCAACTTTATTCTCAGCTGAATTATAAATAAATTATTTCTGTATAAAATAAAAACAGATTTGATTTTTTTTAATCAATGTAGAATGTGTAACTGAAAAATAAACAGATTATGACTCTGTTCGAGGACAAGAAATTAAAACCAATGTGACATGATGAATGTCCAAATGGCAAGATGAGAGAGAGAGAGAGAGAGAGAGAGAGAGAGAGACAGAGAGAGAGAGAGAGAGAGAGAGAGAGAGAGAGAGAGAGGTTTTTGGTTGCTTGACAGTTGTAGGTTACACACACACACACACATATATATATATATATATATATATATATATATATATATATATATATACAGTATATATATATATATATATATATATATATATATATATATATTCCAGTTTGAATTATTTCCTGTACAGATGCACAAACAATATCAAACTATACAAATAAAATAGTTCTGAATTATGTGTTACACAAAAGTGTTACAACTAACCCCTCCATCTGTTACAATTAACCCCACATATGGGATTGTAATATTTGCACTTCTGTCACTTTCAGTGCAACTGTACGAAAATGGTAGAAAAAAACTTTAAGTGGTCATTTGTAGCATAGATGTGTATGTTACTTGTGTAAAAAAGTAGGCTATTAATCTAACCTAATTATTTTTTAATTAATTGAGCCAAAACCAAAATGCGTTAGGTTGGGCCCGGCTCTCCCCTAAACTAATTTCTTGGCCGCATGTTATTTTTTCATTTTCTCTCCCATCTTTCTTATATTTTTCAAGTTATTAAAAAGGTAATATTTAACTCAAGTCTGTATTTTCTGCATTCATTTATAAACAAACATTACACAAACTGTATTATAAACAAGTCAAATCTGTATTTTCTGCATTCATTACATAATGTTGTGATGGACTAGACACAATGGAGTGTTTTTTTTTAAGTAGAACATTAAATAGGCTAAACAAAGAAGGAAACGGACGAAAGAAAAAATACAAGAGAGGGGTATAACTAATCAGAAAAGATTATATGTCAATGGGAAATATTAAAAGACTGACGTATTTCAATTATTTTTAAAGCCATCTTGTTACAAGAGTCAAAGATAGTCACAAAGTAATGTAGTACTTCAACAAGCAAAACATTAAAATTAAGTTTATTGAACTTTTTAAAATTCAAAACAGAATTCAATATCAAGTTCTTGACACATTTCTTTTTGTAAGTAAAACTTGAAACACAACAATTATTTAAATAAAAAGAAACAACACAAAGGAAACGTAAAACAAGGCATCACAAACAACTTATTTAGCTGAGATACAGTTGGACTTTTCGATCTTTTAAAAACTTTATAGACTCTAAATACATTTTGAAGTCTGCTTTAAACTGAGCAAACATGGGTTTTGAGTAAGTCAATTTAGTTTGTTTTTTTTAATAATTTTAGTTTGACGTTTAATTTTCCTAATAACAAAAAGAGCGAGTTCAAGGTTGTTGCGGCGCTTCCGGTGACGTCATCACGCTCCGACGTCCATAATGGACTTGCAGCTGTTCAGTGACAAACAATAACAAGAGCAGCGAGCGAGTGAGCGAGCGGCTTCCGTGTCTGTAATCGCGCTGGTATTATTAAAAGCCCGTGAGGCATCTCGACTCTGACATTGTCGGCGAGGAAAACTCTGGCCTCCGCTGCCACTTCCTCCGACTCGGACACCGGCGGAGCTTCGCCGCCCCCGCGGAAGAAAAGCCGAGTCTCGGCGGCGGAGGGAGCAGGAGAGAGCGGGGCTTCTGTAACCGGGATCACGGGCCTCTCTGCGGCGTCTCTCCCAACCCCCCACCAGCACTCGGCCATCCGCCTCAACAACAGCTCGCAGTCGCGCAGATCCGCTTCTGCAAACGCGGTTAATAACATGCAGGCCAACGGGACGGGAGGCCAGGAGCCGGAGCCGCAGATGTCTTGCAGGAACGGGGAGTCCTCGTCGTCCGTCGCGGGAGCCGTGCACTCAAACGGGCTGATGCCCTCCGCTAATAACGGGCTGCCGTCCACCGAGAGCCCGGAGCCGGACAGCAGCGCGAAGAAGAAGAAGAGACTGTCCCAGAGCGACGAGGACGTGATCAGGCTCATCGGTCAACATCTACACGGGTTAGGACTCAAGTGAGTGTTGAAGCCATGATGCTGTCAGTGTCAGTGGTGCGGGTTTGGGCTTTCGCGAGGGTCACGCTGGTGTTTTTGTGCCGTGACAGTGATGTTTTCGTGTTTGGCACTGCTGATATAGTGTTGTTATTATGGTGGCAGTGGTGTTTTTGTAACGTGTCAGTGGTGTTATTGTTTTCATAACGGCGTCAGTGCTGTTTTTGTTCTGTCATGATGGTGTCAGTGGTGTTTTTGAGCTTTTATGATGGTGTCAGTGGTGTTTTGAGCTTTCATGATCCTGTCAGTGGTGTTTTTGAGCTTTCATGATGGTGTCAGTGGTGTTTTTAGTGTTGTCAGTGGTGTTTTTGAGCTTTTATGATGGTGTCAGTGGTGTTTTTGAGCTTTCATGATGGTGTCAGTGGTGTTTTTAGTGTTGTCAGTGGTGTTTTTGAGCTTTTATGATGGTGTCAGTGGTGTTTTTGAGCTTTTATGATGGTGTCAGTGGTGTTTGAGCTCTCATGATCCTGTCAGTGGTGTTTTTAGTGTTGTCAGTGGTGTTTTTGAGCTTTTATGATGGTGTCAGTGGTGTTTTTGAGCTTTCATGATCCTGTCAGTGGTGTTTTTAGTGTTGTCAGTGGTGTTTTTGAGCTTTTATGATGGTGTCAGTGGTGTTTTTGAGCTTTTATGATGGTGTCAGTGGTGTTTTTGAGCTTTCATGATCCTGTCAGTGGTGTTTTTAGTGTTGTCAGTGGTGTTTTTGAGCTTTTATGATGGTGTCAGTGGTGTTTTTGAGCTTTCATGATCCTGTCAGTGGTGTTTTTGAGCTTTTATGATGGTGTCAGTGGTGTTTTTGGGCTTTTATGATGGTGTCAGTGGTGTTTTTGAGCTTTCATGATGGTGTCAGTGGTGTTTTTGAGCTTTCATGATCCTGTCAGTGGTGTTTTTGAGCTTTTATGATGGTGTCTGTGGTGTTTTTGAGCTTTTATGATGGTGTCAGTGGTGTTTTTAGTGTTGTCAGTGGTGTTTTTGAGCTTTTATGATGGTGTCAGTGGTGTTTTTGAGCTTTCATGATCCTGTCAGTGGTGTTTTTGAGCTTTTATGATGGTGTCTGTGGTGTTTTTGAGCTTTTATGATGGTGTCAGTGGTGTTTTTGAGCTTTCATGATCCTGTCAGTGGTGTTTTTAGTGTTGTCAGTGGTGTTTTTGAGCTTTTATGATGGTGTCAGTGGTGTTTTTGAGCTTTCATGATCCTGTCAGTGGTGTTTTTGAGCTTTTATGATGGTGTCAGTGGTGTTTTTGGGCTTTTATGATGGTGTCAGTGGTGTTTTTGAGCTTTCATGATGGTGTCAGTGGTGTTTTTGAGCTTTCATGATCCTGTCAGTGGTGTTTTTGAGCTTTTATGATGGTGTCTGTGGTGTTTTTGAGCTTTTATGATGGTGTCAGTGGTGTTTTTAGTGTTGTCAGTGGTGTTTTTGAGCTTTTATGATGGTGTCAGTGGTGTTTTTGAGCTTTCATGATCCTGTCAGTGGTGTTTTTGAGCTTTTATGATGGTGTCTGTGGTGTTTTTGAGCTTTTATGATGGTGTCAGTGGTGTTTTTGAGCTTTCATGATCCTGTCAGTGGTGTTTTTACTTAGTGTTGTCAGTGGTGTTTTTGAGCTTTTATGATGGTGTCAGTGGTGTTTTTGAGCTTTCATGATGGTGTCAGTGGTGTTTTTAGTGTTGTCAGTGGTGTTTTTGAGCTTTTATGATGGTGTCAGTGGTGTTTTTAGCTTTTATGATGGTGTCAGTGGTGTTTTTGAGCTTTTATGATGGTGTCAGTGGTGTTTTTGAGCTTTCATGATCCTGTCAGTGGTGTTTTTAGTGTTGTCAGTGGTGTTTTTGAGCTTTTATGATGGTGTCAGTGGTGTTTTTGAGCTTTCATGATCCTGTCAGTGGTGTTTTTGAGCTTTTATGATGGTGTCAGTGGTGTTTTTGAGCTTTTATGATGGTGTCAGTGGTGTTTTTGAGCTTTCATGATCCTGTCAGTGGTGTTTTTAGTGTTGTCAGTGGTGTTTTTGAGCTTTTATGATGGTGTCAGTGGTGTTTTGAGCTTTCATGATGGTGTCAGTGGTGTTTTTGAACTTTCATGATGGTGTCAGTGGTGTTTTTGGGTTTTCATGATGGTGTCAGTGGTGTTTTTGAGCTTTTATGATGGTGTCAGTGGTGTTTTTGAGCTTTCATGATCCTGTCAGTGGTGTTTTTAGTGGTGTCAGTTGTGTTTTTGAGCTTTTATGATGGTGTCAGTGGTGTTTTTGTGCTTTCATGATGATGTCAGTGGTGTTTTTGAGCTTTCATGATCCTGTCAGTGGTGTTTTTAGTGGTGTCAGTGGTGTTTTTGAGCTTTTATGATGGTGTCAGTGGTGTTTTTGTTCGGTCATGATGGTGTCAGTGGTGTTTTTGAGCTTTTATGATGGTGTCAGTGGTGTTTTTAGTGGTGTCAGTGGTGTTTTTGAGCTTTTATGATGGTGTCAGTGGTGTTTTTGAGCTTTCATGATGGTGTCAGTGGTGTTTTTGAGCTTTTATGATGGTGTCAGTGGTGTTTTTGAGCTTTCATGATCCTGTCAGTGGTGTTTTTAGTGGTGTCAGTTGTGTTTTTGAGCTTTTATGATGGTGTCAGTGGTGTTTTTGTGCTTTCATGATGATGTCAGTGGTGTTTTTGAGCTTTCATGATCCTGTCAGTGGTGTTTTTAGTGGTGTCAGTGGTGTTTTTGAGCTTTTATGATGGTGTCAGTGGTGTTTTTGTTCGGTCATGATGGTGTCAGTGGTGTTTTTGAGCTTTTATGATGGTGTCAGTGGTGTTTTTGAGGTTTCATGACGGTGTCAGTGGTGTTTTTGAGCTTTCATGATCCTGTCAGTGGTGTTTTTGAGCATTCATGATCCTGTCAGTGGTGTTTTTAGTGATGTCAGTGGTGTTTTTGAGCTTTTATGATTGTGTCAGGGGTGTTTTTGTGCTTTCATGATGGTGTCAGTGGTGTTTTTGAGCTTTCATGGTCCTGTCAGTGGTGTTTTTAGTGGTGTCAGTGGTATTTTTGAGCTTTTATGATGGTGTCAGTGGTGTTTTTGTGCTTTCATGATGGTGTCTGTGGTGTTTTTGAGGTTTCATGATCCTGTCAGCGGTGTTTTTGAGCTTTCATGATCCTGTCAGTGGTGTTTTTGAGCTTTCATGATCCTGTCTGTGGTGTTTTAAGTGGTGTCAGTGGTATTTTTGAGCTTTTATGATGGTGTCAGTGGTGTTTTTGAGGTTTCATGACGGTGTCAGTGGTGTTGAGCTTTCATGATGGTGTCAGTGGTGTTTTTGAGCTTTCATGATCCTGTCAGCGGTGTTTTTGAGCTTTCATGATCCTGTCAGTGGTGTTTTTATTGGTGTCAGTCAGAGGTGTTTTTGAGCTTTTATGATGGTGTCAGTGGTATTTTTGTGCTTTCATGATGATGTCAATGGTGGTTTTGTAATAGGTGTGTGAATTTTATTCGTTTTAGTGGTGTTTTTTTGATGGTGTCAGTCGTGTTATATTTTTTTCATGACAGTGTCAGTGGTGCTTTTGTGTTTACATGAGGGTGTCAGGGATGTTTTTGTAATGTGTCAGTGGATTATTATTGGTGTCAGTGTGTTTTTGTTCTTTCATGACTGTCAGTGGATTCTACTGGTTTTAGTTGTGTTTTTATGACTGTTTCAGTGGTGTTTTTGTTCTGTCATGACAGTGTCAGTGGTGTTTTTTGTGATTTCATGATGGTGTCAGCGGAGATTTTGTAATGTGTCTGTGGATTTTATTGGTTTTAGTAGTGTTTTTTATGATGGTAACGTTTCAATGGATTTTATTGGTGTCAGTGGTGTTTTTGTTTTTTCATGAAGGTGTCAGTGGATTTTATTGGTTTTAGCAGTGTTTTCATGACCGTGTCAGTGGTGTTTTTGAGCTTTCATGATGGTGTGAATGGTGTTTTTGTAACGTATGTGGATTTTACCGGTTTTAGTACTGAGAGTGCCGATTTAACCCCGATTTCAGGCATTTCTGAATATTGCTGTTTTTTTAACTTGTCAGTGCTGTTATTGGTTTCATAAGTGTCAATGGTGTTTTGTAACATGTTAGTGGATTTTTTCCCCAGTGTTTTATTTTCTATGGTGCCAGTAGAGTTTGTGTTTTCATGGTGGGATTTTTGTGTAATTTGTCAGTGTTATTATTTTTGGGTTTTCATGATGGTGTCAGTGGTGTTTTAGTGCTTTTATGTTGTCAATGGAGTTTTTGATTTTTCACATTAGTGTTTTTTTTGGTAATATGTCTGTGTTTTGATAATGTCAGTGGTGTACATCAAAATATAAGTTATAATTGAATATTGCTATAGTACTGATAAATTGCCAGGGTTGCACTACAAAAATCCTTTAAGACCTAATATAAAAAAATAAAACCCAGAATTTTAACAAAATCTGATATTCTCAGTTTTAATAAAAATGTAAAGTTGAAATAACGCCTATGCCTATATAGAAAAGTATTAGGACTGAATGATACATCGAAATAGGGATGGGACGGTATGAAAATTTCATATCACGATTATAGTGTCCAAAATAATCGTGATTATCAATATTATCACGGTTTTTGTTAAAAATTTATGAAAGTGCTCAAAAAGAACTGATGCTCACACTGAAAACATTTCATTTTATAATTGAAAATCAACAAACATCAAATAAAACAAGTCTCTCTATGCAGTTTTTTAAGCAAGATTCTATTCTATGGCATTTGCTTCTTTATAATGCCCGTCGTCAATAGCAACGCATTATTACACAGCGCACATCCATATCACAACGGACACGCGCTCTTGTTTCATTCAAATACAACTTGCCGTCTTGCGTCTCCGGTTTTTGATTGTATTGCAAAAATGAAATCAGAGTTGATTTATTGTTTACAGAGTTTGATAATATTGGTGTGATATATCTTGTCTGGACGATTGTTTTACAAAATGAATTCATAAACAGGTAAGATTTAAAACATTAGCTAATCTCATTATCAATTCAATATGTCCCCGTAATTATGTGGTAAAAAATAAAATCGGTTTAATACGTGATGTATCTATACTTTACTATCCCTTAAAATATCACTCTTAATAATAGTCTTGTTTGAAGTTGTTCGTTCGTCTTTGGCTCAAATCCACTTGCTACGAACTTTTCTTGGCGGAAGCTTGACGTCTATTTCAAGTGAGTGACTTAAAATGTTTCAACTCAAAACAACATTTCGTGCCCAATTGTTTCCCAGACGTAGTTTTGGTATTAAGGTCAAAGTTAACTTGCCTTGAGTTCGGGTGATGATCACACAAGACGACTCGGCAGATTTGAAGTGTTTCTATTGTAGTGACTTTTTGTTCGGCAGACAAGGTGACCATCCTCGATCAAGTTTCCCTCAGGACTTTTGTAAAACCCAAAATATGACCACACCTCAGATTTGGTCCTCTTAAAAGGCTGAAAAATCTCCTGAGCACAGTCACTCCCTTCCACCATTCCTTCTCGAATAGTAATTTAAAAAAATATTGCGTGCTGCGCGCCTGCGTCAGACTGGCCGACAGGATTCAGTAAGTTATTAAAATCGCGATAATCAAACACGGTTTTAATGATAATTAAATTTTAAACGATAATACTAACCGTCAGTACATTTTATCACGGTTTATAGTGAAACCGGTTATCGTCCCATCCCTACATCGAAATTATCGAAATATCGCAAATGTATAATGTATCGCATATTATGATATGCATATCACAATGACTTACGATTTTAATACTTTAAAAGTCCACAAAAAGTTATGGTAAAAAACGTGTGACATGCTTAATGTCATTAAATGCAATAATCGAAGAACTCATGCGCCTCTCGGAGAGCACGTGATCCCGACATCAGTTCTCTTCTGCAGCTTATTTGGCCAAAAACACACAAAATAATGTCAAAGTTCCTTTGTTGGTGAATATTCACATAAACACAGTCAGTTATGTCTTAAATGGAGTTGAGAAAGAAACCGCGTATGTAACAGTATATCGGATCGCTAAGTGACAGCAGAAAAGTGACGTGTTAGAAAAGTATCCATATTAAAAACTTTATCGACTAAAATAAGCAGCTTCCGGCAGATGGCCATACTCATGGATTTATATGACGATGTGTGGCGTAGATGTAGGAGTAGCGTAAGCTTAGATGCCTTTCGCATTTCAAACAAACTCAAGCTCCTCTAGGGCCCATGAAATCCGTTTCATTTTTTCCCAAATTCCGTTTTATTTTTTCCTGTTTTAATTTTTGGGAATTCATTTTTTTAACCCTTTACTGTTATTTAAGTAGTAAAAAGAGTGTGCTTTTAACGTTAATTATTAAAATGTATACAAATAAAATAGGAATGACCTTAAATTTATTGAGGTAACAGACATTTACTCAGTAGCCATTTCAAGACAAATACTGCACTCTTCAACTAACAACAAAATATGGTTATGACCTTTAAACTATCCAGTAAAATAAATTATATTAGTTTATATAAGTTTAAATAAAGTCACACTCGGTCTCTCTCTCACCCAGTGTCGCTCGTTGAGTTCGCTTCATTTTAGTCCAGTCCGGCGCCTCATAGACAGACGCGGTGTGCACGGAGTTGTGTGTGTGTCTATGTGAGAGAGATGCGTGAGTGATAGAGACGGAGGGAGAGCGGGGAAAGGAAATACAACTGAAAGAATATGCTACGTGTTTTAAATAGCGTTAAAAAAATGAATGAAACGCAATATGTGGCGGCCGGACTTGATTTTGTGGCCGCGAATTAGTCTATGTGTGGGAAACACTGCATAGGTCACGTGCGAGCTGTTCGGCACGGCCAACGATATCTCACGACCAATTCGTACGAATTCATACGAGTGATTAAAAAGTGCCTAATTCGTACTAATTCATACGACCTCACTTGTACGATTTGTCTAAACCCACGTGATGGGTAGGTTTAGGGGCGGGGTCAGGAGTAGGTCATTTGTACGAATTCATACGAATTGGCCAACTCGTAAAATATGCTAAATAGTAAGATTTAGCAAAAATCGTACTAATTCGTACGAGTGAGGTCGTATGAATTGTTACGAATTAGCCCCTTGTAAAATTCTTACGAATTGCCGTGAGACCGGGTTGGCATGGCACTGAGGGCTAATAGCGTAGAGTTTCTTAACTTTTTCGCAGACGAAAGCAGAGCTGTGGCGAGCTGCTTCGCCATGCTTCAATTGTTTTGATTTCGTGTCGCCCAGATTTGCTTGCGCCGGTCTGCATTTTCACCAGACATACATTCTTCTCTTACACAAAAACTGAATTTCAAACCAAATATGTAAATTCCACAAAATTCTGTGTTAACACTAGATTCCGCGTTAATTTGCCAATTCCGCAATTCCGTCCGTTTCTGTGATCGTGGAATTTATAGAGCCCTACCCCTCCCACATTTCTCTGAAAAAATCTCCTTTTAGACTCTAATTCGCACTTCCTTTTTTATTAATCCGTCAAAGGTTACTCTTCTGCTGTAAATCGATGCGCACAGCCGTCTGCCAGAAGCTAGTTATTTTCATCGATAAAGTTTTAAATATGGAAATTTTTCTTCGACGAACACATCACTTCGCTTCAGAAGGCCTTTATTAACCCGCCAGAGCCGTGTGGAGCACTTTTATCATGGATGGATGTGCTTTGATGGACTTCAAAACATAAATGGCCATTCATTGCCATTATCGGGCCAGTGCTGTAGGGGTGTGCGATATAGCGTCTGTGATATCGTAATTGCTGATTTAACAAACTGACATAATCAATAACACACCCATTGAGTACACACATACATTATGTGATGTAGTTCAGTAGATTACACTAGCACGCGTGCACCTTTAGAGTGTGTACTTTAACTGTGTGATTTGGTCTATTATAATGCCCCTGTATGTCTTTTATACTGTATGTCATTTAATGTAGTTAACCAATATTACACGAAGAGAGCTGTTTTCTCCTCAAGATATTGATTTTATACAAATTACATTTTAATATACAAGTTAATATTAGGAGACTTACATTTTAGACAAAAATCGCCTGTTTCGCTATATTCCGCCAACGAAAATAGTTTGAAACACTAAGTCCACTGTTTTACTGAGCAACATATGTGGTGTATCTTTACTGACGATTCACTCAATAATACAGTAAAATGTTTCCTTCCTGAATGAATCAGCCGTTTGAATTAATCAATTGAATCTCAATGACTCGCTCATTAACTGTGACTTGCTGCCACCGCCTGGTGGGTTTAATATCACATTTGAAGTAACTTGATTTCTAAATAATTTAAAATAACAGTATTTAACGTTTTATATTTTCAACATTTCAAAACATTATCTTTAACTGATCTACACTGTTTAATAGGGTTGGGTATCGAGAATCGAGTATCGATTGGAACCGAGACTAACTTTTCGTTTTTTCCCGGAATCGTTCAAAAGTTAAAATTTCGATTCCTAGTTTCGATATTCACAGTCCGCCGAGCGGAAGAAGAAACCGCTGAACAACACCAACGAAGAAGCTTCTACCGGAAGTGTTGGCATAACCGCGCGAGTCGAACATGAGTAGCTTACGTCGGCGGTCCAAAGTCCGGCTTCACTTTTCTAAAAATAACGAAATCTCGGCAAAATGCAAAATTTGTGACAAAAGGAGTACTTTTACAGAAGGAGTATTTCCTTCAGAAAGGCCGTTGGTTAGCAAGGTTAGCTAAACTTTTTTGACCCTGCCTCTTAAAAGAATCGGAATCGAGAATCGTTAGGAACCGGAATCGAAGCAAGGAATCCGAATCAAAATCGTTCAAATTCAAACGATACCCAACCCTACTGTTTAACTTGAATAAAGGTTGATCTATATTTATATAGTTGTTTAGATTACAATTAAATTATAAATTATATAAATTAATTAGATCGCAATTTCTGTACCTGGATACATCTGTAAACCTACCATAAAAGCACCGTTTATTTCAATTATATGTTTGTTCTGTTGTATTTATTTGTGCTTTTGCTCGTAATTTGACCATTTGCTCCTTTGAATTACTTGCTGTTTAAATGAGTCAATCTAGTAGCTTTTGGTGTCCTCATAACCTTGTTTATTATGGTATCAAAAATAACAAAAACAATACTAGGCTTATTTTAAATGGCCCATTCTTTTTTTACTTTATAATTTTTTTGTTGTTGTGTGGGGCCAGTGAAAATTTTGCAGTGAAAACTGTTGAGCCCTGGCCCGAACATTTTAACTCTGATTGTAATTGTCTGACAAATGAACGTTATATACACCTAGGATGGCTTGAGGGGGAGTAAATAATGGGGTAATGTTCATTTTTGGGTGAACTAGCCTAACCCTTTAAAGCATTATTGCATCGCATATCACATTTTTCTTCAATATTTGTGCAGATCTAGTATGCACATCTAGTCTATTAGTTTGCCAGTTCATATTGACAAGGTAAAAGCCAAGTAAAATAGCTTGTTGCAGTAATGCATCTTGCCTAACATAGTCTTTGTTAGGAGTGTCAACCCCATTTGGTCTCTTCTGGTGTAGAAATCCAGATGAATTGGTGCTCCACACAATTTATAGTGAACAGTGGGAGAGGTGTTCCTTTCTAGGAAGTGAAACATTCAGGGTTTATATGTTAATTATTGCTTTCATGAGTCAAACACTGACTTCTTGTTGCTAGGAGATTGGAAGTGTGTGTGTCTGTTCTCTAATCCTAAGTCTACCATGTGAAAGGAACATCAATCCACTTCACATTGTTAATTAACATATTTCTTTTTGTCATGTTCCAGTCAAACGGTGGACCTGTTGATGCAGGAATCGGGCTGTAGACTTGAGCATCCGGCTGCTACCAAGTTTCGTAATCATGTGATGGAGGGAGAGTGGGAAAAGGTGAGTCTTCACATGGCCTGTCTAGAAATTGTAGTTATTGAAATTGTAGAAATCGTCTAGAATTACTTGTACTTGAATGAAACGGAATTGGAAAAAAAAAGTTAACTGTATGATTTTGTTTACTGTTGACATGTCACAATGAAGACAATCATTAGAAAAATGAACTGTAATGGTACCATGGGACACTGATGGCATTAGATTTATTGCCATATTACTGAGTGATTGACTCGTAGTATAGAACTAAAGAAGCTTAAAGAGTAGTAGATTAAAAAGATTAAAGGGTTAGTTCATCCAAAATTAAAATTCTGTCATTAATTACTCACCCTCATGTCGTTCCAAACCAGTTAGACCTTTGTTCATCAAGTCTTTATGTATCATGCATTATAAAAGTATTTTATTGCAGTAATTATGTCTTGTAATTCACTTTTATCAAGCATTGAATGGTCTCATAAATAATTGTAACCACAGTTATATTTTAGATAAGCTGTTTGCAATTGGTTTATCTCAAAATGCATTATCTTGGTTTAATTCTTATCTACATAATTGAAAACAATGTGTTTTTCTTAAAGGGAGTAGATCTGATTTATTTGTGCAGCAAAGAGGTGTACCCCAAGGTTCGATGTTGGGTCCACTTCTTTTCACTATTTTTGTTAATGATCTGCCTTGAATGTGTTCTAATTCATCTGTTCAACTGTATGCAGATGATACTGTCATTTATACATCTAAATCACATTTATTGCAAATCCAAACTGCTCTTCAATTGGATTTTAGTACCTTACAGAAATGGCTGTTATCTGATAAACTACTGCTCAATAAAACTAAATCTTATACTATCTTCGGAACAAAAAAACTAATAATCTAATTATAATGTGTAATGACGGTACTTCTACTTCTCTGAATGAAGTTGATAAAGTTAAATACTTGGGTTTATGGCTTGACGACTTTCTTCACAAAATTCATTTTGCAATTAATTTTAATTGTGACGCAAAAAATAAATTTTTCGGTGTTTTATTTTGGTCCAGAAATTGTTTTACACTGTTTCTGCCTGCCGATAAATATCGGCCTGCCGATAAACCGGTCTGGATGTACTTTCTATTTATTCCTCGAAAATATACAGTCATTTCCTTTTTTGTGACTGGATTTCGTCAGCATTTAAGGGGGGCGGCCAACAATGGTGGGGGAAACACTGCAATGTCAGGTGTTACAAGGAATCTGCAAATATTATAATGCATTTTAACTTTAGTTATAGCTATTTATGAAAATATATGATTATTTACACACATGTATCAAAACTCATATTTGATCACCGAAATTAATATTTAATAAAATTAATAAAAAAATAATAAAATTAAATTAATATTTAAAAAAAAAATATATATATATATATATATATATGCTAACTAGCCCCACCTCCACTCACTCACAGCAGCTCAGAGATCCACTCTGTCAACTTTACTGTAGTAAACACGGCACAAGGATAAGAGGAAATACTGGTTTCATTCAGCCATATATGTTTGAACCAGAAACTGATTCAGAAGAAGTGGAAGAGTGAATTATACAGGCTTGTCTATAGGATGGCTGTATTGCTGTCTATGTCGGACACAATAACAGAAATTAATATGATTAGCCTTTTCCTTGACTACTTATCAAACAGATAACGTGCTGCTAATGTTACACAAATAATAATGTTCCCGTTCGACAGCTTCCTTCTATCATCCTTAAAAACACTTTAAACAACTCAGAACATCAGTGGAGAACCATCATAACATCAGACACATGATTCACCCGCTATTGCTAAATGTGCCGGATTTTTCATATCAACAGAAAATATACTGGGATAACCTGGCTTCTCTTGGGACTCTCATGCTTTGCAAACAGTTAATTATTTGCTAAATCCCGCCCCCTCGTGATCTGATTGGTTACAAGCTAGTTTGTGACGTCAGAAACACCAGCGATTTCAAACCGTGTTTTTGAGACTGTCTTTGGTTCACTGCAGAAAATACTCAGCAATGCTGTCGACTTATGAATCTGCACATGTCTTGAAGCACATTAAAAACACGACATAAACACAAACAACATTAAAAACATTAAGTAAAGTATTACAGAATAATTTAGTGGAATCAGATTCCCCATCAATATCTCACAAGATTTGTTTCTAAACTTTGTCCTTTGGTGTATTTAATGGTCATATGGGTCACAACACACCAAACAAGAAACAGATAAGGGTCGTTCAACTTGAGGATCTGTGTGTGTGTTTTATTCTAACAGGCTGAGAGTGACCTCAACGAGCTGAAAGCACTGATGCATTCACCGAGCGCTGTGGTGGTAAGAGTCCAAACTCCTCTCAACATCTCCACCATCAGTTTGATGAATCTTCTTAATGTGATTTTGTCCTGTGTTGTTCAGCGGATGAAGTTCTTGCTCCTGCAACAGAAGTATCTGGAGTATCTGGAGGACGGGAAGGTTCTCGAAGCACTTCAGGTCCTCCGAGCCGAGCTCACGCCGCTGAAGTACAACACCGAACGAATCCACATCCTCAGCGGGTAACACACTTCAGTCCTGTTTTGGGGGCAACAATTTCCTCAGTGTTTTTTAGGTTCCCTATAAAACATTTTGTGCACAATGACAAACAGGAGTAGCCTGGCAAGCCAGACCTACATCCAGATGTTAGGTCTGGGAACTCACAATTGGCATACCTCAATCCGAGGGGCGGGATTAAAAGTTGTCTTTCAATATCTATCTGCACGCCATAGGATAGCGCTAACCAACCAGAGCAACGAACGGCTGTGGCTGAGTGAGTCCCATGCGTTTTCCCACCAGCGGAGCTTTTGATATATTAAACTTTTGCCGTATCCGTTCATCAAAACTCCGAACACATCTTCCTTTTTTTTAAGAATGACTTAAGTGACGTTCTCTTCTCTCCAAGTCGTCCAGAGTCGCGGCCAAAGCCGAATCGAAAGACCACTGTTTGCCAGCAGCATCTTGTTTGTTTTCAAGTAGCAGGGAAATCACCGTCACAACTCTGCCGTCATTGTGTTAAAGGACAACTCCGGCGCAAAATGAACCTTTGGTCTAATTACACATTGTTACCTATTCAACCGTTATCTGAGATTTGTTTTCATGATTGCCGAATGTAAATAGTTTTATCTCTAAAAACAGTTTAGCCTATAACGCTAGTATAATGCTAGTATATGGGGCATAGAGTAATGACAAATAAAAATCGCTTGTTATTACCACTAACAAGGCTCAAAATAGCCCCACACTAACACGACAGTATAATAAGGGTCCCTACATTCAAACCGAAGCATTGGGAACTTTGTCAGTGTCCAAACAGTTTAATAAGAAGATATTTTATACACACAGTCAACTTCGCGAATACAGGAAGTAGCCATCTTTGAAAAATAGTCTCTACCAGTCGATCTACGAACGCCGATCCAAGTGGCGCCGGAGTTCTCCTTTAAGCCCGCCCACCTACTCTATACACGATGTGATTGGCCTGACCAGAGTTTGTTTTTCCACTTCGAAAGCCAACGGAGAGTTGCTAGACCACACTGGCTGCAAAATAATTTTTGCTGCCGCTAGGGTGCGTCTAGATTTCTAGGCTAAAACAGGAGTGCAACATTCAGGGATTGAAATTAACAATTATTTAATGAACTTTGGCGGGAAACGCTGTGAAATCACGAGCCAATTTGGCGTGTTTCTATGTTTACTCACTTTGCTGGGGAAGTTTGGTTCACACTGGACGATTTTAAAATTGTCGGCCGATTTTCCAAACCTGAGACTCCGCACACGGCGATTAAAAAATCACGGCTCTTACAGTTTTCGTCGTACAGTGTGTGTTGCGCAGCCACACGCAAAATCAACACATCACACACAAACCGATTTGACTCCCAAGCATTCCCAGGACAGACGGAAAATCTCGAGAAATCCCTCGAGATCAAACGTGACTTCAGAGTGAACAATCATGGCGGACGAAGAGGATGCAGTGGTGATAGTGTGTAGTTTATTTTTAAAGAAAAAAAAAAACTTCCACCGGACTTTCTGGTGCGCCATACCGCCGGGTGCCGGCTGTTTTGATTTTAGTTTCCTGCCGGTGCTTCCTCTGTGCCTCGTCACCTCGTTTTCTGATTGGCTACACGCCACAGTTCACAGGCTGTGTGCTCGTTTGTCCCCGGGGGGGACGCCACACACGAGGAGAAATCGGGCCAAAAAAATCCAACATGTTGGATATCCCCGATTTGAGATCAGAGCGGTACCGGCATTCTTCCGAGCAGACGAGAGCAGTCTTAACACACCACACACGGCAGGTATATCTGAGCAGATTATTTTACGATAATCGGAGCATCCTTAAGATTGTCGGAAGGGGTGAAACGGGGCTACAAATCGACCTAATAATTCTGCTGTGTGAACCAGGCTAAAGACAAATCTGCATGAATTTAACGCAAATACGCAACTGGTGAGCCTTCATGATGTATTAAATACAGAATCTGCTCATTTCTGGCTTACTTGAACACACGCGTTACTATGCAACAAATAACGGCGCGCTTGTTCACTTGCAGTAATAGTGAAAGTATTTGGTTAACAGAAAAGACATTGATATTTTCTAACATTCCACATGTGTCCTGTATTGATCTGTCCACCTAAAACACATTTTTGATTAAAAAAAAAGGCTGTTAAAATCAATTCCCTATTTTATTTTTCGATCTGTAGGTACCTGATGTGCAGTAACTCTGATGACCTGCGTGCGAAAGCCGAGTGGGAGGGGAAAGGGACGGCCTCACGATCCAAACTCCTCGACAAACTTCAGAGTGAGTTACTCGAAACACATATAAACAAACACCAGCTGCATCATTCCGGTTATGCTACCGTTTAAATCCTGCCACTGAAAACTGAATATGCTTGTGTTGTTATTTAAGGAAATATTGCTTTGAGTGAGTAAATCAGCATTGAAATATGTGTTGATTATGCTTATAGAGTTGTGGCCAAAAGGGATTTTGACACTCTTTATTCAAATATTATTAAAATGTGTTTATTTGTGATCACACAATGAAATTGTGCCGACATCATTTTTGACACAGCTGTCATGCTATGAAATTATGAACGCATGCAAAAACAAGAAAGAACCAATGAAATACTATGAACTGATCATGTTGTTGTAAATGTATGTTTTATCCTGTGAGCTTTTTTTTCTTTATGTAGTTTTTGCACAGTAAAAATAAAATAAAAACACAGGCCAACTAATTCCACAACATTACGCAGTTCATAAAGTCCACTGCTAAAACTTTTAGAAAAGTTGTCATTGATGGCATTCAGGAACTTTTGTTAGTTTAACGAATATTATAAAAGATAGGTTAGATGTGATATTGGGCACAGGAAAACCTATAAAATATAAAATATTTCTATTACAATGTATTTCCTAAAACATTTAAATGAATAACAACGTAAAAATATGTAGTAATAATGGTCTTATTTTAATAACACCATGACAAAAATCTCAACGTTGGCTCGAATTATTTGAGATTCTCTTCTATATTCACTTAATTTTGATAAGAAAACTTGTGAGTTTGATATTTATGCATTATGCTTAAGCAAAAGGTATGAGAGGCTGTGCTATATATGACTATTTTTCGATGCAGAAGTTAGCTATTTCCTGTGGATGTGCCAGACTTCTGATTCGTTCACTGCTAAAGGGAAATAACTAAGAATAACAAAATTCTGTAAACACAAACTATTTGCATTGCAAACCAGTGTGTTTGTAATAATGACAATACATTTAAATAATATGATAATAAATAGCAGTTTGCAATATTGAGCGCGACAAGCTGTATTTTATATACTGTTTATACCATGGTCTGGGTGAATACTCGATTCTGATTGGCTGCAGGGTGTCCGTTAAAAAGTGATAGAGGACACCTAGTAAAGTAGTTCTGGTGAAACTGCCTGTTTACCATTCGAAATTAATAAATAAATGCGCTGCCTACAACGGCTGTGAGTAACCATAGCAACAGGCAGTCACATGCTCTATCATCTAACGTTAGATATTATAGCCTAATACAACAATGAGCGACTTCGTGCTATTTCTTTTAACATTTATGGAGAATATGGCAACTTTGACGACTGGTATGCTGCTGAAGAAAGAAAAAATGTAAATAAAACGGAGGAAATTACACCGCTGCTGCGCTGCTCCATTGAACTCTATTGGTAACGACGTAACTTGCGACCATAGTTGGATAATGATGCTTTCGGGAAACGCACCCCTGAATGAGACCCTGCGGGAGTTTTACGCAGCTGTCCAGACAACCAAGGCAGGAGAAGGCTGAACGTTACAGCGTTTCAAGCCTAAGGAGCCTGAGGCAAATGACCCTCTCTTTGATCTGATTAATTTATTGCCCTCTATAACGTTAAGCGCAAATCGCTGGAGCTCAGAGCTAATTGTTTTTTTATTGTTGTTTGATTAATTGTTTTATGTGTAATAAAAAAACTATGCCTACCTTTGTGTTTCATGAAAAAAAAATGCATTTGTGAACCTGAAGGGATACGAGCTAAGCGGACTATAAATATCTCCGGTTGCTAGATAAACAGTCAGTCAAGTTATTATTTGTAAAAACTAGATTTAGCCTAATTAAAATATAAACTAATGTTTTATTTGGCAAGTGACCATGGTATAAGCGGGTTAATGCCCTCCGAGGTGTCCATTGTCAGGTTTTAATGGACTTCGGCGGAGGCAACCGTCCTCCGCTGCGCGTCGGCCGGTTTACGCCTCGCCGTCGTCCATTAAAACCTGACAATGGACACCTCGTCGGGCATTAACCCTTACATATATTGCAACTATATCACGTAATTCTGACTTTATAACACGTAATTGCAACTATATCACATAATTATGACTTTATAACACGCAATTGCAACTATATCACGTAATTCTGACTTTATAACATGCATTTAAAACTATATCACGTAAGTCTGACTTTATAACACGCAATGACTATATCAGGTAATTCTGACTATAACACGCAATTGCGACTATATCACGTAATTCTGACTTTATATCACGTAATTGCGACTATATCACATAATTCTGATTTTATAATATGCAATTGCAACTATATCACGTAATTCTGAATATAACACGCAATTGCGACTATATCACGTAATTCTGAATATAACACGCAATTGCGACTTTATCACGTAATTCAGACTTTATAACACGCAATTGCGACTATATCACGTAATTCTGACTTTATAACACGCAATTGTAACTATATCACGTAATTCTGACTTTATAACACGCAATTGTAACTATATCACGTAGTTCTGACTTTATATCACGTAATTGCGACTTTATATCACGTAATTCTGATTTTATAACATGCAATTGCAACTATATCACGTAATTCTGAGTATAACACGCAATTGCGACTATATCACGTAATTCTGAATATAACACGTAATTGCGACTATATCACGTAATTCAGACTTTATAACACGCAATTGCGACTATATCACGTAATTCTGACTTTATAACACGCAATTGTAACTATATCACGGAATTCTGACTATAACACGCAATTGTGACTATCACGTAATTCTGACTTTATAACACACAATTGCGACTATATCACGTAAATTTGATTTAATATCATTTAATTCTGACTAACACGCAATTGCAACTTTATATCACGTAATTCTGACTTTTTTTACATGCAATTGCAACTGTATCACATAATACTGACTTTATAACACGCAATTGTGACCATCACGTAATTTTAACTTTATATCACATAATTCTGAGTTTATAACATGCAGTTGCAACTATATCACGTAATTCTGACTTTATAACACGCAATTGCGACTATATCACGTAATTTTGACTACATCACATAATTCTGACTATAACACGCAATTGCGACTTTATCATGTAATTCTAACTTTTTAACACGCAATTGCGACTATATCATGTAATTCTGACTTTATAACACACAATTGCGACTATATCACGTAATTTTGACTTTATATCATGTAATTCTGAGTTTATAACATGCAAGTGCAACTATATCACGTAATTCTGACTATAACACGCAATTGCGACTATAACATGTAATTCTGAATTTATAACACGCAATTGCGACTATATCACGTAATTCTGACTAACACGCAATTGCGACTATATCACGTAATTCTGACTAACACGCAATTGCGACTATATCACGTAATTCTGACTTTATAACACGCAATTGCGACTATATCACGTAATTCTGACTATAACACGCAATTGCGACTATATCACGTAATTCTGACTTTATAACACACAATTGCGACTATATCACGTAATTCTGACTTTATAACACGCAATTGCGACTATATCACGTAATTCTGACTTTATAACACGGAATTGCAACTATATCACGCAGTTCTGACTTTATAACACGCAATTGCGACTATATCACGTAATTTTGACTATATCACATAATTCTGACTATAACACGCAATTGCGACTTTATCACGTAATTCTAACTTTTTAACACGCAATTGCGACTATATCATGTAATACTGACTTTATAACACACAATTGACCTTTCGCCGGCCCCTCCCACAAAATGGCCATTGTCCAATCACACATCATAGCAACCGTTACTGTGTGAGCTGTTCCGTCAAACAGTAAGCGGTGCGCCCACGGCGTTAGTAAATCGGACACATGATACCCCGAGAGATTGTCTGGAGAAGTTGTGTTTTTTCCCTTTCCAAAGCCCAAAACACAACACGAGCGGTGCCTAAGATGTATTAAACAGTGTGGACGCCCCAATTCCAGTTAAATGTGTCGAACATGGTTAACTCGTCTCGCGTGCAGCGTGCGTGCGACTGAGATTAGTCAAAGAAGCACGGAGAAAGCAGATCAAGAGGATCCACAAAGGACTTACTGTACATTTTCTAAAGGGTTGTTGTTAACATACCATGATATTCTCTGGGAAAATGAGCAGCAGTCAGCTAAGTTAGCAGTGCAGAACCGTAGACTACAGTTTACGTTCGCAACGGGGAAAGCATGAAGCTTACATGACAACATCAGTTCATATATCAATATCGTAACGAATAGAAATAACCTTAAATAATGTATGGTTCTCTGCCTCTTTCCGTCTCTTATGCATAACGTTAGTTACTTTTTAAACACGAAAATCGCATTCAGCATGAGCATGACACGCAATCGGTTGCTGTGGTAATGAACAACCTGCTTGTTAAAGCGAACGTGCTACTCCTTTATCGGAGGCAAAATGAATAAATATGCAGCGCAAGTTATATATTTCGAACTCCAAACAATTAGCCACTGAACCAGTTTATAAAATCTTCAAGGCTGTGCTGGTTGCATTTGAGGTAACTTGGCATGGTCATGGGGTTTTTCTGATTTTTCTTGAGACTGGTAAGCATTAGCATCAATAGTAGTCGTGTCTCATTAATTTCTTAATTTTATATTTGGAATAAATCCCTCCAGCGCATACCGTAACCCCTTTTGCTTCGATCTTGCTTGATATCGCGGAGGTATTGCTCCAAAAAAGGTCACTGACACGCACGGGAATACCCTTTGCCGTCATGGCAATCTGTCGCGCTGCCCGTGTTTGACCATTTGTTTGACGGAGGTAGCAGCAGTAACTAAGGGGGGCGGGGCTCGGCGAAAGGCTAATTGCGACTATATCACGTAATTCTGACTTTATAACACAGAATTGCGACTATATCACGTAATTCTGACTATAACACGCAATTGCGACTATGTCACGTAATTCTAACTTTATAACACGCAATTGCGAATATATAACGTAATTCTGACTTTATAACTCGACTTTCAGGATTTACTAAAGACACACAGTGAAAAATGAGTGCCAAAAAGTTGTGGACAGGGTTATTTTTGCAGCTGATATTATTGCAGGAGTTTCCCTTTCAGACAAAACATTTCTGGGATGTTAGAATTTAAATGAATCATGGAGGGTGATTTACTAAGGTTTGCGCTCATCAGTTTACTGGTATTTGCACCATTATTCACCGCCCATAAAAAAAGCACGCCTTAAACCAGACGCTAGTTTGATCTGGCTGTTTTCCTTAATTTGTCTGTAAATCACGAGCAGAAATTTACGCTCCCATCAGTGCTTTTATGGGATTGTGCTCTCGTGCTAATTTAGCAAATCAGGCCCATAGTCTCTGACAAAACAAAAGAGTGACCCAGAATTATTAATTGTTATTAATATTAACTATAATTGGGTAACACTTTATTTTACAGTGTCCTTTTTAAATGTAGCAATACTTTAAATTATGCATAATTACGGACATGCAACTAGCCCTAAACCAAACCCTAATCCTACAGTTAGTACATGTAGTTAATTATAATTAGTACTAATCTATAATTGCACTGTAACAAGGACACCTTAAAATAAAGTGTGACCTATTATTATTATTATTATCGGTGTAAACATTATTATTCACTTTTTCATTTATTCTGTTTACTTCTTCCTCTCTTCATTCCCTCTTTTGTTTTCTTTTTTACAGTTTCATGTAATTGTTTTTCTTTTTTTTCAGCTAGGGTTTGGGTCAGTTCTATTTCAGTTCAGCCAATTCAGGAGATGAATTGAATTGGGGGCGGTAACCTAAAGAGCGTGACGGACCCGCGTAGTCTCAAGTCCACTTTATGTCCTGTGTTGGCTGAATTCAGGTGAAACTGAGTCTAACCCTCCACGACCTCTATGCTCCATCTCTGTCTCTCTCTCAGCGTACTTGCCCCCGTCCGTGATGCTGCCGCCCCGGCGCCTGCAGACTCTGTTGCGTCAGGCAGTGGAGCTGCAGAGAGATCGCTGTCTCTACCACAACACCAAGCTGGACAGTGGACTGGACAGTGTGTCTCTGCTCATAGACCACGTGTGCAGCAGGTACATGAGCAAACTTACGGGTTCACAGATGCATTGTCTACGGCTGACCCCTGATAGTCGACTAAACGTTGGTCAACGAGTCGAGCAAGATTTGATTAGTCTTGCGGTAATTACAGTCTATCCAATTACAGTAAATCCAGACGTTCACCTCAAATATCATTTTAAACATGCAAGTAGTAGTTGAAATCGCTGAAATAACTGTTTAAAACAATGTTTTCCTGTTGAAATCAGCAAATCAGAATCCATCTGCCATGAATATTTAAAGCGACAGGCGACAAAACTGCAGTTCACACTTATAATAAACAGAACATTACTGTGCATTGGTGTGGATGCCTATGTGTTTAGCATTATAGTTATTTTTATAGATAAAATTGTTCTTGGTGTGAACGGGCCTTTAAATGGATACTCCAAGTTACATTTTTTTGGAAATAAACAGTTTCTGGTCCCATTGACTTCCATCGTATATATTTTTTCAATCAATGAGTGCAGAAGCCCTACGATTACAACCACCATCCAAAGCGACTTACAATTGCTGTATATGTCAGAGGTCGCACGCCTCTGGAGCAACTAGGGGTTAAGTGTTTTGCTCAGGGACACATTGGTGTCTCACAGTGGATTCAAACCCGGGTCTTTTACACCAAAGGCATGTGTCTTATCCACTGCGCCATCACCACCCCACAGGGGTGTAACGGCCCACAGAAGTCACGGTTTGGTACGTACCTCGGTTTTGGAGTCACGTTTCGATACAACAGGAAAAAGCAACAAATCATTGATGCTTGGTTTCTTTTCATTGATTTTGAATGGACAGTAGTGCAAATTAGTTTGTTCCACCCAATGCTATTTAATCCCTCCTGAGGCTGATGGTGCAGTAAAGCCTCCTTTAGAGGACTCATGTACAGAATGCACTATTGCATAGGTCTTTATTTTTTGCAGGGCTGATAAAAAAACAAAAAAACAAAAGGTATTTGGTCACAATCAGCTTCAAAACTGAAAAGCATCCCTTGTGTCATAAAAATACAAAATAAATAGAATAATGAAAAATAAAACTTGAGAGTTGCGCCGATGCAGAAAGTTCAGTATTATGCTTTTTCAAAAAAATAATGCAAGGATGAGCAAGAAGGAGAAAAATGGCGCTTTTCCATTACCAGTACCGGCTCAACTCGGCTCGGCTTGACTCGCTTTTTGCACCGTTTTCCATTGCAGACAGTAGGGCTGGGTAATAAATATTGATTTCTCGATATTAATCGATTCTCATTTTTACAAACCGATATCAATTCTTAAATCTCAAGAATCGATTAGTCATCCTGTTTCATTTGAATGAATGAGACATTGTATTGCGGCTGCGCGCATCCAAAAAATCGCAATAATCTTTGTCCTTTGTTACTATTGATATGAAACAAAGTCTCAATTTTCAAATTACGTCCATTTTCTTTAGAAATTCAAAAACATAAATGGCGTTTTGGCGCTGTGGCGTGAGATCGCTCTGGAGAAGCAGCAGCGCTGATCTCTCTTCCGGCTTAATAATAGCAGTTACAGCGCAAAATAAACATGAATGAGCATCTGAAAGTGTGTTAAGATAGAGTACAACTTATCGAAATTCATATCATGTCACATTGATTCGCTCAATCTGCTTTTCAACCGTGTGAAGACGTCAATTAAACAGCTTGTAATCAATGTCATGTATCTTCATATTTACCTCAGAAAACCCATATCAACTCGTTAGTCCACAATCGTTAATGTTCTTCAATATTTAATGCATATTTGAATAAATCTGGCAAGTTTTTATGACAGCCACCATTTAAATGTTTATATTTCATATAATCTTCTTATTATAAAAATAAATAAAAGTGTAATTTAAGTGTTTGTATAGCTACAAATCAATTATTTATTACCTTCATATTAGGCTAATGAAGCCTAGTAGGCTACAACTAGACACCCATAGTTTACAGCATTTAAAGGGTTAGTTCACCCAGAAATGAAAATTAAGTCATTAATTACTCACCCCCATGCTGTTCCAACCCCGTAAGACCTTCGTTCATCTTCGGAACACAAATAAAGATATTTTTGATTGAATCTGAGAGCTGGATCAGTCCTAGATAGACTGCCTAAGGGACGCTGCTCTTGACGGCCCATAAAGTCATTAAAGAAAAGGTTTAAATATTCCATGTGCCTACAGCGGCTCAATTATAAGTTTATCAAGCGACGAGACTACTTTTTGTGCGAAAAAAACATAAATAACGACTTTATTCCACTATTCCATTACTTCCTTATGGGCGCATGCGCGAGAACTGAGACGAGGATGTTCTCATTCGTCTACTTTTTGTTACCGGCTGCTCACCGCTTAGGAGTTTTACCGCCACCTACCGTATAAAGTGCCACATGAACTTTGGGTTGCATAGATCGTTTCTTCTTGTTGTGGCGGTTATCAGACAGCGTTGCATTGCTGCACACACCCCTTCCATGATTGACTGTATTCTTGTCTGACTGTATGCACCGAACCGTGACGTTCGGGGTGAATGCATGTACCGTTACACTCCCAATATAAAGCATTTGCATTTATTTTGGTTTATTATGGACTTTATTTAGCAAGATCTGGCAACCTGAATGAGTCAAATCTCGTGCCTGTTCCCCTGTGGTTTTCTTGCGCTGCACACACACAGAAGAGAGACACATCTCTGATGCACGTTTAAATGTGTTATTGACAACTAGTTGTTCAGATTGTTTCTGTACAAACTGCGTAAAATGTTTGTAAATGCAGTTGCCACTTTGTCAAGTTAATTTGATTATAAAATGCACCTGACACTCCTATAAATTACTGAACTGTGTGTACCTACAACATTTGAGGATGGGAAGCTCGGTCTGGACTTGATCCGTTGAGAAGCAACTATACTCAAACCAAAGCTGTTCGGACCAATCAAATTGTCAGGGCGGGCTTTATACGATGATGGACAGATGATCAACCGTAGCGTAATCATCACATCACCAAAGAGCGCTTGGGTTGAATTTGTTTGCAACAAAGATGGCCGCCGCTGGAGAACTGAGTTGTGTAGACTTAGCTGTCGCGTCTGTTATAGATGTAGACAGCGCATTCATTATAAAAGAGGAACAGAGAACCGCGATCAAGGCATTTGTTGGCACCAGTCTGTACTAGCCTGACGAGTATGACGACGTCAGGCTAGTACAGAACAGGATTAGGCACTAAAAAGTGAACTGACAACTGAATTTATTGGTAGTGTGCCATATTAAAGGCAATATTTTGGTCCAGATAATGCACTCACTGTATGTGCGTAGCTACATATGATGGTATTTTGACCAGCTGAGAACTCGTGAAGAGCTAAAAAAAATGTGTAAAGGAGTCAAAACAGCGGCAGGAATCCTTTCGTCACACAAGCCGAGATCGGCTGTGAGGAGACGCGGTTCTGATGCCTGAATTGAACTCATGATGAGAACAGCTGAGCATTCGGTCCTTTATAGCGTCGCACCTTCTGACATTGTACTGTTCTCCTCGCATGTACAGATGCAATTTAACAACTCCATCCATAAAATACAGATGAGTCAGGATTCATCTTAGTCTTTGCCGTTTAATAAGATGCCAGATACATTATGAATTAGGAGTAAAACTGTAAATAATAGCAAATAAACAATAATCAGAACAATAATACAATGACCGAAACTCTTATCTGAAAACATGACAAATTAAATCAGTGTCATCAATTTACTTATATGGAATTATCAGGTAACAAAGAAAATAGCTACAAAGATAGATATTCATTCATATCCTTTTCCTTTGCAAAACCAAGTACACTTGAATTAGCACCAAATATTAGTCGTCGATAATCTGACGCAGATTTGAGGTAACATGAATCCGTTTAATCTACCTGGGAAAACGATGGCAGTCAATGTAACAATTTATTGTCAGGTAAATGCATCATGCCAATTTAATAATCAGTTCAACGATAATAAATACAAAACATCAAATGCTCTGAAATAAAGAGAAAAGATGCGATTCTGACATTTTAAAATGCATGATGCTGAGAGTCTTGGCCACTCTCCGCATCACCGGCTGATCTGAGTTACAGCCTCTTCAGCATCTCCTTAAATACTCAGACCAAGGCAGAAAACTCGTTTCAAATGCAAACCGTGGGGGTTCACAGTGGGGATTTGCATAAATCACCGTCTCAGACTTACTGAGGACAGACGCTGATTTACATGGGCGTACACCCAAAACTGTTAACAAGATGTCTCTAAACTCTCCACATCTTATTGCCTGTCTGGTTTACTTCTGTGGGAATGGGACATTTCAAATGATACCAAACATGTATACCATAAACCATATAGATTTTTGGGTGAATTCGGGTAGATGTGGGTGAAAAAAATGATGTGTGATTGTGTCTTGAATGGGGATGGTAATATAACAATAGAGAGCCTAAGTCCCGCCCCTTCGTTTCCGGCTCATGGGACCTTATTTCTGAAAAATATGAATGGTAGTCAATGGCGAGAGACAACTTATCTTTTTATTCCGTCTGAACTGTGCCCTCAATTACACATATGATGTTTGTCAATTTAAAAGATAATTCTGAAAGTCAAAAACGTCACAGTTTGTCATAAAACAGAAGAGTAACGTTTAGTTTTATGTGAAAATCGCTCTATGAACTACATCTCCCGGGAAACAACGAGCGAGATCCGCTGCTCGTGTGTGTGCAGTCTGGTACAACACACTCAGGCATGACGGCGTAACGTTACGATTATAACGTAAGACTATAGAAACAATGACAGACAATAGCCTCAGTAAAGTTAGCTTCATTCATTGAGAGAAAATGTGCGCCTTTGGGGTTTGTAGTCTTTGTAATTACGTATTTTCACAGTCATATACCTCAACGGTTTTACATCAAACTGTGACTTTCTTTACTTTAAAATGTATCTTTTAAATTGACAAACATCATATGTGTAATTCAAGGCATAATTCAAACGAGATCAAAATATTTGTCGTCTCTCGCCATTGACTACCATTCAATATTTTTCCGAAATAAGGTCCCATGGTGGTCGACCGGAAGTTGAGGGGCTTAGGCTCTCTATAGAGTTCAAATGTTAATTTCCTTTGTTTTCTCAGAGAGTAGCCCTATCTTCCCGTTTCTTCAGTCTTAACACTACTAACCAAGTAACTTTGCAACTACATGTCAACTAGCAGTGATTAGAGTATTACTAGACTGTCTGCTATGCTGACTTATTGTTGCAAAGTTATATCTAGTCACACTTAAAGGGTTAGTTCACCCAAATTTATTCATTAATTACTCACCCCCAAGCTGTACCAACCCCGTAAGACCTTCGTTCGTCTTCGGAACACAAATGAAGATATTTTTGATTGAATTTGAGAGGTGGATCACTGCTACATATCGCGTCTTTTGGGCGCTCAAGTTCGTTATTTCAAAGGTAGGCTCGCGGTATGTGCGCTCATAATGGAAGTGACACGGTCGCAGTGCGACACGCTCGTTTTTTCCAAGCGTGTCCGCGCCGCATCGAGATAAAAACATCTCAACTTTTCGAGAATGCCGCAAGCGCACCATAAGCGCACTGTAGGTCACGTGACAAGAACCAAACGGAGCGTAACCGCTGTAGCGCTTTGGAAAAAGGAGAATGTGGCGCGCCCAGCTTTTTCTACGCGTTTTTAGGCGCTATATGTGAATCCGGCATTAGGGATCAAACTTGACGGCCCAGAAAGTCAATAGGGAAAATGTTTAAATATTCCATGTGACTACAGTGGCTCAACGATAAGTTTATCAATCGACGAGACTACTTTTTGTGCGAAAAACAAAAATAACGACTTTATTCGACTACTCCATTTCTTCCTTGTAGGCTTGAGACGAGAGTTCAAGAGATTTCCACGACGCGTGCGCGAGAACTGTGTTCTTCTTCAACTACTTCAGTTCAATTCTCGCGCATGCGTCGTGGAAATCTCTTGAACTCTCGTCTCAGGCCTACAAGGAAGAAAAGGAATAGTCGAATAAAGTCGTATTCTCGTATTCTCGAGCCACTGTAGTCACATGGAATATTTAAACATTTTCTTCATTGACTTTGTGGGCCGTCAAGTTTCAATCCCTTAGACAGCCTATGTAGCAGTGATCCACCTCTCAGATTTAATCAAAAATATCTTCATTTGTGTTCCGAAGATGAACGAAGGACTCACGGGGTTGGTACAGCATGGGGGTGAGTAATTAATGACTTAATTTTCATTTTTGGGTGAACTAACCCTTTAATGTCTGAGGTGAACTATCAAAATAAAGTATAAGTGAAAAAAAATCTAAGGTTTGTCAATATAGCCTAATGCATGAGTGCAAAAGGTCTCTCCAGACAGCCATCTCTAAAACACATTGACTGTTGTCTCCAGGAAACAGTTCCCCTGCTACACCCAGCAGATCTTGACCGAGCACTGCAACGAAGTCTGGTTCTGCAAGTTCTCCAACGACGGCACCAAACTGGCGTCAGGATCCAAAGACACAACAGTCATTATATGGCAGGTTGACCCCGTGAGTGACCTTCCCCCTCCCCTTCACCATTAAAATAACGCTCCTGATCCAAGAGTGTGACGGTTTGAGGTGTTTTGACAGGACACGCACCTGCTCAAGCAGCTGAAGACGTTGGAGGGTCATGCCTATGGGGTTTCCTATCTGGCCTGGAGCCCGGATGACACGTATCTGATAGCCTGTGGCCCGGACGACTGCTCTGAGCTCTGGCTCTGGAACGTACAGGTGAGGGTCTCGACCCACAGGCGGCTCTCAGATTCTCTCCAGCAGCTCGTCTCGCCGTTAAATCCTCTCTGTGTTCGCCCAGACAGGGGAACTGAGAACCAAAATGAGCCAGTCCCATGAGGACAGCCTGACCAGCGTGGCCTGGAATCCAGACGGCAAGCGTTTCGTTACCGGAGGTCAGAGAGGCCAGTTCTACCAGTGTGTAAGTGTTGCTCTCAGCTATAACTGTTCTCTATTGTACCGAGTGAGTCTTCTCAATATTTCGCAAAGTCGGCTTACATTTGAATTAAGTAAAACCAAAACATCCATGATGCATACTTGGCATTTTTTTTTTTTTGCAATAAAGGAATGAGAATTTTGGCTGTGTATGTGCTTTATTGTCTTGATAATGTCTCAATTAAAAATATACACTACTTTTTAAGTTTTTTTTTAATTATTTATCTTTTTTTAATCAAAATTACAGGAAAAACTTTTTTTTTTAAACTGTTTTTTTATTGTTATGTATTTTTTAAGATGTAATTTAATCCTGTGAATTTGCATCATCATTACTCCAGTCTTCAGTGTCACATGATCCTTCGGGATTCACTCTGATATGATGATTTCTAATTATTACCAATTTTGAAAACAGTCGTGCTGCTTCATGTTTTAGTGGAAATCAACTTTTTGGAGGATCAGGATTCTTCAGCATTTATTTAACGTGTCTTTACGGTCACATTTGATCAATATAGTGCCTCATTGCTGAATTAAAGTATTAATTTATTATTATTATCTTACTGACCCCAAACTTTTTAACGGTATTGTGTTTTTTAAATTTTATTTCTATGAAATATGACCCAGACACACTCTTGATATGTGGAGATTCACCCATTAAGAAGCATTTTGAATAGTTGCTGTTGCCAGAAATCAGGATTAGTTAACACACGATTATCACACATGTTCATTAGTGATGTTGGTTAATGAGGAACATGTTCTTGACAGGATCTGGACGGGAACTTGCTGGACTCCTGGGAAGGTGTTCGTGTGCAGTGTCTGTGGTGTTTGAATGACGGACGAACGGTGCTGGCCTCTGATACACACCAACGCATCCGTGGATACAACTTCGAAGATCTGACTGACAGGAACATGTATGTCGACTGCACTTGTGACGAGGGCTGCGTATCCAGTCGATTTTTCGATTCTAAATTCTTTTTTTTTATATTCTCGATTCGACTCAATGAACATAATCTAAATCCTATATTTATAAAAAATACAGTGAACATAAGTTTACAAGTGGTTACCAACTCTATATTTCAAATGAATAATTGATGCTGAAAATTGGACAAGTCAGACCAGTCGAATGCCTTGATCAAACACGATCAGGTTATTTTATGTTTAAGATAAAACACATAAAATCCCACAGCATTAGCTGTAAAATGGAGGAAAACTAATACTGGATTTTGGGCGATCGATAAATAAATATGGAAATAATCGTTTTGTCGCCTTTGAGAATCCGCCACATTTAGAAATAAAGCCGATTAATCGAAAAGTTTTTGTTTTTGCCCTACTCACAAGCTCTACTTGTGAATTTCCTGTTATATTTTTTTTCTGCCAGTGTTTGTACGAGTTATGTGGATGTGCTGGTGTGTGTTTGCTTGTCGTCTCTTATAGAGTTCAAGAAGACCACCCTGTAATGTCCTTCACCGTGTCAAAGAATGGAAGATTAGCTCTGTTAAATGTCGCAACTCAGGTGAGTAGGCGAAGCTGATATTTCATCTCAAGCGTTTCATAATGTCAAGCTGTTTTTGTACTGATGCCAGACTTGTTTTGCTATGAACAATCTGATCTGATCTTCCATAAAGCTTTAGAAAGGTTTAACAGTGCATTCACGCCATTGACAGAACCACCGAATTACAGATTTTAACTTCCGAAGTAGTGCGGAGGTCCTTGAGTTCGTAATTACGACTTGCAAAAATGTGAAACGAGGATAAATAACGGAAGGGCTTTAAATGTAGTCACGCAATGCTGATGCTGAACATTAACAATTTGTGGAAAACATATAATTTGCATGGTTTGACGTGATATGATAAGCGATCGTTAGATTTAATCTGCAATGCTTTTTTCCCCCTTTTTTCCCACAAAAGTGGATGTTACTTGTTCAGACATTTTCCGGTGAAAATCATTATGTTGGTCATATTTCCCAAAAGTATAATCTGTGACTCTGAATGCCAGTATCCACACCGGCGGCGACTGACAGCCACACACTCTCCTCAAACATTGTGTTCATCCGCGCTGTGCCGTGCCGAGGCACAACTCACGTAAAGTTGATAATTCCGCGAATGACTGCAATTGCAGATTTCAAACAGAGATGGCGACAAAGAGGAAAAACTGCCTTCTGCAGCTTTATAGTCAGCATGAAGCGGAAGTTCCGATAGTCTATTCATCTCTATGGGCTCTATGCACGGCGGTATTTCGATAACTTCCGGCGATCGTAGAGTCCAATGCAATACCGAGAATTTATATTGAATTTTATACTCCATGGTTATACTAAAGAAACGTTAGTCACAAAAACAGAAAAAACAGACACCCCTCGTTGTGTTTATGCTTCTTTTTAAAATTATATTAAATGAACATAACAATATATAAAATTACATCTAAACGTATGTACGTTTCGTTTCAAAGACGGGAGGACAGTACATTTTGAAGACTCTGCCATAATCCCGTTTTCCTCGGTTTTCCTCCGCTTCAGTCTCCACAACCGGAAATGGACGAGCATTCTTGCTTCAAATGCGGAATTTATGCGTGCATATAGCCCATTGTGACGTATATCCGAGTGAAACGCTTCTGGAATGAGAAAAAATATGGCGCGGGACTTGATTTTGTCTGTGGCGCTAAACCCTAGGAGGAATCTTTGACTTATTACTCACGTCAATACAAATAATTAGGGCTGGGTATTGAGACAAATTGCACAATTCGATTCGATTTCGATTCACAAGCTTGCAATTCGATAACGATTCGATTCGATATCGATTATTTTGGATATCAGTTACAATAAATGGCAATTTTTCTCAAGGGAATCAAGTCTCTTAAATGCTGTAAACTATGGTCTATATATATATATATATATATATATATAGTCTAGTTGTATTATAGCTATACAAACACTTAAATTACACTTTTATTTATTTTTATAATAAGAAGATTATATGAAATATAAACATTTAAATGGTGGCTGTCATAAAAACTTGCCAGATTTATTCAAATATGCATTAAATATGGAAGAACACTAACGAGTGTGGACTAACGAGTTTATGTGGAGTTTTCTGAGGTAAATATGAAGATACATGACATTGATTACAAGCTGTTTAACTGACGTCTTTCCACGGTTGAAACGCAGATTGAGCGAATCAATGTGACATGATATGAATTTCGATAAGTTGTACTCTATCTTAACACACTTTCAGATGCTCATTCATGTTTATTTTGCGCTGTAACTGCTATTATTAAGCCGGAAGAGAGATCAGCGCTGCTGCTTCTCCAGAGCGATCTCACGCCACAGCGCAAAAACGGCAAAATGCAATTTATGTTTTTGAATTTCTAAAGAAAATGGACGTAATTTGAAAATTGAGAGTTTGTTTCATATCAATAGTAACAAAGGACAAAGATTATTGCGATTTGTTGGATGCGCACAGCCGCAAAACAATGTCCCATTCATACAAATGAAACAGGATGACTAATCGATTCTTGAGATTTAAGAATCGATATCGGTTGGTAAAAATGAGAATCGATTAATATCGAGAAATCGATATTTATTGCCCAGCCCTACAAATAATGTCTCAGTATACGTTCCACTCTCTCGCCGTGTTTAGGGAGTTCATCTGTGGGACCTGCAGGACCGGGTATTAGTCAGGAAGTACCAAGGTGTGACTCAGGGCTTCTACACCATCCACTCCTGTTTTGGCGGCTACAACGAAGACTTTATTGCGAGTGGCAGTGAAGGTAAGAGTGCGTCGATCTCCGAATAACAGACTGAATGAGTTCCTGCTGAGAGCTGTTGGGGTGTTGTGTCTCTAGACCACAAAGTTTACATCTGGCACAAGCGCAGCGAGCTGCCCATCGCCGAGCTGACGGGCCACACGCGCACCGTGAACTGCGTGAGCTGGAACCCGGCGCTGCCGGGCCTGATGGCCAGCGCCTCGGATGACGGCACCATACGGGTCTGGGGTCCCGCCCCCTTTCTGGACTCCCAGGAGCCCGAGGGCCTAACTGGTATGAACCTCCTCGTCTGACTGGAATGTGCTCCTAGTTTTGATGTAAGTGGGTAGTTGACATAGAACACTTTAGAAATTTGACTTGCTAAACTAAATCTAAATATAATTAGCTTTTTAATATTTTTTTTTTATTATTTGTATATTGCATGCAGATTTTATGAGCTCATGTGAAGTGAGAGATTATATGGAATATGTGTACTATTTTAAACATTTAAAATAGGAGGGAAAAAAGGGGCCATTTTTTTCAGTGATCAATTATACGATGTTAAATATGCACTTTAGCTTATACTTTCAAATAAATGTTTCTTGTTCATTGAATGTTGTTAACATTTTAACGTCAACTACCCAGTTGCTGTGTGACGCTTTAACAAAGACTTTTTGTTTTAAATCCCTATGGGGAGAATTAATGTGAATCAGAGCTATTTTAAACAATCTGTTTCAGTAGGAAATGGCTTTAACCACCCATTTGATATGTTTTCAATAATATTTAGAAATTAATACCAGATGATTAAACCAATGTGGAGTTTCTGCGCCACAAAAACGGAGCTTGTTATGGCTGATATTTAGTGTTTTAACCCTCTTGAACTGGAGCAGCTACCTTAGCTTAATAATTAAGTTAATTTTAAAAAAGTAGGCATCTAATCTGGACTTTATAATGCATATAGATGATCTGAACAACTCTTAACTATTGCTTTTTAATATGCTTCTGGAAGTTAAATGTTTAGTTCAAATTCAGAATTAAAGTGCCCCATTTTGCTTTTTTAAACGGCACCTAGTATGCCCCTTTTTACAAGATGTAATATTGGTCTCGGGTGTCCCCAGAATGTATTTGTGAAGTTTCAGCTCAAAATACCCCACAGTTAATTTATTATAACCATTTGAAAATGTTATTTTGGGGCCTGCTTAAAAATGAGCTGTTTCGGGGGTATACCACCTTAAATGCAAATGAGCTGCATATCCCGCCCTGCCTTTGGATGAGGGTGTAACATGATACCTATGGCAGTCGGGGCTGAGAGACTGAGAGAAACCGCTGTTTTGAATGTCACTCAGCGTACGTTTGAATCGAAATATATAAATAGTATGAAGAGACTCCGGCAGAATAAACACACATAAGAATGGACCAGTACGTCTCGGTATGGTTATTTGATACATTTATGAACTTATAGAGTTGTAATTGCGTCCCCTTTGAAATGATGGGCATGTGCAACACGCACACACAGAGACGCATAAACACTAACGCTGGCGCAATTTTGTGAAACTACATACACATTCTGTGATAAAGTTTGACGTACAAGCGAAATTACATTTATGCGAGGGAGCTGTGGCGTCATGTTTACTTGTCATACGGGTGCTTCTGTGGCAAATGTGAGAAGATGGCTAACTTACAGAACAAAAACATCTATGCAGTTTTTAATACAGTATCTTTAAAAATATATATATTTATAAACGTGAGGTTACACACTATACAAACAAGGTTTAAATTATATACACAGACATCCTACGATGACGATGACAACAACTTTAGACGCATTTGTTGTTGAATTGGCTGACATCGACTGAAAAGACTATTTGTTCAAAATTCATAAAACACACTTACTGTTACTGGAGGTGACGGTGGATCGCAAACAGTAGACGACGATCCACACTTGAGGATTAACTTTTAAGCCACAACAACAGGATTAACCCACGACAGAACACTTATGTTTTCAAGAGACATTACCGGCTGTCGTTGAAACAATGGAGGATGTACAGATCACAGAGGGCGGGGTCTAGGCCACAGCCACACTGTCAATCAAACCCCTTTCTCACTTCTACGTCACAAAGTGCTGGATCTCAGAACAGCTCGTTCTCAGACAGTGCAGATGATTTATTGAGATTGAAAAAAAAAACACTGGGTGGATTTTTATCATTCTAGGGTGGTTTTGCTCACACACTGCCAACACACATTTATGTTCAAACACCATGTAAAAGTGAATTTTCCATAATACGTGCCCTTTAAACGTTCCAAGTTTTGTTGTGGAGTCTCCTATAACAGGTTTACATGCATCCACAGTTAAAAAACTCTTTCATTTTCTTATTTTATACATTGTAGCATCACCTCTTTGTCTGTTATGATTGGGCTACTCTCTCTGATTGGTTAGATGACTCAGTCTGTTGTGATTGATCTACTCTCTGATTGGTCAGATGACCCAGCCTGTTGTGATTGGTCTACACTCTCTGATTGGTTAGATGACTCAGTCTGTTGTGATTGGTCTACGCTCTCTGATTGGTTAGATGACCCAGCCTGTTATGATTGGTCTACTCTCTCTGATTGGTCAGATGACCCAGCCTGTTATGATTGGGCTACTCTCTCTGATTGGTTAGATGACTCAGTCTGTTGTGATTGATCTACTCTCTGATTGGTCAGATGACCCAGCCTGTTATGATTGGTCTACACTCTCTGATTGGTTAGATGACTCAGTCTGTTGTGATTGGTCTACGCTCTCTGATTGGTTAGATGACTCAGTCTGTTGTGATTGGTCTACGCTCTCTGATTGGTCAGATGACCCAGCCTGTTATGATTGGTCTACACTCTCTGATTGGTCAGATGACCCAGCCTGTTATGATTGGGCTACTCTCTCTGATTGGTTAGATGACTCAGTCTGTTGTGATTGATCTACTCTCTGATTGGTCAGATGACCCAGCCTGTTGTGATTGGTCTACACTCTCTGATTGCTCAGATTATCCAGCCTGTTATGATTGGGCTACTCTCTCTGATTGGTTAGATGACTCAGTCTGTTGTGATTGGTCTACACTCTCTGATTGGTCAGATGACCCAGCCTGTTATGATTGGGCTACTCTCTCTGATTGGTTAGATGACTCAGTCTGTTGTGATTGATCTACTCTCTGATTGGTCAGATGACCCAGCCTGTTGTGATTGGTCTACACTCTCTGATTGCTCAGATGACCCAGCCTGTTATGATTGGGCTACTCTCTCTGATTGGTTAGATGACTCAGTCTGTTGTGATTGATCTACTCTCTGATTGGTCAGATGACCCAGCCTGTTGTGATTGGTCTACACTCTCTGATTGCTCAGATTATCCAGCCTGTTATGATTGGGCTACACTCTCTCGATTCTTTCTTTTGGGAGACATTAACTCCATTTATCTGTACTTTGATTTTTAAAACGTTGCAGATCTTTTACATTCACAAACGGCTATATTGCACACTACATGAAAGGTAATAAAAAAAAAATCACAATATGGCACTTTAACCTGAGCTGAATTGAATAGCACATGTTAGAAAGAGGACTGGTTTGTGATTTTGGTTTCTCTGCTTCTCTCCTCCTGCAGAATGCTTTAGCATGGACAGTTGATGTTGACTCTGGAGCAGATGTCCACTTTGGAAAACATACAGTGAGACACACTATAGACTATATGAATGAAGAATGAAAATTGAAGTAAATCGTACGGCAGATGGATGTTATTTCCCCCACGCCGTTTCACTCGAACAACATGAAGCCGGGCGCTGCCCTCAAACATCTGACTTCAAATCCTAAACGGACACGCCGAGGACACGCCCCTCTTCCTCCTTTCTACACTGCATCCTGAGTGGACGACTGCCTCCTGAACCCGTATGCGCACACAAACACACACACACACACACACGGACAAACAACGTTATTTATTGCGGCTTTAATTTATTATTGTGAATGAATCAAGGCCACAGGCTTGCTTTGTGTTCTGTACAATATTCACTCAGCCAAGGGGACAAAAAGAAAGCTTTTCCGGCATGTGCGAACTTCTCCTTGGTCTCAAAGACGCACGTGTTAACGGAGAGCAAACAAATCATATCCTTATTTTTCAGCATGAACTTCTTTAAGCCAATTTGTATGCTTGAAAGTAAGTGTCTTCACCAGCAGAGATATAAGATATCGTTTTCCTTTCCCTCTGTGACCCACCACATTTTTAAATGACTAAATTTCCTGACATTTTTAACAGCTAGATATTCATTTTGATTAGAAAATTCCAACCATGACCCCGATTTTGTTTCATTGCTTATGGTACTTTATTCTAATTATGAAAGGGGGAAGGTTTTCTAGAGGTGACGGATTATTAATCTTTATTCTTGTGACGAGCCGATTAATATTTACGAAGAACATGGTTATTTTTTGGTAACGCTCCTGCGACCCATATAGGCTTGCTATAGTCGTCCTGCTAATGACACACACACACGTGCTGATGTCACGATCCACATGTAAATATCAGCGTGCAGACCTTGACTTTACGCAAGTGGCTCGTAAGTGTTTGCGATTCGGTCCGGGCTGTTAGTGTATGAGAAATGATTTTGTGACGGTAAGTACACCAGAATATTGAGCGAGTGAACGGACTCTCAAATACGTTTCTCGAGTTTGTGTTCGTTGCGTCATATTCTCCTCTTGGGTCTTGTTTCCTCTTTCATATGATCACATCTTGTCTTTTTATGTTTTTTTAATGCTTTTCTAGACATGTATAGGATTATTCATCAGCTATGATTTTCTTAGTTTAATTGATTTTATTTTGGGTTGATTTATAATTTGTTTAGCTTTTTTCCCTTGTATTATCGTATAAAGGATGTCTTGGCAAATGGCCTCTTAAATGCTTTTTTCTATTTGTGAATTTCTTATATACTTTCGTACCATATTACGCATTAGTACACGCAGGTGTACCCTGAAATAATTTAGGTATCAGTCGAGCGAAAGAAACTTTGCCTACTATGATTTATTCTGTTATTATATGCTCTTCATATACATGTATATAAGGAATCTATATATATATATATATATATATATATATATGTGATGTCAAAATGATTAATCACATCTAACACAAGTCTGTTTATACACTATGTAAATACACATAAGTATCCATATATATATATATATATATATATATATATATATATATATGCGTGTGTGTGTATATACATATATAAATTAGTGCTGTCAAATTGATTAGTCACGATTAAATCGCATATAACATGTGTAATATATATTATTATTTACATATATTATGTGTGTGTGCATGTTTGTGTATACATAGTATACACACAGACATATATAACATAAAAATAATATACGTTTTGTAAACAAACTTTTGTTAGATGTGATTAATCGATTTGACAGCGCTTATATAAATATAAAAAAACAAACTTTTATAATTAATTTGACAGCACTTGTATGTGTATATATATAAAAACACATGTGTATTTCTTGCCATCTATCCTCCCGTACAAATGTTAAGCGTTTCTCACCTGCATCAGGTAAAGTCCTTGTACAGGTTACCCGTACCCTGACCAGCCAGACCTGTCCCGCTAGCGAGGATTGACGCGCAAGCGAAAAGAAAGAACAGGTGCATGCAGTAACACCCTCACACATGTGGCGATATCACACAATTGTGGTGTTGTACGTTCTGGTTTATGCAACTGAGCTTTCCTTTTCTTCTGGATATTTGTGTTTCATTTCAGTCTTAGTTTGACTTTATGTGCTTGAGCCGCGGGGCGACGGTCACGCCCTGGGTGGAGTTCAGGTGGAGACTTACGTTTATTGCAGTCAGGATCTGAGGATCTTATTTGCATTTCAGTGTGTTATTATTCTAAGTGATTGTACTATTATGTAATGTTCTGTAGGAGAGGTGTTATGTATACATACTTTCAATAAAGCATTCAGGGTTTTAAACTATCTGGCGTAAGTCGTCACTTCTGTTCCCAAAAGGTGCTACGATGGAATTTGCCGTGATTAGGAACTGTTTTTTTTTTTTCATAGAAATAAATGTTAATTTAGTTTAAAGGTCCTGTATTATGCCCCTTTTCACAAGATGTAAAATAAGTCTCTGATGGCCCCAGAATGTGTCTGTGAAGTTTCAGCTCAAAATACCCAACAGATCATTTTTTACAGCATGTTTAATTTGTCATTTTTGGGGGGCTCAGAAAAATGCGCTGTTTGAGTGTGTGCCCTTTAAATGCACGAGACCGAGACCATAGAGGGCGAGTCCAAGACGATACGCAGACCAAAGAGAGCAGAGTCCGAGTCGAGACCGAGACCAAAGAGAGTTGAGACCGAGACCATAGAGGATCGAGTCCGAGGCCAAAGAGGGTCGAGTCCGAGTCGAGACCGAGACCAAAGAGGGTCGAGTCCGAGTCGAGACCGAGACCAAAGAGGGTCGAGTCCGAGTCGAGACCGAGACCAAAGAGAGTCGAGACCGAGTCGAGACCGAGACCAAAGAGAGTCGAGTCCGAGTCGAGATCGAGACCAAAGAGAGTCGAGTCCGAGTCGAGACCGAGACCAAAGAGAGTCGAGTCCGAGTCGAGACCAAAGAGAGTCGAGTCCGAGTCGAGACGAAAGAGAATCGAGTCGAGACCAAAGAGAGTCGAGTCCGAGACCAAAGAGAGTCGAGTCCGAGTGGAGACCGAGACCAAAGAGAGTCGAGTCCGAGTCGAGACCAAAGAGAGTTGAGTCCGAGACCAAAGAGAGTCGAGTCCGAGTTGAGACCGAGACCAAAGAGAGTCGAGTCCGAGACCAAAGAGGGTCGAGTCCGAGTTGAGATCGAGACCAAAGAGAGTCGAGTCCGAGTCGAGACCGAGACCAAAGAGAGTCGAGTCCGAGACCAAAGAGAGTCGAGTCCGAGTCGAGACCAAAGAGAATCGAGTCGAGACCAAAGAGAGTCGAGTCCGAGACCAAAGAGAGTCGAGTCCGAGTCGAGACCGAGACCAAAGAGAGTCGAGTCCGAGTCGAGACCGAGACCAAAGAGAGTCGAGTCCGAGTCGAGACCAAAGAGAATCGAGTCGAGACCAAAGAGAGTCGAGTCCGAGTCGAGACGAAAGAGAATCGAGTCGAGACCAAAGAGAGTCGAGTCCGAGACCAAAGAGAGTCGAGTCCGAGTGGAGACCGAGACCAAAGAGAGTCGAGTCCGAGTCGAGACCAAAGAGAGTCGAGTCCGAGACCAAAGAGGGTCGAGTCCGAGTTGAGATCGAGACCAAAGAGAGTCGAGTCCGAGTCGAGACCGAGACCAAAGAGAGTCGAGTCCGAGTGGAGACCGAGACCAAAGAGAGTCGAGTCCGAGTCGAGACCAAAGAGAGTCGAGTCCGAGACCAAAGAGAGTCGAGTCCAAGTGGAGACCGAGACCAAAGAGAGTCGAGTCCGAGTCGAGACCAAAGAGAGTTGAGTCCGAGACCAAAGAGAGTCGAGTCCGAGTTGAGACCGAGACCAAAGAGAGTCGAGTCCGAGTTGAGACCGAGACCAAAGAGAGTCGAGTCCGAGACCAAAGAGAGTCGAGTCCGAGTCGAGACCGAGACCAAAGAGAGTCGAGTCCGAGTCGAGACCAAAGAGAATCAAGTCTAGACCAAAGAGAGTCGAGTCCGAGACCAAAGAGAGTCGAGTCCGAGTCGAGACCGAGACCAAAGAGAGTCGAGTCCGAGTCGAGACCAAAGAGAGTCGAGTCCGAGACCAAAGAGAGTCGAGTCCGAGTTGAGACCGAGACCAAAGAGAGTCAAGTCCGAGTCGAGATCGAGACCAAAGAGAGTCGAGTCTAAGTCAAGGCCGAGACCAAAGAGAGTCGAGTCCGAGTCGAGACCAAAGAGAGTGTTTTAAAGGTAATTTATTTATAATTATGACTTACAATTATTACTATCAGTAAGTGCTCTTTCACATGACATTACTGCACATGAATTCTGTGTGGCTCTTATATGCAAACTGAATTATGGATGATAAGGCAGACATTTTCAATACATAGTTGAGCTAGAGGCTCCACATCACATCTGACCTGGGTCCTGCTGCATTTGCATCACACAAAAGATGAAGCGTCAGTTTTACTTAAGAAAATCACCGTAAGAGCTGAGTAAACACAGTAAGTTATAAGAAGTAAGCAAGTTGAGGGAGCATTCCTGTGGGCGGACCTTAGTCAAAAAACTGATCTACTGACGTCATTAAAGAAGGAAGTCGAGGGATGTAGTCCAAACGGGTCGTTCGATGTAGGCTACTTCTGTTAAATAAAATATCTCGCTTGGCATTGAACTTTGTATTTTTACAGATATTATTTATACTCTAACAACAACATTACACACCAACTAAAGTTTGAAACATGGGGTCACGAAGAACAGGTCCAATTGCATATTATTAGGATATTGGCTGTTTATTAGTACTTATAAAGCACAAATTAATGCCTTAATGCCAAATTGGACCTTAAACTGAAAATATCTAATGATTTTGTTCTCCATTTTCTATTTAAAAAACTCAAAATGTAGTTTTAGGACAACTTGATTGCTATGTATAATATGCGTTTAATTGAATATGAATGCATTGTGAAAACTTGATATTTTAATCATCTTTTTATTTAAGAAACCCCACAACCGCAAATATGCATAAAAAACAAAACTAACAACAGATTTCATGATTACAAACCTATCCCTCTTTCAGATGACTGGTACATTGAGACGTGCCACTGAATGACCATTCATCAGCAACTGGATTACGGTCATGTGATGCACTGTTTGGCTGGACACATCACTGGACCAGCGTAGTGTAGTTTGACTGAGCCGAGGGAACAAACACCAGCATCTACTAAAGGTGATTTCAAAATCAATTAAGTAAAGATTTTTTCCAAAAAAAAAAAAAAAAAGACATCCATTTTAAGCACCATTAAAGGGATAGTTCACTTTAAAATAAATTTTTGGAATGTTTTATCTTACCTCAAGGGCATCCAAGATGTAGGTGTCTTTGTTTCCGCAGTATTTTCAATTTTGATACTTTTAGGTCAAACCGTTCTTGTCTGTCAGTCATATAATGGAGGTCTATGGTCACCACCTCAAAGAGCATGCACAGAGAAGTCCAGATTAAACATGATTTAATGACTCGTAAATGTAAGTACACACTGATGATCTAAGACACGAAACGAACGGTTTGTGGGAGAAAACAAACAGTATTTATATCGTTTTTACCTCTTGTAACCACAAAGCGCCCGTGCCCTCAGATCACGTGGATGTGGCTGTGATTACAAGAGGTAAAAACGATATAAATACTGTTCATTTTCTCACACAAACCATTTGTTTCGTGTCTTAGGCCATCAATGTGTACTTACATTTACGAGTCATTAAATCATGTTTAATCTGGACTTCTCTGTGCATGCTCTTTGGGGTGGTGACCATAGACCTCCATTATATGACTGACAGACACGAACGGTTTGACCTAAAAATATCAAAATTGACAATTACTGCGGAAACAAAGACACCTACATCTTGGATGCCCTTGAGGTAAGATAAAACATACCAAAAATGAATTTCCAAGAGAACTATCCCTTTAAGATGTTTTGTACCATTAAAAATTCATATGTCCAGAAATCAGTAGGCAGCGTAAACACTACGATATGCATTACATGAGTTTTGAGAATTATTACTGTAATTAGAATAATTTAGAAAACATTCATTTAGATGCAGTGATGATGATGATAATACTGGGTGGAAATGTTCCTAATTTTCATTAAAATAGCGTAAAAAATAATCGTAAAGGTTCTAAACGTCAGTTTCAGCTTGACGGATCTGAAGAGCAGGAGGCACAAAAGCACTGAGATCCACACAATCACAAGCCACTGACATGTTGAAATCGGGAAGCTGATGTTCCGCTGAATCACAAAACGAAACACACTCCTTTTAAAACGGATGTGGAACAGAATATCATATCCAGGTCATAAATCACACAATCAAAAAGATTATTTAGAAAAAAAATTCCTGCTCGCATTGCAATAAAGAGAGAAAATATGTAAGACTGTAGTTGTGCATTACAGTAATATCTGTTGTACTGTTTAACATATTCTATTTTAAAACAGAACAAGCATGGAGTGTTGTAATTCAAAAAAAAAAAAAACCTCAACCGTACACATTACATTAATAATACTTGCCATGAAAATAATACCAATGCTCCTAAAACTGGCTTAATCTTCACGTGAATATTTGTTCTTGGTTTGGATGTGACATGGGCATATGTGTGTGTGTGTGTGTGTGTGTGATTGTCTCGATGCTTCAGCCCTGAGAAGCAGTCAGTGCAGGAAACAGGAAACACAAACACACGACTGAAGGTCACGTGACAGCTCGTGGTCAGGGGGAACGAGTGATGAGGGCTTTAGCTTCTGACTGGGTTCATCAAGTTTTTCAAAATGTAAAGGCCAGTTTATGATTTGGCAGTTTGTGTTCAGAAGACGGTTGCGGGTCAGTCGTTGATGAGCGCCAGGATCATGCTGAAAAACACATCAGAGATGATGAAACACACACACACGCTACCCACTTGCCTGTTCACATTTAATCTGTCAACTAATACACCGCTAGATAGGTCATTTTTTTTAGATTACATGATTTAATAGTGTTTTGTTGAATTTAGTATACAGGCATGACAAAAAACAGGAAAACTATTTACAAATCAATAAATATTACAATTTAGGTAAAACTAACATTTGTTTTATTCTCTAAACTAATGACAACATTTTTCCCAAACTCCAATAGTAAAGTGATTGGCACGTTGCATGTTCAAATGTGTTTACTGTGAACCAAGGAAACACCGTGTGTGTAAAAGTAGCACTTTCATATTAACGCTAACACCAACTTACACAATAAACTGATTGATCACACTCACACTATGCCATACGCCTCAATCCCAATTCACTCCTTGCCCCGACCCCTTGTCTTCGAGTGTACTCCCTTGTTTTCGAGACTACCCCTTGTCTTCGAGTGTACCCCTTGTCTTCGAGTGTACACCTTGTCTTCGAGTGTACCCCTTGTCTTCGAGTGTACCCCTTGTCTTTGAGTGTACACCTTGTCGAGTGTACCCCTTGTCTTCGAGAGTACCCCTTGTCTTAGAGAGTACCTCTTGTCTTCGAGTGTACTCCCTTGTTTTCGAGTGTACCCCTTGTCTTCGAGTGTACCCCTTGTCTTCAAGAGTACCCCTTGTCTTCGAGAGTGCCCCTTGTCTTAGAGTGTACTCCTTGTTTTCGAGTGTACTCCCTTGTTTTCGAGTGTACCCCTTGTCTTTGAGTGTACTCCCTTGTTTTCGTGTGTACCCCTTGTCTTCGAGTGTACTCCCTTGTCTTCGAGTGTACACCTTGTCGAGTGTACCCCTTGTTTTCGAGAGTACCACTTGTCTTCGAGAGTACCCCTTGTCTTTAAGTGTACTCCCTTGTTTTCAAGATTCCCCATTGTCTTCGAGTGTACCCCTTGTCGTCGAGTGTACTTCTTGTCTTCGAATGTACCCCTTGTCTTCGATTGTACACCTTGTTGAGTGTACCCCTTGTCTTCGAGTGTACCCCTTGTCTTCGAGAGTACCCCTTGTCTTTAAGTGTACTCCCTTGTTTCAAGAGTGCCCCTTGTCTTCGAGTGTACCCCTTGTTTTTGAGTGTATCCCTTGTCTTCGAGAGTACCCTTTGTCTTTAAGTGTACTCCCTTGTTTCAAGAGTGCCCCTTGTCTTCGAGTGTACCCCTTGTTTTTGAGTGTACCCCTTGTCTTCGAGAGTACCCTTTGTCTTTAAGTGTACTCCCTTGTTTCAAGAGTGCCCCTTGTCTTCGAGTGTACCCCTTGTTTTTGAGTGTATCCCTTGTCTTCGAGAGTACCCTTTGTCTTTAAGTGTACTCCCTTGTTTCAAGAGTGCCCCTTGTCTTCGAGTGTACCCCTTGCCTTCGAGTGTACCCCTTGTCTTCGAGAGTACCCCTTGTCTTTAAGTGTACTCCCTTGTTTCAAGAGTGCCCCTTGTCTTCGAGTGTACCCCTTGTTTTTGAGTGTATCCCTTGTCTTCGAGAGTACCCTTTGTCTTCGAGTGTACTCCTTTGTCTTCGAGTGTACTCCTTGTCTTCGAGAGTACCCCTTGTCTTCGAGAGTACCCCTTGTCTTCGAGTGTACCTCTTATCTTCGAGTGTACTCCCTTGTTTTCGAGAGTACCCGTTGCCTTCGAGTGTACCCCTTGTCTTCGAGAGTACCCCTTGTCTTAGAGAGTACCTCTTGTCTTCGAGTGTACTCCCTTGTTTTCGAGAGTGCCCCTTGTCTTCAAGTGTACCCCTTGTTTTCGAGTGTACCCCTTGCCTTCGAGAGTACCCTTTGCTTTCGAGAGTACCCCTTGTCTTCGAGTGTACCTCGTCTTCGAGTGTAAACCTTGTCGTCGAGTGTACCCTTTGTTTTCGAGAGTACCTCGAAAAATTTAAATGTTTAACCGTTTGCAAAGCCATCTTGCCAGTAATTAGCGATGCATTCTGGGGACTTTCTCGTAGCCCTCCATTCGGAGTGTGTCTCCGTTTCAAGGACTATGTAGCCTTACCCCTTTGTTACCCCTTTTCCACCAAAAAAGAACTGGTTCAGAACTGGTGCTGGTTCAAAGTTGGTTCTGAGTTGGTTCAACTTGCGAACCCGTTCAGAACCTGTTTGTTTTTCCACACACAAAGACACAAAGAACTGGTTCGCGTGCAGGCACCGGCTCCGAACCGGTTCTCAAAATGCTTTGATGGAAAAGGGGCCTATGACAACAAGAATCGGGACACTCTACCCCTAGACGTGAACGCCCAAAACGGAGGGGTTGGGCCAAGGGGTGAACTGGGATTGAGCATACGCCTCCAGCAACACGACTCCAGGCTGATCTCTTACCTGTACAGGTAGATGAAGAAGCAGAGGAGGTGGAAGCCCAGCTTGATCATGGCTTCCTTCATATGGGACTTGAGCTGGCCTCTGTTGTGGATCTCTGTGGGATCATACACTCCCATGTTCCCCATGGGGACCTTCACGTATCTGTTCACAGGCATGAATGATGATGTGTTTCTCAGTTGTGTGTATGCTGTGTGTGTTCTGTGGGATTCAGATTAATCACCTGTAAACGTTCCATGATGCCACGGGTAAGTTGAGCAGGAACACGAACCAGTGCATGGACACCAGCATCAGGACCGTGGCCAGAGCCTGGCCGATCATCTCGGGGAGAACCCACTGAACACACAGCACAGGCTTCAGATCAGCTTACACAAGGCAAGATATCGGACGTGTTATACAAGCAGAGGCACTACAAGACTCTTTGAAATGCGGAAACAATTTAACTTGAATCACATTCCTGTGCTTTATCTGTCCAGAGATATAAACAAGTTCAACGTAAGGCTTTTTAAAAGGACACTTCACACATTTGCATTGAGCTTTGTATCGTTAGAAACCCAGTCATATTTTTGAGTGGTTGTGCATTATTCTCTCATTTTTCCCTGAGACGGGAGAAATAAGGATTTCAGTGTTGCACCTCCTGCTTATAATGATGTAAAAATCGTCATTTGCGTCATTCTAAGCAAGAAGTCCCATATCTTGGTAGAAGCGTTGAGACTACAAACACTCGTTCCTTATTTTCTTCATATCGCCCACTTTCAATAAAGATTAATGTTTCCCATGGGTGAAATGCTCCTTTAAGACCTTTTTAATTCCACTTTGAATGAAATTTAAGACCAAACCTGTGATGGATATACACATTATATTACAAATGTATATGTAATATTTATTGAACTAAAATCAATGTTACATGTGATCGTGAGAATATTCAGCGAAATAGCTCTCGTCATGTTGTTACTTAACTATACTATATTATATGTTATAAATAAAAAACTCAACGTTTTGAATTTTCACCTCAGTATGTTTCTTATGCGAGTTTGTTTATGCTCGTTTTGTTTGATTTCTCACTATGAAATCTCACGGAGAGACAGCGAGTCTCAATAGCACTACCAGAAACACATCATTATCAATCGCCGTTTGTAATAATATCAGAACCATTCTCGCGATTCGATGCTTCACTGGTTAATTGTCGGACATTGGGTCCGTCAGACTGGAGACATTTTAGCGGTAATGTGACCAAAAATATTGAAGAATCTGAATTTAAGACATTTTAACACTTTTTAAGGCCTTTTATTAGAAAAACTTAATTTAAGACATTTTAAGGACCCGCGGCCACCCTGTGTCCATTATAAATACAAAATCAGATTTTTACATTCTAATGATAACAGTTCTAACCATTGTGACTTTATATCTCACATTTGTGAGAAAACAAGTCGCAATTAACTTTCTCTATTCTATTAGAACTAAAAATTCTATTACACAACAATTTACACAAATCCTTCCAAGGGAAAGAGAAAAAAAACACACACACACACACATACATACATGTAAATACACACGCATCTATGGATATAATTTTTTGCCAATCATTACTTAATACAATCATGTTATTAATGAATGTTCACGTTTACAACCCTAACCCTTCACAATCCCGACTTACTTTGTTTAACTTGGAGCAGCAAGATCGAGCATTGATGTAGTCGCACTCCAGATCAGACAGGGTGATAATCTGAGCAGGAGTTAGGGAAGTACACAGATCACAAATAATGATTAATAACAATCTGTAAATGATATCAAATAGATCCGCCACCCTGTTTATGAGCCATCCCTCCACTCGCAGAAGGAGAAAACACTATAATCTCACATTATTGAGCTTCAGTTAATCGTATTAAAACATAGTAATAAAGTGAAACGCACATTATAAAGATAAATCATCATGAATGATTAATAAAAACTGAACAATCCGCAATCACAGTGTGTGGAGCGGGCAGCTCCTGCTAATATACGAGGCACAACACCACACACCCCTGCTGACACGCGGTCAGTCAAACACATCTTCATTCATGCCGAGCGTTAATAAAGGATACGAAATAAACCGAGAGGAATATTAAAGCACAACAGTCGACGAGTGATAGAATGAACACGGCAGCCTCCATTTCTGCACTTCCGGTTTCTCTTCCGCTTCCGGTGTGAGTTTTCTCTCGCGCTGAACCGACAGTGTTGAATCTCACGAGCGCCACCGTTTGGCGGAACCCAATCATTCAACAACAAATGATTTCTGATGGCTTGAATGAAATACACAAAATGCCTCAACAAACACTTACTTTATATAATTAAAAAATCTAAATAGCTGCAAAAACATAAATGTTTGTAAAAAAAAAATATAAAAAATACATTCATAATAGAAAAAAAGCAGCATGAAATCAAACTTGACCGTTTATGTAATATTGCTGTTTATTATAAATTAATTTTGCTCTAATCAGCTGCAACAAAGTAAGTATTTTAGCTTTCACTGAAAAGGAGGATAGAAAAGAAGAACTTCCCCTCCCTCATGGAGCTGAAAAACATATAATAATATAACTGCCGTTCAAAATGGCATGAATATAACGTATTCAGTAGGCTATGATGATCTAATCAGTTTTCGCCCAATCAGACAAATTCTCAATCCAGTGCTCTTACTGGTCGGTTCTCGAAAAAAAAAAAAAAAAGATAAAACAGAAATGTCAGAAAAAGAAGATTATCGGTTTGGTGAGTTTGAGTAGCACTCAGAATGATTCAGTATGATTCGTGAGTTATTCAGGCCACTTTTATCAACAATTTCAATTTCTTTATTGACCAAAAAACAAAATAAAATAAAAAATGGTCATTCACAAATTGGTCTAATAAAACTGGTAATCCCATGCCGAGTTTAACAAAGTATTCATAAACATGCTCGCTTCGTTATATTATAAATGACTTGCATTGATATCTACTCAAATATTTAAGAATCGGTGTGATAACGATCCATGAATGTAAATACTATAATCTAGTAGGCAAGTGTACCAGGCAAATCGTTTCTCATCAATATTAATTACGCAAAGTGACGTTCATTCAACGAGTTTAACTGATTTGCTGAAAAGCATGACGCTAGCTGTAGTTTGATGAATATTAATTAGGTCACGCTGCTGTTTCAACGGTGTTCTAATTAATATTCATGAGCTACGCTTTCGCCTTAGTAGGGTTCGTAATTTCGTCCGTGCCTTCTCAGAGCCGAGCGTCTCTGCATTTGCAGTTATGGCGGAGCCTTCATCGCAGAGAGATGAAGATGAGTGGCAAGATTTCAACGCGTTCAAGGGCGGAACACAACGGAATAATACTCTCCTGGAGCGCGTTCACGCGAGCACTGAAGAGATGTCGCTGTTGCTGGATGGAATTTCAGACAGCGGGAGCGCGCTTGAGAACGAGATCATCAAACACTTCGACGAGAAGTTACGATTATGCTTCCAAAATGTAGACTCTAAACCGGACGCAATCTATCCAGTGACGCCAATAAATGAGGATACGAGCCTGAAATGTGATGAGTAAGTCAATGAAAGGCATGCATTAGAGTAAAATCCGTCACAACGCATTAATGTTGTATTTTCATCAATGGACCATTGAACGAATGATGTCAGAGACAATAACAACGTGGATCTAATGAATGCATGACAGGATGCTGTTTAAAATGCATTAAGCTTTAATTTGTGTCCTTGTGGCATTTACATCGCACTGTTTACTGAGGATAGAGTTTATTAAGTTGATTAATAATTAAGATTAATAAGTTAACGGACGACAGCATGTAGAATTCCTGCGCATCAGCGGAGGTCACGTGACTGGATGTTGTTTACGGTCTCTTGTAAACAGTTATAGTATAATAGTCTAATCGTATAGTTGGAAAATATTAGGACTCTTAAACATCGAAATAACAAAGTGTCACTAATTTCAGAGAGATTGTTCCAGCACAAGTTTCAGTTTTGATGAAAGCATAATAGAGTAAAAACTGAAATGATATTTCAAAAGACACGGTATGTTAGTGGATGGGGGAAAAAATAGTCTGTAAAACGCTGTGTTTGTATTTGGCTTTTTTATTTTTGTTTTTCATCTGACATGGTGACTGGAAAAAGCTGTGAAGATTCTTTTAAAAAGGTTTTGTAATTATCTGGACTAGAGGTGGGTAAAAATTTATTTGTAGGTGCTGCTTGGTTTGTTATTATATTGTCTAATGCGATATTGCAAGGACATGGAAGTAAAAATGTAATAAAATTTTATTTAGCATCTGACCAGATAAATATTCAGGTATGGATGCATACGTTTGTGGTCAGCAAAATAAATTAAATACTTTCATTCATCAAGGACACAAAAAATTGATCAAAAGTAACAGCAATGTTTATTGAACTTTCTATTCATCAAAAAATCCTGCAAAAAAGTATTCCGGTTTCCACAGAAATATGAAGACAACTAGACCTTAGTCATGTGGACCAAATAGAGTTTGTGCTTTATTTTTACTTTATTAATCCCAGGGGGAAAATTTATATGCCACAGCAGCACATAAATACAATAAAAATAAAATAAAAACATAACAACAACAACAGGTTCTGTACTCAAATATCAATTTTTCAAAGCATTATGACCATGATTATATATATGACCATCATCATATATATATGATGTCTAAACTAACTAAAGAACTCCACAGCTGTGAACATCGAGATAATCCCAAGTACAGAAACACCCAGATAAGAACTTTATGGCCATGCAAGCTTTAAAAAGACGAGCATAGCTAAAGGAAGAGCGTTGCCAACGTTAGATAGTTTGTAAAGGACAGATTGGTTCGGACATGGCACAGTTTGAGCTCCACAAAGTCAACACCAGAGGTTGTTTGACGCCCAAGACCGTCCCCAGGAAGAAATCAGGACAGAAGTGCTTGAAAGTGGACAAAAGAGGCGGATTAAAACACCAGGTGTAAACGGGAACGTGTCCCTCGTCTACTTGTGATCCGATCGACCATAAACAGGGCCTTTGTGGGAGGCAAGTTCTCTTTTGGTCATATACCCTTTTTTTTCCTCCATGAAGGATCTGGAATGCTCTCACGGACAACTATAGCAACGTCAAACCAGTGGACTGGAATCAGTCTCGAGTCCGATCGCTTCACCTCTCAACGCTGAGCCTTGAGGACAGACCGGTGAGTCTAAACCCTGAACCTGTGTTTGTGCTGTTAAAGGGATAGTTCACCCCAAAATGAAAACTCTGTCAGTAATTACTCGCCCTCATGTTGTTCAACCCCGTAAGACTTTCGTTCATCTTCGCAACACAAATTGAGATATTTTTGATTAAATCTGAGAGCTGGATCACTCCTCCATAGGCGACGTCTAAAGGATTGAAACTTGCCGGCCCAGAAAAGTTATTAAAGACAGTTAAAATAGTCAAAGTGACGACAGTGGCTCAATCTAAAAGTTTATCATGGCGACTTTACTAAATTATTAATTTCCTTCTCTGTGGGCCTCGAGATTTCGCGTAGTGCAAAAGCACATAAAGCATTTTATGAACTGAATGTTTTATCCAGCTGATGTGGGCGTTTTCATGGCTTACCTCAACATTAGCGTTTGAATAGCGCGCGTTCTCAGTGGGCGGGGTCACATTAACACGTCATACGCTATAATAATTAGGTGAAAGAAAAGATACTGACATCTCTCTCTTTTCATATAGATTACCTCAACTGAGAATAGTTACTTTTTTATATAAATGACTTCATTTAAAAGAAGAAAATTTCAGCTTCATGAAGAGAAATATTTCGTGTCTCTGTGACAAGTATTTACTGAGTTACAGTTCATTTTTTGGACGCGTTTCAGAAAAGATTTTTGCGGAGACAGAGTGAGCTGAAACCACACGCTGTATATTTTATTTATTTTACAAAAACACACGGTTGTGATGTTAATAGGAGTGTACACAAAAAAAGAAGACCCTCTATAGTTTATAATCATGTATTGATTTTATTTATATGACCATTAATGACGGAGTGTTTAAAGTCTATGTTGCAGCTATGTGAAAAAAAAAACCCAGCAAATGCGCCGGCACATTACTCGACCTCAGAGGGTTAAGTGTAATTTTCTCTTAAGTTTGCCCTTATGTTTCCCTTAAACCTAAGGGTGTTGCAGAAAAAAAACCTTATCTGGTTTCTTTAAGTGAAACATCATAAACACTTTGATTTTCCCTCAAATGCTGTTTTTTCACTTAAGTTATACCTTAAAAAGCGTTAAGTGTTATTTAGCAGCAGTGTTGTGCAAGTTACTTCCAAACTGTAATACATTAGGTATTACTCGTTACTGTTATTTAAAAGTAATTCATTACCTTACAATATTACTGTCCCAGAATTGTAATGCGTTACATTACTCATGTATTACTTTTGAGTTACTTTCACCAAAATAACTAAGTAGTACTTAACTTTGGGGCTGTAACGATATGCAATTTGAAACCGAAATCGCGATTCACCACACAACTCAGATCCACGAACCTACAGAATCGCGACACACCTCTTCCAACTCCAGCGTTATTCTCCTTACCGTCCAGATCCAATGCTGCCTTATCTTTAAATTAGGCTATTAGTATTATTTGAAGTTAACATTATAAAATACGTAGACCTACACCACAAAACTAGTTGAGGATAAAGTATTTAAAATTCCAGCATTATGGACGTGACATTTGCAGTCAAAACTTGAAATAAAAATTCTCAGAAAACACATGTATTGAAACGTATATAGGCTATTTCCTTAAAGGACAGACATTAGACATTAGACAAATATCAGTCTATGTTTTATTTTTAATATTAAGGAAAAGACACACATTCATGCGTGACAAAAAAAAAATAGGAGGCAAAATATATTTTTTGTAATTCTGTTAATTACACTGCGCAAATTGGATGAGAAGGGGTTGGCATTTTAGTTTTCGTGTTCGCATTTATGAGGAAAAAACAATGTTACAGACGCGACCGCTCTGAACTAACACTAAAAGACTGCTTTAAAACTTTCACATAGTCTGTTGCCTTTAAGAAGTAAAATACACTGTAATACAACTGTAATATAAGCCTGACTGAACATGTAACGAGTAAAATATTACTGAAAATTGATTAGTAATGCCTTACACTACTGCGTTACAGCAAAAAGTAATATGTTACTGTAATGTATTACTTTTGTAATGCGTTACTCCCAACACTATAGTGGTAATTTCCCTTAAATCGTAACTTTAAGAGTAACACGGAATAAAATCGTAACTTTAAGAGTAACACGGACAAAAATAAGACGAAATGGTTGAATTCATGGAACCAGCTGAAGATCGTGCTGTGGCAAGAAGAATTTTTAGGGATAGGGAGAACCCTTTGGACCATCATTGTTGCAAGAATACCGGTTTGATCGACACGCATTCGCGCAATATTTGACATCGCTAACAAACTAGACGGCGACCTTGACCATGTCGAACATTACAACCTGCGGTGTTACAACTGCTTATCACTGCGTTATTTTGCAACTGGGAGTTTTCAGACGATAGTGGGAGATGACCGGGTTGCGAGAGCTCTTTCCATTCATTTAAAGGGTAACTAAACCCCTGGTCAGAGCCTGACTCCACCCACTAGCAATATTTGAAAAATGCTGAAAAAATGGGCAGACCCCAGCGGGGCTAGGGGGCGTGCACCTGAGACCCGCCGTGAGTGACAGCTGCTGTCAGACTCTAAAATAGAGCGAGACTGGAGTGACTCAAGTAGCTGCCTTTGCAATAGAGCGGCCATTTGAAGTCGATGACTTTTCTCCCTCACCTTCACCTTCACCTGAAGTGGATGAGGGTGAATTGTATGTATACACAGGGCCAAATCCATTCGAGCTGCTGGCTCAAACTGCGGTCTTAACTCCCGCATCGCGACCGGCATCTGATGAGTTATGTCGTCGAGTTGATCTCAATAGCGCACGCTATTGATATTATGCCAGCTATATGAAAAAATCCAGCAAAATGCACCGGCTCGTTTGTCGACCCTAGAGGATTAACTTTATCCTAACCATAAATTGTGATTAAAATATCCATGATCACTCACATCAAGACGCCGCTGCGGTGGAGGAGTCCATGCAGGATGAGCAGTGTTTGGCACTGCGTGTGGAGAAGCCCATGTCCACCTCCGTTACTATCCTGATCACTGTACTAAACACTGATAAATCTATGCTAACTTGAAGCTATCCTAACTGTACTATGCTACTAGCTACACAAAATAATCTAAATTATCTATATAATGCTATGCTAAATAGATGCAACAATACTCTATCCTGGTCGTTTTCAAAAATAATCTAAATAACTATATAAATGCTATGCTAACTAGATGCTATTATATGCTATAGTATCCTGATCGTTTTCAATACTCATAAATCCAACTCCTGACTCGCTACAGTAGTTTTGACGGAACCAGATGCTTTTATACCAGGGGTTGCCAAGGGCGTGGTGAGCTCGCACCAAGGGTGTGACAGAGTGCGTCTGAGAGTTCGCTACGTCAGCAAGTACCCCTACTGCAGGAGCTTTCCGTTTAACCTGAAGAGGGCAGCACTCAGACGTTTTTACACCATATATTTGAAAATCAAAACACTTTATACTCAATTGTCAAAAAATGTACTCGAATCAATGAACAGCATTTATGAAGCTCCATTCTTACAGATCATTAACTAAAAAAAGTTGTTTTGGTGTTTAGTTACCCTTTAAAAGTTTCCAACCCATAGTTTGCTTTTCAAAATTGTTTTTATTTTACCATATTCGTCAAGAAGAATACATTTCTACTCCTCTGTCCAATTAGGCTTTCTTTTTTGTTTTCTTTATCCATTCCGATATCCTAGCCTACTTTATTTGATGAAACCGTGTTAGTGTTTTGCGTATCTATGGCAACAACAGACTTTTTATAACATGAATCCAGGATCGCTGTTGTGAAACACTTAAAGCTACACTGTGTGATTTTTACCCCCATCTAGTGGTGAAAATGTATATGACCATCCAGTGAATATTAGTTTCTGTTCCCCTCTATTCCGATTTCGTTTTAACTCCTACGGTGGCCAATGTAGTCCAACATTAACATGGCTTCCAGTTCGACCTCGTCCATGAGTGTTAACTCAAACGTAAGCGCGAAAGGCGAAGCTTGAATTAACGGGTCTGTCCCTCTTTGGCTAATGTACTTTCAAGATGGAGGGGCAACATGGCGAACCCCTTACCCGTATGTTTTTCCAATGGCATATTATACACTCACGAGAACACTTTGTTATTTGAACGAAGTAAATATACATTAATGAGCACATATATTTTTGAAAGACCTAAGTGTTTTTAGCTAAGAATAAACTAAAAGAGTTACACAGTGTAGCTTTAATTGTTTCCCTTACCTAAGAGAACCGTTTAAGAGATTATGTGCAACACCCTTAAGTTGTTCTCTGAGGTAAGGGGAAATCGCTCCTTAAGTATCATTCTTAAGGGGAAAACTTAAGGTGCTTTATGCAACCGGGTACTGAGTTTTGTACATCACATGTAGGCTCACTATTGGGCGACGCTAGTCATGTGTGTGATGCGTGTGACGTACGACCCAGAAGCGTTGCACTGTTACACTATGTGAAATCTCGAGGCCCACAGAGAAGGAAATGAATAGTTGAATAAAGCCGTTATTTTTGTTTGTTTTTTGCGCACAAAAAGTATTCTCGTCGCTTGATCAATTTAAGGTTGAGCCAATGTCGTCACTTGGACTATTTTAACGATGTCTTTAACTTTTCTGGGCCGGCAAGTTTCGATGACTTACTGTGCGTTCACACCAGACGTGAATAGCGCATCAAATTCGCGGCTATCGCGTCTAGTTATACGCATTGAACACTTTGAATCCATTTGCGTGTCGAGCGAAATTGATGCGCTTTAAAACAAAAGTTTGAAGCGAAATTTAGAATCAAAACCTATTGGTGGCCATATTTTTTATGTTGATCGAGCATTCGTCGAGAGAGTCACTGCTCTGTATTTGCTCTGGAGAGCAGAACAGCGGCGTGGGGATCATCGTCGCCGTATTTGTGTCCACCGGACCCTTCGGAGGTAAACCGTTTGGCGAGTTTCACCATTTGCTCGCTCCAGGAGCCGCATTTATTGAAGCATCCAGATACTTCACCACGTGAGCAAGCAGCTAGGCTCCTGATTGGTTAACGTGGCGTGAATTGACGCCAAAGTTTAGATTTTTGAACTCGGGCGGCAGGCGCGAATTCGCGTCAAACGCGTGAATGCACAAATAGCAGTATCTAAATCATTCGCGCTTAATGCGCCAGACACTCAATTCGTGCCATTCGCGTGAATGAGGCGTATTCGCGTCTACCGCGCCGCAAGATTTTTTTACGCGCATAACTTGTCTTTGCATTGACTTAACATTGAAATCACTCGCGCTATTCGCGTCCGGTGTGAACGCATCATAAGACGCCTATGGAGGAGTGATCCAGCTCTCAGATTTATTCAAAAATATCTTAATTTGTGTAGCGAAGATGAACGAAAGTGAATTGAACAACATGGGAGAGTAATTGCTGACAGAGTTTTCATTTTGGGGTGAACTATCCCTTAAACTCCCAATGATGGGATTCGGACCACGGTGACGCTTCCTAATGTCATTCCCTCAGCGGGCGGAGGCTGTGAACCTGGACCTGTCTGACGATGAGGACCTGAGGGAGCAGATGGACATGCACTCCATCATCGTGTCCAGCATCATCGAGGAGCCGCTGCTCACTGCGGAACAGGTGTGCACTGAACCTCAAAACACTGGATCAGTTGTTTCAGCTCGTTTCAAGTATTGTACATGTCTGTCTGGAGTCTGGTTCAGAAACTTCTTTCAAAAATCATACCAATCCAAAACAAAAAGTATAGTGCTGTATATCTGAAAGGAATGGTTCTTTTCAGGTTATTGAGGAGATAGAGGAGCTGATGCAGGACTCTCCAGAGATGGTCTCGGAGCAGAAAGCTTCACACTCGTTCATCTCTCAGGAGAGCCACAGATCTCACAGCATCCAGATCTACGAGGACAGTGAGTACGTCCCTCTGGAGGACATGTTCCACCAATGCTAGATTATCTATTCGTCATAATCATTCGTTAACAAACAAGTACGCATTACTTCACTGAGCTCATTGTATCCGCATTAAAGTACTACATTGTTTAAATGAATACATGTTTAGCTAACTCTGATTTTCTGAAATACATAAATTAGACAGTCACCTCCCAGCAAGCTATTTTTTAGGGATGCACGATATATATCGGCCACATTATCGGTATCGGCCGATATATCATCATTTTTAATGTTATCGTTATCGGCCCAACAAGAACATTAAGCCGATATCTAAAAGCCGTTAAATAATGTATTATTTCCTTCAGCTGAGGCACTTTAGATGCGCTCTGTTCAACATGATGCTTTTAAATTGCTTGAAATACGATTGAAATCACTTTACAAAAGGAAAATCCAGTTAAAGTGCAAAATGTCATATCGGCTACACAACATTAAAATCATAATTGTGTTTGTATCTTGGCTTTTGGAGACTTTTTTTATTATCAGGCTCTCAAAAATTGTCTAAAATTGTGGATTATTGTGGATATATCGGCCAATATATCGGTTATCTATCGGCTTTCAACTATAAGAATTATCGGTTATCGGTATCAGCCAAAATTGTCATATCGGTGCATCCCTACTATTTTTCGTTATTTAGACGTCTAATAGCGTCCAAACACAGCCTAGGCTAAAACAAGGCAAAAGTTGGACTGTCAGAGAAAATTTAATAGACGTCTAAACCATATCCCAAGAATAGACTATAGTCATCATTTAGATAACAATAAAGTGAAATGAGTGAAGAAATGATCTTGTAATCACTGTTTACTTTGATGAAATACCTTACATTTGGCAAAAAAAAAACTACATGTATCCATATTCAAGGTTATTTTGGCTATTTAGACTATAGTCATCATTTAGATAACAATAAAGTGAAATGAGTGAAGAAATGACCTTGTAATCACTGTTTACATGATGAAATACCTTACATTTGGCAAAAAAAAAACTACATGTATCCATATTCAAGGTTATTTTGGCTATTTAGACTATAGTCATCATTTAGATAACAATAAAGTGAAATGAGTGAAGAAATGACCTTGTAATCACTGTTTACATGATGAAATACCTTACATTTGGCCAAAAAAAATGACATGTATCCATATTCAAGGTTATTTTGGCTAGAAGTGAGACTCATAGCCGGACTATATCGGGTCTATGGTTCACCTAGACGGTGAAATGATGGCTATCGCTTGCTGGGCTCTGATAACAGGTCTCTCTAGATTGTAATGCGGACTCAAAGCTGCTTTGAAACGATGTGTATTGAGAAAATCGGTATAGAAATAAACGTGGTGTTGAAGTGTTGAGTGTGTGTTCTCTGTGCAGGAGTGAAGCTGATGTGTGTCGAGGAGCTGAGCGATGAGCTGGAGGACGTGCAGATGCTCATACGGGGATATTCAGAGGAGCTGGTCCAGCATCTGGCCATGAGGGACGAGCTGGAGTTTGAGAAGGAGGTGAAGAACAGCTTCATCTCGGTTCTCATCGACGTACAGAACCGACAGAAGGTGCAGCGAGAGATGCTGAAGAAGAAGAGGAGGGTGAGGACCGGGTCTGGATCCGAGAGGCTGCCGTCTTCTGTGAGTCATTAGATTTAGTGGAAGCACTTGTGTGTGTTTGTTTAGGCATTTCACACACACTTCAAAATCAAATTTGACCCTATTTATTTTCTTAAAGGGATAGTTCACCCAAATATGAAAATCTTTCCATAAGCCGTCCTAGGTGTATATGACTTTCTTCTTTCAGCCAAACACAATCTGAGTTATATTAATAAATGCCCTGGTTCTTCCAAACTTTAATATGGGAGTGAATGTTACCTTAGATTGTGAAGTCCAAAAAAGTGCATCAGTCCATCATAAAAATAATCAGCAGACTGTTTGAATCAGAGGTGGGAAAATGTCATAAATCACTACATTAAAAAAAAAAAAAAAATGTACAAAAAACTATAGTAATACTATGATTGGACTTAAGGGAACATAATAAAACATGTCATGACCCCTTTAATAAAGGCCTTCTGAAGTGAGGCGATGCGTTTTTGTAAGAAAAATATCCATATTTATAACTTTATAAACTATAATCACTGGCTTCCGGTAATGGCCGTATGCGAGTCTAGTTCCGGCAGAAGAGTGACCTCTGCCCCGACGCTTGGAAGAGCCAGGATATTTTTTAATAAAACTAAATATATATTCAATCATGCATGTTTCTGTTTGCTGACTGCGTTGAACACTCACCTTTTACTATGTAACCAGCCAGTGGATAAACTCACTTAACTTCATAACTTCAGATTCATGCTGACTTCAAAGGGTTAGTTCAAACCCATCAAACATAAGACACAAATTAAGATATTCGGGTAACACTTTACTCGAAGGGGTGTGCAATAAGACTGACTTGACACCTTCACAATCATGACAGGATACATGTCATGAATATGAAGGAGGTTTCATGCATGTTTATGACAACTGTCATTAAAGCTACAATATGTAGTTTTTTTCGCCACAAGAGGACGCAGTTTCCAACAATAACAAAGGCGTAGGTTGATGATGCAGTGATGAGCTGAATGATGGGACTTGCTGTCAAGCTGATAGATCTAATAATGTTTATGAATTAGTGAAAACACTCATGTTTTTAACATCACTGTGGTATGAAGCAGGGCGCGATTGCTAATAAGAGACAGATATCACACGCGAGTCCCGCGGATGTAAAGGAATAAGGACATTTCATCCTATTGAACTAACGTTACACGCAAGTGCTGGATTACTCGCACAGGTCAGTTTATTAGGGGAATTAAACTTTGTGAAGGAAACACAGTGCTATTCCACTTGGTATAACGTTACACTATCACACTAAACGGCAATTAAATGTGTGTTGAAAGTTATAATGTTAAACTACATGTTAGTTCGTTTGCTAAACGAAACTAGCAGCTAGGTCCATAGATATCTATATAAAGGCTAGATATCTCGTCCGCGCTGCTGGCCAATGGAGGTCGACGTCAGCACCTGGCGGCCATCTTGTCACAGGCAGCTCGCTCACTCGTAACATTGTTTTGATGGTGCATGTACTATTTAAATCACCGTAACGTTCTCAATTTTCTACCGATTTGGTTTGTTATAAACAGTAGAGATGTAGTCATGATACTGCATACTTATGAATATTAAGTGTATAAATAAATAATCATCCAGAATTATAGCCACGTTAATAACGTTTGTAAGAAACCAAACCGTTTCTAAATCCGTCAAGATTTCGACAAGATAAGAGTATTTCTTACATCAGATACCACAGAGCCCGCCAGAAAGCCTGTCTGTGACAAGATGGCCGCCGGTGATGACGATAAATACTCCGCCGTGAGACATCTAGCCTTTAGATAATATGTATGGCTAGATCAAGATAAGAATAACATACTGACCATATTCTAACATTCCATCATGTCACAGTTAACGTTATAACATTGATTTGTTTTGTGTACATTTGCTCACCCGTCTAATAAAGCTGTCAAGTCGTGACTCGTGAAGTTCTGTGAAGTCCAAATTAGTCACGGACGCTAGCTAGAACTGGGTGCCGCTAAACGTTACGCACTACGCAGTCAGTCGCCATGGTTACGTCACGGCTATGGCAGTATGAATGGAAACCGAGGATAGCGCGGATATTGCGTCATTGACAGGCGACATTTTTTTCCGGAACGGCCACTTATTTAAAGTCGGAATTTCTCTGAAATAAAAAGATCTTTTGAGACTTTTGGGATATTGTAAGTACACAACTGCAGGGAATATATCACACTGTGCAAGTGACTTTTGGAAATTTTATTTCAACATTCGTACGTATTGTACCTTTAACTGTCATTCGCTTAATTATGACATTTTAATGCAAATATGATGAGATTGTTTGAGATGTCTTTGTCATGACATCTTGACATAAACCAATACATCATAACCTGTCATAAATATGTCATAAACATGACATAGCAGATTAATTATCAAACCTAAGAAAGCACTCAGCTTTATGGGTTAACATTACATTAAACTGTCATGTGGTTGGCTTTGACATTGGCTGTCATGAGGCATTATAACTGTGTCAGGAATATTTTTCGTGACCTCATCTACAGTGTTACTAATTGAATTTGTCATTAAAAAGTTTTAATGGCCTCATGACAGCCAATGTCAAAACCAACCACCTGACAGTTTAATGTAATGTTAACCCATAAAGCTAAGTGCTTTCTTAAGTTTGATAATTAATCTGCTATGTCATGTTTATAACATATTTATGACAGGTTATGATGTATTGGTTTATGTCAAGATGTCATGACAAAGACATCTCAAACAATGTCATATTTGCATTAAAAATGTCATTATTGAGCGAAAGACACTTAATGACAGTTGTGTCATAAACATGCATAAAACCTCTTTCATATTCACATGTGTCCTGTCATGATTATGAAGCAGTCATGTCAGTCGTATGCAAACCCCAAGTAAAGTGTCACGGATTTTTTATATATTTTTGTCCATTTAAGTCCACGCAAGCAAAATTATCCACCTTCAAAAAGTTTATGTTAAGAAGACATGTTAAAAGTTGAATCGAAACGATCCCTTTATATTAGAGTCAGACCGATATTATCGGCCGATATTAGGCATTTTCCAAACTATCGGTATCGGCAGTTATAATGGCCGATAAATGAATATTTCAAAAATAAAAATGGACAAAACACGCTTAAACCATGTCATGAGTGTTTGAGTTGTATAGTTTGTCCACCAGAGGGCGCTCTACACCGTTCCTGTTGGCAACACTCGTTGAGTTGGTCACGATACATACAACGCTTGAATAACAATTAAAAGAACATCCCCATCAGTTCTCTTAACTCAAATAAGCAGGACAAAATGTGTGACTATCATGTCCAGTTTCAAATAAATAAATAAAATATCGGCCGATATATCGGATGTTAAAACCCAAAAATATTTGTATCGGTATCGGCCTTCAAAATCCTTTATCGGTCGGGCTCTACTTTATATGATGGACACATTTAATTTAGACGTTTACCTTGATCAACACACATACGTAGAGCTCATCATAAATGGTGCGCATGTGATTTAGTTTGATATATTTGATGTTCCTGAAACACGATATCCAATCACAATAGCTACTGGTCTGGAAACACATTTGCGATGTCAATCCCAATCCCTTTCTTCCTCAAGTACCTCTTGCTGTAGTTGATGTGATTTAATTTCCTCGTTCACTCTGTTCTTGCTGTCCCTGTCTCGTTCTCTTCTTCCCTCTGTTGTGTGTGTGTGTGTGTGTGTAGCGCTTCAGCATGGAGGGCATCTCTACTGCCATTCAGAATGGTTTTCGGCACACTTTTAGGAACGGAGGCGGTGAGAAACAGGTGGATATCCTCTTCTCTTCTGACACTGCTCGTAACATTCAGCTCTAGTCTGTTATCAGCAGAAGCCTCGTGAGTTAAATACCCAGATATCTTTTGTTGGGCATTTTCAGTTCTAAGGCTGATTTGAATTATTAGTAACGTTATGCTTGATTAGCAAAGTAATGCTGCATCGGGCCAGAATTGGTGAAAATTGCCATCCAGCGTGAGTTAAATTATTATTTTTTTCAGAACTGGGAATAAATGAAATATTGGTGTTTTTATAGTTTACACTGTAACTATGGGCCCTTTTCACAGTTACTTACGTCATACACTCCTGGGAAAGAAATAAGCCAAGTCCAAAATGGCCAAACACTTAGCTTTACATTGACCTCTAGTGGTGAACCAGGGAAACACAAACCCATACTGTGACAGTTTATCTGCTGGTATTGGTGAGCTACTTCACTGTATGAAGTCATTTAATCCTTTAGAGGACAGGAGAATATTGCAGAATGGCTTGCTTCCCTTAAATGAAAAGTTGTTATCTAAAGAGGAATGATCAAATGTTATTTGTCAACAAGACAATGGCCAAAGACAGCTAAGAAGTGTCTTGAGATCGAGTCCATCAGGCTCATGTTTTGGTCCAGGTTTGAAGCCTATAGTGAATATTTGGTCTCACGTTAAACTCAAACGAACTGGGAGAATTTGTTCAACTACTTGTGAATAGTTTGAAGCCATTAACATTGAGTGGAGCAACACTGACTCTTCTTCCCGTAAAAGTCTGTCTGCACGTTGGGAACGGCTATTACTTTATCTACACTATATTGTGCAATTCTTGCTCATTTCCTGACCAGTGATCTGTGAATAAAAGGGTTAATATCATTTAAAGGCAATCAAATATTTTGCCACAACTTCTACAGCGGTGAACAGAAACTACAACAAATATCATTTTTGTATTCCCATTTGATCCGATAGCAAAAGAAAAGTCTTCAGTAGAGTTTCTGGGACTTTCCAAAAGCCAAAAAAAATAAAGCCATCGAGAGCTCGATTGCAGTAGTCAGTCACACAGTCACTCCATCAGGCATTGCATAAGATAATATCACACAGCAGCTTTTCTGTCATTTAAATTATTCATAATAATTAATTTAATGTAATAAAACAAAATATAGTGTTATAGTGTAATATATATATATATATATATATATATAAACGTACAAGCTAGATTTACAATATTAACTGTAGAAAAGTGCTCTGTGAAAAGGGTCAAAATAAAAAGATTATTATAAAAGATTAAATATGCTATTTGTTATGCTATTTGTATGCAATTTTTGAAATATTAACTTTAACATATCACTTTTTAGGAAATTATTGTAGGTCAAAAGGATTTGGCTGGCAAAAAAGTTTGGGAGTTATTTCCTTGACCCTGTTGTGTATGTTAGTGCTTAATTTGTCATATGCTTTATCTGAGTTATTTAAGGGTTCGTTTACACGACAATGATGTACTAAAAATGAAAAGGTTTTTCTTGTACAGACGACAAAGTTGTCAAAATGATCTCCGCAAAATCAACTAAAAACGCTGTATTCTGCTGCCAGGCAGAGCGAGCATTGGCAGTGCGAGCGTTGCGGATCCATGACAACTAGAAGGAAGTTTTTAGGCTACTAATTATTTATTATATTATACCCTTTAACCAGGAGAAGCCCCTGGGTTTAGAACCTATTTTGAAAGGGAGACCTGTTTAGAAATATGTGTGAACAGCCTAATATGTGTTAAACAGCCTAACTTGATAACGAACGAACCATCGGATTTACTCCCTGTATGGCATGTATAGTGGTTGTCAACACTGATCTATATGACGATAGTGGTTGTCAACAACATAGCCTCTGAACATCATAAACAAAACAATGGCCAACACAAACTGTTCTGGAAAATGCACTTTCTAACGCATGATTTCGCATTTTATAATGTATAGAGAGATATAACAGTTACCAAATCGCATAGCTTGAGCACGTACGTTGCATGGCAACATTAATGTCCGAGTGATTCCACGTGTACCGCGTATGTACACGCCGTCAAATGTCCGAGCGAAACAAAACAAAATGTAGATCTACATCTGGGGAGCGATATTTATTTTTTCCTAGGATGGTAGGAGTGACGGGTAGGTTGGGGTTGAGGTAGGTCATATGCTATATATATATATAGATATATATATATATATATATATATATATATATACACTGTGTATAATATATATATATATATATATATATATATATACAATAATAACGTTAAGTAAACGGTATTCATAAAAACGCTAAAAAGAGAGCGTGTTGATAGCATGCCAAAAATACGTGATACGTGTCATACATACGCAATTTCATGAGATCAGTCTGAGCATGGATGTTGTTGTGACTTAACGTTCCCTTCAAAATGATGCAAATACTGAGAAATGTAATATTTAAACCCCTTCTCTCTTGCTCTGGGGAGCTGGAGGAAAATCATTAGCCAGTCGATGAACATAATCGACTGTAATATTCGGCAAATGTTCAAGACATCTGGAGAAACATACATCCTCTACGTCGTCCATCAGGCTACCGGAAACTAGACACCCCATATCGGTTTCGCAGCCGGAACTAGCATATGCTAACGTGCACATAGTCCATACGTCACTTTTGTGGTTTACACCGAGACGATAACAGTATTGTTTTCAAAAACTTGCACTTTGAATCCAGTTTTCAAAAGTTTGCGTTTTCACGCCCTCAAAACACCGCTGTCGTGTAAATCAATGGCCAAAACATTCAAAGTTTTCAGTTTTTAGTTGAAAATGGTGTCGGGTGTTTAGTTTACTGTTGTATTTAGTAATGTGTTTATAGAGAACTTTTTTTTGTGCCACATAAATACTGTCTTAAATACTAAAAATTTAAGAAAAAGTTAAAAGTAGTTTCCCAACACTGCAGAAAGCGTGAACACACACTGTTTTGAGACACATCCCATCATGCAGTGGTGTGTTTAACCCCTCTCATCTGTGCTCGTCTTTTATTCAGTATGTAACGACGGTAATCCCGTACGAGAGGAAAGACGAGCCGCCGTCAGTCCAAGACCTGCAGATCTTTACTAAAAGTGAGTCCAAGTGCTGTGATTTCTAACGAACGCCCTGCTTTTCTGCTAAGTGTTCAGTGGTAGATAAATCTTGACCTGTCGTTGCTAACGTTCGCTTTTCTGCAGTTTTAGAAGCCATGAGGGATGACAGTGATAAAGTCCCAAGCCTCCTCACAGACTACATCCTCAAAGGTAACAACACAAATGCATCATTTCATTTTCCATTGACTTTTGGATTATTGCTGAAAATATAAGCTCTGTGACGAACAAAAGTTCATGATCCTTACACGTGATAATCTTCACAAATGAACACTACTTTTCCACAAGAAACCGGGGAGTTTCATTAGTCCAACACATAAGCGTAAATAATTGCGTATGATTTTGCTTTCTTTCTCTCTTTCACCTGCAAAGTTTTTAATGCACCTTTAGATTCAGATTCAAATATTTTACAGATTTCAATCCTGCGTCCTGTTGCTCTCAGCTCAGTTATGAATGATGATCAAACCCTGTCAATTAAAAGTGATTGTGTTCCTCTGCAAGGTATAAACATATAAACAAACTATAGAAACTGATCATCTTAGAAAGTCATCTTTAGATTTTAGATAGAGTTATGCTGCTCTGCTCACATGTAAACTATTAAAGGATTAGTTCACTTTCAAAAAACTTTTGCTGATAATTTACTCACCCCCATGTCATCAAAGATGTCCATGTCTTTCTTTCTTCAGTCGAAAAGAAATTAAGGTTTTTGAGGAAAACATTCCAGGATTTTTCTCCATATAATGGACTTCAATGGGGTCCAAACGGTTCAAGGTCCAAACGACAGTTAATAACAGTTTCAGATGCAGCTTCAAATGTCTTTAAACGACACCAGACGATGAATAAGGGTCTTATCATGCGAAACGATCGGTTATTGCTAGCCTTGCTCTATTCTGTGAGGCGCGTTTGTAACGTCACGTAATACGTAATTACGTTCAAAAGGTCACGGGCGACGTAGCCGGAAGTACAGAGTCAAAATCGTCCGACATCGTTGTTTTACCTTTTAATTCCTTTTTTTGTAAACGGTGTTTGAGTTAGTTTTTACGTTCAACCTATGCGTTCAACTTGTAAACACTCTGTACTTCCGGCTACGTCGCCCGTGACCTTTTGAACGTAATTGCGTATTACGTGACGTTACAAACGCGCCTCACAGAATAGAGCAAGGCTAGCATTTGTCCTTAGAAAAGTTACATTTTTGGAATAAGCTTTGAAATAACCGATCGTTTCGCTTGATAAGACCCTTATTCATCGTCTGGTGTCGTTTAAAGACATTTGAAGCTGCACTGAAACTCTCTTTTGGACCTTGAACCGTTTGGACCCCATTGAAGTCCATTATATGGAGAAAAATCCTGGAATGTTTTCATCAAAAACCTTAATTTCTTTTCGACTGAGGAAAGAAAGACATGGACATCTTGGATGACATGGGGGTGAGTAAATTATCAGCAAAAGTTTTTTCAAAAGTGAACTACTCCTTTAAGATCTCAGTTCCACTGTCGTCTTCTGCTCGTCCTCCTTCATGATCTCTCTGTTCTTGCAGGAGTTGTTCTAGTGCTGGTCTGTGAGGTTTGTCAGAGGTTTAGTTCATAGATAATGAGCATCTAGATCATAGTGCGCCTGTGTTTGTCTCCCGCCGTTACCGTAGCAACAGATCGTGTTTCACTGTAGCCTCCCTGTAAACTTCCCCGGCAACGGCCAGCGCTGCTCGGTTACATGCAGTCGATGCCCTGAGCGCTGCGCTTTACTCTCTCCTTTAGTGGCCTGATACCTGTCCAAGGATAGTGTCATATTCTGTCATTATTTACTCACTTATCACCATTATTGACTGGTTTCAGGTCTGAATGACTTCATCATTAAAACAGAAGATTGGAATCATTCCGATTTATTAATGATTTTGAAAGAAGTCTCACCAAGGCCAATATTGTGAAATATTTTTACTATTTTATTTAACTCTTTTCTGTGTGAATATATTGTAACATGTAATTTATTCCTGTAATAAAAGCTGTATTTCCAGCATCATTCCTCCAGTCTTCAGTGTCACATGATCCTTCAGAAATCACGCTAATATGATGATTTGCTGCTCAAGAAACATTTATGATTATTATTAATGTTGAAAACAATTGTCCTGCTTCATATTTTTGTGGATACAGTGATAGACTACCATTCAAAAGTTTGCTTAAGATAAAAAAATAGATTTTTTATTCAGCAAGGATGCGTTAAATTGATCAAAATAAGAGTAAAGACATTTATAATATTACTAAAGATTTAAATTTCTAATAAATGCTGTTCTTTTAAACCTTCTGTTTGTTTCAACATTGAAAAGAAACATTATTTATAATTGAGCACCAATAATAATGTATAAATCAGCATATTAAAGGGATACTCCGCTTATTTTGGAAATAGGCTAATTTTACAACTCCTCCAGAGTTAAACAGTTGGGTTTTCAAATCCATTCAGCCGATTTTCTGATATTTAGAAGAATATCAGTAACCAGAGAGTTTCTGGTCTCATTGACATCCATAGTATATTTTTTTTCCTACTATGGAAGTCAATGAGACCAAAAACTGTCTGTTTACCGATATTCTTCTAAATATCAGAAAATCGTCTGAGTGGATTCGAAAACGGTAAAACTCAACTGTTTAACTCTGGGGGAGTTGTAAAAGGAGCCTTTTTCCTAAAAAAGTGATTTTTTCCTTTTTCCTTTTTCCTTTAAAATGATTTCTAAAGGATCATGTGGAAAAAATTATTTTGTTTCTTGCCCTTATGCCGAGTTCAGACTGCATGATTTTAGCCACGATTTTGGCTCGCCGACAGGTTTTGAGAAATCGCCGACAAATGCCCGAAATCACAGGCAAATCGGCGCTCGTTCACGCGAGTGACAATCACGCAGTGTGAATGAACAAAGACGCGAACTGAGAGAATCACCGACGAGTCGCCGACGCCCGTGAGATATTTGGCATGCTAAATATCTGGACCTGTCGGCGATTCAAAATCCTGCTGTGTGGAAAGTGTTTTGACTGAAAACTACATCGGCGATCACCGGCAGCCAGTGAGAGAGCAAGATACAGAGCAGCGGGGAGTTCGGGGAGGAGTTATAGATCACATATCAACATGATATGGCATTGTTTCAACAAAAAAAGCTTCTTCTCGGTCTATTGGACACAATAAATGGAAGAAAAATTAGTAGAAATTTGGCAGGAGCACTCGTGTCTGTTTCACCAGCTGTACCACAACCGGGTCGAAAAAAAAAAGTCTCACGTGAGAACTCCGGTCTTGCACGTGTGGTGTCGCGCGTTGTTTCCTTTTCATATCTCACGCGCGTTTGTTGTGAAATGTAGTTTGCGTGCAGCGTGCTAGACAGAGTCTGTCGGCGATTTTTCTAAAGTCGTGCAGTGTGAAACCTTCTGTCGCCGATCCATCGTCCAGTGTGAACACAGCAGCGACTGAATGCTGGCCAAGATAGTCATGCAGTGTGAAAAGAGCAGCGACCTGACTACTTTGAAAATCGTGCAGTCTGAAAGAGCCATTACTGTTCAACAGTTATTAGTGTAAACATGAGTGCAACTTTTGGACAGTTGGTGGTGCTAGAGGGATAGACTTAATTTTTTAATGTGGTTAAAGTTCAGACTGTCCTCTATCTGTGTGCCAAATTTCATAACTGGCCTCCAATCGGTTCTATAAGAACTAGACGACTCAAGAGTGGAATAATCATAGAAAGAAGAAAGCCAATGGTTACAATCGGAGACTAAATACACTCACCTAAAGGATTATTAGGAACACCATACTAATACTGTGTTTGACCCCCTTTCACCTTCAGAACTGATTCTTTAGAAATGTTAGCCCATATTGATAGGATAGCATCTTGCAGTTGATGGAGATTTGTGGGATGCACATCCAGGACACGAAGCTCCCGTTCCACCACATCCCAAAGATGCTCTATTGGGTTGAGATCTGGTGACTGTGGGGGCCATTTTAGTACAGTCAACTCATTGACATGTTCAAGAAACCAATTTGAAATGATTCGAGCTTTGTGACATGGTGCATTATCCTGCTGGAAGTAGCCATCAGAGGATGGGGACATGGTGGCCATAAAGGGATGGACATGGTCAGAAACAATGCTCAGGTAGGCTGTGGCATTTAAACGATGCCCAATTGGCACTAAGGGGCCTAAAGTGTGCCAAGAAAACATCCCCCTTTACACCATTACACCACCACCACCAGCCTGCACAGTGGTAATTTCTGACACCAAATTCTGCCTCTACCATCTGAATGTCTCAACAGAAATCGAGACTCATCAGACCAGGCAACATTTTTCCAGTCTTCAACGGTCCAATTTTGGTGAGCTCTTGCAAATTGTCGCCTCTTTTTCCTATTTGTAGTGGAGATGAGTGGTACCCCGTGGGGTCTTCTGCTGTTGTAGCCCATCCGCCTCAAGGTTGTGTGTGTTGTGGTTTCACAAATGCTTTGCTGCATACCTCGGTTGTAACGAGTGGTTATTTCAGTCAAAGTTGCTCTTCTATCAGCTTGAATCAGTCGGCCCATTCTCCTCTGACCTCTAGCATCAACAAGGCATTTTGGCCCACAGGACTGCCGCATAACTGGATGTTTTTCCCTTTTCACACCATTCTTTGTAAACCCTAGAAATGGTTGTGTGTGAAAATCCCAGTAACTGAGCAGATTGTGAAATACTCTGACACCAATAACCATGGCACGCTCAAAATTGCTTAAATCACCTTTCTTTCCCATTCTGACATTCAGTTTGGAGTTCAGGAGATTGTCTTGACCCTAAATGCATTGAAGAAACTGCCATGTGATTGGTTGATTGGATAATTGCATTAATGAGAAATTGAACAGGTGTTCCTAATAATCCTTTAGGTGAGTGTATGTTAAAATTCAACAGTAAAAGACGTTGTAAGGATTCAGAAGTGTTCTTCAATCGTAGTGTTTTTGATTCCTCTTGGTCACTATAAACTGTTGTTGTATGGAAAAAAGTAGCATGAAGATTCTTCATAAATTCTTCTTTGGTTTGTCCCTTTACTGTTACTTATCAAGCAAGCAAGTATTGATCTGTTCATGATGATTTCTATTATTATATATCAGAACTTGAACATGATTTCTCGTTCACAGTGCTCTGTCCCACCTAGAGAGAGAGGAAAGCCACCTCGGTCTTCGGGATTGCATTGACGGTGTTCCTCAGATTTGACCTTCTCACTGTCAGTCGATCGATGCACGATGTGTTTGACTTCAGTTCTTCTGTACTGACGTGTCGGACTGTATTTTGCATGTTTTACCTCACAGTTTGCAGTATTCTGTGTTTGAGTGTTTGCAGGTTTGCTGTGTGTGTGTTTAGTGATTGAAGGACAAATGCAGATCGGGATTTTAGGGCTCGTCTCGATGTCCACCATATTCCTGTGAACGTACCAGTGTTCTGATTCATTAGCCGCTATAGGGACTTAACTAAGAATAACAAAGGGCAGTAAATGGTCAGATTTGTGCTATTTACGATAGGACGTTAAAATAACATGACAACAAATATCAGTTTGCAACATCAAACTGCATAATGGACCGTTATTGTTCGGAAGCCTCGCACATTCAGGTTACTAATCTCACGTTAGAAATAAGGTGGATTGTCCTAATTTACTAATGCTGTGTGATTACTGTCAGAGAGACAGGTGTGGGTTTACAAATATCACCGTCCCGCGATGAACATCAGTTTATACAAGTATTGAATGATCTAAATCAGCAGTTCTCGAATGATGGGTCACACTACAAAAATGAGTCCCAGGCTCATAAATAGATAGATGGATAAATGGATGGATGGATGGATGGATGGATGGATAAATGGATGGATGGATGGATAAATGAATGGATGGATGGATAAATGGATGGATGGATGGATAAATGGATAGATAAATGGATGGATGGATGGATAAATGGATGGATGGATGGATAAATGAATGGATGGATGGATAAATGGATAGATAAATGAATGGATGATGGATGGATGGATGGATGGATGGATGGATGGATAAATGAATGGATGGATGGATAAATGGATGGATGAATAAACAGATGGATGGATGGATGGATAATGGATAAATGAATGGATGGATGGTTAAATGGATGAATAAATGGATGGATAAATGGATGGATGGATGGATAAATTGATGGACTGATAAATGGATGGATGGATGGATGGATGGATAAATGGATGGATGGATGGATAAATGAATGGATGGATGGATAAATGGATGGATGGATGGATAAATGGATGGATGGACAAATGAATGGATGGATGGATAAATGGATGGATGAATAAACAGATGGATGGATGGATAATGGATAAATGAATGAATGGATGGATAAATGGATGGATGGATGAATGGATAAATTGATGGATGGATAAATGGATGGATGGATGGATGGATGGATGGATGGATGGATGGATAAATGGATGGATGGATAAACAGATGGATGGATGGATGGATGGATAAATGGATGGATAAATGAATGGATGGATGGCTGGATAAATGGATGGATGGATAAACGGATGGATGGATAAACGGATGGATGGATGAATGGATGGATGGATAAATAGATGGATGGATGGATAGATGAATGGATGGATGGATAAATGGATGGGTGGATGGTAGATAGACCAGGATGGATGGATATATGGATGGAAAAATGGATGCATGGATAATTTAATGGATGGATGGGTGCATAAATGGGTGGATGGATAAATAGATAGATGGATGGATGGATGGATAAATGAATAGATGGATGGCTGGATAAATGGATGAATAGATAAATTAATGGATGGATGGCTGGATAAATGGATGGATGGCTGGATAAATGGATGGATAAATAGATAGATGGATGGATGGATAAATAAGTAGATGGATGGATGAATAAATAGATGGATAAATGGGGGGATGAATGATGGATAAATGGATGGATGGCTGGATAAATAGATAGATAGATGGACGGATGGATGGATGGATGGATAAATGGATGAATGGATGGATAAATGGATGGCTGATGGACGGACGGATGGATGGATGGATAAATGGATGGATGGATGGTAGATAGAGTACACTACAAAAATGAGTCGCAGGCCTGTTGATTGATAGATAGTTGATCTCTACACGGTAGTATTTAAAATCATAATGTATTCATAATATATTCACAAAACTCATTATCTAGCACAGTTTTATCATTGGATGATTGTCGAAGGAGTAAAATATTATGATACAAGCAATTCAGTCGAATGTGACTTATGCAACATGTCAAACCTTCAACCCGCAGAAGAAAGGAAATCAACCATTTAATAGTATCCCAGTCCCACGGGAAAACTGCAGACTTGGCAACCCTGAGACAGACTGATGTTGCCAGTTTTGCAAATGTCATTTTAATAATTTGGCATATGGTGTGGGCTGTGCATTTCATGATAATATTGATTTTAAACATTGTATTTCCTTTGGCACGATAAACAGTTTTGGCTCTGTGTTTGCTCCCTGATCTACACCATACTGTCAGCACTGTGAGCGCATGTAGCCGACCCATGTGTGCACTTACTGTTCTTTTACATGCTAACATGCCTTATGTCTCGAAACATCAGTTCACTGTAAACCAGCTTCACTGCAGAGAGTCTGCAGGCGCTGACCAGACATCCGGTGCCGGACCGTATCTTCATGACTTGACACACATTACGCCTTATTAAACAAATCTACATGCTGAGATTGCGTTCTGCGCCGGTGTTGAATGTAAGATCTGCTCGTGTGCAGATCCCGTCGAACCGGATGCATAACGAGACTTACTAGCTGGACCGCAATCAGTGGTCAATAATTCTGAACAGAGGTGTAGTTTGTTCTTTGTGTTAAATTAATATGACTGGATACTAATAATGTGTCTGACAGTTTTGTATAATATGTATAAACTATATTGCGATTTATGTTTCTTACTTTTATTTATACTTTTCAAAGCAAAAAATAAAATATATATTTCAAAAAATAAAATCTTGATCTATTTCTCATTCTTTTCTGCTTCAAAGACAAATGAATATTTGCTAAATCCTGAAGGATAATGCCATAATATTCATTAGCCTGACTGACAAATTATTGCTAGTAATCTGCAACAAGTTCTCTTCAACTGGAGAGCGGGGCTAGTCACACTTTTACGCTAGTGAATATTGAGCCAGCATATAGTTAGTCTATAGGCACTTAAGTCTTAACTAGAGAATATTGAATTTTTTTCCAGTATTATTGCCAAGAATAAATATTTCCTGGGGCTAATTGAGAATTAGCCTCAGCTAAAATGTTGTAGTATGGAACATGAGCTTATGTAACATGTCCCTGTTCAAATAAACTTATTTAAAAAAAAACATATATTTATTTAGGGCATCACAGGGCATATGGTCACAGAGGGAATCTGCCATTAAACAAGAATGCATGAAGCTAGAATACAATTCAGAGGCTCTGTTGTTTCTTGGCCATGAAAGTCTTGGGGAAATACTCAAAAATGTTGGGGGCTGGCAAATAAATAAAAAATCCTGGCGGGGAAAGAGTTAATCCACATCTTTGCTGCTGACATTCAATGGTCCAATTCGACCATACAAATAAGCAAAAATGACCACATTTGTGTTTTTTTTTTTCTTTTTATTGTTACAGTAAAGGCTTGTTTGAGCGGCGCCCTCTACTGTACAGGCGCGAATCTGTATTTCCTTCAGTCTGAGGCTTTATTTATTTAAAGGGGTGATGAACTGAGAAATCAAATTTTCCTTGAGCTTTTTGATATCTAAGAGGTTATCATATTATAAGAATATCCTGTAAGTTTCAGAACAGAAAACGTCCTTGTTAGTCCAATAAAAGCTTTTATTGACACCAGCCTCTGAAAACGTCTCGTTTTGAAAAGTGGGAAACTATGACGTCGAAGGGGTTAAAACACCACCCCCGCAGAAGAAGATCAACGCCTACTTCAACACGGCCGGTTTAGCCCCGCCCACCGATTCGCGCATTACACGCATAGCTAAATAGCCTAACTTACATGCCTATCTCGTGATGACAAACCGGATCGTTCTACCGAGCAATACAGAATATTTTGCACTGCCTGGTTGTGGAAGAAGACAGTCGCTGCATAAGCTTCCTCTGGATTCCAATAGGACTTCATGGATAAACTTTATTTTTAATGACGTTCCAGCTGATGAGGGTAAAACATCGTTGTCTGTTCGCTTCATTTTACTGAGGATTGTTTTGTAAACAAGACTGGATTTGCAGACCGATTAAGAGTAAAGAACGGTGCTGTGCCGTCTATATTGGATTTGGATCTGACAGGAATTGTGCAACACACGGACTCTGGGTCGAACATGTATGGGCGAATCCGATTGCCATTTGACAACATAGGACGTTTTCCCCCACGTACACCGACGGGTGAGTTAAACTCATTATAATATGCAAAACTGTTCTCCACTCACAGCAGTGGGTGTTTACTTCCAAGTCTTTAGTGCGACACGCCCATAAAAACCGACCGTTTTTCAGGAAGGCTCACAACCATAGACTGTAGCTCACAACTTGGGTACAAAATAGCCTATTACTTATTAATTTTGATGTTTTTGAATGCAAAAACCAAGCGAACGTCTTAAGTTGACCTCAGACAACAATATAATTTAACTTTTAGTGTGAAAGGGCCTTCACATTTGCCAAAATGTAATGAACTTTTATTATTATTATTAAAAAACAAACAAGAAAGCCCAGCCCAGATGAGAAAAAGCACTGTACTTTCGGTTACAAGTAACTAACGCAATTAGTTTCTTCTTCAGGGTATAACGTAATGTCAATGCATTACTTTTAAAAGTCCCTCTCCCCAACACTGGTTAAAACTGCTCCATGTGTTTCTAGTTAACACCCGTCATGTTGTGCCAAATGCCTGTGTGTGTGTGTGAACGGACATGACACTCCACCCAGTGAGGTTATAGCGCTGATGTAATACAATAGCACAAACAAATGTAAATAACGTGCTTTTGGATAGCACTAAATCAAATTCATGATCCTAATAAAAATGCTTTGGTTGCAAATTACAGGACAGAGTAAACAATGATAAACACAAATGTTTCTCATTACTATTGATGATTAACTACTGTAACAAGAAGTCACTGAGACATTGATTAGTAAAAAATGCAGTGCAATACAATATAATACTACTACTGTCTACATAATCATAATGTGAAATAACTTGCAGTGTAGTGCTGCAATAATGCAGCCACACAGTGCCAGAAAAAAGGCTTGTTGATCTGTTCAACATGCTGTTAAATGGAAATCATCTGTTCCTCGTGCTGTTACGCTGCTCGTGACGGACAGCTCGACTTCAGCAGAGCAGATCAGTGGCTTCTACACACAGTTTAACGTGAGCATTATGGATTTTAAAGCCGTCAAGCTTCTTTTTTGTGTCGTTTGTCTGGTGCGGTCCAGCCCGGAGGAGAGCTCTACAAAGAGAAAGAATGGGAAAAAAGGTAAACAGAAAATGCTTTATTAAGATGAAACAATTTTACACAGCATAAACCATTTCTATTTGTGCTTTTATGCAATAGTTTGCATTAGGTGGTAAAACATTAGATTTTACAAAATTTATTTAAGTCAGTTAAGTTAGTCTACGTTTTTTGAAAACATATTGCATGAATTTAAACTGGCGATGTTTGTTTATCATGTGTAATTTCTGTCCTTTAAAAAAAAGAGTCGAACAGTGCTGCTATTGAGGAGCTGAAGAAACAGATCGATCAGATTGTGCAGGATCTGAATCTTTTGAAGGAACAACAAGCCTTACAAACAGGTACTGGACAAAGTATATCTATAATTCAAATAAAGAGATTGAGAAATATATATATAAAAAATAATAATATTTGTTTAGTGCACAATACATCCAAAGCATCAAAGCAGCTTTAAAGAAAATACTCGTTTCAAAATTAGAATTTAGGAAGAACTCCATTATCAGCCAACGTTAACTCTCTGGGGACTAAGCCCTTTTTGGTCCGTTTTCTCTATTTTTACAATAGGGCTTATAAACTACATTTAATGGAGATGGTACACTATGTGTTTGGTATCTATGGCTTCAGAAGACCCTAAGCTAACATAAGCATGCATGTAATGTGTTTATAAAGGAAGTATGAGTGAAAAATGTACAATATACAACAGAATTTCAAAAAAAGAAATTCGATTTTTGTCATTTATTTTTGAAAATCACACAACAATACTGAACAGTTTTTGAACAAAAAATATATTTGTCAGAGCCTTTGCTTGACAGAGGTTGTAAAAATGTTGATGTCTCATTTTAAAATCAGACTTTCCCTTTCAGTCGGTCATGTTTGACTTCACGTACCGACGAATTGGGATCTTGCCTAAGAGCCCAATCACCTTTGAGTGTAAGCTAAATGAGCCAATGGAGATTGGCGTGCAAGAGCGCCACGGAGCACTGGTATAAATACGGAAGCAGATGCAATACACACATTTGCCTTTCAATTCGGAGCTGAATGGTTCGTTTGTTCCTTTTTCTGCCCAAAACTGGTCTGGTACTTCTTCCCCCCTCTCTACCCTTGATGGCGGGGTGGCCAAAGGGTGCATGCATATTCCTCCAGTTGATCACGCTGTAGTGATGCACCTGTGTCCTAAAAGTGCTTTCTGGAGGGGTAATCCGTGTCACCCATTCAAGGCTTGTAAGTTCTCGTACGTTCTCACGGGCAAGACTAGACAGACTGCCTCCATTCTGAACGCCATGGCTCCTACACGTCTACCAGGTCAAGGCTTTAAAGGAGTTTCACGAGGGTAGTACTGACCCAGGGCTTATGCAGGAGCTGCACACAGCGACGGACCTCACCCTACGAGTTATGAAAGTCACTGAGCACTCCATCTCTGACTGAACCTGTCGGATATGCGGGAGGCCGATAAATATCAGTTCTTGGACTCCCCTATCTCCCCGGCCGTCCTCTTCGTGATGTGATGGAGAATTTTGCTCAACCGCACAGAGGCAGACGGAGGCCCAACTGGACCTGGTTCCCAGAACTCATGCTCCTCATGGCCGCCCCACCCTGGCGTATTCCTCTGTGAAAGAACCTAGCTTTCATCAAGAGGGTCGGGGACATGCAGGAATTTTTCGGTCAACGAATCAGGCCCGCTAAATCTCACGTCATCCTGAGGCCCAGATATATGCCCAAGGTTCCCACCCCTCCCTTTCGGGACCAGGTGTTGGACCTGCAAGCGCTGCCCTTGGATGAGGCAGACCCATCCCTGGATTTGCTCTGTCCGCACCAAAGAGCTTTAGGGCCTTGGACCAGCTCTTTGTCTGTTATGGAGGCCAGGAGAAGGTAATAGCTGTCTCCAAGCAGATGATGGCCCACTGGATAATAGATGCCATCGCCTTGGCGTTAAACCCAAGGCATGCCTTTCCCCCTCAGGTTGAGAGCAACCTCATAGACATTCCATATGCTGCCCGAACGCCAGTCCATATGTGTAATTCCTCCCTTGAGGTAGGATGCGGATTCCACAGCATCCTTTTTAAAACATATAAGGGCACGTTTTCCCAGTGTTATCCAATAGTCTCGCTGAATAGGTCATGCAGAACAGCAGTGATCAACTTACTCGGCGTAAGCCCTGTCCCATCTTCCTGCTCTCAGGCGAGATCCCTATTCGTCGGTACGTGGACGTGACGTCTCCATTCCCTCCTTCAAGGAATGAGGGTTACATATACTATAATATACACTCACCTAAAGGATTATTAGGAACACCTGTTCAATTTCTCATTAATGCAATTATCTAATCAACCAATCACATGGTCAAGACAATCTCCTGAACTACAAACTGAATGTCAGAATGGGAAAGAAAGATGATTTAAGCAATTTTGAGCGTGCCATGGTTGTTGGTGTCAGAGTATTTCACAATCTGCTCAGTTACTGGGATTTTCACGCACAACCATTTCTAGGGTTTACAAAGAATGGTGTGGAAAGGGAAAAACATCCAGTATGCGGCAGTCCTGTGGTCGAAAACGCCTTGTTGATGCTAGAGGTCAGAGGAGAATGGGCCGACTGATTCAAGCTGATAGAAGAGCAACTTTGACTGAAATAACCACTCGTTACAACCGAGGTATGCAGCAAAGCATTTGTGGAGAAGACACAACACACACAACCTTGAGGCGGATGGGCTACAACAGCAGAAGACCCCACCGGGTACCACTCATCTCCACTACAAATAGGAAAAAGAAGCGACAATTTGCAAGAGCTCACCAAAATTGGACAGTTGAAGACTGGAAAAATGTTGATGAGTCTCGATTTCTGTTGAGACGTTCAGATGGTAGAGTCAGAATTTGGCGTAAACAGAATGAGAACATGGATCCATCATGCCTTGTTCCCACTGTGCAGGCTGGTGGTGGTGGTCTTAGTGCCAATTGGGCATCGTTTAAATGCCATGGCCTACCTGAGCATTGTTTCTGACCATGTCCATCCCTTTGCCCATCCCATCCACTGATGGCTGGATAATGCACCATGTCACAAAGCTCGAATCGGTTTCTTGAACATGACAATGAGTTGACTGTACTAAAATGGCCCCACAGTCAGCAGATCTCAACCCAATAGAGCATCTTTGGGATGTGGTGGAACGGGAGCTTCGTGTCCTGGATGTTCATCCCACAAATCTCCGTCAACTGCAAGATGCTATCCTATCAATATGGGCCAACATTTCTAAAGAATGCTTTCAGCACCTTGTTGAATCAACGCCACGTAGAATTACGGCAGTTCTGAAGGTGAAAGGGGGTCAAACGCAGTATTAGTATGGTGTTCCTAATAATCCTTTAGGTGAGTATATAACCGAGATGTTTTGTAGCCAGAATGGTGTAGTTACAACATCTAGGGTATTTTCAATATTACATTGGTTAAATGATTGACACTCAGATACACAACAATATGAAGTACTGTGTACTTCAGGTTCATTTTATTTAAATAAAATTAATTTCAGTTCAAGTATCTTTTCCAAATATATTTTAGGTAGTAAGTATACTAAACGCAGTGTACTTGTAGTATACTTGAGAGTGTACTATTTCAATAATTCTTGGGACTAAATTGGCCCACTTTTTGAGAACTATAGTTTACAAATAATAATGCTTTAAAATAATATGCGTTAAAATAAAATAAAAGAATACTTAAGTGTGAACTGAATGTAATGTTTTCGGACACTCAATTGCATGTTATTTGAAATTAAATAAAACTCTATTGTAGTTTAAATGTATATTAAATGCAATTAGCTGAACTTAAGAGTGCTTTTAATGTAAGCTTTTAATATGCACTTAAGTGTCATTATATTGAAATGTGAATGTCATGTATTTAATATATGTTGTTAGTTAAGCACTTCTGTTTCACAAGGGTAATGTCTGCAAGATTTTGTTGTTGATGTACGTCTTCCTGGAAAACATTCTCTTATGACATATACACACAAGTATGACGTGTGGAATTCAGTGTTGTCTGTTGTGTGTTAGTCACAGGTCATAACAGTACGACCGTGTAATGACCTGGACGAACACATCTAACTTTTATTTGATCCTAAAGCTCTTTCCTTCTCTCTTCAGTTTGCCTGAAAGGCATCAAGATCCCAGGCAAATGTTTTCTTGCAGAAACGATGAAGAAGACCTTTCACTCGGCAAACGACGACTGCATTGCAAAAGGTGGGACACTCAGCAGCCCTCTCTCAGGCGATGAGAACGACCAGCTGTACGGGTACGTCCGGCAGACCATCGGGCCAGAAGGGCACGTCTGGTTGGGTTTAAATGACATATTAAAGGAGGGCGAGTGGACTGACCAGACCGGCTCACCAACACGCTTTAAGAACTGGGAATCAGAGATCACCCATCAGCCTGACGGGGGCCGCAGCCAGAACTGTGCCATCCTGTCCAGTACGGCCAATGGGAAGTGGTTCGACGAGGACTGTCGTGGTGAAAGGGCATCTATCTGCCAGTTCAACATCGTCTAAGCTCTTAGTAGATGCATGGTAAACATATACAATACACAAACAAAACTCTTAAAATCCAAAAAGGAGTTATTTTTCCTGCAATTCCTCTTAAAGTCCCGCTGTGGTGAAAATCAAGCTTTTACTGTTGTTAAATGTGTTTTTAATATGCTTTAAGTCAAACCATCGACAGCATTGCTGAGTATTTTCTGCTTAAAACTGCAGTGAACCAATGACAGTCTCAAAAACACGGTTTGAAATTGCTGGTGTTTCTGATGTCACTTACGACCTTGTAACCAATCAGATCAAAGTGTGATCGTCAACCAGTGGATCTCTGAGCTGAGTGAGTGAGTGGAGGTGGGGCTCATTTGCATATTCATAGAACCACGTATACTAGATGAAACAGGGGTGTGGTAGAATATATTCAGCTATTTTAAGGCAAGCAAAAAATGTAAACGTCATTTTGGTGATGAAATGTGAGTTTTAAGGAATAAAATTATTGACTACAGGGGGACTTTAAAAATAAAAATAAGGCTCTTTAAAAGTAAAGGGACTTTCCACAGCTATTCCATAGAACCACCATTTTGGGTTCCCCAAATAACCTTTCAGTGAACCATTCTTAAAATAATTTTTGTCCTTTTAATAAACCTTTTCCACTAAAAAGAACCTTTTGTGGAATGGAAAGGTTCCATGGAACCATCGGTCCCAATAAAGAACCTTTAATTTTAAGTGTAAACAGTAGAATGTGTAGAACTCTATTGGATCTTTATTATAACCATCATCATAGTTATGTTTACAAGTATGTTAAAAAATGAGTTTATATTGACAAAAATACTGAGTACTGAATTTTAATAAAAATTATTATTATGTAAACTAACAGGAACTGCATTTACGTAAAAAGTGCACTCTACGTTTTACATTTTGGCAAATTCATTTTGTACAATCTCATTTGTTTTTTTTTTGTAAGATCTGCTTACGCCCCACTGAGGGTTAGGTTTGGGATAAACCTTTATGGTTTATTAAAAAAATATATATATTAAGAATTTATACAAAATCGCCAACTTGTAAAATAGTCATGGAATATTACACCTTTTCCTCTTTCAATTCTTGTTTTGAAAATCTGTAATTCCTGCAAATGTTTTTCTGTGTCTGTAATGGCTTCTTAACTTTTATTGACAACAACAGAAACACACAAAAAAGTCATATTACAAGGCTTGTGCAAGATTATGGGAAAAGTATTACATAACATACTTCTAGAAATGGAGCTTCATTGACTCTTTATTACACCCAATGGGTGTCACCCATGTGAAATAGGTATGCAGTGTCGAAATGATTGGTTACACTTTATTTAAGGTGTTTTTGTTACATTTAAGTAATATTTCGTAACTACATGTACATACTGTAGGATTAGGGTTTACGCAAGGTCTTTCGATCGCTTACCTCTCTGCAGTCGTGCGCGTTAAGAGCTCAACATCTGTCTCGCATGCACGCTCACTCTAGATTACAGGATATTTTTACTAATTTGCGGTAAAACTAGTCGATCACGAGTGGCTCAACTGGTATATCTATAGATCAACTCATCTTTCAGGCATTTGACCGACCTCCCGGGTTGAAACTTCAGCGTGAGAAATCGGGAGTGTGGCGTGAGAACGTGAGAATTGGCTCAATTGCGTGAGTTGGCAGCCCTGTTTTTGTGTTTCATTAATTTTGTGTTTCATTAATGGCGGACAGATGACTAGCAGTTCCTGTGTGGTTCGATGCTCTTCAATTTGACTGAAGAGTATATAATTATAAAATTACATCACAACTGTTGCGATTTGATGATCACACTGAGCCATATCACATTCTCACAAACATGCACTGTCAAAATTCATTTAAAAAAAGATTCCCAGACAACCAGCGTTTCAATGCAGATTTTTACTCACATTTAGCTCTTCGAACCCTCGCTAGGCAAAGTGTGTCCCGCAGATGGCGCCACGATTAAAAAAAGTAACATTTTGCAGTTTTAGTAATTATTTATAGCTATTTTGCGATTTCAGTCATCATAAGGCAACCAGTTATAGTTGAAGTACTGTAATAAATAAAAACAAAAACGTAATTAAACCAATAGACATTTAAAAAATAAAAAAATTACCAAGACACCCAAAAATTTACTTAAACTTTAAAGGGATAGTTCACTTTGAAATTAATTTTTGATATGTTTTAGCTTACCTCAAGGCCATCCAAAATGTAGGTGTCTTTGTTTCCACAGCATTTTCAATTTTTACGTTTTTTGGTGAAACCGTTGTTGTCTGTCAGTCATATCATGCAGTTTTGGGGGTTTCACCTCAAAGAGCATGCACAGAGAAGTCCAAATTAAACATGATTTAACTAATCGTGAATGTAACTACACATTGATGGCCTAAGACACGAAACGAGCGGTTTGTGTGAGAAAATGAACAGTATTAATATCGTTTTTACCTCTTGTTAACAGCCATGTCCAACTGATCTGAATCAGATGTCCAACTGAACCGAACTGAACCGTCTCCAGACGTTCTGCCGGAAGTGATCTCTCGCGCGTCTACGTCACGCATTGTTTACAGAGATTTCGGAAGTTTTATCTTTCAATAAACATATTTAGATATATCGAAATCTTCTTCCATTGCGATTTCCCGTATATCTAAATATGTTTAGTCGATGTTTTCTTTTTATGCCTTTTTTCCTCAGTGTAGAGCATTATAATCAATACTGTTTGTGAATGCAGTGGCCAATCGGAGGGGTTTAGATTAATTTCATAATTTGTCTATTTACTGTACATTATACAATTGTTGAGTATGAGAAGCCTTAAAGGAGAACTCCGGCGAACAATGAACCTTTGGTCTAATAAAACATCGATACCTAGTCAAGCGTTCTCTGAGATTTGTTTTCATGATAATCGAATGTAAAGAGTTTTATCTCTAAAAGCTGTTTAGCGTATAATGCTAGTAATGGGGGCATTGACTAAGTAAAAAGAAATCGCTAGTTTATACCACTAACAAGGCTCAAAATAGCCTGTAACATAACGCTGTAACATAATGAGGCTCCATACATGCAAAACGAAGCATTGAGAACTTTACGAAGATACTTTATGAAGACAGTTCACTTCGTGTATACAGACAGGAGCCATCTTAAAAAATAGTCTCGATAAGTCAAACCACGAACGCCGTTCATACAGTTCAGAAGTTCGCTGAACTTCATAGAGTTCAGATCACTCAGCACGACGTTCATGGTTTGACTTATCGAGACTATTTTTTTAGATGGCTCCTGTCTGTATACACGAAGTGAACTGTCTTCATAAAGTATCTTCTTATTAAACGGTCTGTACACTTACAAAGTTCTCAATGCTTCGTTTTGCATGTAGGGAGCCTCATTATGTTACTGCGTTAGACTGGGGCTATTTTGAGCCTTGTTAGTGGTATAAACTAGCGATTTCTTTTTACTTAGTCAATGCCCCCATTACTAGCATTATACGCTAAACAGTTTTAAGAGATAAAACTCTTTACATTCGATTATCATGAAAACAAAAAAACAAAGGTGGCCTAAGATTTTTGCGAATGATTTAGTTAGTGCCATTTGTGCATTCACGCGTTTGACGCGAATTTGCGTCTGCCGCTCATGTGGTGAAGTGTCTGGATATGCTTCAATAAATTATTTTGTAGCTATATGACTAAATGCATGGTGGGATTATGCACAACAAAGCAAATATTTTATCACTTAAAACATTATTTCTACATACCAGACATGTTCATTTTGTATTTAATGTTATTCATTCCATATCTAGATTATATGAAATAGTATTATGATTTAAAGTCAATCAACATATGTGCATAAGTTCGTGTCTGGACGTGAGAGAGAAAAAAATCACAGAACAGATTAATAACTTTTGATGGCTGGCTCTATTTATCATCAAAACAAAAATAAATGACAGCTAGATTAGGTGGATGAGGGCGAGGGTGATCCTCTCTCCGATGCGGGACAACAGGTCAGGTGCCATCTGTAAAAATTGAGGTTAAAATATCCCAAAAATGAGCTACACGCATCAAAAGAATGAAAAGAAATAAGTGCAATGATGTCATTAAAAAACTGACAAGTTATAGTGCTGCCGAGATATTAACCTGAATTAGCACGCTAAATTACTAGCCCCGGCCCGGCAGGTGTCGTAATACCAGTTTCGGCCATGGGAGGCGGTATGCGGGCGGGCAACATAACCACCAGCCAAACTGCAATACACGAGTGAGTCGCGCTCGCGCCGGTGTGTACTTGAACCTGATGTCGTGTGGAAATACAGCCCATTACTACATTTCAGTTCAGGGAAGAGTTCAAAAAATTATTGGTCGACATTATGCATGAGGAATACATTTTGGTAAGTTGTAGCATACTGTATTTTTCAACAGAGTTCATGTCCTTTTTCCATTAGCTAGTAGAGACGATCGGTTCACGTGCGCTAGGGATCTGTGGTGTAACATGTACAAGCGCCGAAACGGTATTTATTCTTGCGTAATAAAATTGACAGAATCTGAGATCTTAACTAACCTGCTTGCTAAGTGTCAATTGCGTGTGTCTCACGGTGAATTCCGGCGCTAGCTTGATCAACATCAGCAAATGCTGTCTGTCAAATTAATTCACTAACAATAAAAGTGTAATATGAACAAAACGAATGCCATAAACTTCAAATAATTACCCAAGCTTTTATTTTCCCATATCGTCGAAATGCACCAGCTTGTTTTTGAGACAGGCGTCTATGAGGCGGTCTTCATCATTTAGTGTTGAGATGTTGTTCATTGAGTCTCTGATCTCTAAAAATCTCCAAATGTTCCACGTGAAACTGCGGTCTTCCAACCTTTTACTATCATGTCAAATGATTTGAATAACATGCGCGATGGTTATTTTCTGGAGCAATACTGCCCCCATCTGTTATGGAATATGGAGTAGGATTTGATTTATTATGTTAGATGGCACCTTTAAGGCTGTAAAGATACTGATACAGGAACTGTAGCCTACATTTCATATTATATAGTATATGCCCCTTCATACCATCAGTATCGTCCCTCATAACCTTAAAGGGATACCCCACTTTTTTTTAGAAATAGGCTCATTTTACAACTCCCTCAGAGTTAAACAGTTTAGTTTTACCGTTTTCGAATCCAGTCAGACGATTTTCTGATATTTAGAAGAATATCAGTAACCAGACAGTTTCTGGTCAGAAAGTGGAGTATCCCTTTAACATGGCAATACTGTGTAGAACATTTGGTGAGAATATTGCTATAATAAATGTAGGCCTAGCTTTTTAATATCTTATTAATAACTCTTTGAAATAGCTTCAAAGTTCTTAATTCCTATAATTGTTCCTATTATAAACAACTTAGTTTTTATTTCTATAAATAAAAATGTGTCCATCATTCTAGTTTTCTTGTGGAGATTTAGGATATATTTGTTAGCGCGGATCATAATGACTAATTACATCCCGTGAAGCAAACTTCATGTTTTATTCATTCTGATGCTGATCATTTTCTATAACACAGAGGGCATATATTTATTCCAATGTGATTAACAGATGAGGAGCTGATAATGTTGACCTCAAGAGAATAATAAATCCTTAGGTCTGATCTTTATCCATCAGTTTGAATGGCTTTTTTTAAAAGTCATTATCACTTTGGGAATTTCCAAAAATATTTGAGGACACTTACAATATGACTTTGCAGTTAAAACATTGTAAAGATGTGTGTGTCAATCTCCCATATAGCAAGTTTTGGTGCTTGAGACTGTTTGCCTTTCAGCTATTTGTACTTTTGTTGTAGATTTTGTACCCTTGCTGTGAATAATGAAAGAAAAAAACGAGTGAATCTTCCTCTAATTGAGACCTGCTACAAAACCTCCTCAAAGGAATATTTTATGAATTTATTGATACTACAAATAACAATTATGACAGATCTACAAAGTATAAACCTTATACAAATGTGTTCACTTCATTGTTTACAAACGGTTCATCGCTCAAGCTAAAGTTGAGTTTCCAACATTAATGTCACTTGCGCTTTATTATTATTTACATAAACAAATACAAACACAAGAAATCTGTCCTCAAACTTTTGAAAGTGCAACACTCGTAAAAATAAAAGTTTCAAAAGGTTTTTTTTCCTCCTTTTTGCATTGACAAAAGAAAAACTGGGTTCCTCAAAAGAAACAGTTTTTCTCAGTGTGAAGAGAGAATTATAATAATCTATAGAATATTTGTTAGACCTATAGAATCTATAGAATATTTGTTTACTAGTATCAATGCCAATAAAGAAACTCTATTTTTAAGTGTATCTGTGTTTTCGTAGTAATCTACCAACTAACTACAGCCGTAAAATGCATTTACACACATTGTAAAGAGCTTTGTGTTGTTATTTTTTCCTGAGACACACTCCATTGTTTAATTCCAACGCTATAAACACTTGACATCAGTCAGGAATCTTAAGATAAAAACATTACAAACATTTGAAATGACATCGGAATATCACATAGAATGCATTTCTATTACAATCAATTTAAAAAAAGCAAATAGTAGTAAAATATCTCAGTCCATCCAGGAGATGTTAGCCATTTCAAACACGAGAGTTTAAGCAAATGTAGCTATGTTTTGCAACTAAGTCAACTAATTTAGGAACTCCTTTCTTGTAGATTAAGGCGCTAATTTCTATTCTATTACCTCGGCCTTCTCTGCTCCATTCCATTGGGCAGGAATCCCGCGATAATGGGAACTGGCCATATGAGGGCAGCGACGCTCCATATAATGATGACTAAAGTCATGAAACAAGCCACCAGAGTGGATTCGATGGGTTTGCGGTTGAGCCTCCAGCTCCGGTCCCCCTTCAGCTCGTCCAGCGCGAAATCCACGCAGCAGAAATGCACGGAGTCGCCCGTCGGCGGACCCTCGGACCTACCCCGTCGGAACCTCCGGTACCGGGACAGCCCGCATCCCACGCAGAGTCGGAACTCCTGCTGGCCGCCCGTGATGCCCAGGTGCTCGATGTACACAGGCGAGATCGCGCGGTTGAAGGCGGCGGAGAAGAACGCCTTGCCGTGGTTGTTGGTGGTGTACATGAGCACGTCGCACTGGAAGCCGAAGTTGCTGTCCCAGCGCGCCACGAGTTTGGTGGGGAGTCTCTCCACGCTCACGTTGCACGTCGAGGAGGCTTCGGGCTCCTCCACGGATCTCTTCGAGTAGCCCACATCCACTTCCAGACTGGCCACGAACCTCCCGGAGGAGTTGACGGGCGGCAGCAGGAGGTCCTCGTCGCTCCAGCTGTGTGCGCAGCGGCCGGGAGCGCTCAGAGCCAGCAGGAGAGTGATGGAGATGCTCAGCATGGCAGACCGCGCGGTTCCTCCAGGCGCATGGTGGTCTCGCACTCGCTCTTTATTCCGTGGAGCAGTCCGTCATGTGTGCGCTCCATGAGCTACGCGCGTGTCCTGGAGAGCGCGTGCAGTGACCGAGCGCACCGTTGCGCGTCAGTGACAGTGAGTTCTGCTCCTTCACCTCACTCTGCTCGCTTCTGCTCGTCTACAGGGGTAGGAGGCTCCACATCACAGCAGAGGCAACTCGTGCACTTCAGATGACAGTCGGCGATCACGTGGGTTCAAAAAGATCATTTTCGACACACGCTGAAGATTGACACTCTTTAACTCACTGGTACTGATTTCACTGAAATTATTGTACTTTATTTTAATTATTTTATTTCATATTTTGTATTTCTACACTCTTAGAAGAAATAGAACCCCAAAAGGTTCTATCAGCGCTACTGGAACCCCTAAAAGGTTCTAAATAGAATCCTTTTAAAGAGTTCAATATTAAGAACCCTTTAGGAATGGAACGTTTTGGGTTCATTCATTATCATTTGTTTTGTCCTCTCCGGATTAAATATTTCATATTATTGACAAACATCAAGACCCTAAATTAAATGCATCTATGAATGCATGTGAATGATCACAAAATTCAACATATGGGGGTTAGAAAATGTATATATTTATATCATTTTATGTAGTTCCATTTCAGTGCCATTTCAGTTTTTCTCCTCCATAAATCAGTGTTACTACAACAGTTTAATAAACAATCAATTAAACTACAAAATATTGCAGAATAATGTAATATATGAATGAATAATAGCCTATAAAGAACCTTTGCCAAAAGCTTTTTAGCATAAAAGGTTCTTTGGAGTTGAGACCCCTATACCCAAATGAACCCTTTTTTCTAAGAGTGTACAGGATTTTATGGTAGCCTACTAAGGTTAAAATCCATTTATTCACTTTTTGAGCATAGACCATTTCCAACTTAAACTGTCATAATGCTTTGGAGCAGACAAAAGTTTGGTCTCTTTATAAAGACAACACTTGGCAGATTATTTCTTAAGTGAAATATATATATATATATATATATATATATATAAAAAGGGGAACTTTTAAAACATTTTTAGTAAAAATTTTACATTTATTGTTATGAAAAATGCACGAAAAGGCGTATAAATATGTTTTTAGTTAGTTAGTTTTACTCTAAAGCTGTGAGAAAATCAAAGCCATAAATCTAAACAAGTTGGGTTCCAAATTTGAGGTTGATTTTGAGCTTTCGGATTTTGTTTGTGCGCAATACCAAACGCTTCCACTAGATGAAATTATTCTCCCATTCATTTCCAATTCCAATTTTTGAGCGCGAAAAGTAAAAGTGTGACTATTTATTTCAGAATGTGTGTGTGTGTGTGTGTGTGTGTTTGTACACAGCACATTTACCAAGCTTTGCACCATTCCAATAAATTAAGAAAATTCTAAAAATAAATAAATAAAAAATATGACAGAAAAAAACCCAAAGGGGGACTTTTTACAGAGATGCCATGGATTTTGGTTCACCAAATAATCTTTCCATTTTTATTTTATAAGAACCTTTTATGGAATTGAAAATTACTAGATGTTAAAAATTCATAAATGATACACCTCAGTAACTGGCCTTGAGTCTAAAATTGTGCATGTTGGTTTCCAACAGCAACTGATTCTTATCTTATATTTTATCAACTTATTTTTTTCAGTTGAGTGATCAGTTTTTATTGAACACAATAAAAACACACTTAAATACATTCCTATTCAAATAGGCTGAAGTGTTGCAAGTTGCCACGTGTTGTAAATTCATATTTTTATATATTTCTCTGCAAAAACAATGGTATCCTTTACATTTGTATTACATATTTGGTTTATTGTTCAATTGTTGCTGAAAAAATGAATTTCAACAGTGAATTGTCTGAAATAGTGATACAAAGAGGGGTCACAAAAGGTCAGCGTGTGTTAAATAACCCGTAACTGAACTGGCAGAAATGTTGTGTTAAATAGACTTTAATATGTGCTGCTAAAATATATATTAATTGGAATAAAAAATTACCCTATATTTGGGTCAGGGACAAAAAGTGTTCAAGATAGCAAAACTCTTGTTTTTTGTAAATGTTTGATGATGTTTTGATTAAATTACTGTAATTTGGTGTAATCCAGCCCATTCTCACCCCCAAGGCGTCACTTAAAGGTGCAATACCTAAGATTTTTGCATTAAAATATCCCAAAATCACAAGGCCAGTGTTATATATTTAGTAAAGATGATAACTCACAATATTTCAAATGTTTCAAACAATGTTTAAATCGCGAGAAAATTGAGATTTTAACCAAGGAAACGGCACGTGTCAGCAGGGGTGAGCTGGGAGTCGCGAGTCAATCGCGTCATATCCGCTTACCTCGGTTTCCGCTCTTACTACGTGTAGTCCTGGACAAATGCGGTAGTTGTAGTTGTGCGTTAGCGCCTATCAAACGGCAGCTTGTTTCGCGCATTTGTTATGGAATGGAGCACTTCTTTTCATTTATTCTCGGAATGTGAACTGTTGGCTGTAAAGGGGGTCGCACACCGGACGAGAAGCGCCGCGTCACGTTTAGGACAACTCCAGTAACGTTATCGAACACCGGACGCGCACTTTCTCATCAGTGTATGGCCAGCAATATTGTTATGTTTAATGACAGAAAATGAAGATAATGTCTGTTCTATGTTATTGTACTGTACAATTAAATACAATCGTTGCTGAGTCTGCATTCTGAAAACTTTACCTCAGATCATCCGTTCACAGAATGAATTGAGAATCTCACGTGAAAAATCTATTAATAATCAGTAATTGTCATTCAAGCAGCTGATTTCTGTAAATGACTGCAAAACTAAATGCATAGATATTGCAGCATAGGGCAAAGTCAGGATCCATTAGCAACGGTTTGAGGCAAAAATAATTACAATTTTATATAAAACTATGTAAATGGCGCTCTGTGGCGCAGCAGGGTTTTGAACACGGTCCTGAAACGTTGCTGGGCGCCGCGGACAGACGCCGAATGGCGCCGCCGGTATGTGTACACTTATAGATAATAATGTGTTCGAATAATTATGTGGTGCAACGCGGCGCTGCAGCTTCTCGTCCGGTGTGCGACCCCCTTAACGTTAATTTTGTGAAACTGTAGCTGTGGTTGAATACTTACACGACATGAAAAGATGTGTCAAATGTACATTGCAGACATCCCAAGTCTCCCGGATCTCCCGCATATTGATAGCGTTTCCCTGATGCCCGCAAATTAGTTCAAATCTCCCGGGATATAATGTTAGAGCGAGACATACATACTGCGCGCATAACATACAGCGCGCTGCGCGTGCACTGTACAGAGGGAGAGACTTTGCGTTTGTGCCTCGCGAACGCGAAAGTTAGCCTTCCCTCCCACCCCCACAATCTTGTTATCGAAATATACCTCCCGGAAATGAATTCTTGCAGGTTGGGATAACTGACATTAAATTGATTTTTTATTTTTATAAAGTTACCAAGGAGGGCCAACCACGTCAACTCCTTGCGAGAGACCTGCCCCTTCAAACCCTCTTCGTCCAGTGACTCGTACAGTAACATCTGTGATAACTAATTTACTTTTGAACCTGACTTTTCTTGCACGGTTATTTCAGTTTAATGAAATACAAGCATGTCATTAAACGCAACGTTTATAGAAATCGAACTTTACCTCATCCATGACAACTAATTTTCGATTCCCGTCTGACTGATTTATCCACGGTGGAGTTGAAAACAACAGTTCCCATCATTCCGCGTTCCTCCACGGCGTCATCAAGCAAAGCCGTTGTTGTTGTTTTGAATGTAGCGCCCTCTAGCGGCATCTAGATCTTAGGTATTGCACCTTTAACTGACGCCTTGGGAAGCATTTGGACATGCTTCAATATCTGACGCTTTAGGCGCCCTTTAGCGTCAGTTAGATGACGCCCAAGGATCGCGTGTACCCTACCCCCACCCCACACCTAAACCTAACCGCGTCCTCTAACTGACGCTTTCCTTTAGCGTCAGTTAGATGACGCCGTAGGATCGCGTCATGTAAGTGACGCTAAAGGGCGCCTAAAACGTCAAATATTGAAGCATGGTCAAAGGTGACGCCTTGGGGTGAGAATGCGTTGTGTAATCATATTCATTATTTGCATGTCTACAGGGTCCCCTATCATTTCTTGTTGTGGTTTTCATAATAACAAAATGGTCTGTTAGTAATATCATAATTTCAAACAGAAGTTCGTTAATAGTTATTCTTTTTTAAAATCAAAAAGTTTGTTCAAGGGTTTCGGCCTTATTGTTTTTGTCATTTACAATAGAAAAATATTAAAATGAATTTTAACGAGACTGCTGAAAAACAAGTTCAGATTGAGGACTGCATAAAGAGTAAGTCTCACCTTGCCGATCCCTTTCCTTCAAATTCCCAAATACTGGCCACTGAAATAAAAAAATATGCTCCACACAATGTGGCAGTGAACAGAGGAAAATGTAAATGACTTTCTTGTTCATTAATTATGCTATAAAAATGTAAATTGCTCCGGTGCCAAAAATGCTAATGGGACCAAGATAAAAGCCTCCTTTGTCAAAGCAGAATGTATGAAAGATTCAGAATATTTCTTTTTAAAATCAGGAAAGAGAGAGAGATTCTGAGTTGCCTATTGGCTTTTTGAAGAACCCCATATTCTGGAAAAAACACACATTTACACTGTAATTAGGTATTGGCTGTCAATCGTCTTGTTTTCCCCCCGCCGGTTCAAGTTCCTGTTTAGATTAGGCTCTCGATGTTTCATTGATTCCAGGTCTTGCATTTCCTTCTCGCCGCTAAAGACAGATTGTTCCACTGTCCCGTCAAAACACAGACACCAGAAACCTCTGTCACACACGTCTCAAACACTGAAATGAGGAAATTAACATAAAGGGTTATTAGTGTTAGCGCTCCAGTAAACTTAAGTGAAAATGAAAGAACAAACTGGTGTGACGTCATTAATATGGAGTCCCTAAAGGGACATGGTGAAGGAAAAATATGAGACGAAATGAAAACATTTTTTTGCATTCCTTCAAGAAACTTTGGAGCCCCTAAAGGGACCTTTGCAAAAATAAAAATGTACAGGCTTTCATGAGCCCACGCGATAGTTTTCTCGTGCGCACGAGATGCGTATCTCTCTATATTTTTATTTTTGCAAAGGTCCCTTAGAGGCTCCGTAACTTTACAAAAATGTTGTGAAGGCAAAAGTTTAGCGAGTGAAGGCAAAGTTTCTCAGGGGAAGGCTCATGCATTTTCTCCCCTGACCCCCTCCTATCTCATATTTTTTCCATCACAATGTGTGTCTCATTTACTGTAAAATCAGGCCAAAACTAAGTTGCTAGTTTTCAAACATCTTGCCAAAGTGAACCTTTCGTAAAACTCACTCTGGCTGGTAAACACCTTAAAGGGGTGATGAACTGAGAAATCAAATTTTCCTTGAGCTTTTGACATCTAAGAGGTCATCATATTATAAGAATATCCTGTAAGTTTCAGAACTGAAAACGTCCTTGTTAGTCCAATAAAAGCTTTTATTGACACCAGGCTCAGCAAACGACTCGTTTTACAAAGTGGGGAACTATGACTTCAAAGGGGATAAAACCCCACCCCCGCAGAAGAAGATGCCCGGTTTAGCCCCGCCCACCGATTCGCGCATTACAAGCATAGCTAAATAACATAGATGCCTACCTCGTGATTACAAACCGGATCGAGCTACCGAGCGATACAGAATATTGTGCAGTGCCTGGTCGTGCACTGTAAAAATGAATATGCTTTATCTAATCACAAGAATTGTGGCAACAGATTACAAGCAATATTATTAATTACATTTAACAAATTAGAATTGAGTAATAATTAATCAAATTAACCTTTTAAAATGAGTAAAGTTTACACCAAAAAATGTAACAAAAATATCTCACTATAACAGACAGACGTCAAAGATGAATTAAGAACTCTTTATTTTATATTGCCAACATTGAAGACACCTGATGTTAACAAGCAGAATCACTGAAGGAGAAAACCGGCATTTTAAAACAAACACCGATCATCATAATGGTGACTTCAATTTATATATTTTTTGGTTGTTGTAAGTTTTACTCATTTTAAATGGTTAAGTTTTAAGGAATAATTGAATTAATTATTACTCAATTCTAATTTTTTAAATTTAATTAATAATATTGCTTGTAATCTGTTGCCACAATTTTTTTGATTAAATAAAGCATATTCATTTTTACAGTGTGGAAGAAGACAGTCGCTGCAAGCGTTGAAACTCATTATAATATGCAAAACTGTTCTCCACTCACAGCAGTGGGCGTTTACTTCCAAGTCTTCCATGCGAGACTCCCATAAAAACAGAGTGTTTTTGAACTAGGCTCAAAACTAGGGTAGAAAATAGCCTATTACTTATTCATTTTGATGTTTTTGAATGTAAAAACCAAGCGAACATCATATGTTGACCTCAGACAACAATATAAATTTAAAAAGCCAGTTCATGATCCCATTAAGTCTAGCAGTGGCCATGGTGATGATGTAATATGTGGGTGTGGCTCTGAGGCTCTGCCTTCTTTAATTCGAAAATCTCATTCAAATCTTCATTCAGACCGAGTCAAACCATAAACACACTGCAGAGTTGCTTTATAGTAGAAATTGAAGTTTTTTAATTGTATTTTTTCAGCTTTGCTCCAACCATCGACTCCTGAAATAACGAGCCCGTTCTCATCCCAAAGCGCCATATAGGACGCTTTTGCAAAAGCGTAAATATCCAACGCACATGGCACCCTTTAACGTGAAATGAGACGCAGATATATTTGGGCAGAAGGCGCCCCCTAGTGGTCTAACCCTTACCCTACACCATACCTAAACTTAACCATTAACCGAAGCGTCTCATTAGACGTTAAAGGGTGCCATGTGCGTTGGATATTTACGCTTTTGCATAAGCGTCCTATATGGCGCTTTGGGATGAGAACGCGTTGAAATAACACAGTCTCATCCCAAGACGACATATAACTGACATATCATACCGTAACTATAATGTGTGTTACTGTTTTTGTGTTAGAGAGCATATAGCGGTTCAATTAAAGTTTTTAAGTAGCTGACAATACGGTATTTAGCTGTTCATTTCAAAAACAGTAACACACCGTATTTTTACGGTATGATGCTGGCAACCACAGCTGCCAGTAGTTTACCGTTTTTTACCGGATTATTTTTTACAGTGAAGTGAGTATACCGTAATGGAAGCAGAACTGAAGGTGATTGGCTTAACTTTACGATGCATCTTCACATGCATCATAGATGTTATGACGTTTTGATGAGTGAATAACTGACGTCTTGGGACGTCTTTTGCCCATACGTCAACATCCGCCTTTTTAGGGTACCCTTAAACGTCGGTTAGATGACGTTATCGGATCCTACCCCAGACCTAAACCTACCTCGTCACCTAACCGATGTTAAAGGTAAAGCGTCAGTTGTATGACGGCCCGGGATCTTCAACCAACGTTTAAGGGTACCCTAAAATGGCGGATGTTGACGAATGAGATCTTCAAAGACGTCACACACTGCTTCCACTGCAAAGGAGATGCAAGTATATCGCACATTTTAAACAAAGGATTGATAATGAGCGGGAGACGCCTCCTAATGAAGTGCTTTGAGAGAAGAAAGCGGATGGTTCTTTTCATAGTAAAATGAATCTTTTCCATAGTTTCATTTCCGTGTTTCACTCTGTCACTTACCATTTTACCCATGTATGATTGTGTGTAAGTTATGTGTGTTTAGATTACTTGTGTTTCTGATTTAGTTAATAAAACAATAAGTATTTGGTTCTGATTCTCTGCTTGCAACAAAGTCAGTTTAACGATTCCTGATCATGTGACGCTCGAAGCGCTGTACATGCTAAGAAATAATTGTTTTTCTGTGGCCATGAAAAATACCCTTTTCTTAGAATCAATGAGTAATCAAAAGTGTTCGCTGGACGAACTGATTATTGATTGTAATATTAAAGCTGCAGTGCGCAGTTTTTCCTTTTTGTCGCCATCTCTGTTGGAAATCTGCAATTGCAGTCAATGACGTGCTGGAAACCCACCAGTACCACTGGAATTAAAATCATTTTTACAAGCTTACCGCTTTGAATCAAGCTATGGCAAGCAGATAGTTTTGACCACTGGCAGAATATGTTTTTTTTTTAATAATAATTATTTTGGATTATTTTTAACTTATAAAAGTTACAGACTGACGTTTTGATTTAGTTACATCAAGTTAATCCAATTAACTGTTTCAAATATTCATAATTAATCAAAAAACGTTATTTAGCTGTTTACTTTTAAAATGTTTTCAACAGGTTTTGACTCATAATGTGTTAAAGTGTATAATAGTGAAAACAGTGAAGTGAAATGTTTATTGAATGTGCAAAACTATTAACATCAAACTACATACAGTAGTCCTGAAATCACCACAGAGTCAAATTTACTTCAGTGACATTCTCGGTTTTATTGTGCTTGATTATTTCGGTGCATGTTAAATAAAAAAATAAAAAAGTGTACAAAAACCCCGGTTGTTGTAATCTTTTATTAAAATATGGAAAATATTTTATTAAAACTCGTCTCCTGGCTGACATCACGAATCCTTCCGTTCTGGTGTGCAACTCCTTTTCCTGTTTTTCAAGTTTACACAAATCTGTCAATTTGATGGATCAAGTCCCGCTCCACATCTTTTCTTGTTGAATATTGTTGCCGCACTGGAATTTCATGTTGCCCTTAATAAGGGCCGGGAGAAATGATCTTAACACTGAATAAATGACATTCCTGACCTTTACTGGATGGTGCTGACTGAATAAACTGGCTAGACTCTGAGACACGCAATATGCAGCGCAGGACCAATTCCCTTGAGAATCCCAAATGATCCGGACGCTAATTAGTGATATTAATGAATGAGAAGCAGGAAGGGGAAAGAGCAGAGAGATGAGCCTGAGGCGCACAGGGGAGGGATAGAGCTGTCAGCATGATAATCCACAGGAACAGTGATGGAAAACATCACAAACACACATCAAGCTCTTGGTTTTGTTCGCGCAGTTCTTCTTACATAGATGATGTGTTGGATACTGCTTTTAAAAATCTTAGGGCTTGGATTAGATATAACACGTAACCTTAACCTTTCACATTGACTTTTCCACTGCAATTTCTTCGTTTCTAAAATCAGTGATTGTTAAAGGGATACTTCACCTCTAGAAATATGGGTTTGTATTTAAAATGGGTCATTTATGTAGAAGAAATGTGAAATTATTTTTGAATTTGGAGCTTTCTAGACTGAGAAAAGCCAGAAAATGTGTTTTTGGCTTATGTGTATGAAAGACAACAACTCCCAGAATGCACTTGCTTCGCTGCCCTATAGGAGGCCACGCCTATACCGGTAACAGAGTGCAGTAGTTAAACAACAAGTCTAGGCTACTAGTGAGTCTCCGTGATGAGTCTGCCCGAAAATGTGTTTTGAAATCGCCCAAAATGTCCGGGATTCGGCTTTTGCGTTCTACAGTCGCCATCATGTTTACCGCATTTTTACATTTACATTTATTCATTTACTGATTTTGAATGCACCGATCAGTACTATTTATGCATTTAATCCTCAAGTGCATTAAATATCAAGAACTTTTGTACTTCTACTCTAATAAAATGTATAATGAGTACTAATAATTTTACTGGAGCAATACTTGATTTATGTATCTTGTCCAACACGGCATGTTAAAACAGAGTAGAAAGATAAAGCAAACCAGGAAATAGCTGGATTATTTCACATTTGATAACTTTATTCAAGTTATGCACCTGGAAACTACTGTTAGACTACCTGAAAAACTCTAAAAACACTGTTTCATTTGTAGCCTTTTTTGTTGTTATATTGTGTTTATTTGTGCCATTTGTAATTTGATTATTTGTTCTTATTGTATTACAGGCTGCTTACTTTTATAGTTTATACAGTAGTATCAAAATTGAAATAGAAAATTGTGATGTTTCACCCAACCCTTAGTCCTGCTGGAGGAGCTCTAAATATAGATAAAATATGATAGAGAAATAGAATGAACAGCTAAAGTAACAGAAGCTCATGCAATATAATACATGTTAATAATGTGAAGGAAATGTTTACTAAGCAAATTAAGCCAACTAATATCAATTATCTCTAAATATTATATATAAATATCTAATATCTAAACTCATTAAATTTCGAGAATAAAGTCGTTGTGTTTCGAGAAAAAACTCGTTAAATTTCGAGAAAGAAGTCGAAATACAATCTTGAGAATAAACTCATTAAATATCGAGAATAAAGTCGTTGTGTTTCAAGAAAAAACTTGTTAAATTTCGTGAAAAAAGTCGAAATACAATCTTGAGAATAAACTCATTAAATATCGAGAATAAAGTCGTTGTGTTTCAAGAAAAAACTTGTTAAATTTCATGAAAAAAGTCAAAATACAATCTTGAGAATAAACTCATTAAATATTGAGAATAAAGTCGTTGTGTTTCTAGAAAAAACTTGTTAAATTTCGAGAAAAATGTTGAAATCTTGAGAATAAACTCATTAAATGTCGGGAATAAAGTCGTTGTGTTTCAAGAAAAAACTCATAAAATTTCGTGAAAAAAGTCGAAATGCAATCTTGAGAATATACTCGTTAAATATCGAGAATAAAGTCGTTGTGATGCGATAAAAAATGTGTTAAATTTCGAGAAAAAAAGTCGAAAAACAATTTTGAGAATAAACTCATTAAATATCGAGAATAAAGTCGTTGTGATGCGATAAAAAATGTGTTAAATTTCGAGAAAAAAAGTCGAAATACAATTTTGAGAATGAACTCATTAAATATCGAGAATAAAGTCGTTGTGATGCGATAAAAAATGTGTTAAATTTCGAGAAAAAAAGTCGAAATACAATTTTGAGAATAAACTCATTAAATATCGAGAATAAAGTCATTGTGTTTCGAGAAAAAAATTAATTTCAAGAAAACTTAAATTTCAAGAAAAGTCTAAATAATCGTGAGAATAAACTCATTATTAGAGATTGCTTACTTTTATAATGTTTTAAATTTAAAAGTAATCAGGCTAGTAGTTTTTACAGTAGTATCAAAATTGTAATAGAGAATTGTGATGTTTCACCCAATCCTTAGTCCTGCTGGAGCAGCTCTAAATATGAGAATGATAGATAAAATATGATAGAGAAACAGAATGAACAGCTAAAGTAACAGAAGCTCATACAATGTATTTGTATTATTAGAATGCATGTAATTTTCATTGACATAAAAAAGTGATTATGTAATGTATGTGACTTGTAACATCATCAGTAGAACAGGTAAACTCTTAGTCGATACTTAGTCGATTTCACAGCCTCTTTCACAGTTGTGTTTATAATAGCTTTCATGGACAATGTTTTTAAATAAAGACCGAAAGAGTTAACGGTAGTGACGTTGAGGTCATGTGACCGTGGTGTAGTTCGTTTACGGTTATTGTTTTTAAGCTTCTCAATCCAGTTTTTTTGAACAAGTAATCTTGAATATAATGTGTGAGAATAAACTGCAGCGCTATATTCTGTTTACACAAGTGCTAGCTCATGCTGCTAAACTTATCGAGTTTCCTAGTTGGAAATTGTACATGAATGCCCTCTCAAATCATATTTACTAACACTTTAAAAAATATTTTCAAGATTTGTTATCACAAAATATTTTATTTTGTCAAATCAACTTTATAATAATTTATTTAGTTGAGATAACTTATTATTTTGAGTTTCTGATGGTTAAATTAATCTCCTTCATTGTATTAACTCACTTTTTACAGTTCAATCAACTTAAAATTTTAAGGCAACCCAGGTTACTTACTTTTTTAAGTTAAACCAACAATATTTTTTACAGTGTAGTATTTACAACATTTTTTCTTTTGTCAAATCAACTTAAATAATTTATTTAGTTCACATAACATATAATTTTGAGTTTCTGATGGTTAAATTAATCTCCTTCATTGTATTAACTCACTTTTTCCAGTTCAATGAACTTAAAATTTTAAGGCAACCAACCAGGTTACTTACTTTTTTAAGTAGTTAAACCATCAATATTTTTTTACAGTGTGGGAAACTCAAGATTCCCGAGTTGGGTGTGCCATAAACTTAAAACATGGTAAACGACTGATGCTCTGACAGCTATTCTTAACTAGTTTTCCCCAAAACAACACATTCATCATATTGTCTGGATATTTACATATGAATAGCCATTTGAAGCATATCGTGTGTTTTATACACAGTAAAAATAACCAATTTTCCAGAATATAGTGCGCTGAATGTTTATGGTTGTCAACTAATGAGACTCTACATTTGATCCAAAATTAAATATCTTCAATACAACCCGAACCAACCCGAGTTATTCTTACGCCCGACGCCTTTTTCTAAAAATAGTACAAATCACACATAGGCCTACAGCATACACTTTCTCATGAGATCGAGATAATAAAATAGAGATCTGTCACTACAAACACACAAATAGAAGAGGAAAGTGGAGGAAATGAGGGAGGAAGATTTCATGTGAGATTTGGACGAGCCCGAGGCACCGAGGGGACATCATTCATCAGAGGGACCGTCACAGACGCCCAGGGCCCTCGAGGACACCGCAGCGAGGAAATAGGATCAGGGAAATGGGCATTTCACATAATTATAATAACCAGTTCATGTCCCGACTAAGATCTTCATAACAAAGAGGATCTAATCACATCTATCTGTGCATGTTGCTTCTATATTAAGTTATACACAGTATATGCGGTATTCTAATCACTGATGTTTGCTAACACAAACTTCACTACATTATTGTTATTATGTATGGGCTACTTCTTCTAAACATGTGTTATAGCCATTTAATTTAATATTCAACAATAATATATGAGAACTGAACTGACCTGGACGATGACATCACGGTTTTCTCCAGAGTGTATATAAATGAACTAACTTAATAACTTTTTAAAACAAAAATTAAACATCACTAAACAACATACTTAAGCTGGACTGTGATGCAATTTTCTCCTAGAAACAAACATTGTCGCATTATTTTCCAGTTATCTCTGTAAAACTGCTTTGAAACACTGTTGTAAAAAGAGCTGTATAAATAAAGGTGACTTGATTTTAGCAGACATCACTGACAAAATGAACAATTATCTTAGCTTTCAAGGGTTTCTGTACTATTTTCCTTCTTTATAAGTTTCTTTCTTTCTTTCGAGTGTATTGCCTCTAGGGTTGGAAAGGATTCCGGGTATAGGTCTATTTTGTCGTACAGAGGGATGACCATAATTACAAGAGAGTTCATGCTGATACTTCAATGTGAGATCACTCAGATCTTCAGGATAAAGTCAGATAGAAACATCAAGGGTTTACTCAAAGCTGAGTCGGCTTTTAGCTACGATGCTGAAGCAGGATCCAGCTTCCAGAAGAGACCAGGGGCCGTATTCACCTAATATTATAGGCCCTGTTGGAGCCATTCTGTGTATTAGGATGGGTTGGCGCTGTGTGCTGCCACAAGTCTGCTTAAGACCAGGGTTAATAGTGCAGGTCGTGCACAGCGAGCTGCATGGTTTGTGATCGTGAGGCACGGTGTGTAATTATTTTTGTTATGTTTACATTTACATTTTACATTTACATTTATTCATTTAGCTGACACTTAGAGAGTCGAGTCCGTGTCGAGACCATAGAGAGTCGAGTCCGAGTCGAGACCAAAGAGAGTCGAGTCCGAGTCGAGACCAAAGAGAGTCGAGTCCGAGTCGAGACGGAGACCAAAGAGAGTCGAGTCCGAGTCGAGACCAAAGAGAGTCGAGTCCGAGTCGAGACGGAGACCAAAGCGAGTCGAGTCCGAGTCAAGACCAAAGAGAGTCGAGTCCGAGTCGCGACCAAAGAGAGTCGAGTCCGAGTCGAGACCAAAGAGAGTCGAGTCGAGATCGAGACCAAAGAGAGTCGAGTCCGAGTCGAGACCAAAGAGAGTCGAGTCCGAGTCGAGACCAAAGAGAGTCGAGGCCGAGTCGAGATCGAGACCAAAGAGAGTCGAGTCCGAGTCGAGACCAAAGACAGTCGAGTCCGAGTCGAGACCAAAGAGAGTCGAGTCCGAGTCGAGACCAAAGACAGTCGAGTCCGAGTCGAGACCAAAGAGAGTCGAGTCCGAGTCGAGACCAAAGAGAGTCGAGTCCGAGTCGAGATCAAAGAGAGTTGAGTCCGAGTCGAGACCAAAGAGAGTCGAGTCCAAAGAGAGTCGAGTCCGAGTCGAGACCAAAGAGAGTCGAGTCCGAGTCGAGACCAAAGAGAGTCGAGTCCGAGTCGAGACCAAAGAGAGTCGAGTCCGAGTCGAGATCAAAGAGAGTTGAGTCCGAGTCGAGACCAAAGAGAGTCGAGTCCAAAGAGAGTCGAGTCCGAGTCGAGACCAAAGAGAGTCGAGTCCGAGTCGAGACCAAAGAGAGTCGAGTCCGAGTCGAGACGGAGACCAAAGAGAGTCGAGTCCGAGTCGAGACCAAAGACAGTCGAGTCCGAGTCGAGACCAGAGAGGTTGGATAACCTAAGGTTGGGTCTCAAACCAGACTTAAAGATATCTTCAAGAATATGTAAAATATTTGGTGGTTACAAATTGGCCCCATACACAAACAGTAAACCAAATATACCATGGAATCATTTACACTGTAATGGTAAAAAGGCCACATAGTGGTGTAAAGGTAATTTTATTACAATTATGACTTACAATTAATACAATCAGTAAGTGCTCTTTCACATAACATTACTGCACATGAATTCTGTGTGGCTCTTATATGCAACCTGAATTATGGATGATAAGGCAGACATTTTCAATACATAGTTGAGCTAGAGGCTCCACGTCACATCTGACCTGGGTCCTGGTGCATTTGCACACCGCGAACGTTATAGTCTCAAGTCATACGCAGATGCGATAATATGTTCGAGTACGAGTCAATTCCGAGTCAAAATGCACAGCACATGAGTCCATGACAAGACAGAGACCATTAAAATATGTCTTGAGTACACAACACTGCATTCAAGCATGAAAACCTGTTCTAGTAGAGCCCAAAAACATAATCAAGACGTTAAAAAAGGGCACAACAGGTCAACCTTTAATATAAACAAATCATCAGTTGCAGTTTCACCGTTGGACTCTTTGGAGGGCACAGAGCCGTCGGGGGTGAAGTGAACTTACAGTACAGGATTCATCCAGTGTGAAATGGAGCCTGTGTGTGATTCACTCCCGATTTCACAAATCTAAATGTTTCAGCAGTAAACAATCTGCTATTGAGAGATAAAAGGGTTGCTAAGGTAACAGGGAAAAACATCCAACACTGAATCTCCATGCCTGGCAGCCGTGACAGAAAACTGTGTGACTCGTTTCAATGCTTAAGTGTCCGTTTCAAAGATTCAGAACATTCAATATGTTACAATGATGTAATAAAAAATACACAAATAAAAAAGAGCCACAAGGAGCAGCAATAAAAGCAGCAATGGCTCATGTGGATGATTAGGTGATACAACAGAAATATATATTTTCAAATATAATGGTTTTTTTTAGTCCTGTAATCGTTTGACAAAATGGGTTACAGCAACACACTGGTGTCGAATAAAAGACAACTGATCACTCCCTCTCACTGTTAGACTGAAAAAGAGAAGTCCCAAATCACCTGTAAAAATGTTTATTGGCATAATATATGAGATATGGTGTGTGTGTGTGTGTGTGTGTTATTTTTAAACTGTCTACATTTGTGTCTTTATGTTCAATGTTTGTAGAGCTACAACTATGAAACTAACACTTTAATAAATATAATATCAGTTCAAAAGGCTACACAGCTTTGGTGTTTTTGAACATTAATAACATATAAACTGCTTTCTGGTGTCCAAAAACAAGCAGGTTATTGGTGGGGTTTTTTTAGCCTGCAAAAATTGTAATCATTTGTACAAATAATAATATAACAATGCAATGCAAAAATACTTAAAATAAAATAAATGACTGAAGACCCCAATAATAATAATAATTAATAATAATTTTTTTATTAGGTACAAATGACTTTATAACTGAAGGCTAAACCTAATGAATTAATATCTGACCAGGATAACTGATGTCTGTGTTCATATTGTCACAAACTCCTCATTAAGCATTCATGAAATGTTATTGACTACTGTGTATCTGAAGAATGTAAAATGCATTGATATGTTTGATTAACAGAAGGTCTGCTGTCACTTTAAGACCTGACACACAGCTGAATTATATTCTAACTGTTTACATTCACTGCAGACAAACACTCGCTTGTGTTTGAGTCCATCAGGGTATAGTCGGGCCACCAAGACAGACAAAATAATAACATTTTATACCTACATTTTTATTATTGTTGTTTAGGTGTTTGTTTGTTTGTTTGTTTGTTTCTGCAAGATAATGTAGCCTATACTGACAGTACTTTTTTTCAAAAAATATCTTACACATTTTCTTAGCAGAATGTCTAAACATTTTCTTACAAAATGTATAATTTGTTTTTTAAAATATCTTATAAATTTAGACATTTTGTTAGAAAATGTATTACTTACAAATTTCTTCATCTGTTAACACCTTGTGAAATGAATACCGAATTTAGTGAAAATCAGCCACAAGGTGGCACTATAACAAGCAAATTTATGTTTTATTGAATAACTCCACAACCGTTTGTATGGAAGCTTGTTTCCACTATACTGGATAAAAAAATAAAATAAATAAATAATAATAATTGTGACTTTTTATCTCACTAATGCGAGATATGATTTCAGAATTGTGAGAAATAAAGTCGCAATTGTATGATAAAAATTACATCTCGCAATTCTGACCTTATAACACATAATTGAGAGTTATCATGCCATTTTGAAGGGAAAAAAGACTAAGCTTTTCTCCCTCAGAATAGTTTATATCTCGTATTTCTGACTTTACAACACGAAATTGCGACTTTTAATCAATCAATTCTGACTTTAAACCTCGCACTTCTTGCTTTATAACACGCAATTGAAGAAGAAGGCTGTGATAGTGATGTTGTCCACTAGAGGAGCCACGGGTAATGAACCGTTTTCTATCGGTTTCCATCCGTTTGAATGGAAATAAAAGCATTTATCTAGTTAATTTGTTTAACTATGGTTTGTAGATAGTATAGTTTTATATGTGTACAAATCTGTGAATTGTGTACAGATAACCTTTTTAGACCCCAATAAAGGAAATTCTTCAAGTTGCTAGACACGATTGAATATAATGCTGTCTATTTAATAGGAACAGATAATTTCATGTTTTTTTTTTCATGATAGTATCTAAAAAAAATTATAAAGACATTTATTGTTGTGGTATGAATTATACAACAAACACTCATTTGTTAAACTGCAAGGAAGGTTATAAGGCAATGAAAAGGATTAAGATAAATGAATCAGATAAATAAAGGATTGAGCAGCAAATTATAGCCTATCTTTACATTCATTTGAAATTGTCCTGTGATATCTTGATATGATATGCCATTCAAGTACATTTTAAATGTTGAATGTGAGTCTGCACATAGGCCCTCAAACCCCAACCTTTAGGAAGATTCACGATAGACTTTGCTACAAAAACCACATCATAAGATAAAATTAAATTGAATCGATAATCATCCACACTGGTGCTTAGATCCCGATGAGTGTGGCTCATGAGGAAGCAAAATTATATTATTATTATTATTATTAATATGGAGAAACTGGTAATTCACAACTTCTTTATGATCATAGACTGTCAACAATCTTTCTTATGAAATTCTCTCAATACAATTAGTAAGTCTTAATTTGGAAAATGTCCTTTGTTATGACTTGCTATACTTTTTCACTCAACTATGGCGGAAACGGGCTTAAATATATAATACATATGACTCTGAACTCTACTGTGTTTCTGTGAACTGCGCCATTGCCTCGCGCATAGTTTTAAATAAAGTTGGCTCTATTTGAACAACATGGCGGCGCCCATGTAGCGGTGTGAATCTGTCAAATGTCAGTGTATCGTGTGTTTATGCGTCACCAGAATGAAGCTTTGAATGGATTTATAATATAGACCACGCGGAAAGGATCGCAATATATCGGGACAGGTCCTGTTGTTCGTCGACGGTTGTCGTGTAAGTAGAACGTGATCTTTCAGTTATAAACATTTGGCAGCTAATGTCTCCTTTGTGTGCTACTAGAAATTCTGGCATTATCACTGAAAAAGTTGATATTTTTTTTTAAAGAATAATGTAAGGCTATAACACATTGCAAATGCAAATGCTGGTCTGGCTCTTTTAACACTCATTATCTCACTGAAAATCGTGTTGTCTTTGGAGTCCAATATGACAATGATTCTTCCATATTGGAAGATGAGTAACCATAGCAACGCGACCATCTCCTTCACTTCTCTTCCACAAACTGTGTATGTGTGTGTGTGTGTAAACCTGTGGGCGGCTGTCTGAGAGAAACTCTAGTCCTCAACATCTCGCATGATTTCAAGAGCCTCATGTGCGTCACACAGATTCGCAGCTGTTTGATAACTGGGTGATTGAATGAATTGGGTGCTTATGAAAACTAATCTACATGTCATATTGTATACGTTTATAAATGTGGTTAATCATTATTTTGAATATATATATATATGCTGTTTCATGGGGTCTGGATGAGCGGCAACTCTCTCTTGAATCTCAATCCCACATGGAAGTGACTTAAACTGCACTTCATCCACTGGCCGCTAGAGGCAGGCTCTAAAAGATAGTCAATCCCATAAACCCCCGTGTTAAAATCATAGACCGTAAAAGAAATGGACACAGTGACCCCATAGACTTCAACGGAGAAAGTGAAGTCAGTTAGAAGCACTCTCTTCCTGATGGCCGAGCGACTGCGCCGGCTCAAACTGAGCTTGACGACGGAGATGTGACGTGAGCCTGTCTCACAGTTGTACGTCTTCTAGTCGCTGTGCCGAGAGGAATCTGAATCTTTCCCTTCTGAATCTCATAGAGCCAGAGATCTTGAGTAGAGTTGTCCATGGGCTATGGGCTTCTCCCTCGACTTTATGTCTCCACGTCCCCCCGGTTGCACATGAGCTTCTCCTCCTGTCTATACGGTGATTCCTCTACTGTGCGACAGAGAGTCACGTGGTTATGACGCAATCGTTCGCCTATTTTAACAAAAACTGCTTCTACGTGGCCATGACGTAAGATACAAGCTAATGAAGCATTTTATACATTGTCGTGTTTCTTTAGAAATAAATAATGAACAAATGGCGTCTTTAAATGCCTCAGATGTGAAGTTATTCGCTGTCAAAGTGACGCCAAAATTAATGCGAGTCAATGGAATGCTAACAGCAGGTGAAGGTCTGCTAACCATAGTTTACTATACTTGGATACATGGATACTTCCCCACCCACAAACACAACACCACATAAATATAAAACACAAAACAAAACTGAATCTGCTGATGCTCGTCAGGCCAAACGTGAATCGGATCGACTTCGGACGAAAACACGGATCAACATCGGCAGAGCGTTTGAATTATGGAGAGACCTCCGCTGTTTTTATTGTGATAAATTACAAGTTTTCAGATATGCTGAAATAATAGAAACTAATGAAATAGCAGAGTAAACTACAACATACATGAGACATGAAATGAACACAAAAGACTGTTTCAGGATAACAGAAAGTCGGTGCTTTAGGATGTAACTGTTATTTTCTGTACTAGATCTACTGTGTAACGTCACTCATCCGCTACTATCATATTGTGTATAACACACACTTCCAGACACGTTCACTACAGTTATGTGACTTCCTACGATCTTACTGATACGCTGAAATTATTCAGTCTAGTTCACTAACCGTTTCCGTTATCATATTATACATTCCCCGATGTTGACATTGCTGATTGTGAAAGACACACGGATAGTTAGTGAAGTGCCTTATGCTAGATAACACCATAAATGTAACGTCATCATGGTACGAGTGCATTAGTTCAGTCAAGCTGATAACAGTAGCCTATTACTGTAACGTTGCAGTGGGAGTTTATATTAGTTTCCAGCATGTTGTGTGATGATTTCTCCGGTGTGTGTAAAGTCACCGTGAGTGATCGCTCTTGTGTTCGAGCACGAGCGCTCTTGGAAAAATTAGTTAATTAGTGCAATCTGAAACATCACCGATAGAGGGCGCTAAAAAATACATATAGCACCTTTAACTTATAGTTTATTGAATTGTCTAAACTCATTATCACATTTGCAAATGTGCTGATATTTGGGAAAACATTATAGATTTAGAATTACGAATTATAGATTTATTATAGATTTCAATTACGATACGTATTTTTAAAGGCCGTTTTCTAAGCCTAAGTCAGAAATCTTCACTTCAGTAACACTAACACACACACCAAACTTTACGCTTATTCCTATCTATATTCTGAAGGTTTTTCCAGAGGGGTTTGTTCATGCATCATTCATGCGCTTTTAATTCTTAAAAACGCTTCTGGCTAATAGCTATTAACGATATTTAGTGATCAAATTCCCCTCTGCAAAAACATTAACTCTAATATGTCAACAAAATGAAACGAGAACTTTGAACTTGACTTCATATCCAATCTTGAGATTTCTGTTCTGTTTTTTTTTTTTTTTATAAATCATTTTTAAAGATGTAATACAAAGCGATTGTACTGTTTTGTCTTAATGTACTGTGATTAATCAACTGGTGATTTCTATTAGTTACAATTTTTACCCTATTCACGTGTGGTGTCTTTTTCTAGTGTATAATATCAATTAAAATCTAAAAGAGAATAAAGATGAAAATGATATATAAAACATAAAGATAATCTAAAATAAAAGGCTTTGTCATTTAAAAGACCCAAATGACACTCATTTTGACCTAGAATGAATTATAATGAAAATTCTTTTTCATGAGAAAATGACACTTAAAGTAACTCTTTCTTCTTTCTGTACTGAAACATTTCACGCATTGTGTTTGTGAAGATTGCGCTGGTGAATTATTTTTATGTTTAATGTGACCAGTATAGAAGTTTTTGTAGGTGTTAAAACATTTGTTTCCAAGGGGACAGGTTTATTGCCACTTTACAGTCTGGCATGTTGCTATAGTTACGCCACAATATGTCTTAGTCTATTCGTTTCTTTTACAGACCAGACATCTCTGCACAATACGCCATGACAATGAAGGAACATTTCATATTTTGCATTAATCATCAGGCCACAGTGTTATCTTCCGCTTTAGTGTCCGAGTTCCCAGTGTGACCTCTCTCCTCCTGTGCTCCTGAAGGTCCCGGGGTCATGTCTGTGTGGAGGGTCACCGTGTGCCCGTGGAGGCCGGGGTCGCGTGTCCAGCTGATCCGGGGTCTGTTCAGTGAGTCCGGGGAGTGGGAGCGGGACTACAAGGCCGAGACCCGGCGTCGAGTGGAGCAGAGCTGGAGCGCCCGGATCCAGGAGCAGTGGAAGAGGGATCAGGAACACCAGGTACATCCCATCATGATGACCTGAGATTATGAGCAGTAGATGATTGTAATATTGAAAGATATCAAAGGTGCTGTCTGTAAGAATGACTAGTGGTTGAAACAGGTACTGCGGTCCAATTCAAAATATCGGAGATCGTCGTTTCTCCCGCCTCCTCAGACTCGCCAGTTTGAGAAACGCAACAGGAACGAGCGCAATGGACAATGAAAATTGGCAAATTGGCAACTAGAGTATCACAGACCAAAACAATAACACACATTCCAGCCTGGAAACACACATTTCAGAGTGAAATAACTGGCTGTAGAAGTGCTTTTCAGAGAAACGAGTGTGAACTTAGCATGTTTCCTCGATTATATGCAAACATATTATGCTTTAGTAGAGTGAAAAAGTTACATACAGCACCTTTTAAGATGGAAAGATAATAGAGCAACAGCTGATTGTCATTATATCATGGTCTGGGAGAATACTCGATTCTGATTGGCTGCAGGGTATCCATTAAAAAGTGATAGAGGACACCTAGTAAAGGAGTTCTGGGGCCCGTTTCAATAAGGAGGTTCAACCAACTCTGAGTTGGTTGAACGTCCTTATTGAAACCTTTCGCCGGCCCCTCATATCATACCACATCAGTTATCTTTGTTATTTCTAAAATCGGGTCAATCACAGAAAATGCTTTTTCCACTATAAGAAAACTTTATTTAATTTAACGTAACAATGAATTTCTATCTTCACACTTCTTACCCAAGAATAAAAAGCCAGATAGCCTACATGGCAAGCCTGAGCTTTGACAATTCCTTATTAAAAAAATGTTTTATGAGTCTAACTATCGAGGTTTTAAATAACTAGAGATGGAGGTTTTTGTACACCACACACAAAGCACTGAATTTTTTTAAAATTTTTTTTATTTGACCTTTATTTTACCAGGAAAGAAGCACATTCAGATTAAAAATCTCTTTTACAAGAGCGTCCTGGCCAAAACTGACAGACACAGCACATTTGAGTGTAACAAATAACATCCAACAATACAAACACATATATACACACAAGCAACTCAAGTACAATTTCAAAATCAAAATACAGAACTAGCTAAAACATCTACAGCCCGATGTTTCATTCTCTAAATCATTTAAAATTGATTTAAAAGTGTCCAACGAAACCAGTTTCCTCAGTTTCAACGTACTTTGTAAACGAAATCAGTTGATAAATGTCATTTATTTTTGTTTTTTATCCTGAAAAACTGCAGCTCATCGTTTACTTTATTACAGATTTACAGCAAAATGGCGGACGCGTTGACGTATCACAGCAACGTTATATGTATTTATTAAGTCTATGTTCAGGATCACTTGAAGTGTTTGATTAGGGTTGGAGATAAACTGTGCAGGACAGTCGATCGGCGGGAGCAGGATTGGGCGTCCCTGTCCTAAATGAAAGCAAGCGGTCTAAATAGAGGGAAGATGTGACACTCGTGAACTGTAGTGCCCAGAGGTGAAGGAAGCGTCCGCACCTCATAAGCCAAAGAAATTGCGTCTCACCCAGAGATCAGTGAGCCCCAAAACACACAAACAACTGAGAAGAGCTGCGCCACTGGCAGTGCCAGTCGTATTACAGCTTTAAAGGAGTAGATCACTTCAGAATTACAATTTCCTCATAATTTACTCACCCCTCATGTCTTTCTTTCTTCAGTTGAAGGGGTCGAAGATCTAAATGAGAGTTTCAGTTCAGTTTCAAAGTCTCGACACGATCCCAGCCGAGGAATAAGAGTCTGATCTAGACAAACCATCGGCCATTTTCTAAAAAAAAAAATATATATATATATATGTATATATATATTAGGGCTGTGCAAAAATTAATTGTGATTAATCGCATGCAAAATAAAAGTCTGTGTTTACATTATATATTTGTGTGTGCTGTATGTAATTATTTTGTATATATAAATACCTATGCATGCATGTATATATTTAAGAATTATTTGCGCTTAAATTCTGTATATATATATAAATACATAATCTATATTATATAAATATAAATATTTTATATATGAATAACACATTTTATTTAATATATACATGCATGTGTGTGTATTTATATATAAAAAATAATTATATACAGCACACACAAATATATCATGTAAACACGGACTTTTATTTTGGATGAGATTAATCGCAATTAATTTTTACACAGCCCTAATATATATATATATATATATATATATAGATATATATATATATTATAAAAATGCCTGCTTATTCGATCCGATGGCGGTAGTCGATCAGAGGCGAAGGTCTCACGCGTGTTCCGACTCTTCTCATGGAAATAGGATTTTTCATTAAATGCAATACATTTTATCTTATGTATTAACTCGTTATTTCATCTGACTCCATAAATGAAAAGGTTTTTCAATGATATCTGTGCATCATTAAATCTATGTGAATATTTGACTAATTCTTTTAACTCTAATTAAAATAGAGTTTTACACATTGTGCTTTCAGTGGCGTTGATGTGTTTTTACATCACAAGCACGACGTCTCTCCGTCATGTCCATCGCTCCATCCAAAATGTCCATGTCTTTCTTTCTTCAGTTGAAAAGAAATTAAGGTTTTTGATGAAAACATTTCAGGATTTTTCTCCATATAATGGACTTCAATGGGGTCCAAACGGTTCAAGGACCAAATGAGAGTTTTCAGTGCGAACAGTTCAAAGGGCTTTAAACGATTCCAGACGATGAATAAGGGTCTTATCTAGCGAAAAAATCGGTCATTTCAAAAATAAATGCAAAGTTTAAGTTTTATAAGCTCAAATGCTCGCCTTGGTCTGTTCTGTGATGCGCGTTCGTGACTTTCCTGTTCGAACTCGTTCATCAAAATGAATGAATCTTTTTTCAGGTCATTTGGTTCATTCAACGAACGAAACGAACGAATTGACTCGGAAAAAGATTTCGAACAGGAGAGTCACACAGAACAGAGCAAGGCGAGCATTTGAGCTTATAAAACTTAAACTTTGTTATTTATTTTTGAAATGAGTGATCGTTTCGCTTGATAAGACCCTTATTCATCGTCTGGAATCGTTTAAAGCCCTTTGAACAGTTTGCACTGAAACTGTCTTTTGGACCTTGAACCGTTTGGTTCCCATTGAAGTCCATTATATGGAGAAAATCCTGGAATGTTTTCATCAAAAACCTTAATTTCTTTTCGACTGAAGAAAGAAAGACATGGACATCTTGGATGACATGGGGGTGAGGAAATTATCAGCAAAAGTTTTTTTTTAAAGTGAACTACTCCTTTAAGCTCATTTTAATTAGGTAAATTGAAGAAGCAGCAAAAATCATTATTCCCCAGTGTAGGAGACTTAGACCTATGGACACTTTTCTGAGACATTAATGGTGTTTCTTGAGAGACGTTGTCAATGTTAGGATACGCATTAATAATTCTCTCTTTGAATGCGAGAGGTGTGTATGTTCTTCGTGTATCCTGTAGAGTTACAGTATGTCATGTTTCTGCTTAGAGGTTTTCATTGAAAGAATCCCTTCCGTCTCCCAGCGGACAGTATGTGTGTGAGAGAGTCTGAGGCATTACCCTTACAGAGACGCTGCTTTTGTTCAGGTGGCTTTTAAGCCGTACACATTGTGCTTTGAGTGGCGTTGATGTGTTTTTCTATCACGAGCACGACGTCTCTCCGTCATGTCCATCGCTCCCTTTGTTTTGTGGAGTTGCTGACTGCATTTATTAATGGCATCATTCAAAGACTGGTCTGAAAGCTCAAATCACGAAGTACGTGGATCAGACTTTATCCATCCAACCCAAGCCCACAGAATAATCACATTCAGTGTGAGGAACATTAGGACATTTTTATTTGAAGCTAAAAGTTTTGGAAAATAAAATATGAAAGTACAAGATTGAACTTGGATTCTTTTATGAGGGAATGAAATGCTCATCTTGTGAATGATATAATCAGAAATGGCTGTACAATACAATATATAACTGGCCTGTATTGTCATTGATTGGAAGCAGGGTCAGAAATTAACTTTTAAATTAAGGGGAAATATTTCTCTATGGGCACACACACATGCATGCATACAAAATGTATTTTTATACAATTTTCAGAAAAGTTTCCATTTATGAACTCTAAACCTGTAATGACATTTTCCTCACACCTTAATCTTATTTTTCCCACTCATTTTAATGTATTATTCAAGTTAAAAAGTATTTATATTAAAGGTGCTTTATATTAAAGGTATTTTTAGAGTAATAGGCTACAGTTATCAGCTTGACTGAACTAATGCACTCGTACTATGATGACGCTACATTTATGGTGTTATCTAGCATAAGGCACTTCACTAACTATCCGTGTATCTTTCACAATCAGCAATGTCAACATCGGGGAATGTATAATATGATAACGGAAACGGTTAGTGAACTAGACTGAATAATTTCAGCGTATCAGTAAGATCGTAGGAAGTCACATAACTGTAGTGAACGTGTCTGGAAGTGTGTGTTATACACAATATGATAGTAGCGGATGAGTGACGTTACACAGTAGATCTAGTACAGAAAATAACAGTTACATCCTAAAGCACCGACTTTCTGTTATCCTGAAACAGTCTTTTGTGTTCATTTCATGTCTCATGTATGTTGTAGTTTACTCTGCTATTTCATTAGTTTCTATTATTTCAGCATATCTGAAAACTTGTAATTTATCACAATAAAAACAGCGGAGGTCTCTCCATAATTCAAACGCTCTGCCGATGTTGATCCGTGTTTTCGTCCGAAGTCGATCCGATTCACGTTTGGCCTGACGAGCATCAGCAGATTCAGTTTTGTTTTTTATGTTTATGTGGAGTTGTGTTTTGGCGTTATCAGACTCATGTCGTTCGCTGCAGTGCCGTCGCGTAGACTATATAAAGGAGAGAGGCTCGGGAGCGCGCATGCACGTCACATCCGATGGATTTCGCAGAAAATCCGACCCAGAGACTACACACATAAATAGGAATATTGGCCTTCAGAGGTAATAGCAAAACCCCACAAGTGGATCATTGTAATGTGTGATTACAACCCCTTCACACACAGGCAATAAAAAAAGGATTCATTTTATAAAAAAAAGTTACATATAGCACCTTTAAAAGTGTTATTTCATAAATGAATTAACAACAAAGCCTTGTCACTAAAAGGTCACATTATTTTATATTGATCTATTTTATTGACCTCGACACAGTCTTCTTCATGATATAATTTCCTGTTTTTTTTCTCTCCCTGCATGCTACAGTAGTTTCACTGTATGACTTTGTTGGTCGTATGACATGACTGTCATTAAAGGGTTAGTTCACCCAAAAATGAAAATTAAGTCATTAATTACTCACCCCCATGCTGTACCAACCACATAAGACCTTCGTTCGTCTTCGCAACACAAATGAAGATATTTTTGATTAAATTTGAGTTTGAAGTTGAAATTTGAAGTTCAAGAGATTGCGTCGTGGAAATCTCTTGAACTCTCGTCTCAGGCCTACAAGGAAGAAAAGGAATAGGCGAATAAAGTCATTATTTTTTTTTTCCGCACAAAAAGTAGTCTCAACGCTTGATAAACTTATAATTGAGCCGCTGTAGTCACATGGAATATTTAAACATTTTCTTCAATGATTTTATGGGCCGTCAAGTTTCATTCCCTTAGGCAGCCTATGTAGCAGTGATCCACCTCTCAGATTTAATCAAAAATATCTTCATTTGTGTTCCGAAGATGACTCTCCTGTTCGAACTCGTTCTTCAAAATGAACGAATCTTCTCTCGAGTCAACTCGTTCATTTTGTTCGTTTATTCGATTCACGTTTGGCCTGACGAGCTTCAGCAGATACAGTTTTGTTTTGTGTTTTATATTTATGTGGAGTTGTGTTTGTGGTTGGGGAAGTATCCATGTATGGATAACTTTTGCTGATAATTTACTCACCCCCATGTCATCCAAGATGTCCATGTCTTTCTTTCTTCAGTTGAAAAGAAATTAAGTCTCTAATTTCCAAACCATCTTTTGGACCTTGAACCGTTTGGTCCCCATTGAAGTCCATTATATGGAAAAAATCCTGGAATGTTTTCATTAAAAATCTTAATTTCTTTTCGACTGAAGAAATAAGACGTGGAAATCTTGGATGACATGGGGGTGAGTAAATTATCAGCAAAAGTTTTTTTAAAAGTGAACTACTCCTTTAATCCCAACATGCATCTCAAGTACAGAATATGTCCTTTTCATTGATATCAGGTGCTTTATATGGGTTTTCTGCTGTGGTTTGAAGGCGTTTGGCTTCTAAAATTAGTCTGACCCGGAGCCGAGACCATTTAACACCCTTCGCTTTCATTCCCCAGACGTGTGTGCAGCATCTGCTTTGTTTTACATCAGCGTTACACTCTTTTGTTTTCTCACACTGTTTGTTTTCACATGTTCGCACTACACAAAGGCTTTCTTACACCGTCATTGGCTTTAAATAAAAAAATATGCTTCTCTTGTGCTCCGAATAGATTTCAGTCGGGTCGACTCTGTGTAAGCCGACCTCAATTGTTTATGTACCAAATTTATCAGAGTTTCCACACCGTATGTACAGCCATCTGAAGATGGATTCGCGAAGGGAAAGGCTTCTTGGAGAGATGCGTTGGAGATGTATTCTCTCCCAAAATGTGTCCTTGTCTCTTTCAGCTGCTGAATAATTCAGGCCTTTTGACCCGCGCTGATTAATGCTTTCCCAGTGCGGCGAGCTTCTTCAAAGCCGTCATGAATCATTAAAACTGCTGTGGAGAGAGTGACTGAATGAATGAGCTTTAGCGGATGTCGCAGGTCAGTCTGCGTTCAGACAAGTATTGTGAATGCCTCATGTTAGTATGAGAACTACTCCACCATATTAAGTTGTAAACTTGAGCTGCCGCTTTACTAAGCGTGATCGCGTGTGTTTGACCAGGACGATCCAGCCTGAATATTATTACGAGCAGAAACGTGAACGTAGGCCTACCATAAGTGCAATTTGTATGATTGTTGCTAACGATAGGCGATATGATCAAATTTTTATTTCACGATATGAGAAATTCTATTTCACGATAATGATATACATCAAGATAAGGTAATTTCTGTTTATTCTGTTATTAAAAATAAGACAAATATAAGCAAATTGCAAACATTAAGTCAAATAGGCTGCAATATAACAAAACTATGAATTAAACAAATAGTTTTTTCAGGTACAATAGATTTATTTAACATCATGTAGTTAGAATTAGTACAGAAATGTAATAATCAAATATAAAAACAGAATATTGCATAGTCTTCACGGCATGGATTAAATATAAATCTTAATACAGGTTAAAAAAAATTATTCAGTTATATTATTTTCAATTTTGTTTGATTCACATTAATGAGGTTTATTATGCTGCTGTCACTTTAAAACCGAACGCACGCACGGATCCATTAAACTAATACACATCCGGTTTACACCCAACTGTTCACTTTCACTGGACACATAACCAGCTGTGTTTACATGAACAGGCATTCGACCATTCAAGCGCAATAAGATGTGAAAGAGAACTGAATTTGCGGTCGCATGCTGAGAGACTCGACTTTTCTGATGTGCGTCTGTGAGCAACTCGTTTTGGAGCGGCCCCTTTAAATGAAAAGGAGATGCGTCACACCCCGCCCGCTCTCCAGATCGCTGAGTTCACACTCGGTTCAACTCCACCCCGTTCGGCCATTTTTGTAGTTTGATTAGAGATATACAATTATATACTATAGCTTCAAAGAACCGTTTTATTCACACGTTAATAAAATGTCAACAACAGAAGACTTGTCCATCAAGCCTTACATATTCCAGCCAGAGCGAGCGAGTCGATAAAGACGACGAACCTGCTTATGAACCTGCCGAACCATATGGATGTATTGGTATGCGAGTTAATTGTTTTGTGTTATTAGTGAAAGTCGACTATTTCTCTTGTTAAAACAAGCACACTGACAAGATAAATGACTACGGTCTAATCTTACCACAAACGATCTGTATTGATAATATAATACATTTAGAAAAGCATCAGAAAAGCAGCTAAATGAGCATTGATGAAACTCAAGAACGATAATACTGCAGACGTGTAACGTTACAGAAAAACAAAAACAAAGAAAGACAACGGTACTGCTAAACCATGACCACCATGAGTTTTAAGAAATTAAAGTACTTTATTTTTATTAACGATATTTACAGCTTATCGAAATGCTCTGTTTGTCGTCTCCAAAAATAGAAGGAATTTACCCCTCATTCAGACGAAGTCAATCGGCAAACACTTCTGTATACTGGTGGAGGCTGTTGAAGTGTTGTTCAAAATAATTGTTCAAAATACGTCAACGAGAACAGAAGAACAGGTTGAAAAATATGACCAAAATGGAATATAAAGATATAAATGAAGCACCTGAAGAGAATAATTTTATCTTTTCTGTACTTATAAACACTCCAAATATACAACAAAAGGCATTTAAGAGCTAAAAAAGTGGATTTTGCATGATATGTCCCCTTTAATATCTTGTTTCTTGTTTTCTTTAATATATTTCTGTGTAAACTTATATCCAATTTTATTTCATTGCCACAAAAACACAGACTTAAAAAACAGTTTTATCTGAATAATTAATGTAAGTGCATTTATAAACTTATAAACTACATTCTCCAAAAATTGGTCATGTTAACTTTCAGTATAAGTGCCTCACCAGAACATTGCATTTTTTTTTCTAATTATTAATTTTACATGTATTAATTTAGCAGAAGCTTTTATCCAGTTGAGGATCTTAAGAAGGCAATAAACACGAGATGTGCCAGTAATACAAAGTTTCAGTTATCGTTCAACATAGTACAAGCTAGAACAGCGAGGGCTTAAAGGGATAGTTCACCCAAAAATGAAAATTCTGTCAGTATTTACTCACCCTCATGTTGTCCAACCCCGTAAGACCTTCGTTCATCTTCGCAACACAAATTAAGATATTTAAGATATTAAGATCGCTCCTCCATACTAGTCCATAGGCTTCTTGAGGGAATGACTCTTGCTGTCCTCGAAAATCATTAAAGACATCGTTAAAATAGTCCAAGTGACTACAGTGGCTCAATGTTAACTTTATCAAATGACGAGAATACTTTTGTGTGCAAAAAACAACAAAAATAACGACTTTATTTCAACTATTCGTTTATTTCTCCGTCAGGTTACTAGTTTAATAGCGTAAGCTTCTGTTATTGTACGTCACACGCATCATCACACACATGACCAGCGTCGGCCAATAGTGAGCCTACGTGTGACGTAGCTCTATGCAATCACACTACGTTAACTGACTACAGGCTCATGGAGAAGGAAGTGAATAGTTGAAATAAAGTCGTTATTTTTGTTTGTTTTTGCGCACAAAAAGTGTTCTCGTCGTTTGATAAAGTTAAGATTGAGCCCCTGTAGTCACTTGGACTATTTTAACGATGTCTTTAATGACTTTTCGATGCCAGCAAGAGTCATCCCCTCAAGAAGCCTATGGACTAGTATGCAGGAGTGATCTTAATATCTTAAATATCTTAATTTGTGTTGAGAAGATGAACGAAGGTCTTACGGGGTTGAACAACATGAGGGTGAGTAAATACTGACAGAGTTTTCATTTTTGGGTGAACTATCCCTTTAAGGAATAGTGAGAGCGTAGAGATTTATTTATTAATGTTTATTAGCAGGATGCGGTTATGTGTTCACGGAAGAGATCAGTTCTCATATGCTTCTTGGAAACCGCGAGGGATTCGGCTGTCCGGATGTGGTTGGGAAGATCATTCCACACCCTTGAGAGTGATTTTGTGCCTCTCTGCGGTGAAACCATGAGGCGTCGCTCATTTTCAGGCTTGTGGAGGAGATGTAGAGCGTAGATATGGACTCTTGGAGAGAGCGAGGGATTGAGGAGCTGCTCTGTAGGCAAACATCAATGTCTTGAAGTTGATGCGAGCCGTATCCGGAAGCCAGGACGGAGATTTAAACAGAGCGCTGACGTGGGCTCTCTTGCGTTCGGGATCATTTGCAGAGGTTTGGTTGCACATGTTGGAAGCCCAGCTAGAAGAGCATTGCAATAGTCCAGTCTAGAAATGACAAGGGCCTGGACGAGAAGCCGTTCATGCTCTGATCTTCCTAATGTTGTGCTGTGCAAACCTGCTATTTTTTGGGATAATCCATATTGAACACAAATGATTTCTTTACAACTTTAAGGGTGTTTTCACACTTGGCAGGTTTGGTTTGATTAAAGCGTATTCTAGTGTGATTGCGCTGTTAGTGCGGTTCAGTTGAAGAAGTGTGAAGAAAAACCCTCTGGTGACAACAAACAAGCAGACCGAGGCGCTGAAAAGATGAACTCGGAAAAACTACTGAGGTTCGCATGAAATATGAACTCAACACGGACCAAAAACAGTCATAATGTCAGAATATTTTATTTTATTACTCTATTAATGACAGAATGCTCAGCTGTTTTTCTCATCATAGTCGTGATTAGGCATCAATGGTAAGGCATAGTCGTTTCTCAAAAGCATCAATGGTTTCTTGTGATACGTTTGGGAAACGCAGTCCTGTTTGAATGCATTGGCGGCAGTGTGTGATTGATTGCTTCTGACTTGCAGCATTTGCGTGTGTTCAGAAAAGCAGGAAAATAGTTAGACTACACAATTATTTACTAAACAGGTTATTCATCCAATTTAATGCATGTTGTACGCATTGCATGCAACTTCTTGTCAAATAAAAGAAATCACTGGTAAAAAAACCCAAAAAACTGTAGTATCGATATTTTTATTTGAGTATCGATACTTTCGGTACTCAACGTCCGTATTGATATATCGATACTTTGCAGTGTTGGGTAAGTTACTCTAAAAAAGTAATTCATTACTAGTTCTTAATTACCTCTTCAACAGTGTAATTACATTACTGTACTAATTACTCTCTCTAGAAAGTATTTAATTACTTTTAATTACCAATTACTTTCAAAATCCCATATCAATCTCAACCAGCTGAATAATACAAGGATAGACATGAATCTGTTTTAATTCTTTCAAATAAATCCTATAAAATTGCATGAATTATCCTTAAACTGGTGAGAAGCCAGTACAAAACACTCAGGCATGACGGCGTAACGTTACGATTATAACATAAGACTATAGAAAAAATGACAGACAGTTAACAGTTTTACATCAAACTGCGACTTTCTTGATTTTAACATGTATCTGTTAAATTGACAAACATCATATGTGTAATTCAGGGCACAATTCAAACCATATGAAACTATTTGTTGTCTCTCGCCATTGACTACCATAAAATATTTTTCCATAATAAGGTCCCATGGTCGACCGGAAGGGGAGGGGCTTAGGGTCTCAATTGACCGTTAGAGTTCAGTTCAGGCATCAGAACCGCGTCTCCTCACAGCAGATCTCGGCTTAAAGGGTTAGTTCACCCAAAAATGAAAATTCTGTCAGTATTTACTCTCCCTCATGTTGTTCCAACCCCGTAAGACCTTCGTTCATCTTCGCAACACAAATTAAGATATTTAAGATATTAAGATCGCTCCTGCATACTAGTCCATAGGCTTCTTGAGGGAATGACTCTTGCTGGCCTCGAAAATCATTAAAGACATCGTTAAAATAGTCCAAGTGACTACAGGGGCTCAATCTTAAGTTTATCAAACGACGAGAACACTTTTGTGCGCAAAAAAACAAACAAAAATAACGACTTTATTTCAACTATTCACTTCCTTCTCCATGAGCCTGTAAGTCAGTTAACGTAGTGTGATTGCGTAGAGCTACGTCACACGTAGGCTCACTATTGGCCGACGCTGGTCATGTGTGTGTGATGCGTGTGACGTACAATAACAGAAGCTTACGCTATTAAACTAGTAACCTGACTCGCGCAGAGGGAGAAATAAACGAATAGTTGAAATAAAGTCGTTATTTTTGTTGTTTTTTTGCGCACAAAAGTATTCTCGTCGTTTGATAAACTTAAGATTGAGCCCCTGTAGTCACTTGGACTATTTTAACGATGTCTTTAATGACTTTCGAGGACAGCAAGAGTCATTCCCTCAAGAAGCCTATGGACTGTATGCAGGAGCGATCTTAATATCTTAAATATCTTAATTTGTGTTGCGAAGATGAACGAAGGTCTTACGGAGTTGAACAACATGAGGGAGAGTAAATACTGACGGAATTTTCATTTTTGGGTGAACTAACCCTTTAATCTCTCGGGATTCCTGGCACTGTTTTGACTCCTTTAAAGGGATACTTCACCTCTGGAAAGATGAATGTGTATTTAAAATGGGTCATTTTTGTAGAAATGTGAAATTATTTTTGAATTTGGATATTTCTAGACTGAGAAAAGACAGAAAGTGTATTTTGTGGACGAAACACAACAACTCCCAGAATGCACTTGCTTCGCTGCCCTAGGAGGCAACGCCTACCGGTAACAGAGCGCAGTAGTTAAACAACAAGTCTAGGCTACTAGTGAGTCTCCGTGATGAGTCTGCCCGAAAATGTGTTTCGAGATCGCCCAAAATGTCCGGGATTCGGCTTTTGCGTTCTACAGTCGCCATTCATCATGTTTACTGTGGCGAGCGGGATGAGTGCGGGCCGCGGGAGAACGGTCTCGTGTCTCTCATGGACGAGTGGGAATTTTCTTAGCAATGTTAAAACACACATCAACCGATCACTTGTTTAGCGTTAATGTAAACACTACATTCAAATTCACCAATCAGAATGAATTCAGTTAGATTGAAACAAAAGCTGTGCATGTAAACGATGAATGGCGACTGCAGAAAGCAAAAGCTGAATCCCGGACATCGACGGCCGGACATGTCCGTGAAAAAGAGGACGGTAACCCCTACTACTCAGCTTTCTCCACAGAACAAGAGCCTGCTAGCTTAGCTTCCAAAAAAAGATGGCCGACACTATGTATTCATTCTGTGAGTGAGATCGCCCTCTATGGGCGGGTTGAGGACATGCGGGACAGACCCGACTACTGACTGTAGTCTTTAGCCTCTCGACAAAAAAATCCTCCGATGACGGAAAATTACGATTTTTGCGTTATCAGAGGATTTTTTCCAGACAAAAACTACATAAATCTCTCGTCTCGGGGATATGAGGGTGGAAAGCATGGCAATTCGAAAATACTACAGGTTTTCTATTAATACAAATCCTGAAGTAGCCCGTTAAACATTTTATAAGCTTTCCACAAGTCTTTAGCTGGTAAAAAGGCCATCATATTTAGCTGCGCACATACATCGAGCGCATTTAGCCCAGCATGCAAAATTGATTAGGATGTTCAGTATGTCCCGTTGTGAAATATCCGTCATTAAAGCTGACTAGGGGTGTAACGATGCCCTCATGTCACGATTCGATACATATCACGATACATATCGATACATATCGTATCATACTGAACTCACGCTACGATATTATAGCGATATACTAAAAAATGTACTGTTGATTTAAAGTGCTAACTTTGATATTACGTTCTAGGTTTAAATGAATAGGCTTGGACTTGGTGCTTGTAACCAAATATAGGACAATAGAGATACCAGAATAACAATATTCATGATTCTGATGCTAAAATTACTGAGTTATTGTAGATGCTTTCACCGACTAGATATATTTCAAATAATGTCGGCCACTTTTTACTAGTAACATCAGACATTTGGCATTATTAGGACCCACAAATATTCCCCCATTGCATTATAGTCAACATTATATGTAGTAGTTCAATGTAGTACTTGCATTAAAACTCTGAAAACACCAATTTTTTCCTCACACCGTAATTTTTATTTTGGGTAACTATCCACGATACGTATCGTTGCGTTTTTGTATTGCGATGTATTGTGGCACGATATATTTTTACACCCCTAAAGCTGACCAATCAGGTTGTGAACATATTCCTATGCCTTTAGGTTCGGTGTTAAAATGCCAATGTGAACGCTAAGCAGACCAAAGTGAAGTGTGAACACACCCTAAATCTTTAACCCCTTTTTAGAAATTCTTAAAAAAAATACCTAATTGGAAAAGACACTGAATAATTCTTGTTTTTCATGTTCAGAGCTCCCGGAAGAAGTTCTACGTCCTCTCCATGTTCCCGTACCCGTCAGGTCGTCTGCATATGGGTCACGTGAGGGTTTACACCATTAGCGACACCATCAGCCACTTCCAGAGGATGAAGGGCCATCAGGTAATTTTACTCTTAGACGCAGTAATATCCGAATTTACTCTGCTCTGTCAGCGCCACACACACACAGTTTGATCCATTTTTATATTCACCCACCTACACACAGACACAAACACATTCCCATGAAAGCAAAAGCTGCAGTCGAGGTCTGCCGGAATGATGTGTGTTTTAATTATGAGGTGTGTGAATAATGGAAACGGTGTGAATATGTTCTTAATTAAAGCTGCTCCTCAAACTTTGTCTATGTTGAGGATGTGCGCACAGCTTTTGAAAACACAGCCTTTTCTAAAGCCCGAAGCTCACAGCATCATCCGTGTGAAAGATGCTGTCAGTTCATAACGAGGAACGGCAGGTCATGACGGACATCATTATCCCGATGCTCGGTGTTGTTTAGGGGTGGGTGTTGATATCATTTTGATATAAATTTTTGGTATGTTTTATCTTACCTCAAGGACATCCAAGATGTAGGTGTCTTTGTTTCCACAGTATTTTGATATTTTTAGCTATTGTTATGGACCGTTACAAAAAAAGTTGGCAAAACCGCACACTGTGAGACCGATTACAGCAATTCTGAACCATTTTCCTTAAAATAACCTTCTGTAAACCTAATATTATCAAACTTTGATTGTACAGTACATCTCATTCCATACCGTAATTCCCACAATGCATTGCGACGTGACGACATAATCTCGAGCTCTATTGTGAAAAGTCTAGTCAAACTAGATTCCCTACTCTAAATTCTGATTGGACGAATGATGTACAAATGCTGTGTGAAATAGCAAAATGTTCCTTTATCCCTTGTGCATCAATTAAAAAAAGTTACTCATAGGTAAAAAGAGGACAAAAATGTCCATGTCAAAAAACTGTCATAAAAATGTGACGCTTTGGAGCACAGACTTAAGTTTGGTATCATTTTAAAGAAGACCCTTTACAGATTATTGCTGAAGTAAAAAAAATGATAATAAGTAAATCCAAAAAAAAGTTATATAGGTATAAGTTTTATGGAAATTATTTATAAAAAAAATATTTTATATAAAAAATATATTTTATAAATCAGGTTGAATTTAAAACTGCAATAAAATCAAAGCCATGAATCTAAATAGGTTGTGTTCCAAATTTGAGGATGATATCTCAAAAAATGAGCTTTCGGTAACAGTTTGTTTGGGCGTTGTAACATATTTTCCCAATTGGGTCCCAGCAAAACCCCACTGGAGCTCACAGTGATTGGATCTGAATTTGCAGTTTTTTTCTCTCAGTATTACAAACACACACATGCGCACACACACACTCATATTTTTTTATAACACACATACTAACCACACTCACACACCCACACAAATATTGTTGCATAATTTATCCAGTTGGCTCTATAATATGCCGAAGCAGAAAACAGGAATAAAGCGATATTTGTTTTATAGGCCAAACTTAAAAAAAAAATGACACCATCTGATGAAAAATAGTAAAAAATAAAATTTTGAAGCCTTGCCATCAGAATGAAAGCCTCTTAACAAAGGTTGCATAATTTTATAGTTAACTGAACCGGGGATTAAAAATGGCAGTTTTAATGGGTTTCAATGGGGACATTTTTGTCCAAAAGGTGCTGAATACTCCAAAAAGGGAGTATTTTTTGTACCTAATGCAAAGAAAATGACGGTGAAATAGTAAAATTCCAATAAAAATACACACCTGTGCCAAGTTTTTTGCAGTTAGCTTTAACACCGGCAAAGTGATCAAAAAAACAAAACTGAAAAGGACAAAAATGTCCATAAGGATGCACAAGGGGTTGTCATCTTGGTAACTTAGACTTAGACTTAGAAAACTTTAATGTCCCCGAAAGGCAATTTGTTGTACAATACAGGCATATTGACACATAATCCACAACACAAACATTATCTACATACACAATGTCACATATATTCACCAGTTATCATAGCTGTCAACATTGAACATTGAAAATAAGGGAGTTTTCCCGGAATCCTTCCCCAAAATAAGGGATTTTTTTTTTTTACACGATTCTTACCCACAAACTTTAAAAAAAAAGTCTAAAGAGCTAATAACTAGCCTAGAAACTAGTGTCATTTAAAGAAAAAAAATCTACATTTGGATTAGCGGTGTGTTGGTCTTGCCTTTACGACAACAATTTCAACTGTTATCACATCTTCCAAAACCCACAAAATAGGGAAGTGGGCCGTCTGTTTATTTCAATTACATTTACACATTTTATGTAGTTTTAAAGAGCCTATATTTAGCCTGGTGGTTGACCCAGAAGACACACTCTGTTGTTATTGTAGCTTATCCCATCTTTATATCCTCCTGAGGCCCAGAACTATTTTTTTCAAAAGTTTTTTCTTCTTCTTTGTGTAATCATTGTTAAGAGCATAAGAAACAAATGAAAAAAAAAAAAAAGAAAAGATATTTTATTCACATGTTACATGACATTAAATTATATATAGGCAAAACTAATGGCAATATAAATCCATTATTATAATTATTATTTGTTTAAATTAGATTGATATCTGAATTTATATAAAAACCTTGACTTTCAAACATGAAAATGTAAAATGTAGGCTATTCGAGTACAAAATGACATATAAACATCGTTTCCTATTTTTTATTTTTTATTTTTTGCCTGGAAACGCTTTCAACACGCTTGCGTGTCGCGTGAAAAAATAGGCGTCAGTTCTATTTCTAGCATGCACGCGTTTTCTGGAGTGTGCAAGCTCTAATCTGTTAACATGGGAGCCGAAATAAAAACGGACACGCCACACTCCGGCCAGCGCGCGCGGCGCCGCATCTGAGAATAAACGACTTCAAGCCGAGTCAGTCCGAGCTCGTACGTCTCACACAATCAGAGTAAAAATACGGGATATTTTACGGGAAAATACTAAAACGGGAAGACAGCGGGAAAAGAGTAAAAATACGTGAGAAACCCGGAAAAAACGGGAGGGTTGACAGCTATGCCAGTTATACCCCTCCCCACATCTTATTTGATTGGGTTATTGCCATGGGAATGAATGTTTTGCTTGATTTGTTCTAACCTTAGGATATCAATATCTGTGGCTTGAACTCCACTGAAAGTGGACAGGTTGTATTCATACAAACCTTGTCTGCCTTCTGTGCCAATCTGGTCAGATATAGTTGGTACAGGTCTACGTAACTAATTAGCATATTAACATATTGTAGTAACATGTTGCTATAAATAGCAGTTCTGAGATCTCAACCCAATAGAGCATCTTTGGGATGTGGTGGAACGGGAGTTTCGTGCCCTGGATGTGCATCCCACAAATCTCCATCAACTGCAAGATGCTATCCTATCAATATGGGCCAACATTTCTAAGCACCTTGTTGAATCAACGCCACGTAGAATTAAGGCAGTTCTGAAGGTGAAAGGGGGTCAAACACAGTATTAGTATGGTGTTCCTAATAATCCTTTAGGTGAGTGTTTAACCAGATCAAACTTATGGCAGGAAGATGTGTTTCTGTTTAAAGCGAATAACATTCTCGATAATTTGAGCTTGCACATCGTTAAAGGTGCATTGCGCGAGTCTCTGAGTTTTTGCAGAACTACGCCCCCTCTGGCGACAAGCGAAACTGCAATCAGAGGTGTGCACGCTCATGAACCACACACACACACAAGCTGTTCATAACCAAAGGAGCATCAGCCGCACACATCTTTTGTTACAGTCATAATGAGGTAATAAAGTTAGAAATCAGCGAGTCATTTAAAACATATGAAAGGAAAGGCATTCGAGTAAATTACACACTTATATGTGTGTGTGTGTGTGTGTGAGGGTAAAATGGGGGTAGTAGAAAACTTCGGTTTTTGTTTCCATCTATCTCCATGTTGAAGTGTTTTATGTGTTTACTGTATCAACTTATGATTGTATTATTATGGAAACACGTTCATGAACAATATAAGTTATTACTTTGATCCCGTTTGAGCCCTAGAGCCGACTGGAGATCTCTCCATTTTATTTTCTTTGTCTTGCGTGGAGTTTGCGTCGGGTTTGGAATGAACTACAAGCAGGTCTCTTTGAATCCATCTTCTACTTTTGTGGAAAGTTGACTAAAGTTGTGTCGCTCGAGTAGTCTTCGCTGATGCGGAGAATGGCGGCGAATACACAAACCTGCCAGACATCGCCAGGCGAACGTGAACGCGCATGACGTCTCAAACTCCGTCCCGAATCCCTCTTATTTATTTTACTGTACAGGATTATAGAGGCGATCGCAGTGATCAGAGAAAGGCTCGTTCAGCCCATCAGGCGATTGTTTAAGCATGTATGGGTTAGAAAAACGGCTATTTTTAACATGAAATGTTGCGCAATGCACCTTTAAAATAATAATTACAATATTACTGTATACGTTTACATTATGTCACACATCCCTGGGCTTCTCTCTTTTACTCTCTCTCTCTCTCTCTCTCTCTCTCTCTCATCCATCTCTGTCCTCTCCGTGACGAATCCCTCTCTCCTCAAAGGACAGGCAGCATCTGGTGTGTGTTGTAAGCACAGCACTAAGTGTGTGATGATTTAATGGAGCTCGACGAAGCGCTACTGTTGATTGAATTGGAATTGACAGCGTTCAGTTTCGACTGCTTCAACGAAACAGAGCGACAAACTGAACGAGTGAGCGACTCTCGCTCTCAGCATGTTATCAGTGACTTCAGCTGCGATTTACCTCATGTTTGTCCTTAAATATTTAGAGAAAAGGCCTGTCTGCCTCACTGGTGACTTAAAGGGATACTCCACTTTTTTTTTTTGAAATAGGCTCATTTTACAATTCCCCCAGAGTTAAACTGTTGAGTTTTACCGTTTTTGAATCCATTCAGCCGATCTCCGGTTCTGGCGGTACCACTTTTAGCATAGCTTAGCATACATCATTGAAGTGGACAAGACTATTAGCATTTCTCCAAAAAAAGTGTTTCGATATTTTTCCTATTTAAAACTTGACTCTTCTGTAGTTACATTGTGCACTATGACCGACGGAAAATGTAAAGTTGTGATTTTCTAGGCTGATATGGCTAGGAACTATACTCTCATTCCTGCGTAATAATCTAGAAACTTTACTGCGCAATGATATGACGTGACCGTGACTAAGTTTGTGTAGTCATGTTGACGGAAGGTAGCCAATTTTCACATCATTGTGCAGTAAAGTGTCTTGATGATTATAAAACATTACAATTTCTAATGTTTTTGAAAACAAGTCATTTATGTTCTCCAACGCTGCATTTAATCAAAAATACAGTGTAACTGAATATATTTTAAGATATTAATAATTAAGTAATTAATTCCTGTGATTTTTTTTTTTTTTCAGTGTCACATGATCCTTCAGAAATCACTCTAATATGATGATGTGACGCTCAAGAAACATTTATGATTATTATTGAATGTTGAAAACAATTGTGTACACGTACATATATAAAGTTTTTGTTCAGTTCTTTTAACATTGCATCGATGCCAAACCACCAAATGAGAGTTTCCTCCATATTTGACGTTTAGCCAAGGCTAGTGTGATGTTTAGATTGGTCAATAATTGATCAGTGAATGATGCTTTCACTCTCTCTTTTCTTTCCTTTGACTTCCATTCAAGCAAATATGAATGCAAGAGAAAACTGAACTCAAGTGTTCGAAAGCTCAGTTTGATGAATCCCGACCTGTGAATGTGCATCACATGAAGACGTGTGACCAATAGAAGAGTATGACGAGTAACAGCGTGACCAACCCAGAGCACAATCTTTAAAGCAAGAGTAGATTGAAGGTTTCTACATTGTGGTTTTGTTATTATTTGGTATGAGTTACATTTGTTCAGTGTGACGTCATATCAGTTTCTGAACTCATAATGTGATGAGCACAAGGTTTGATGGGTCCTCTGCTTCGGTCAGATCCTGCTGATGGTCTCTTACCTCGCAGATGAGTGTGTTTCCAGCATTATCTGTTAGCAGATGTTTCACACCGCTGTGTGTGTGTGTGTGTTCACTGTTCAGCACAAACTGTAGACACGAGTGCGCTTTCTTAGCCATGATTGGCACTTGTGTTTGATGGCTGTGTCAATGCGTTGTTTTCTCTATGATTCTGTGAAAGATTTTTAAAAAGTATTTACAGCGCTTACTCACTGTACACACACACACACACACACACACACACACACGTCTGGTTCGCTATCTTTGTGGGGACTTTCCATCGACATAATCATTTTTATACTGTACAAACTGTATATTCTCTCCCCTTACACTAACCTTACCCATCCAACACACACACACACACACACACTACACTGTAAAAATGAATATGCTTTATCTAATCAATAGAATTGTGGCAACAGATTACAAGCATAATATAATTGAACAAATTAAAATTGAGTAATAATTAATCAAATTATTCCTTAAAAGTTAACCATTTAAAATGAGTAAAGTACACCAAAAAATGTAACAAAAATATCTCACTAACAGACAGACGTCAAAGATGAATTAAGAACTCTTTATTTTATATTGCCGACATTGAAGACACCTGATGTTAACAAGCAGAATCACTGAAGGAGAAAACAAACACTGATCACCATAATGGTGACTTAAATTTATATTTTTTTGGTTGTTGTTGTAAGTTTTACTCATTTTAAATGATTAACTATTAAGGAATTAGTTTGATTAATTATTACTCAATTCTAATTTGTTCAATTTAATTTAGAATATTGTTTGTAATCTGTTGCCACATTTTTTTTTTATTAGATAAAGCATATTCATTTTTACAGTGTAACCCTAAACCTACACAGACACACACACTATCCCCATTACACTAACACTACCCAACCAACACACACACTAACCCCTAAACCTATCCATCACAGAAAACTTTCTGCAATTTTTACTTTTTCAAAAAAAAAAAAAACTATGATTTATAAGCTTGTTTTCTCATGTGTGCATTTAGGTTATTCCCACTGGGATAGAAAAGCATAAACACACAGACACACACGCAGAACTTTACACTCCCTTCTGTGTTTTATAGGATTGTGCTCTCACGTTAAGGTGGCCCTAAGAGTGAGCAATAGTGATACTCTCTTTATCTGGCAGCACCACTGACAACATGACTTTATAAACTAGGTTTGCACCGCGATTAATCAACGAAAGGGAGATGGTCCTCTTGTGCTCAAATGTAAGGTGTCAGTAGTTTATTGTTAGTGAATGTTGTATATGACAGTCGAAACAAGGGCTTGGGCTGACTTATTAATGTTCATTGTCTTCACTTAACGAATGAGATGCAGCCAGTTGCCAAGGATACGGCATCTCCGTCTCCACTCACTCTGTCCTTCTCTTCACAGTCCCCAAAACAGTCTGTTCACTTAAAGGTACAGTACATCATGCAGTTTGGAACAGTCATTTCTTAATTTTGAGTGATTTATTCATTTAACATTTAACACAAAATTCTGTCATAATTAACATCATGTCGTTCCAAACCTGTAAGACTTTCATTCATCTTTGAAACACAAATAAAGATAATTTTAATGAAATCTGAGAGATTTCTGTCCCTCCATTGACAGTCTACGCAACTACCGCTTTAGTTAGAGAGATCGTAAAGAGATCATAAAGAGATTGTAAAACTAATCCATGTGTATTCAGTGGTTTAGTGTGAAGAAAAGCCTAAATTAAATCTGTTCATCATATAAAACAAGCAAGACTCTTTTGAAAGTCTCTTCAAAATCTTTTTTGAAGTGTTAAAGTGGTAGTTGTGTACACTCTCAGAAAAAAGGTACAAAAGCTGTCACTGGGGCTGTACCTTTTCAAAAGGTACACTTTTGTACCCAAAGGCTGCACATCGGTACCTTAGTGGTACATATTAGCACCTAAAATGTACATATTAGCTCCTGAAATTACATATTAACACCTAAAATGTACATATTAGCACCTAAAATGTACATATTAACACTAAAATGTACATATTAATACCTAAAATGTACATATTAGTATCTAAAATGTACATATTACCTCCTAAAATGTACATATTAGCACCTGAAATAGCCATATTAGCTCCTGATATGGACATATTAGCACCTAAAATGTACATATTAACACTAAAATGTACATATTAATACCTAAAATTTACATTTTAGTACCTAAAATGTACATATTACCTCCTAAAATGTACATATTAACACCTGAAATAGCCATATTAGCTCCTGATATGGACATATTAGTACCTAAAATGTACATATTACCTCCTAAAATGTACATATTAGCACCTGAAATAGCCATATTAGCTCCTGATATGGACATATTAGCACCTAAAATGTACATATTAACACTAAAATGTACATATTAATACCTAAAATTTACATTTTAGTACCTAAAATGTACATATTACCTCCTAAAATGTACATATTAACACCTGAAATAGCCATATTAGCTCCTGATATGGGCATATTAGTACCTAAAATATACATATTACCTCCTAAAATGTACATATTAGCACCTGAAATAGCCATATTAGCTCCTGATATGGACATATTAGCACCTAAAATGTACATATTAACACTAAAATGTACATATTAATACCTAAAATGTACATATTAGTACCTAAAATGTACATATTACCTCCTAAAATGTACTTATTAGCACCTGAAATAGCCATATTAGCACCTGAAATGTATATATTAGCACATAAAATGTACATATTAGCACCTGAAATAGCCATATTAGCTCCTGATATGGACATATTAGCACCTGAAATGTACATATTAACACTAAAATGTACATATTAATACCTAAAATGTACATATTAGTATCTAAAATGTACATATTACCTCCTAAAATGTACATATTAGCACCTGAAATAGCCATATTAGCTCCTGATATGGACATATTAGTACCTAAAATGTACATATTACCTCCTAAAATGTACATATTAGCACCTGAAATAGCCATATTAGCTCCTGATATGGACATATTAGCACCTAAAATGTACATATTAACACTAAAATGTACATATTAATACCTAAAATGTACATATTAGTACCTAAAATGTACATATTACCTCCTAAAATGTACATATTAGCACCTGAAATAGCCATATTAGCTCCTGATATGGACATATTAGCACCTAAAATGTACATATTAACACTAAAATGTACATATTAATACCTAAAATGTACATATTAGTACCTAAAATGTACATATTACCTCCTAAAATGTACATATTAGCACCTGAAATAGCCATATTAGCTCCTGATATGGACATATTAGCACCTAAAATGTACATATTAACACTAAAATGTACATATTAATACCTAAAATTTACATTTTAGTACCTAAAATGTACATATTACCTCCTAAAATGTACATATTAACACCTGAAATAGCCATATTAGCTCCTGATATGGACATATTAGTACCTAAAATGTACATATTACCTCCTAAAATGTACATATTAGCACCTGAAATAGCCATATTAGCTCCTGATATGGACATATTAGCACCTAAAATGTACATATTAACACTAAAATGTACATATTAATACCTAAAATGTACATATTAGTACCTAAAATGTACATATTACCTCCTAAAATGTACATATTAGCACCTGAAATAGCCATATTAGCTCCTGATATGGACATATTAGCACCTAAAATGTACATATTAACACTAAAATGTACATATTAATACCTAAAATGTACATATTAGTACCTAAAATGTACATATTACCTCCTAAAATGTACATATTAGCACCTGAAATAGCCATATTAGCTCCTGATATGGACATATTAGCACCTAAAATGTACATATTAACACTAAAATGTACATATTAATACCTAAAATTTACATTTTAGTACCTAAAATGTACATATTACCTCCTAAAATGTACATATTAACACCTGAAATAGCCATATTAGCTCCTGATATGGACATATTAGTACCTAAAATGTACATATTACCTCCTAAAATGTACATATTAGCACCTGAAATAGCCATATTAGCTCCTGATATGGACATATTAGCACCTAAAATGTACATATTAACACTAAAATGTACATATTAATACCTAAAATGTACATATTACCTCCTAAAATGTACTTATTAGCACCTGAAATAGCCATATTAGCACCTGAAATGTATATATTAGCACATAAAATGTACATATTAGCACCTGAAATAGCCATATTAGCTCCTGATATGGACATATTAACACCTAAAATGTACATATTAACACTAAAATGTACATATTAATACCTAAAATGTACATATTAGTATCTAAAATGTACATATTACCTCCTAAAATGTACATATTAGCACCTGAAATAGCCATATTAGCTCCTGATATGGACATATTAGTACCTAAAATGTACATATTACCTCCTAAAATGTACATATTAGCACCTGAAATAGCCATATTAGCTCCTGATATGGACATATTAGCACCTAAAATGTACATATTAACACTAAAATGTACATATTAATACCTAAAATGTACATATTAGTACCTAAAATGTACATATTACCTCCTAAAATGTACATATTAGCACCTGAAATAGCCATATTAGCTCCTGATATGGACATATTAGCACCTAAAATGTACATATTAACACTAAAATGTACATATTAATACCTAAAATGTACATATTAGTACCTAAAATGTACATATTACCTCCTAAAATGTACATATTAGCACCTGAAATAGCCATATTAGCTCCTGATATGGACATATTAGCACCTAAAATGTACATATTAACACTAAAATGTACATATTAATACCTAAAATTTACATTTTAGTACCTAAAATGTACATATTACCTCCTAAAATGTACATATTAACACCTGAAATAGCCATATTAGCTCCTGATATGGACATATTAGTACCTAAAATGTACATATTACCTCCTAAAATGTACATATTAGCACCTGAAATAGCCATATTAGCTCCTGATATGGACATATTAGCACCTAAAATGTACATATTAACACTAAAATGTACATATTAATACCTAAAATGTACATATTACCTCCTAAAATGTACTTATTAGCACCTGAAATAGCCATATTAGCACCTGAAATGTATATATTAGCACATAAAATGTACATATTAGCACCTGAAATAGCCATATTAGCTCCTGATATGGACATATTAACACCTAAAATGTACATATTAACACTAAAATGTACATATTAATACCTAAAATGTACATATTAGTATCTAAAATGTACATATTACCTCCTAAAATGTACATATTAGCACCTGAAATAGCCATATTAGCTCCTGATATGGACATATTAGTACCTAAAATGTACATATTACCTCCTAAAATGTACATATTAGCACCTGAAATAGCCATATTAGCTCCTGATATGGACATATTAGCACCTAAAATGTACATATTAGCACCTGAAATAGCCATATTAGCTCCTGATATGGACATATTAGCACCTAAAATGTACATATTAACACTAAAATGTACATATTAATACCTAAAATTTACATTTTAGTACCTAAAATGTACATATTACCTCCTAAAATGTACATATTAACACCTGAAATAGCCATATTAGCTCCTGATATGGACATATTAGTACCTAAAATGTACATATTACCTCCTAAAATGTACATATTAGCACCTGAAATAGCCATATTAGCTCCTGATATGGACATATTAGCACCTAAAATGTACATATTAACACTAAAATGTACATATTAATACCTAAAATGTACATATTAGTACCTAAAATGTACATATTACCTCCTAAAATGTACATATTAGCACCTGAAATAGCCATATTAGCTCCTGATATGGACATATTAGCACCTAAAATGTACATATTAACACTAAAATGTACATATTAATACCTAAAATGTACATATTAGTACCTAAAATGTACATATTACCTCCTAAAATGTACATATTAGCACCTGAAATAGCCATATTAGCTCCTGATATGGACATATTAGCACCTAAAATGTACATATTAACACTAAAATGTACATATTAATACCTAAAATTTACATTTTAGTACCTAAAATGTACATATTACCTCCTAAAATGTACATATTAACACCTGAAATAGCCATATTAGCTCCTGATATGGACATATTAGTACCTAAAATGTACATATTACCTCCTAAAATGTACATATTAGCACCTGAAATAGCCATATTAGCTCCTGATATGGACATATTAGCACCTAAAATGTACATATTAACACTAAAATGTACATATTAATACCTAAAATGTACATATTACCTCCTAAAATGTACTTATTAGCACCTGAAATAGCCATATTAGCACCTGAAATGTATATATTAGCACATAAAATGGACATATTAGCACCTGAAATGTACATATTAGTAGCTGAAATGTACATATTAGCACCTAAAATGGACAAAAGTGTACCTTTTGAAAAGGTACAGCCCCAGTGACAGCTTTTGTACCTTTTTTTCTGAGAGTGTAGCTGTCAATGGAGGGACAGAAATCTCTCAGACTTCATCTAAAATATCTTCATTTGTGTTTTCAAGATAAATGAAAGTCTTACAGGTTTGGAACGATATAAGAGTGAGTAAATGATGACGAAAGTTTAATTTTTGGGTGAACTAATCTGTCTATTTATCACGCTTTTCTGTGTTTCCTCGTCCTTTGCAGTAACGCAGTACACCGTAAGAGCGATGAGGATAGAGTCAGATGGAGATGTTATTATCTCTGTGATCGTCGGTGGTGATGAGGCCACGATGACATGAATCCACATTAGTGTGAAATATAGACCATGCTTTCAGAGAGTTCATGCTCTCCATTTGCATTCTCCATTAAACACTTTACCACACACACACACACGCACACACAGTGTTTATGATGATGACTACATGCATTTTATTAGTCACATCTGAGTGCACATCTCTTCTGAGTTATAGTATGTCAGATTTGCTGTAACTCTTCTAGATTTAGAGTGGACATCCATGCAGGGACAGGGACGCTCGTCCAGCTGGGCTGAAAGTTGAATAACCCTTAATGTCTGAAGGTTATTTGCCTGTGAATGTGGGGCGTTGGAAGATAGATTACTAGTTTTAATGATTTCGGCTTGCAAGGGTGTCCTCGATGGTTGATATGATGCTAAGTGGTTGCCAGAGAGTTCAAGGGCGTGTTTCACACACAACTATAGTTGTAACTCGCTGATTAACTACCATACGATGCATCATTGGTAGTTGCACTTCTGTTGCTTAAACCTCATTGGTTGAACATTACAGGACTGGCGTTAATGACATCACGCACAGGAGGAGTAATAACTTCTGCTAACGAGTCTATCCGAGATCACCGAGATGCTGCGGTCACGAACATGGCACCTAATCACTACTTCACTGTTTCTGTTCCATGTCATTTTGTTTTATTGGATGTTTGTTCATTTTACGTACATGCACACTCTTCAAAAACGCAGCTGATTGTTGTCTTGCTGAAATGTATAGATAAATGTGTCTATATATATGTATATATATAAGAAAAAGGGGCATGTTGTTCCAACCCCGTAAGACCTTCGTTCATCTTCGCAACACAAATTAAGATATTTAAGATATTAAGATCGCTCCTGCGTCATTGTACGTCACACGCATCATCACACACATGACCAGCGTCGGCCAATAGTGAGCCTACGTGTGACGTAGCTCTACGCTATCACACTACGTTAACTGACTACAGGCCCATGGAGAAGGAAGTGAATAGTTGAAATAAAGTCGTTATTTTTGTTTGTTTTTGCGCACAAAAGTGTTCTCGTCGTTTGATAAACTCAAGATTGAGCCCCTGTAGTCACTCGGACTATTTTAACGATGTCTTTAATGACTTATCGAGGCCAGCAAGAGTCATTCCCTCAAGAAGCCTATGGACTAGTATGGAGGAGTGATCTTAATATCTTAAATATCTTAATTTGTGTTGCGAAGATGAACGAAGGTCTTACGGGGTTGAACAACATGAGGGAGAGTAAATACTGACAGAATTTTCATTTTTGGGTGAACTATCCCTTTAAATTCAGGCCTACATTTTCTGTGTATTCTTATGATTGTAATTATTACTATTATTATCATTAGCATCAGGCATCTTGCTCTTTAGAGTTCTGCCATATAAACCCTGTGTATGGTTAATATTTCTGTTGTGGATTGCGGCTGATTAACAGCTCGGTGTGGTTTGTCCTGCAGGTGTTGAACCCCATGGGCTGGGATGCGTTCGGTCTGCCGGCTGAGAACGCTGCCATCGAGCGGGACCTGGACCCAGAGGCGTGGACCAAAAGGTGACGTTTCTCCACTGGATTAGTCACAGCCCTCAGTGACCTTCAACTACACACACACACAACCATCCGTCACACGGGTCCCTCAACAACTCTTATTGTGTCTTCCAGTAACGTGGAGTCCATGCGGAAGCAGCTGGACAGCCTGGGGCTCTGCTTTAATTGGGAGCGGGTGAGTGAGCGGAGGCGGACGAACATACACACTCAACGGATGTGGGAACTGACCTGTGTTAACTTAGCTGGCTTACATCGTTGCATCAGTTCACATCAGGGGTTTTTCTTTAGACACACATTCCCAGACTGAGTTACAGAGGCCATGCTGTTCGCTGAGCACTGAAGGGCATTGTTGTGCATCACAGCTGTATTTATTCATTTCTTACAATAGTGACAACTTCATCGGTTTTACCGATATATCGGTACCGATAGTCGATTGGGGAATCGGCAAAAATCCACGCCGATAGTTCACTTCATACGCGCATTTAAAACACCGACAGCAAAGCGGTATAAATACAAAACACTAAAGTACATATTGCCATATCATTATAAAGTAATTAAAGGGGGGGTTGACTGCTTTTTTTTCTTTGCATGATTGTGTTTATGGGGTGCAATATAACATGTATTCGTGGTTTTTTGTTTTTAAAAAGTCTTATTTTTCATAAACTTCACTTTTATTGTAAGCCACGCTCTCATCTGTCCCCTGAACGAGCGGTCGACTTCCTGATTCTATGAAACCACTCCCTCAGAAACACGTAGTGGGCTCAGATTGGTTCGTTTGGGTTGGTGTGTTGTGATTGGCTAAACTGTCGCTCACGTTGTCCTGAAGCTTAACGCCCATTACCTTTACGGGCGAAACGTGCACGTCATGAGCTCCGGTCCAGATGTAAATATGTGTCGAACTGCAGTATCAGTTTGAGGCAGAATCAGACCGAGAAAGCGGCGATGAAGAGAGTACACAGAACCTCACCACACACGGATCTTAATAAACGTTTCTGAATGATAACTTCAGTGTTGTAGTCGAGACCACCTCACTCGAGTCCGAGTCGAGACCGAGACCAGAGAGAGTCGAGTCCGAGTCGAGTCCGAGACCAAAGACGGTCGAGTCCGAGTCGAGACCGAGACCAGTGAGGGTTGATTACCTAATTTACCTTTATTTATTTAGAGAAATCTTTTTTTTTTTACTGAATTTACTTAGAGTTTAAAAAAATATGATCAGTTTAGGGTAAAAAGGCCACATAGTAGGTGGTGTTAAAAGTAATTTTATTACAATTTGTCATGCGCAGTTGCGCACTACAAAATCACCAATCACTGGGCGTGTCAATGAATTTAAAGAAATATTTTATTAACATACATTAATAATCATGAAAAATATTTTTAATTGAACTTGAGTGGACTCGGGAATAAGTCCGAGTCCTAAAAAAACAAATGTTCGAGTACGAGTCAATTCCGAGTCCAAATGGACACGAGTCCATGACAAGACCAAGACCATTAAAATATGGTCTCGAGACCGAGTCCGAGACGAGTCCGAGTCTCGAGTACTACAACACTGGATAATTTGCCACATTTTGTTTAACTTTATACACGTTTGTTTAACACAATAGCAACTGACTGGCAACTAATGTTATATTCAAAGAGTGCTGGCATTAGTTTACGTTCTTGATCAAATCGAAAATGACGTCATAAAGCATATATACATGAAAAATACATTTACAACATTAGCACTTATACAAAATTCAGGTCCATAATGTTTGTACGCGTTTGTCGTAGACACAATAGCATTACTAGTAGCCTATAGTGGCTATAAAGCCAGCGCTGGCATTTGAAAAAAAATAAAACACAAGGCTACATCTGGAATTATACATGTAAATACATTTAAAATGATTAAGTCTTCTTAGCCTACTTACAGGTTGTGGCCCAACAACTGCTGCCTCTGGTTTTTAAAGTTGGAACTGCTTCATGTTTTAGTAACAGTTTCTTGTTGAATCCGGTGTTGAACTCGTGGAGATTCTGGAAGCTGTCTTCCGTAAATGCGCAGCACAGAGAGCTAAATTACAATCGTCATTTTCAGGAACATAATCGAACATAAATTGTATCCATTGTTGACGAAGTACAGCGTCTGTGGGAAGTTCGAATACAGAAGACCGGACAGCTGAGTGAACAACACACTCGACGAGCTGCTGGAGCTGCTGAAATATGGCCATGCCCTTTTCTGCTTATTCCGGAGGGAGGGTTAATGCAAATGTGTGGGTTAGTGACGTACTATAACCCAGCTGTAGTCCCAATTGAGTCGTTTTTGTAGGCAATTATACTTCCTGATTTTTAAAAGACGATATCTCTGCTTACACTGAAATTTCAGCGCTGCAACTTTGCAGATACTGTTCATGCACCAACAGCAACATTACACACTACTTAAAATGAAAAAAGTGAAATCGCAGTCAAACCCCCTTTAATTTATTGACTAGATGCTCCATTAACAGAGAAATAACAGCAGTTTTCTGTTGAGTCTGAGAGGAATAACATAGTAAAGGCTACCTCAAGAGATGTGACAAAAACATAAGCAGACATGACCAAAATGTTTTATGTCACAATTGTTACCATCTGTTTCCATTAATTTATATCCGACCGGTCACTTTTATGCATCCATTAGCCGGTGAAATTGCATATTTAAAGCTAGTGTCTAGTAATTTACGGATAAATTCTTTAATGACTAAATAAAAGCCATAAATAAACAAATCTCTTCTGTACATCAGAGCATTTAGCCGGTGGTTCTTCACCGCAGGATTGAGCTGGAGTGTGTGTATAGCGAAGGAGATCTGATGGGCCGATCTGAGTGTGTGCCAGACGTCACGCTGCGGGTTCAGCTCTACCTAATCGGATTAGAGGATGTGGTCTTAATGCTTTTAGAGTTTGTTAAGTGATGCAAACTCTGGCTGTCGAAAGCTCGAGACGGCTTAGGAGAGGCCAGCCCGATAAAGAGATGATCGTCAAAGTGGACGTTGGGTTCTTCATTATTCTTCTGGCCCAAATACTCAGTCTTTATGCTTTCAGATTGCTTTCCCAGTTTTGTAATATTTTTAGACGCACACTACACTACACAGAAAATTGTTTTGAAAAGGTCCTGATCTCCAAACGGTAATTTACCGGTAAACACATAACAGCTGAATTTAGTTATGCGGCTCCTTGGTGTTGGCATTTGTTCCTAAAATTATTGAAGCTTTCTGTTTTTATCCCACTTGAACATTTTAAACAATTATTGCTCCAAATTTGAACAATACACATGTTTTCAATCAAGGGCGTAGGAACGTCTTTGACATTGGGGGGGACATATTGGCCACTATGAATCAACGTCTATCCCACCACCATAATAGTAACATACAGTTTGGTGATGTGGTACTTGCAGTGGTGGTCTGTTTTGGGGCCCCCTCCCACTATGCGAAGTCACCTGTGCTTGACGATTATTGACACAAATGTCACGCAATAATGATCCATTATAAAGGAATGCTGTGTTAATAAAAAATAAATACTTAATAAAAAAAATAGATGCCTACATAAAAAAAAGTTTTAACTTTTGCTTTACTATTTTACTAACTCTTTGAAACTTCTTAAAACAAACCATCTCAAAAATATATATATAAATATAGTATTTGCTAAAATAATGAGAAAACTGAGAAATCAGAAACAAAATAAGAGCAAGGGTTCAATAATGACAATTATTGTTGAAACCTGTAAAAATATTATTATTTCTCAACTGTCTCAATACTATGGAAGGCATTTTCTGCCGAAATTAAATAAATAAATTAAACGATAAAAATTAAAAATAAAACAAGTTTAACCATTTCATTACAGAAAATGGTACGCAGAATATGTGACAAAATTGCATTTTCATGGTGATAGTGCATCATCCCTGTCAAATTGAAAAATAAAATGCAATTGGTGATTTCACGTTTCATTTTCACTACAATCTCGAGACAAGACTGCCAATATTAAAATGAAAAGGCAAAAGTGAAAAGAAACTGCAAATACAGTTTTCACAAAGCTTTTTTATTAACATTCACGCTATAATAGTGACAGAAATCAAATTCAAATGTAAAGTTTAGTTTTAAATTTTAATCATTTTATTTCCTCTTTTATTTCACAGTTTTGATTTTCGTTTTCATTTTCAAAGACAACCTGTATGCAAATTATATGTTAATGAGTGGGTGTGGTTCGCAACAACGCCGTTGCGTGGAGGAGGGAAAATGTCGGTTATGACCAGTATAGCAGCAGAGTTAAACCAGCTTGCAAATATTTCGGATGATGATGACTTCATTTTGCTTCGAGTTGAATCTATCTTAGACACACTTGGGCACTTTGCAGCCGTCACAAACTCCGATGTCGATCATCTAGTTGTTAATAATCTAGGTGAGGTTGTGCAGTGCCTTCAGGCAGTAAATTGTCCGGGGAGTCTCGTTTAATGTAGGCCTACATTAAATTACAAATAAAGTGCACAATATATATTTTACATGAAAAACGCTTTGCTGACTTTTACGATGTTACTACTAAACGTGGAAATGTAACTTAACCAGTCCGTGAAAACTGAAAAGGGTCCATTTTAAATATAACGTTACGTGCAACAAGGTGAAAGCTGTTCGCTTCAGTTCCGTTACCTCATATGATGCTCTTTCATCCTCCGTCTGATGGTTCTCTCGCTCGCTCCGAATAAGTTTGCTACCTCTTGAGCAGTAAAACCATTTAGAAGATACATCCTTAGCGTTTCTACTGGGATGTCATACCTTGGACGACCCGGGCCGACGAGACTCCCCGGACAATTTACTGCCTGAAGGCACTGCACAACCTCACCTAGATTATTAACAACTAGATGATCGACATCGGAGTTTGTGACGGCTGCAAAGTGCCCAAGTGTGTCTAAGATAGATTCAACTCGAAGCAAAATGAAGTCATCATCATCCGAAATATTTGCAAGCTGGTTTAACTCTGCTGCTATACTGGTCATAACCGACATTTTCCCTCCTCCACGCAACGGCGTTGTTGCGAACCACACCCACTCATTAACATATAATTTGCATACAGGTTGTCTTTGAAAATGAAAACGAAAATCAAAACTGTGAAATAAAAGAGGAAATAAAATGATTAAAATTTAAAACTAAACTTTACATTTGAATTTGATTTCTGTCACTATTATAGCATGAATGTTAATAAAAAAGCTTTGTGAAAACTGTATTTGCAGTTTCTTTTCACTTTTGCCTTTTCATTTTAATATTGGCAGTCTTGTCTCGAGATTGTAGTGAAAATGAAACGTGAAATCACCAATTGCATTTTATTTTTCAATTTGACAGGGATGATGCACTATCACCATGAAAATGAAAATGAAATCATTTAATTTCATTATCAATTTTGTCACATATTCTGCATACCATTTTCTGTAATGAAATGGTTAAACTTGTTTTATTTTTTACTTTTTATCGTTTAATTTATTTATTTAATTTCGGCAGAAAATGCCTTCCATACAATACAATCAATGTAACTGTCCTCAAAATCTTTTTTTATTATTATTATTGTAACAGACTTTTTTGGATTGTAAATGACATAATCCAACAAAGTATGTTACTATAATACAGGTACTGATGTACTAGCGCTCGTTGTATGTGTGTACAGTATGCAAGTGTATTTTTCCCCTCGGGGCTTGCCGTAGATGGGTCCTGCGCACTTAGTACGGTCGCGAGTTTTTGGAGTTAGTGATCTGAGGAGAAGAGTTCAAACTGCTGTGTTTATTATTTATGCAAACTGCAAAAAAAGGTATGTGATATTATAAGTGACATGATTAGATAAATCATGTAGATAAATGATTAGATAAATCATGTAGGTTCCAGTTCAAAGCTGGTGTGTTAGTGTAGTCCCTGTGAAATCAAAATTGAACCTATTTACTTTGTTAGCGCACATTACTAGTCTTGTGGTGAACAATTAATCCGTGCAAGTAAAAATATATTAAAAAAATGTTTTACCTTGGTAATCTTTAATCAAAATCTGAAAAGTTACTTCCGGTCTGGAACGGTTTCTTTTTCTGATGACGTAGGTTTCACAGCTTGGGTGGGGAAACGCGTAACCACTCCCCTCAAACCGTTAGTTTGCTATGAGCGAGAGATGGAGAGGAGGAGCGGTAGAGTAAAACCCTGCCCTCTGTTCAATATTCCGTTTCACTTGGAAATACGTCACAGCACTGGAGAAAAATCGTTTGCAACTTCCGGTTCACGGGGACTGCTCCGGTGAGTGAAATACATGAAGCGAATGGTGATTATTCAAACATGAAATGGGAAGGTTTAACCGGGTATAAGGGTTTCACCTAACTATCACTCTGGGTTTGACTTGCTGGCAAAACCGAATCTCTTCTTTGTCGCGCATTAAAAATAAAAGTTCCAAATGTACAGTTTGTGTTCCTGCAGTAGATTATGCAATTTTTTGGGTGGGACACATGCCGCATTTTTCAATATTGAGGGGGACACGTCCCCCCCGGTTCCTACGCCAGTGTTTTCAATGACCACTTTAAGTCACTCTTTTGTTTTGTTTTTTGTGTTTGTTTGTGATTCTGTGTAGTTGTTGCTCTTGTAAAAGAGATTTGGATATCTCAATGGGAAAGGATAAATAAAAGAGTCCGTATGACTATGAGTGAAAGGGGCTTGTGAAATAACTCGAACGTTTAGAAAGTATGGGAGTTGTGGCAAGTGTTAAACAAACCAAAACTCCTTTATATTTCAGCTCTGCTCCAGCTGGACTTTCTAAATTAATAAAAAGAGATGTATAAATACACATTTGTGTGTAGCCTTTTTGTAAAAAATGTAGTGGTATAAATTAAAATAAACTGTAAGACACATTTCAAGCATTTAACCCTATAAGTCCCAAAGGTTTTCATAGTTTTATCCAAACTTTTTATTAGTAGTGGATGAGTAGTTCAGATTTGTTATTGATCCACTGCAATTATCACTAACCCTAAAACAAAGATACATTTCACTTGTAGAAATATAGTTTTTTTTGTGTTGATTTGCTCTGTATATTGTCTTTTTGCTCCGCCTTCCGTCTATGGGTTGGATTTTGTTTGTTGATATTTGTGTTTTATGTTTTTTTTGTCTAATCTTTTGACAGGAGATCACAACCTGTCTGCCTGATTATTATAAGTGGACGCAGTATCTGTTCCTCAAGCTGTTCGAGGCTGGACTGGCCTATCAGAAAGAGGTGAGTTGGTTTTTCATGTACGGTTGTGAAACACACACTTGTCTGTGTCTGGTGTGGTGAACTGCACCATTCTGGGTTTGAGACCTAATCTTCATTATTCTTTTGTTTTTATTCAGCCATTTATTCTGACATCACCACCACTCATGATCCCACTACAGTAATAGACCTATTATCTGAAGTCTTTCTAGAAAACAAAAAAGCATTTTCTTGGGACGTTATGCGATTTACGCATAATCAATTCTATTATGAAATAGAAAAATTTATGGCACGTTAAAGCTACAATTAGCATCAAGCTACATCACACAATTTAAAAGATTAATATTACGCTTTTACACAAAACTCACTTTAAATTACCATTGAGTGTTTGTAAAAACCTCAGATTGTGATCTAATGTGGATTTTAGTCATGTAATGGTTTTGAAATATGTGTTATTTAGCATTTTATAACTAATTGTTATACCTGATTAGCAGCATTTCTAATGTAAACATCCATTATTGATTTGAAAATACTCCACATCGCATGAAAATCACACACAAATAATATACTATGGTTTAATGTAAGTAATATTTAAATTTGAAAAAACTTTTGCTGATAATTTACTCACCCTCATGTGATATCCATGATGTCTATGTCCTTCTTTCTTCAGTCGAAAAGAAATTAAGGTTTTTGATGCAAACATTCCAGGATTTTCTCCATATAATGGACTTCAATGGGAACCAAATGGTTCAAGATCCAAAAGACAGTTTCAGTGCAGCTTCAAAGATCTTTAAATGATTCCAGACGATGAATAAGGGTCTTATCAAGCGAAACAATCGGCCATTTAATAAATAAATAAATAACAAAGTTTAAGTTTTATAAGCTCAAATGCTCGCCTTGCTCTGTTCTGTGATGAGCGTTCGTGACTCTCCTGTTCGAACCCGTTCAGCAAAATGAACAAATCTTTTTCTGAATCAATTTGTTCATTTCGTTCGTTGATTGAACCAAATGACTCGAAAAAAGATTCGTTCATTTTGATGAACGAGTTCGAACAGGAGAGTCACAAACTACTCCTTTAAAAACAATAATGATAAGTGATAAAACGACACACTTCTGTTCAAAAGTTTGGGATCACTATGATATTTTTTTATGTAAAGAAACTGACACTTTTATTCTGCATTAAGTTAAAGTGTTACAAGAGGTTTCTATTTCAAAGAAATGCTGTACTTTTGAAAAATTGCACACAAAATATGAAGCAGCACAACTGTTTTCAACATTAATAATAATCATAACTGTTTCTTGAGCAGCAAATCATCATATTAGAGTGATTTCTGAAGGATCATGTGACACTGAAGACTGGAGGAATGCTGAAAATGAATGCAGAGTAAATTGCATTTGCCCATTTTAAATTCACAATATTACTGTTTTATTGTTTTTTTTTAATCAAATAAGAGACTTTTTTCTTACTGATCCCAAACTTTTGATCCCCGTGGTTCCTGCGATAGGACACCTGTGTGAATTAGATTTTTATACATCCACTAAAAATCACACCGACACCAGCTGATTAAAACCCATTGTGCCAAATGATGAATAAAAGTCATATTTAGTGAATGGAAAAGATCTCACAGCATTCATTTACAGATTCCTCTTGATTTAATATTAGCATCTAGAGTAGGGGTTCTCAAAGTGTGTGAGTGACGCCATCATTAAACAGCAGAGATGTCGCCTAACGCCTCAGAAAACCCGATTTGCCTGTTTACTTGACTCACATTGGCACATATCTGATTTATTTCAACATATGTTTGAGGCCTGAAACCGATCTCAAAATAGCCGAATGCATGCGTTTTGTCCCTGTTTACACTCTCATAGAACACGATCTGTGTCACATGAGCAAAACATCTGAATTGGGTCTCATTTCACTGACGGTGTCAACGAGGTTTTCATGTTAAAGGGGACATATCATGCAAAATCCACTTTTTTTTAGCTCTTAAATGCTTTTTGTTGTATATTTGGAGTGTTTATAAGTACAGAAAAGATGAAATTATTCTCTTCAGGTGCTTCGTTTATATCTTTATATTCCGTTTTGGTCATATTTTTCAACCTGTTCAGATTTTTCTATGACGTTTTTTGAGCAAGTGCGTCGCCGTATTTGCAGCGGAACTGACAAATAAGGACATTGACTACCGGTCCAACACTTCGAGCAATCCGCCATTATTATTTCTCGCTCCGATTTTGTAGTCCGAGCTCAATGATGCAGAACTTACGAGAGGGCAAGTCAAAATGTTCGGTTGTTGGATGTACGTTAGTGACCTGAAGCACTTCAAGGATTCCCACTTCAACAACCTCCGCCAGTAACGTTATACAGAAGGGTTTGCCGATTGACTTCGTCTTAATGAGGGGTCAATTCCTTCTGTCTTTGGAGAAGACGAACAGAGCATTTTGCTGTAAATTAAGCTGTAAATATCGTTAATAAAAATAAAGTACTTTCTTAAAACACATGGTGGTCATGGTTTAGCAGTACCTTTGTCTTTCTTTGTTTTGGCTTTTCTGTAACGTTACACGTCTGCAGTATTATTGTTCTTGAGTTTCATCAATGCTCATTTAGCTGCTTTTCTGATGCTTTTCTAAATGTATTATATTATCAATACAGATTGTTTGTGGTAAGATTAGACCGTAGTCATTTATCTTGTCAGTGTGCTTGTTTTAAAAAGAGAAATAATCGACTTTCACTAATAACACAAAACAGTTAACTCGCATACCAATACATCCATATGAAGAGGTTGTTCTGCAGGTTCGTCGTCGTCTTTATCGACTCGCTCACTCTGGCTCGAATATGTAAGGCTTGATGGACAAATCTTCTGTTGTTGACATTTTATTAACGTGTGAATAAAAATGTTCTTTGAAGGTATCGTATATAATCGTATATCTCTAATCAAACTACAATAATGGCCGAACGTGGGGAGTTGAACTGACCGTGAACTCATCGTGTGACGCATCTCCTTTTTATTTAAAGGGGCCGCTTTGAAACGGGTCGCTCACAGACGCACATCAGAAAAGGGGTAGAAAAGGGGCCTGTGGAGCTATAATAATGAGGAATTCGGACCCAAGCATTGCAGTTATGGTTTATATAGACCACAACAGTATGATTTATATGTAAAAAAAGAATGATTTAAAAGCATGATATGTACCCTTTAACACAAACAATGCTAAAACTGAGGAGTTAAAAGTGAGTTGTGTCAAAAGGGAGGTCTTTGAAAACCCCTGATCTAGAGAAATGACATTGTATTTGTTCATCTGCTTGTCCCGTGTGTGCAGGCGCTGGTGAACTGGGACCCCGTGGACCAGACGGTTCTGGCAGACGAACAGGTGGACGAGAGCGGGCGCTCGTGGAGGTCTGGAGCTCCCGTGGAACAGAAGCTTCTAAAGCAGTGGTTCATCAAAACCACAAACTATGCCAAGGTACATCTGGGTTCAGTCTGATCCTGGAAACACACTCTATATGAAGTGCTTCTGTTTTTAGTGTGTAATGTTGCTGTTTGAGCATGAAGAAGCTCTGCAAACACACAGAAGTTGTCCTCTATATCAGTGTCAGTGTTTCTGAACTCCTGAAACGCCTCAACTGTAGTCTTAAGTTTCGAACACGTCACAATATTCCTCATTTACATCATTAATATGCAGAATAAAGGGGTGGGGCCTGGTTGAGTTAGTTAGTAGTGTGTTAATCTGGCGGTTATGGAAAGGGGCGGGACATTTCCCAAACACACTCGAAGCGCTCGACCAATCACAACACACTGATCCAGCCGACCAATCAGAGCACAGTGTGCTTTCAGAAGGAGAGACAGGAACTAAACAGAGCGTTACTGACAGACTGGGAGGAGAGGAGCCGCAACAAAATAATGTGTTTATCATGAAAACCTGTTCAAGTAGAGCCCAAAAACAAAAAGGGCATACTAGGCCACATTCAAGAAGCTTTGATGGAAAATTAAAAAAAGTTTTATATTTAATTTCATTTATTTCTGTAAATTAAAATAATGATTCGCAAATGAAACATGACTATGGTTTGAAGCCAGTTTTGAGTTTTCTTTGGTGAATTGGTCAGACCAGTTCATAAATTAGTCAGAATTGTTTATTGATAAATTAGTTTGAATAATTTCATTTATTTTAAACTCCTTATCCAGCAATCACAAGTCTGTGGAAGAGTCACTGGGCAAAAAGGTAAAACAACAAAAGGGAAATTACAATCTACAATATTTTTTTTTCAAAGCACCATCATAATAGTTCAGAACATCATGTTTTCTAATGAGATCTTTAGATTTGGCAATCAAATAATCTCAATTACAACAAAGTACTTTAGTACGAATCCAAATGAACATGTCGAGCATTTATTACTGTACAGGATCTGCTAGGGAAGCTGGCTAGAGTGCACTCGATCTTAATTATACTGCCTCTATTAATTTTTTTTTTTTATAAATCCACCCACACAATAACTGGTTAAAAGTCCTTTGAGTCCAAATCATTTGAAGCACTCGAGCTCTCACGGAGGAGGCCTGTCTGGAAAGCTTTTGAAACACTCGAGTCCAAACGTTCATGTTTACAAGATGACCGTACATGAACGCCGCTGCAATGTGGTAAAGAAGCATGTTGGAAGCAAAATGAAATTGGTCATAAATGCGTTTAAATTGTGAATATCGGCTGTGTAATATAGTTTTGTGTCCTACTAATGAAGAATAGCAATAAAGCTTGACTCATTTAGCCAGTTCATACAACAACAGACCCAGGCGACTGGATTTCCCATTATACTCTGTGGCAGTGCTAAATAGATAAATGACATAATGCTGTGGTGGCACACCTAATGCACATCATTTGCTGTTCATTTTCTTGCAGTAACACTATAAAGCTTCCAGTCTTTGTGAGGAAGTGCAAAAAGGAATGCGTCCATATTTTTAGACTAAAGGTCAGCATTAGTTCAGGTTAGTCCCGCATCAAACGCCTATAAGTCTAAAATTTGCTCATAGAGTAGTCTCACGCAAGTTAGACGGTTTCACAAAAATAAAGACTGACTTAATTTAGACCCCAAAAAAATTAGACACCTTAGGCTAACTTAGGTCTAAGACTCTGTTACCATGGCAACCAGCAGTAACAATCAGCTACATTACAAACAGCCGAAAGAAAACACAGGCGACTGTCCACCATATTCATCACCATTTCAGTGTCTTTAAGTGCCTCCTCCCATTTTTGGTTATCTCCTCTTAAAGGTCCCGTATTATGCCCCTTTTACACAAGATGTAAAATAAGTCTCTGATGGCCCCAGAATGTGTCTGTGACGTTTCAGCTCAAAATACCCAACAGATCATTTTTTTACAGCATGTTTAAATTGTCATTTTTTGGGGCTCAGAAAAACGCGCTGTTTTAGTGTGTGCCCTTTAAATGCAAATGAGCTGCTGCTGCCGGCACAGGGGGCGGAGCTTCATGAGCTCGCGCTCAGTCTCTCAGGACAATTTCATCTCACAAATGATGATAATATCAGAAAATCTCAGTAATACTGTTCATTTCGAGTCGGTCAATAATGCCTACAGAGTCAGAGTGCTGCATAGAGATGGAACAGGTATAGTTTAGTAGTTTAATTACGGTTATTATAACGCATTTGTCATCTGCTTGTATGAATCCATTATTTATTAATAGCCCACAAGTCTACTGTTTCGTACCAGGTCCGAATGATGATCAAACATATACTGATGAGTTTAATAAAGTTTATTGTACATCACACAAAAGATGAAGCGTCAGTTTTACTTCAGAAAATCCCCGTAAGAGCTGAGTAAACACAGTAAGTTATAAGAAGTGCGCGAGTCGAGGGAGTTGAGGGAGCGTTCCTGTGGGCGGACGTTAGTCAAAAAACTGATCTACTGACGTCATTAAAGAAGGAAGTCGAGGGATGTAGTCCAAACGGGCCGTTCGATGTAGGCTACTTCTGTTAAATAAAATATCTCGCTTGGCATTGAACTTTGAGCTTTATATTTTTACAGATATTATTTATACTCTAACAACAACATTACACACCAACTAAAGTTTGAAACATGGGGTCACGAAGAACAGGACCTTTAAATATTTCTTTTTTGGCATCTTGTACCATCTTTTCTGTTGTCTTTAACGCTTCGCTCAACGGTCGGATTAATACTGTTAACTGTCATAGCAATCTTTTTCCAAATGAAACATTTCTTCTTGTTACTACATTCTCTCATATAAATTTCCTAAGTAAAAAGTCCCTGTAACTGTTACACTCCTCCAACACACACACATATTTCCCGCTGGGGTAAACTGCACCGAGCGGTTGAATGCTCTCACTCGATCCGCCATGTTTTTTGTTTTGAAAAGTGTCTTATTTTACCCAGAATGCAGTGCAGTGTAGTCCTGCTTAAGATAGTCAGAGTCTAAGTGCTTTGTGCAGCGGTCTGATTTAGATGTCTGTCTACTAGGGCTGTGCAAAAATTAATTGCGATTAATCGCATCCAAAATAAAAGTCTGTGTTTACATAATATATTTGTGTGTGCTGTATATAATTATTTTGTATATATATAAATACCTATGCATGCATGTATCTATTTAAGAATTATTTGCGCTTAAATTCTGTATATATAAATACATAATCTATATTATATAAATATAAATATTTTATATATGAATAACACATTTTCTTAAATATATACATGCATGTGTGTGTATTTATATATACAAAATAATTATATAGGCCTACAGCACACACAAATATATTATTTAAACACAGACTTTTATTTTGGATGCGATTAATCGCAATTAATTTTTGCACAGCCCTACTATCTACTATATCTAATCCATAGTCAACGTCTATCCCGCTGTTCCTCCGGGTACAGATCGACTCCATCTGAGGTGTGAGCGACTGCTGATTCGTCTCGTCCTTCACCCCTGATTGTACTGGGATTTAGAGCCAGTTCTGAACCCGCAATTTATTAATTTTTTTGTTTAAACCTTTAAACATTAAACTGAACGAAATACAAAAAAACAAAGACTTGGCTTGACTTAAAGACGCACTATGCAGGATTTCCGTTTTTGTCAAACTGTGACCCCTTGAGTCGCTGTGGAGTACTTGTACTGTCGTAAATAGCACTCACGGCCTGATCCGCTCCCCCTGTATTACCGGTTCCTGTTCAGTAGGATGGAAGCTGGAAATAAGGTGTGGCCCCTTTAAGAGCGACGCCCTGTTGAACTGTCGGCAGTCTGTATTGTATGCGCCTCGAACAGCACATGTATACGGCGCCGGTGTTCTGACAATTCATGCTACCCATCGAGATTTCCTACTTACCGGTTATGCGCATGTGCAGACTCACAGTTTTTTTTTGTTTTTTTTTTTAAATTTTTTTACAAAAGGTACATTTTCCTGTTATAATGTATAATTTCCCTTTAAAAAATGCTTACTACCATATGAATATTTGTACGGTCAGCCAGCTGAAAAGGAATAACTGAAAGTTTCAGTTAGTATAAGAAAAGGTGTACTTTGACAAGTCAAAGATGAATATTTTATGATAATTTTTACTTTTCACACCGTTTTAAAAATAATAACAGTAGTCTACAGTATACAGTAGCTACTCATAACTTAGAATTGTATTATAATTGTATTTCATACGACTTTAATCGGCATTCTGTGATCAATTCGCGCTACGGTAGCATTTTTCGATAAGGCAGCAAAAATCGACAGAACACCGGGTTATTTCTGTTTGATGCTCATTTTAGCAAATTAGGAGATTTATGTATACACAAAACGTGTTTCTCAATGTCAAGGATACTTCCTTGGCAGGACGGGTCTTTCCAAGTCATTTCCTTCAGAGGTTAGACGAGGCTCCTCTTTAGCATTCAAAGAACACGCAAATGCCACAGGCTAGCAAGTGAACGCCATTGCGTCATTACATCAGTGAAAGTTTTGTTGCTGTACCGCACTGTTTAAACACACTTGACAAGTCCTTATTTTGTCTTGTCAGCCCTCATAGAAATAAATAAATAAAAGTAAGGGATAACGTATAGCGAGGCGGTTGTTATAGCGAATACAACTTCGCAAACTTTAACGCGAAGCGGTCTTGAATCAGCCTGAAGGGGTTGTATTCGCTGTAACAACCGCCTCGCTATACATTTTCCCACTTATAACATGGCTACCTACCAAATAAATCGATAATTTCACACAAAATATTGATTTAAAAAGGAGTTTATTCATTTAAAAAACGATTTTATTACCGGAGTGAACAACTGCGTCCATAGCAACACGATCTAGTTAGTTGTTAAAACACATGAAATGGTCAAATATGTGATCAACAAAGCAAGGCTAACGTTATATGAAGTAAAAATTTAAAAAGTGAATCACAAATCAGCAAATCAGTCGAGCCGATATGTTTAATGTCAAACGCTGTATCGAAAGGTAACTTCGCATCTGCTGCCATGATAGGTCCATAGATAGATATAAACAAACTGCTTCGGTGTGTCGCATTATGATCTCGTCGCTCCCTCCCCGTTCTGTGATTGGTTCCCTATCTCAGGGGAAAATTTGGTTCATGGTGTCCAGGCTGACTAGCAGCGTGAATTAAATCGCGCCTCGGCAAGGCAGCATGGGGAAACCAGACTAGATTCATCCAATAAGGAAACAAGTATTTATGAGGGTCATTGAATCAATAGTTCAATATAGTTTTTTAAAATAATCATTTAAACATTTTTAAATGGACTGCAGAAATTAAAAAAAAAATTGTCAGAGTCGCTAACATATTACATTTTATTTTGTTTAGTTGTCCAGAATCATGATCTCTATTTTAAACCAAACATTTGGTCTGGGTTTGTCCAGAATGGTGCAGCGTGGTCTAATACGCTCTGTCAGAGATTTCATTTGTTTTCCTTTCTTCATCTGACTTTAGACCTTCAAGCCGGCTTCATTTGCCAATCCAACATCAAAGTGTGTCATCAGACTTTATCTATCTAATTAACAACACTATGTTTGTGTGTTGTGTCGTTAGCTTAGCGACATGCTAACGGCAAACTGTTGAAATCAGTCACTAGTTGAGTCTCCTGTCATACATGTTGTTTTTGTGTCTAGTTGCATCCAATGTAGATTCTTCAGATAGCAGTTGGTGTGTGTGAGTGTGTTATTTCACTCTCTGTGTCTGTCGGATGTGTTGAAATTACATGGCATGTTCCTGCGATTCACAGAGACTCTCATTTTCTCAATAGTGTGTGTGTGTTGTGTGTGTGTGTGTGTGTGTGTGTGTGTGTGTGTTCATAACTGTGCTGTCCGTTGCATGTCAAAAAATGTAAACAACAAGAAACATATTTAGCTTAAACATTTCATTCAATGTGAGTGTGCACATCTTTTTTTATTAATTTCAAAACAGTTTTAAATATATTGCTAAAATTATCATGAATTTCAAATTCATAAATATAATTTATGTCTTGGCGAGTTGCACCACGACATTTGACAACCTGAGCTAACCTAGCCTTGTGAAAGTATCAGATTTTTCAGGAGGGTTGTCATAATATTAGTGTGTATATATGAAGAGTTCAGATGCAAAAGCCTCTAAATGCCATTTGAAATTTTCTTCTTTAATGATGATTTTATCAAACTTGTATATTTAAGTTCAGTAATTTCACTTAAATAACAATTAATAGGTAATTATCATTGCCATTTAAGTGAAATCATTGAACTTAAATATACAAGTTTGATAAAATCATCATTAAAGAAGAAAATTTCAAATGGCATTTAGAGGCTTTTGCATCTGAACTCTTCATATATACACTCACATATATATCCATATATATATATATATATATATATATATATATTAGGGCTGTGCAAAAATTAATTGCGATTAATCACATCCAAAATAAAAATCTGTGTTTACATAATATATTTGAGTGTGCTGCTGTATATAATTATTTTGTATATATAAATACCTATGCATGCATGTATATATTTAAGAATTATTTGTGCTTAAATTCTGTATATATATATATATATATATATAAATACATAATCTATATTATATAAATGTAAATATTTTATATATGAATAACACATTTTCTGAAATATATACATGCATGTGTGTGTATTTATATATATACAAAATAATTATATACAACAGAACACACAAATATATTATGTAAACACAGACTTTTATTTTGGATGCAATTATGTTTTGCACAGCCATATATATATATATATATATATATATATATTCGGTATTTTTTGCATGTTGGTTGCATCACATGGCAGACAAGAAATGACCAAATATTTATACTATTTTAACAGAACTGCTTATATTTTTTCTAAGAACTAATAAAATAATAAAAGACTAGTCAAACTTTTTAATAAGATATTTCTTATTACATAATTTTATTCTCCTAAGGATTTTTTCCCCTTTGTGTCTGGATTTCACAATGCATTTTTTTTTATAAATTCATAGATCTGGACAAAAAAATGTGCTCAGTTTCATCGAGCCTGTTGCTTAAGGGTTGTTCAAAACCCCAAATATGCAATTAAACAAGCGTCCAGAACAACCTCACAGCAACAGCCCTCTGAGCCCTGGCATCTTCCCACAAGTCCCTGGTGAGTTTAGCTGAGGCGAACAGCACTCATACTTCCGGTTCATCACAGCGCTCTCTCAATCAGTCGTGAATCATGTATGCAAATAGTTCAGTCTGCACTAAAGCGGATCGCCGAACGCTTGCTACCTTGCATCACTGTTTAAGAGACGTGTGTGTTGCCATGGAGACTCTATAAATGTTCTTGTTGAAGCAGGTTTTATTTGAAAACGTGGACCGGTTTGAATAGAGAGATGTGGCTCTTTTGCAGTGCTTTGGCTCTTTGAGCGTTGTGTTTCCCTCTTACACCTCGCATCACTCGTGTCCAAGTCAGATCTGAGCGTGTTTGCAGACTGAATGCTGGCAGGCCTGTTTGGCTGATACAATCCTCTCCTGCAATACGTGCTGTGAGAAACCAAAGCACAAATTACATGGGCATCTTTGGTGGGCATTTTTTGGGTCCTTGTATCTGTCATTACTTATATCTTGTGGTTCTTGTTATAACTTGTCTTGTGATATTTTCCTAGAAATGTAATGATACACGAGGTTGCTTCCCCACTGGCTGACTTGGTGTGGTCACATTGTTAATGATTTGTTATGTTATTGTTTTCTCTCAGACAACTATTAAGATTGGAAGAGGACTGACTCGCTAAAAACGTCAATTTTTTATTATTTTAAAATGTTCATCAGAGGTCGCCTAAAATGTTAATAGTTTTTCGCACCAAAAAATACATTTAAAAAAAATCTTCCGTCTGAAATGATCTGTTTTTTTTAAGTGGCGGCTCCTTTTAAGGTGTCTTTTAAAAAACCTTTTGCTGATAATTTACTCACCCCCATGTCATCCAAGATGTCCACGTCTTTCTTTCTTCAGTCGAAAAGAAATTAAGGTTTTTGATGAAAACATTCCAGGATTTTCTCCATATAAAGGACTTCAATGGGAACCAAACGGTTCAAGGTCCAAAAGACAGTTTCAGTGCAAACTGTTCTTGAGATTCTTAAATCTCAAGAATCGATTAGTCATCCTGTTTCATTTGAATGAATGGAACAGTGTATCGCGGCTGCACGCATCCAAAAAAAAATAAGAATTAAGAATCGATATCGGTTCGTAAAAATGAGAATCGATTAATATCGAGAAATCGAAATTTATTACCCAGCCCTAGCAGACATGTTGTGCATTCCCGAGAAACACACTCATTACTCGTAGTTTCGTTACTGTTTCGTAATTGGTTGAACAAATGGCGCGCTTATTTAGTGATTTGCCGCCGCCTACTGGCAGTTTTAGTTTCATATTAAAAAGTATAATTTTATTTTTTTTCATCATATTTCTATATTCAAAGTGTTTCTTTTGAAACCTTAATGAATTGTACCAATTTATCTTCTGTGCCTCCTCTCCAGTGCAAAGAATGCTGGTGCTTTCATTTGATTAGTAACAGCTCTGTATGTGTCTAATTGAATTTATTAATTAAATACAATAGATTTTACAGGCAGTAAATGATTTTGATGAATTCTAGGAGGTGCTGGCCTTGGTCTCGGTTTAGGTGGTCTTGACTACATTACTAGTTTATGACGTGGAGGCAGTGTTGTAGTCGAGACCACCTCACTCGAGTCCGAGTCGACACCGAGACCAGAGAGAGTCGAGTCTGAGTCAAGTCCGAGACCAGAGACGGTCGAGTCCGAGTCGAGACTGAGACCAGAGAGAGTCGAGTCCGAGTCAAGACCGAGTCCATAGAGAGTCGAGTCCGAGTCGAGACTGAGACCAGTGAGGGTTGATTACCTAATTTACTTTTATTTACTTAGAGAAATCCTTTTTTTTTTTTACTGAATTTACTTAGAGTTAAAAAAATATGATCAGTTTAGGGTAAAAAGGCCACATAGTAGGTGGTGTTAAAAGTAATTTTATTACAATTTGTCATGCGCAGTTGCGCACTAGAAAATCACCAATCACTGGGCGTGTCAATCAATTTAAAGAAATATTTTATTAACATACATTAATAATCATGAAAAATATTTTTAATTGAACTCGAGTGGACTCGGGAATAATTCCGAGTCCTAAAAAAAAAAATGTTCGAGTACGAGTCAATTCCGAGTCCAAATGGACACGAGTCCATGACAAGACCAAGACCATTAAAATATGGTCTCGAGACCGAGTCCGAGACGAGTCCGAGTCTCGAGTACTACAACACTGCGTGGAGGATCTTTTTTTAAAAAAACATGCAGGATGTTTAATTGGTACAAAACCCCTTACATGATTTCTTATGGTTAGGTTATGACCCCTAACAGAGTTTACACACATAAAGAAGTCAAACTACTGGCTATTGTTCTCCTGCACATCAAACCGAAGAAACGATGACCTTTAAGCATTTCAAAAAGTGCTCAAATGGTCTTGTTCAGAACTGATTTGGTAACTGGCTCTGCGCAAATGAGTTGAGGATTTGAACACCCTGATTAGAGCGCTCTGAAACGAGACGGCTACACCCCGCTACCCTCTTCCGCCTCCTCGCGCGACTGTGAAACGTCCTTCCTGCGAGTGCGTCGAGTCGCTAATGAGTAGCGGAGGAGTGCCGAGGAAACGCCAACATTTGGGCCCCTTCAATTATTCCTATTGGTTTTGCACTCAGGAAGCGACACCTCTTGTGAGTGAGACCGCTAATGGCTAGTGACGGAGAGGAGCGAGATCTCACAACCCAACTGTTGGCTTTTCATATCACATCCTTTCAGCCCAGCTGAGCCTTTTGGCCTGAACCTTCGTTATTATGCATAGCTTCCTCTTTTCCATCATCTGCCTCACCCCCAAGAGTTTCTTTTTTCAGCCCGAGACTGTATGCGTGCGTGTGTGCTTTCTTCAAGCCTCGTTCTTCACTCCAAATGTGAGGGCAGACGTTCATTTAATGCCAGAAAATGTAACGTTTTCTGCCGGAACAGCTGAGGTTGTGTGACATCATCTTGGAGAGATTAAGGAAGTTGATAATACTTGAATAGAGTTGGCCATTAGCATTCCCATTCCTCTAAATAGTGCTAGCTCAGTTCGCACAGGATCCCCCTAAAACTATACAAGCTGCGTACTAATGCCTACTGAATGATGCAGTTTCAGGATCCACCAGCAGAGATGAACTTTCCCATGATTGACCCTGAGCCTTTAATTATAGTATTGCAAACAGCAACCAAAATAGATGTCTTGAACACTTTTCTGATTCATAAAGTAAGGACAATGAGTCATTGGGCTCTATCTTGCACCCGGCGCAAATGACTTTATACACAAACGCATGGGTCATTCCTATTTTGGACGCGCGCAAAGCGGGATTTTTCCCTCAAAAGACGCACGTCGGTAAACTAAGAAATGAACTTGCACTCCCTGGGCGGATCGGCGCAAAAAGGAGGCGTGTTTCGGCGCAAACATTCCCTGGTGCTATTTTACACTTCCAGAAAACAATTGTGTTGTTCGTTGTTCATGATGCTGTTTTAAGCGCGCATGCTTGGCCATAATGTAGCGGGTGCATAACGCGCATACACTGATTCTCTCATCAACACAGATGCAGCAGTTTTTATTTTTGCTAATCATACATTATAACAAGGAGAAATATTAACACATGAGGCAAATCAATGTGGTTTACATGAAGATGAAAAAACCTTATTATCAATTTTTTAAGGCTAATTGTACCCGTAGGCTACTAAAGGATCAGACCTGTTTGCCCAATAGTGGCAAGAAACATATGTTTAACTGACGCTGATTTGGGTGGTTTCTCCAATCCCCATACAACGTCACTTTTCTATCTTTTAACTGCCCTGACAAGAACGTCGGCCTCCTCGCCTGTGAACGCTCCTGGCGCGCGCCTGGTAAACCCGCCGTTATAATAACAATCCGTCATGCAACATGCGCACCTGTTTTTAAAGGGTATGTTGGATGGCGCTCTGATTGGTTTATTTCACGTTACGCCCAAACCACACCTATGAATAATGAAGCTACTTCAGACCAACCTCTTTTAGATTTGCGCCAGGCGCAAGAGGCATTTATCTCGCCGGGAAAATAGCAACAACGCCTTCTTGCGCTTCGCGCTTTGACACTTGCGTTTCAGATCGTTAAAATAGAGCCCCATGAATCATTCACTCAACCAATTTATTAAAAAACATTGATTCATTTAGTGATTTCATTGTTAAGTCAATGTAAAGACGCGGTTTTACGCGTATAGAGGTCTTGCGGCACGAATGAGGCGTTAAGCGCGGCGTGGTAGATGCAAATTCACCTCATTTCGTCCAGTTCTCGACGTAACGCGTGTATTGTGCCAGACACTCAATTCGCGCGTTACGCATGAATGATTTTATGTGGTGCATTTAACGCAAATTCGCGTCTGACTCCCGAGTTGAGAAATCTGAACTTTGGTGTCAGTTCGCGACTTCGCGCCACGTTAACCAATCAGGAGCCTGCTTGCTACGGTCACGTGGTGAAATGACGTGATAAACGGGTTTATAATGTTATTTTATATGTTTGACCTCGCTGGCAGTTTTAATGCACAAAAAAGCTAATATTTTATCACGTAAAAACTTGATTTCAATATAATGAAACATTAATTTTGTATTGAACGCTATTTATTCCATATCTAATCTAGATTGTATGAAACATTATTATTCTAATGTAAAGACAGCCAACATACTTAAGTGCATAAGAACAGTGAAACGTGCAAAGGTTTGATCCTGCTTTGGCTTCGTATGGAAGTATTTTCATCGGCAGACCAGAAATACAGACTGATCTCATGAAATGGCGTATGTATGACACGACAATTCGTATTTCCATTTTTGGCATGCTATCAACACGCATAATCGCTTTTCAGCGTGTTTATGAACTAGAGCCAGACCGATTTATCGGCCGATATTTGGCATTTTCCAAAATATCGGTATCGGCAGTTATAATGGCCGATAAATTAATATTTTACAAATAAAATAAAAACAGACGAAACACGCTTCAATCATCTCTCCTTGGCCTGTTATATTGAAAATGTATGTTTTACAATTTGCAGTATGATGTTATCTATTGCTAAATTATGGCTCATCATAGACTAGCTAACCACAAAGAAGGCTAATGCCACTATCATCAGTGGAAGACCGCTAACGTTAACATTAATGAGCTTGGAAACAACAATGAACTTTTTCTGCCCAAATAAAGTAATAATTACCGTTTTTATAACTAGCATATCTCTAGTTACAGTCCCTGCATTGTAAAATGTAAGTTAGACTTGCGAGGAGTGAACATTTAGACATAGAGAAAAAGTATCAAACATATCTTGTCCAGAAAAGTTAGCTTTTCTTTTATACGTGTGTGAAATCCAACGGCGCCAAGTGTGCGCTGCAGACTGTCGTTCTGTAATGGATTTAGAATCGCTAAATAGTAGGTTTTAGGAGGCAGGCAGCAACTGATGGTTGAAAATGGTTTGATGTAGCTTGATGGAAAGAATTTAAAAGTGCAGGTAAAGGGATAAGCAAGCTGACATTGTAATTATAAGGTAGCTTATAAGGCGTTGGTTATAAGCTTATATGTTGGGACTAATTATTATTTTATTTATCAGAACTTTAATATATTTTGATGTTCCTCTGTTCTGTTGTGACAATAAAAGAAACAAGTTGCTTTTTAAAATGCTTTATCATATTATTTTAGTTAAAACTCATAAATAACTACAAATAACTATGTTAAATCTGTTAATGTTTTGTTGGCGTTTCTGAAAAAAAAACCCGATATATCGGAATATCGGATATTAAAACCCAAAAATATTTGTATCGGTATCGTCCTTTAAAACCCTTTATCGGTCGGGCTCTATTATGAACGCCATTGACTTAACGTTACATTACTGTATATATATAAATATATAACCTACCCCAACCCCGTCCCTAAACCTACCCGTCACTGGGGTTAATGGCATTTATGAGTGTTCCCTTACCGTTCTAGGAAAAAAATATCACTCCGTCCTCAGATGTAGATCTACATTTTGCTTCGTTTTGCTCGTGTACATACACACATACACGCGGATAGCTCAAAATGCGTATAGATAACACGCCACTTGACTTGAAAGTGGCGAGTATGTTTAAGCAAAAGTCATGATGTCATGTAGAGAAATAAGTAATGTATTTACATATAAGTCTGGGGTCAGGAAAGTAATTCGATTAAAACACAGAAAATTAGGGATGCATTAAATTGCTGTCATTGACATGATTTATTTTGAACAGAACCCCAAACCTTTGAACAGTAGTGCATGTTTTAGATAAATCAATTATATTAGCATATAATGTGAACCCTGTGTCGCAGCCTCTTCTGGACGCTCTGGCCGATCTCCCTGAATGGTATGGGGTCAAAGGCATGCAGGCCAACTGGATCGGAGACTGTTCCGGCTGCTTTTTCAACCATGTACTGAAGGTACTGAATGCTTCATCTATGGATTTCCCTTTCAGCTCTTGCGCAGCCAGACTGATTTGTATTTATCAGCTCCAAGGCTCTTTTCAGGGGTGTATTAATGCTAACTGCTCACACATGGCGATCGCTGTGAAATGATGAATTTCCATGCTGGCATATGAGCGGGTGTGTTACATCAGGCTTGATTCAGAGTTTGGCTGTGTAATGCACGTACAGCTTTGTTCCTTCAAATCTGTTGTGGGAGGATATTTGTGCTTATAAAAGTCCTAATTTGATTTCCAGCACAGAGAGTGTCTGTTTGCCTAAATCTGTTGCATGTCTCTCTCTCTCTCCCAGGCGGATGGTCATGACACCGGGGAGGTGTTGTCTGCATACACCTGTTCTCCAGAAGCCGTGTTCGGAGCTGCGTACGTCTCAGTCCTGCCCTCACACCGGCTGCTGCACGGCTCCAGTGCCCTCAAACCAGCTCTGCTCCGAGCTCTGAGACCTGGGAGAGGTGACACACACACACACACCGGCTGCTGCACGGCTCCAGTGCCCTCAAACCAGCTTGAGAACTGTAATGTAATGTTGCTGTTTGAGCATGAAAAAGCTCTGCAAAGTTCTCCTCTATATCAGTGTCCGTGTTTCTGAACTCCTGAATCGCCTCAACTGTAGTCTTGAGTTTCGAACACGTCACAATATTCCTCATTTACATCATTAATACGCAGAATAAAGGGGCGGGGCCTGGTTGAGTTAGTTATAATGGTGCGTTCACACCAAACGCGAATACAAGCGTCTGACATGATTTCAATGTTAAGTCAATGTATAGACGCGATTACACGCGTCTAGAGGTGTGGCGCGGTAGATGCGAATTCGCCTCATTTCGTCCAGTTTGCGCGAATTGAGCATCTGGCGTTTTACGCGTGAATGATTTTATGTAGTGCATTCACGCATTTGCGAAATTCGCATCTGACTCCCGAGTTGAAAAATCTGAACTTTGGCGTCAGTTCGTGACTTCGCACCGCGTTAACCAATCAGGAGCCTGCTTGCTGCTGTCACGTGGTGAAATGACGTGATAAATGGGGACTGGCACGCTTTTTTTAGTTTATAATATTATTTTGTCCTCAATTTATTTCACATGTTTGGCCTCAATAAATTATTTTGTAATATGATTAAATGCCTGGTGTGGTTTTAATGCACAGCAAAGCAAATATTTTATCACATAAAAACTTCGGTTGATGCGAATTCATTATTTCAGATGTAGGCGCGTGGTATGCGCACTCATACTGGAAGTGCGTTTTTTCCAAGCGTGTCCGCGCCACATCGAGATAAAAACATCTCAACTTTTCAGAATGCCGCAAGCGCACCATAAGCGCACAGTAGGTCACGTGACAAAAATCAACTAGAGCGCAACCGCCCGAGCGCTTTGGAAAAAAGAGAATGCGGTGCGCCCAGCGTTTTCTACGCCGTTTTATGCGCTATATGTGAATCCAGACTAAGTGTTTTGAAACTGGCAGTTATGGTAAGGGGCGGGACGTTCCCCAAACACACTGGAAGTGGTTGACCAATCACAACACACTGATCCAGCCGACCAATCAGAGCACAGTGTGACCAATAACAAACTACAACCATCCAATCAATTCCCATAGACTAAATCAAGCCCCGCCCTACATTTGTTCTTGTTCCAGAAGCCAGAAAAGACTATCGCAACTTCCATTTTATGCCGACTTTACATTTTTTATTTCATTTAGTTGCAATGTCTACATTTCTCATTTTAATTTAGCTTAGCTTGATGTACTAAAATAAGTCAAACTAAAAAAGAAATAAAACTATAGATATATTTTTACTACTACTAAAAATAGCAAAAACAAAAAATTGCCGAAACTAAATACAATAAAAATGAAATTATAAAATTGAAGTGAATTCAAAATATGAATAAAAAAATAGAAATATCTCGATACTAAAGTAACACTGCTCAGGAAAGTCGTTTATGGAGACTGATGGAGTTCAGTCGGGTAAAATAGTGAGACGTATTCCATCAGCAGTGTTAAAGGTTTTATCATAAAGTTTCTTTTGTGAAGAAATCAAAATGACAGTAAAGAAAAACCATATAAATTTTGGGTGATCTACAGATTCTTTTATTTATTGTTTTTTTCTTTTTTGCAGTGTGTAGGTGTGTGTGTTGACCCTTGTACACGTTGCTAGTTGTTGATCTTGTGGCGTTGCAACAACACAAAATAACTGTAAATCCCAAAGGCTTTGTAAGAGGACAGATTTCTGCTAATGAGATCTCAGATCAGCCTTAGGTATGAGATCAGTGTTTGTTGATTGACCTTTGACCTCTGTATGTGCAGACAGCCTGACTGAAGTCACCGCCCTCAACGTGTTCACTGGCCGTGAGGTTCCAGTGGTAATCTCTGCCAAGAATGAGTTTGACGGACATCTGGACACTGTGATAGGTGAGAGTGTGTGTGTGTGTGTGTGTGTGAACGGAGGCTTGTCTGCTTTATCAAATGAACTGTAAATCTTTAGTTCGTTAATGTGTAATATTCTAGAAGGCATCTGAATGACATGTTGTGTATGGGTGTGTCAAATTCCCTAAGGAGAATCTACAGTATACATCAGGGATGTGTGTACTGTGTGTTGCTACACATATACCATAAACACCTCATTAAACCATTTCCCAGCATGCTGTGCTCCACCATCAAGGATTTCTCATTTCAAGAAGAGCTTTTCAACCACTTCTGTACATTTGTCATTGCATGTACAGTTGACCCAAAAAGTATTTAGACACTTATGTCACACTTGAAACTTTTAATTTCTGAATTTGTGAAAATATCAAAGGAGACCAACCTGAAATTTAAAGTCCCCGTGAAATCAAAATTGACCATACTTACTTTGTTTGCCTAAATTGATCGTTTTGTGGTGAACAATTCATACATGCAAGTCAATCCACACAAAAATATTTTTTGGCTTGATAATCTTTAATCAAATTTCGTAAATGCCCCTCCCCTCTGCATTGAAGGACCTTGCCCGATGACGTAGGCTTTACGGTTTGGGTGTCTCCTTAACATCCATAACCACGCCCCTCCAACTGACAGCTGCTGTGTGTTTGCGAGCATTGATTGACAGCTTGTGTAAACTTGCGTCATCCTCCATTTCAGAATGAAACACCCATTTTTCTAGATCCAATCAGGTGCTAGTTGGAAAAAAAAGCCACGCCCACTATTTTGCCTCATTTAGTATTCCGTTTCTCTCGGAAATACGTCACAACACTGGAGAAAAGTCGTTTGCAACTTCCGGTTCACGGGGACTTTAAATGAAAAAATATAGTAACTACATGTAACATATTTAAATGAACATAGATATATGCACTAGATGTCTTAAATGGGGTCCTATAATGCCTTTTCACTTTTTCAACTTTAGTTAGTGTGTAATGTTGCTGATTGAGCATGAAAATGATCTGCAAGGTTACAAAGCTCAAAGTCTCTCCAAAGGTAGATGTGTGATTTACCAGAATCCGCTTTCCAAGAACTACCACGAACGGCTCTGGTTTGGAGTACACAACACATTTTCAACACATCTTGTGAAGTTACATATCCTGACTACGTCAGACTTCGCACTTCCGCTCAATTTCAGTTCGCTTCTGTACTCAGTCTGAGACATCGACATGTCTCTCAGTTTTCCTCCCGCCTGAAAACAGCCGGCCAATCAACCGACAGGAAGCCGTGGCGTAGACGCTAAGCGCTGAGTTTAAGATGGTATTTTAGGTTAGGGGAATAGAAAACGACGGCGGATATGGAGATTCGGGATTCATTCGTTGTGGAGAATATTCCCGGCATGAAGAGTGTTTGTTAAACATTTTGAATGGAGGTGATGTTTAAGTTGGAGAGAGATGTGATTGGCGTACGGGTAATGATTTACAGTTTGTAAATCATTGAACTAGATGAACACTTTTCAATTATGCCATGCCAGACTTTGTCTACGAAGCAAAGCGAAGAAGCAGAGTTTGGGATTACCAGGCTAGAAATTACAATGTTCCTCATTTAATCTCGCCTGCCTAATACGCAAAAAAGTGGACGAGACCTGGCTAAGCTGTCAAAGAGACGCCCCGTTTCCAAAACTCATTTGCTTGACCTTCCTAAGGCTGACTAACTTTATTTTAAACACTGTTCCTGAACATTAAACCCCAACTTTTTACAGAGCATAATCGAGTGCAATGCAGTTTGTACACATAAAAGCTTCTCCTGAAATGGAGTTGCAGATTTATTGGGACAATCTGTTGTTTATGGATCACAACTTTTAAGTATGTCTTATTATATGTAGTTGTTTGCTATGAAGTTTGCCTCCGCTCGCCTGTTAGCTATCATTAGTGTTGATGTAGTGTTTACTGTAGCTTTTGTAAGACTGTTCTTCACCTCTTAGGACAATTAACCTTCGTTTTTTGATTGATTGCTGTTTGTATTACCATAGTTTTCTGACAAATATCATGAAAAAATGTTGCATAACTTCAATGTATCTAAAATGCATAAGAAAGAAAAAAAAAACACTCTGAAACGTCCTGTGAAATCCGTGTCCGTTCATGGAATCTGTTTTGGACAATCCTCTTGTTTGTTAACATTGTCAGGGTCTGAATCAGGCTTGAATTGTTTTGAAATTGACACTAGTGTTGTCAAAAAACTCGGTACTTCGGTACCAAGTCGGTACTAAAAAAAAAAAATGTTACGGTACCAGCTTTTCTAGGTACCGAGTACCAGGTTAATCCAGTTCTGTTCTAGACGTGATGTCTGAAACGTGCACAGTTGCGTCCTCTTCATAACGCTGATATGGCTCTCTCTCTCTGAATCCACTTGTTGAAACGAAAGGAGGAAAGAGCCACATATGGAAATATTTTGGATTAGGCTAATGTCACGTTGCCATAAGAGGCCGATTACATGCAAATTCGCAATTTCAAATATAGGCGCGAGGCAAGCGCGCTCCTAATAAAAACTCGTTGGCGTTGCATAGCAACGACAGACGCCGCGTGAGAGCAAGCGCTTTGGAAAGAATAAGCACGCGCAAAAATATAATTAAAAAACACGCGCGACATGTGAACGGCCTCTAAAGTGCTTTCGGGGTAGTTTTACGAGTACATGAGCACAGTAGTATCTACCCGACACCAGAGTACTATGGTATTAGTATTGTCATTTAATGTCAATGCCAGTTCTAGGCGTATTCTTGCCTTTATAACTCAGCAGGTTTAAAAAGCCTTTTTAAAATTAAATATGAATGCAGTTTTAGATTAATAAAAGGACAGTCAAGTCAAATAAAACATGTTTTATGGTAATGCTACAAAAGATACCATTCATAAACATTACTTAGTTATCAACACGTTGAGTGAACAATATATTTTTACAACATTAATTAATGTTTGAAAATGTTATTTATTACAAACACTTGATTGTTCATGTTTGTTCACTTAATTCATTGTGCATTAAATAAATAATGGATTAAAACTTTACAAACAACTTTAAAAATGTGTTAGTGTATACTATTGTTTATTTTAGGTAATTTTATCTAATCTTTTTCTAAAGTGTTTATAATACAAATGTACAGTTTCCATACTTGTAACCGTGATAAACACTTAAATATATGTAAATTTAAACTAAGCTTTGGTACCGAAATTGGTACCGAGAACCGTGAATTTTAACTGGTATCGGTACCGAATACTGAAATTTTGGTACCGTGACAACACTAATTGACACCATTCTTAATATTTACATCTGAGCAGACGAAACTCTCAGTTAGGGTGAGATGACTGTGGGCCAATCATGGCAGATTTTGTATTTAAGAAGCTTCGTCGAAACAGGAAATAAACGGCGTGTTGAGGCCAAACTGGGGACAGGTGCTTTAACCCTCAGGTGCTCTTCGTTTCGGAGTCACACTTGTTATCTTCCCGGTCAAAAGTGACCGGACGCCTAAAAATGAAACTTTCTCCATCCCAGTAAAACCAATGCAATTTATTTTTGTTCTATAATATTTATTCTTTTTAATTTAGTATTTTGAGAGAATTTAATTGAATATATTGATATTTATGCAATATTTATGGTTTATTTTTGCCATGGAAAAATATATATATTTTTCTATATATGAAGAGTTTGGTTCCAAAACGCGATAAACGCCATTTTTAAAAAAAATGAGTTACTGCAAAAATCGGACTTTTCAATACCGACCAGATACAAAACAATGTTTAATTTTACGTAAAATGGGATATCCGCCGTGTTATTATGTAATGTTTTCTCCCTTTCTTTCCAAACCGCGACAAACGCCAGTCTCCCTTTTCTGCAAAATGCCACATATCCGCTAAACCAATCGCAACGCACCATTCCACGCAATGTAAACAGTAACGGCAGCGCTTTAACTAACCCGGCTTCCTAGGTTTTCTCTATTTTGTCCTTTCGATCAACAAACAAACAAAAAAATGAATAATTTTGACAGCATTGGTGAACCTGTGGAGGGTAAGGCATCCTGCATGGGTAAACGTGACATCGAAATCGAATCATTTACGTGAGGAAGAAGATGGACTCGAGAGGAGGAAATGCCGGCTGTTGCTTGTTCTCACACGACAGCATCAAACTTCTGTCACGCTGACACACTGACCCCAGAGGATCTTTTGGAAAACTTTCAGTTGTTTTATTCAAAGTCAATGAAAACCGAGCAGGACCGAGCCAGTTTACAGCTGATCGCCGTCAAAAAAGTTCAGCGGCGACGTCCCAAGGTTGACAACAGCGATATGCATAACGTTAGATCATGCTTAATAAATCATAATTCATGATGATGTGCTCGTCTTAGTTAATGTTTTAATTAAGGTTTTGTTCATCCATGAAGTCATGAATGAAAAACATTGAACTGTTAAAAAAAAAAACGTTGATAGTTCCTGATGATATTAATATGAATTAATGCATAATTCATTTATTCATGAATTCATGATAATTCATGACATGAACCCTTAAAGTGTTACCGAATATTGTTATATTAAAGCAATGGATTTATAGTATGCACAAGAAATTCAATGTGTATAAAATTTTATTTTGATTAATTGCATTTTGAAAAAAAAAAAATTATTGGATTTATTGCATTTTGGGGGAAAAACGATCTGTTTTTATAATAAATCTTTGGAAATCAAAACCTGGATTTCATTTTTTATTGTTATTATAACCTACAAATGCTATGTGAAAATTTGAAACCGAAAATAGTGGTTTTCATCTTCCCATTTTCTTGCTAAAGAAAACACAGTTTTACTCAAATTCATCAAAATGGATTTATAGCGTTTTGGAACCAAACTCTTCATATATTATTTTTTTCAAAAGAAATATTAATGCAGTATTTTAGTTTAATATAGAGTCTAGGCCTTCAGAAAAAAAATATTTTTTGAAGAAAATTAGCACCATCTGATTACAGTATTGAGAAAAAGCGTAGAATCATGGTGTAACCACTAGATGACATGTACAGCTCTCTATGGAGAGGCATGTGAATTCCCCAGCTGTTTATGAACACATTTTTTTTATAGTTGAAACAATCTCAAAAACTATTTCTTATAAAAAAAATGACAAACAAATATTCACAATTTTTTTTTTTTTTTTCATATTTTTAAAATTTCCCATTCATTTCATATTGGGTCATTTTTGACCAAAGACCACAAGTGTGACTATTTTTTTAAGACCACTTAGCATGCTCAGATCATGACCTCAATTTTTTTGTGTGTTCACATACATAATGCCATAAAAGTCACAAAGTTTCGTAACATTCCGATGAAGCTGTGATTTTTAAAAATTCAAAACATACTTTTTGTAATCAAAATTTATTGGTGTGTATGTGTATAAAAGTGTGTTTTATGTGTGTGTGTGTTGGTGGGTGTGTCTGTTTTGCACTCTAGATGTTGTAGTGTCACCCCTTTCCTGCGGTGTACTTTTTTTTTTTAGAGTTGTGGCCGATTTGTAGATTGTACAAACAAAAATTCAGAGAATTTTTTTTTTTTTTGTCAATTTCCCATTCATTTCCTATGGTCGGTCATTTTTGACCGAAGAGCACAAGTGTGACTATTTTTTTTACGACCACTTAGCCTGCTCGGATCATGACCTCAATTTGTTTTGTGTTCACATACCCAATCCCATAAAAGTCACCAAGTTTCGTAACATTCCGATGAAGCTATGATTTTTTAAAATTCAAAACAGAAAATTTTTCGATCAGAAATGACCGAAGAGCACCTAAGGGTTAATAGTGTAAAATATGTGAAATGTAATGTGTTTTTCAATGTTTTGAACAATTAAGCATTAAATTATATTATAGTACACCCCAAAAACTAAATAAAGACTTCTTAAAAGGGCATAAAAGGACCCCTTTAAAAATAAATGCAACTCTATATAACAGGCATCCCCGATAGCAGTGCGGAGGACGAGAGGTTGGCTCAGTCTCTGGGTTTGAGCTGGAACTCAGTTCTGAAGACAGAAGAAGATGGATCACAGACTCTAATGAACTCAGAGGAGGTAAACGCAGCATCACGGTTAAACACCAGGACAGACGGCTCCAGTTAAATATCTCTTCTGCTGTAGTTTACAGGGCAAAGCCGGGAAGAAGCGTTTAACTCGGTTACCCAGAAAGCTCGGGAGAAGAACGTTGGCGGATACCTCACTAGTACAAAGTTACGTGATTGGCTAATCTCACGGCAGCGCTACTGGGGCACACCCATTCCCATAGTGCACTGCAGCTCCTGCGGGCCCGTGGCAGTTCCAGCGGAGGACCTGCCGGTCGTGCTGCCTAAAGTGCCTTCCCTCACAGGGAAAGGGGTGTCGCCCTTAAAGACGGCACAGGATTGGCTGAGGTGCCAGTGTCCGAGGTAAGTGGATGACTCAATGGATTGAGTCAAAAAAAAAAATCTTTCTCAAAAGTAGCAGTCAGGGGTGGGCAGATCCATCCTGAAGTGGTGTCGAAAAGGATCGATCCTAACATAAAAGTATGGTTTTTTTAAAACAGTTTTATTAATTTAGTAGAAATTCAGTGAGCAAAATTAAGCTTCTAAGAGGAAAAATAAGCGAATAAATCTAGGGCTGTCAAACGATTAATCGCATCCAAAATAAAAGTTTGTGTTTACATAGTATATATTGGTGCACTGTGTATAATTATAATATATATATATATATATATTTATATATATATTATATATATATATATATATATATATATATATATATAAATACACACACATGCTTGTATATATTTAAGAAATATTTTCATGTATATACTGCATATAGATTTATATATATAAATTATATTATACTACATGAATATAAATATTTTATCTATAAATAATATATATTTTTTAAATATCCATGCATGTGTGTGTATTTTTATATATACAAAATAAATATAATAATCGTTTGACTTTCTTCTTGTCATCTGAATTCTCAGATGTTCACAATGCTTAGATGACAGAGAAACAATTGGTAGTTATATTTCACAATAAACAAATTAAAAGTGCACATTACGGTTCAAAATGTTGACGTCAGTAAGATTTTTTAAATGAAATTAATAGTTTTATTCAGCAGAGATCAATGCATTAAATTGATAAAGTGACAGTCAAGGGTTTTACACTGTAAAAAAAATATATATATTTATATAAATGCTGTTCTTTCAACTTTCATAAAAAACATTCTGCATTAAATTTATCAGGGTTTCCACAAAAATATGATACAACATTGATAATAATAAGAAATGTTTCTTGAGCAGCAAATAAGCATAATAATTAATTATTTCTGAAGGATCATGAAGACTGGAGTAAATGATGCTTAAAATTCATCTTTAATCACAGAAATAAATCACAATAAATTATTTATGCTGTACCCATATCCTGCACCCTCAGCTGTAAATGTTTGCAAATATTTATATTATATTTATTTATATTATATTATAAAGAAATATTAGTATATTACAACATCAACTGAGCCACTGCCATGAAGATTGTATAATGTATAATATAATATTTTTTTATAATATTGTTTTGTTATAATATAATATTTATATTATACAGAAATAGTATTACATTCACATATTATATAAAGTTGCACACCAGCTGAGTCAATGCCATGGGGTTTTTTTTCTTTTAAAATTTAGTTTTTATTACATTTATACAATATTTTATATATATATATATATATATATATATATTATTTATATAGAGAGCAGTGTTTCCCACAGACTTACACTCTATTTGTGGTGGCACTCATTTGGGGATTTTGATTTTATTTTTATTTTTCGATTTTATAATATAATATTTATATAATATTGTATTATAAAGAAACATTATTATATTCACATATAGTAGAAAGTCATATTCCCAATGCCATTGGGATTTTGTTTTGTTTTTATTTTATAATTTTGTTTTGTTTCGTTATAATATTATTATTTACACGTGACCCTGGACCACAAAAAAAAAAAAAAATTGAGATTTATACATCATCTGAAAGCTGAATAAATAAGCTTTCCATTGATATTATATGTTTTTTTAGGATATGAAAATATTTGGCCGAGACACAATTATTTGAAATCAAGAATCTGAGGGTGCAAAAAAAATCGAAATATTGAGAAAATCGCCTTTAAAGGTTTCCATTTCTGTTGGCGATTGTGCTGCATCCACCTACAAAAATAAAATTTTGATATATTTAAGGTAGGAAATGTACAAATTTCTTCATGGATCATGATCTTTACTTAATATCCTAATGATTTTTGGCATAAAAGAAAAATCTATAATTTTGACCCAGTGTTTACAGTATTGTTTACTGTATTTGATACAGTGCTTTTTTGGCTATTGCCACAGATATATCCCTGCGACTTAAGACTGGTTTTGTGGTCTAGGGTCACATATAATAAAGAAATTATATGTACATATTATGGAAGGACCTGTGCTAGCTTTTTGTTTTTTTTTTATTTCATTGTGTTATTTTGTTTTGTTTTGCTGTGATTTATTGGCATTTGGTTTGATAGAGACAGAAAGGTCAGTGAATTAAAGAAGTATACGAACCTGCATCCCCCATATAAGCACCCAGGCTCAACCTTGAGCACTAATCACTTGGATTTGTCTCAGAGGAAATTTCTTCTCGCATTTAGAGGTCAGACAGTTTGGTGTCTTTGAGAGTATAAATTGAACTTTTAGAAAATGGAAAATAAAAAGTGTTTGATAAGAGATTCATCTGGTGGCATTGTAATGTAAGTGGAATCATTTTCTTCTATTATCTGAATCTTTGTACTCCCACTCTGTCATGTGAAATAATGGCCGATTGGACCAGAACTCATTGTCTCAGATATAATCAAAACAGAGCCGAGTTCAGACTCAGCCAGACTGAAGTGTCTTGTTTCTGGGCGCTCTCGTCCCCTGGAGGCTACAGGGATCATTACCACTGAGTCATGGAGGTGTTGAAGATGTGTGCTCAGATTAGGGATGTCCCGATCCGATCCACGGCATCGGTATCGCGCCGATACCGGCCCAGAACGCTAGATCGGAGATCGGAGGGGAGAAAAAAATATGAGCGATATCCAGTTTAGCGGCGCAGCCTGTCACGTGATGATTGTTGTGTTTAAGCACACGCGCGCAGAGAATCACTCTCGCTTTTGCGCATGGATTCTAATGTAATCGGATGATTCCACAAAAGCTGCATTTCAGTCTTTTCAGAAATTCATTGGCTATCAGAAAATAGCGTCATTTCATTCTCTATTGCAACTGGATAGATAAACTGTCACTCAAAGAGAGAGCGAAACTGGCGCGCGTAAAGTTTGAAGCGAAATGTACGCGCGTCAGAATCAAAATCCGTTGGCGGTCATTGTTTTTATGTCGACCGAGCATTCATCAAGAGAGTTACCGCTCTGTATTTACTCTGGAGAGCAGAACAGCGGCGTGGGGGTCATCGTCGCCGTATATTTGTGTCCACCGGACCCTTCAGAGCCGAACCGTTTGGCGAGTTTCACCATTCGCTCGCTCCAGGAGCTGCGCTGGATGACGGCCGCTGTCAGCGGTACTTCCGCCTGTCACGCGCCCAGTTTGATGACCTGTTGTCCCGCATCTGAGCGAGGATCACCCTCGCCCGGCCCCTCATCCATCTAATCTAGCTGTCATTTATTTTTGTTTTGATAATTAATAGAGCCAGCCTTCAAAAGTTATTAACCTGTCCTGTGATTTTTTTCTCTCTCTCACGTCCAGACACGAATGTATGCACATATGTTGATATATATATATATATAGCGCGCTATGTATGTTATGCGCGCAGTATGTCTCGCTCTAGATTCCGGGAGATTTGAACTAATTTGCGGGCATCAGGGAGACGCTATCAATATGCGGGAGACTCCCGGAACTTCCGGGAGACTTGGGATGTCTGTCTTTACAACATAATACTATTTCTAGATATGGAATGAATAACATTCAATACAAAATGAACATGTCTCCATATAGAAATAATGTTTTAAGTGATGAAACATTTGCTTTGTTGTGCATAATCCCACCATGCATTTAGTCATATTAACAAAATAATTTATTGAAGCATCCAGACACTTCACCACGTGAGCAAGCAGCTAGGCTCCTGATTGGTTAACGCGGCGCGAATTCACGCCAAAGTTCAGATTTTTCAACTCGGGCGGCAGACGCGAATTCGCGTCAAACGCGTGAATGCACAACGCTCAATTCGCGCCATTCGCGCCAACTTGACGCGCGAATGAGGCGTATTCGCGTCTTCCGCGCCGCGCTCCACGCCTCATTCGCGCCGCAGGAATTTTTCTTGCATTGACTTAACATTGAAATCATTCGCGCCTGACGCCCTATTCGCGTCCGGTGTGAACGTAGCATTAGTGCGTCGAAGTTGTGATAGCGCTGTCGGCTAACGCGAAATGCTACTATTTACATTCCATGGATGTTTATTCATACAATTGTTTTGGACTAAAAACTTCTTCAAATTGGATTGTATGGACGCTTTACAGTGAAACCAAACCATTTTTGTTGGAATGTGGACTAACAGATTGCTAATTGGTAAGTTTCTTCCAGTTTGTGTTGGTTTGTTTTGGCTGTTGGTGGTCTGACAAAGAGACAGATTGTGCCCGCTGTGTTGATTGTATCTTAAAATGGTTTACGTCGTTCGAATCACGAGTTTCTCAGCTTTCCAAAGATATGTATTATGTTTACTTTTGTGTTTGTTTTGTTTTGTCTTTCACAAAGTTAAACCTATAAACCACCCTGTGGGCCGTATACGGCACGTCGGACCACGAAAAAAAAAATATCGGACTAATATCGGTATCGGCAAAAGCCAAAGGTGCGGCATCGGTATCGGTATCGGAAGTGAAAAAGTGGTATCGGGACATCCCTAGCTCAGATAGCACCTCCTCAGTGTGAAGGGTATTAATAGACCCTCTCTGGCCATGAGTAGGTAATGCCGGCAGAGCTGCCGAAAGCTGATGACATTTATACAAAAATCCTTTGTCAGACAGTCACATGATAGGAATGGAGAGACAAACAGGTTTTAGCTGCCTCAGTTCATACATTTGTAAAATACATACACACAGAAATGTGGTTCAGAAGAGGTCGACTATTATTTTTTTTGTGTAGCTGATGCCAATATTCAGAGAGCAGGGTTGCAGATTAAATATTTGGATTTTTCTAATTATTGTTTTAAAAAAACAGGGGCAACAGAGGAAGTGTGAACTTTGCTCATGCAATCAGCTGGTGATATGGTGTTTACCTCGGCTCAGAGCGGCTCAGCTCACAGGGAATGAATACAGTGAACTCTGCATGTGCTGAGAGTTTACTGTGCATTTGGGAACATGGCAAGCACCAGTTATGCCCCAGTTATGCCCCAGGTATGCCCCAGTTATGCCCCAGTTATGCACCAGTTATGCACCAGTTATGCACCAGTTATGCCCCAGGTATGCCCCAGTTATGCCCCAGGTATGCCCCAGTTATGCCCCAGTTATGCCCCAGTTATTTCCCAGTTATGCCCCAGGTATGCCCCAGTTATGCCCCAGTTATGCACCAGTTATGCACCAGTTATTTCCCAGTTATGCACCAGTTATGCACCAGTTATGCCCCAGTTATTTCCCAGTTATGCCCCAGTTATTTCCCAGTTATGCCCCAGTTATGCACCAGTTATGCACCAGTTATGCCCCAGTTATGCCCCAGTTATGCACCATTTATGCACCATTTATGCACCAGTTATTGCACCAGTTATGCCCCAGTTATACACCAGTTATGCACCAGTTATGCACCAGTTATGCCCCAGTTATGCACCATTTATGCCCATTTATGCCCCAGTTATGCACCATTTATGCCCCAGTTATGCACCATTTATGCACCAGTTATGCACCAGTTATGCCCCAGTTATGCACCAGTTATGCCCCAGTTATGCACCAGTTATGCCCCAGTTATGCACCATTTATGCCCCAGTAATGCCCCAGTTATGCACCATTTATGCACCAGTTATGCACCAGTTATGCACCATTTATGCACCAGTTATGCACCATTTATGCCCCAGTAATGCACCATTTATGCCCCAGTAATGCACCAGTTATGCACCAGTAATGCACCAGTTATGCACCATTTATGCCCCAGTTATGCACCAGTTATGCACCATTTATGCACCAGTTATGCACCATTTATGCCCCAGTAATGCACCATTTATGCCCCAGTAATGCACCAGTTATGCCCCAGTTATGCCCCAGTTATGCACCAGTTATGCACCATTTATGCACCAGTTATGCCCTAGTAATGCACCAGTCATGCCCCAGTTATGAAATTCAAAAAAGGGGATTGAAATAAATTCATGAACAGCTTGAAATAAAAGGAACAATAATTGAAGGAGTCACATGCTGTGTCCCAACCACTGTTGAAATATTGCTACGGCTGTAGAAATTAGGGCAGGAGTTGCAGTGTGTAAGATAAAGTTGTGGACATGAATCTGTGTTTTTAGCAACCATTTTTTTTAAAAGCTTAAAGGGATACTTCAGTATTTAGCATTAAGCTTTGTATTAATAGAAAACCTGTAGTATTTTCGAATTACCATGCTTTCCACCCTCATATCCCCCTGAGACGAGAGATTTATGTATTTTTTATCTGGAAAAAAATCCTCTGACAACGCAACAATCGTCATTTTGCGTCATCTGAGGATTTTTGTCCAGAGGCTAAAGACAACACTCAGTAGTCGGGTCTGTCCCGCATGTCCTCAACCCGCCCATGGAGGGCGATCTCACTCACAGAATGAACACATAGTGTCGGCCATCTTTTTTTGGAAGCTAAGCTAGCAGGCTCTTGTTCTGTGGAGAAAGCTGAGTAGTAGGGGTTACCATCCTCTTTTTCCGGGACATGTCCGGCCGTCGATGTCCGGGATTCAGCTTTTTACTTTCTGCAGTCGCCATTCATTGTTTACATGCACAGCTTTTGTTTCAATCTAACTGAATTCATTCCGACTGGTGAATCTGAATGTTGTGTTTACATGAACGCTAAACAAGTGATCGGTTGATGTGCGTTTTAACATTGCTAAGAAAATTCCCGCTCCTCCTCGAGAGATACGAGACCGGTGCTCAGGGCTGGGTATCGTAACAAAATGTTCGATACCGATACCTTGACTTCGATACCGGTTCCTAAACAATACCTTTTTCAATACCAATTTTATGTAACCAATTTTAACAATATAATATTACCTACATTTTAATTTTATTTTTGTTGACTTTTTCACACACTATTTTGAGTATGTAAAAAAGCACCAATGCTAAAGTTTTCTATGTTTCCTAATCATTTAATATGTTTTCTTTACTTCAATGAGCTCATTGTTTCTGCCTTATCTTAATGCATTGTTTAACAATGAAACTGAATGAAAATTAATTGAAATGCATTACACTGTCAACTCTGATAACAGATCATCACTCTAAATTGTAATTTAGAAACATGCATTTTCTGTAAAGCTGCTTTGAAACGATATGTATTGTGAAAAATGCTAAAATACGCAAAAATAAAGGCATTACATTGGTACAATGTTCCCTTCTGTCGGTTTTAGGTATAAATGCCCCTTTTTAAATGTTTTTTTTTTTTCTAAAATATTTTTTTAACAACAGGGGATTGTAAATAACACAATATTAAAAGTCAATGACGGAGACGTGGGTATTTTATTGAAAAAAATTAAATTTGAAAAAAAGATGAAAAGTTAATTTTATGCTGTGGCGGTTCTAGTATGAAAGAGCGTGACGGATTGTAAGGCGATGGAAGATCAGTTAAATACACAGGAGCTAAACCATTTAGGGCTTTATAGGTCAGTAGCAATACTAATTGATACGGAACTTATTAGGTAAACAATATAGAGATAATAAAATCGTTGTTTTATGATCATATTTTTTTGACCTAGTAGAACTCTAGCGGCTGCATTTTGCACTAACTGTAGCTTGTTTATTGAGGACGCAGGACAACCGGCTAATAATGCATTACAGTAATCCAGTCTAGAGGTCATGAATGCGTGAACTGACTTTTCTGCATCAGAAACTGGTAGCATGTTACGTAGCTTAGCAATGTTTCTGAGGTGGAAGAAGACCACCTGTTTTTTTTTTTTTTTTTTCATATGAAATATGATTTTCAAAAGACAAGTTGCTGTCTAATATAACACCCAAATCGTTTACTTTTGTCTTATTTGAATTTAATGGATGAAAATGATTGGTCATCCAATATTTTATTTCTCACACTCTGCCAACTTGAATAATTTAGGAGATTTCATCAGGTCATAATTTACATATATAACTGAGTATCATTGGCATAACAGTGGAAACTAAGTCTATATATTTATTTATATATATATATATATATATATATATATATATATATATATATATATATATATATATATAAGACTGGACTAATGCCAGTGAGAAGATCTTTGAATGTTTTAAAATATAGCAAGTATTCAACAAAGACAAATATATGAAGAGTTCAGATGCAAAAGCCTCTAAATGCCATTTGAAATTTTTTTTTTTATCAAGCTTGTGTATTTAAGTTAAGTAATTTCACTTAAATGGCAATGAAGATGACCTATTAATTGTCATTTAAGTGAAATTACTGAACTTAAATATACAAGCTTGATAAAAATGGTCATTTTAGAAGAAAATTTCAAATGGCATTTAGAGGCTTTTGCATCTGAACTCTTCATATATATATATATATATATATATATATACTGAATATACTGTATATGTATATATATTGTATGTATATATATATATATATATATATATACATATACAGTATATACAGTATATATACAGTACATATATATTTGTCTTTGTTGAATACTTTCTAGATTTTAAAACATTCAAAGAACTTCTCACTGGCATTAGTCCAGTCTTTTCAAACTTCATTAAATTTGTCTGAAATCTGTTTGTGTCCATTCTGCACATATATTTATAGTAACTAATTAGTTACAGTATTTGATTCAGACAGTTTAAGTTTTTGTCAGTGAGCACTGCTGACGAGGAGACCGGATCATCTCTTTATCTGTCGAGACCTCGATGAAAATCACCTCAGTTCTTTAAACGATCACCTACATTCAGTGAAGCGGCTGCAGAGAGACAGAAAGAGACGGAAACAAGATAAAGAGAGAGATGGTGCTTATCTGCCTCGTCCTTGAGGAAAACAGAAGTCATTTCCTGAGCTGTGATATTGTCTCTGGCTTCGTTGTTAGAAGTTTAATTGAAATCTGAGGATAAAAAACAGAGTAAGCTCTCACAGCCGGATTTTGGTGCTGATTAAATGTTTGAGTGATTGTTGTGGGTCACACAAAAAAAGCCATGTCTACAAAGCCACGCCTCCTTCAAAACACACGAACGTTCACAGCATAAGTTAAATGACCTCATGTCTCAAAGCACATAACATTACATTAATAATGTAAACAGTGCACAGAGCTCTTGTACCACCTGACTGCTGCAGATTCATTTCAGGATTGATATTGTTGACATAGAAATGCATAAATCCGAGTCTGAAGTCTTGAACATTTTCTGGTAAAACATCACGGCATGTGGCAACCATCTCTTAATTGCGGTTATTGCAACATGCCATGAAAGCAGAATAGACCAATCACAACACACTGGGTCATCTGACCAATCAGAGCAGAATAGACCAATCACAACACACTGGGTCATCTGACCAATCAGAGCAGAATAGACCAATCACAACAGACTGGGTCATCTGACCAATCAGAGCAGAGTAGACCAATCACAACAGACTTGGTTATCTGACCAATCAGAGCAGAGTAGACCAATCACAACAGACTGGGCCATCTGACCAATCAGAGCAGAATAGACCAATCACAACAGACTGGGTCATCTGACCAATCAGAGCAGAATAGACCAATCACAACAGACTGGGTCATCTGACCAATCAGAGCAGAATAGACCAATCACAACAGACTGGGTCATCTGACCAATCAGAGCAGAATAGACCAATCACAACAGACTGGGTCATCTGACCAATCAGAGCAGAATAGACCAATCACAACAGACTGGGTCATCTGACCAATCAGAGCAGAATAGACCAATCACAACAGACTGGGCCATCTGACCAATCAGAGCAGAATAGACCAATCACAACAGACTGGGTCATCTGACCAATCAGAGCAGAGTAGACCAATCACAACACACTGGGTCATCTGACCAATCAGAGCAGAATAGACCAATCACAACAGACTGGGTCATCTGACCAATCAGAGCAGAGTAGACCAATCACAACAGACTTGGTTATCTGACCAATCAGAGCAGAGTAGACCAATCACAACAGACTGGGCCATCTGACCAATCAGAGCAGAATAGACCAATCACAACAGACTGGGCCATCTGACCAATCAGAGCAGAATAGACCAATCACAACAGACTGGGCCATCTGACCAATCAGAGCAGAGTAGACCAATCACAACAGACTGGGCCATCTGACCAATCAGAGCAGAGTAGACCAATCACAACAGGCTGGGTCATCTGACCAATCAGAGAGAGTAGACCAATCACAACAGACTGGGGTGAAATTAGGTGAATGTATATTATGAGAAAATGAAAGTGTTTTTTTGGCCTTGGATGCATGTGAACCTATTGTAGGAGACTCCAAAACACATTTAGGAACCTTTAAAATAACATAATAGGGGCATTTTACTTTCCCTAATTTAGAAAACAGAGGTTTCAGACCCTGTCAGTGTGCATCTAATGTCTTCTGTGTTCAGTCTGTTATCAGTCCGGCCACATACACACACATACACACACACACACACACACACACACACACACACACTCCCACCATTTGAGTAGCAAAAACAAACCCAAAACAAAACTGTTAGGCTTTAAAAAAAGGCTAAATCAATAAAGCCCTGATTTCCCAGTGTAGATCAGCGATAAACACACTCCTCGTTACGGCTCATATGTGGGACGCTCGTCTCTCAGGTGGCACCTGGCTTTCAAAGAATTAACCTGTACACCTTCGCCCTGTTGCTAGGCAACCGTGTGGCGCTCGGCTCCCGTTGCCGGCGCAATAATGGGCAGGATTGTCTGAACGATCCTCTGATTATCAGAGACGAGGCGGATCTCTCCGGCTGGAGTGGAGGGAGGGATGGACACACACTTTGGGATTGACATTAGCAGGGCTGGAATCTGCTCTTGTTTGCTCGTTAATTAGTTTGGTTTGAAGCTGAAGATTAGCCGAGTGAAGTCTGCCGAGAGCCGCTGGAGTAAGTGTGACACTCTTACTCCAGTGTTTGCTTTGGGTGTTCGGGAGCTCGGGGACTTCAGACACACTGATACAGAGAAGAACTGGAGCTTTACATGCTCAAACGGCAACATCACCCGAATAGATCATCTTTATATACAATCAGACGACTAAATCCTGTCTAATTAATAAGGTCACATGATCCTACTGTATTTCAATTCTGTCGCTGTAAGTGTGGAAATCATATACACTACCATTCAATAGGATTTTTTAATGTTTTTGAAGTCTCATTTTCACCAAGGCTGCATTTGTTTGATCAAAAATACAGTAAAAACAGTCAATGTTGTGAAATGTTATTATAAAGTTAAACTGACTGTTTTTATTACATTTAAGATGTAATTTATTCCTGTGATCAAAGCTAAATTTTCAGCAACTCCAGTCTTCAGTGTCACATGATCCTTCAGAAATCACTCTAACATGATGATCTGATGCTCAAGAAACATTTATGATTATTATCGATGTTGAAAACAGTTTTGCTGCTTTGTAATTCTTTGGAAACCATGATACAATGTTTTATTTATTAGGTGTTCAAGCACGAAGTGCTGAAAACCTATTGTATTTGCTAGAAAGAAAAAAAAATCCCCTAAAACGCATTGTGCAGCCCAAACCGTAAGGGCTGGAGCTCTGAAACTTTGTCAGATGGTAGGGCCTCAAATTGTGGAGAAGCTATCAGAGTATGAGCCCAATTGGCCCATAGGTGGCGCTACAGCAACCAAAAGTACTAAATTGCCCATAACTCCTAGACCGTTTGACTTAGCTTCAATGTTTCTACACCACTGTAATCCCTGGCTCAAGACGGGCAAGATGTATATCTGGATTTCCATTTGGAGCAAAAAAAAAATTGTTATTTTGGTTTTTGTCCAAAACCCACTTTTGCGAACTAGTCCCTGGTTTTTTTCCCAATCGGGACCAAACCAGTCTAGGCCTATTCTCTGGACTCTCTAGATTAATAATTATCGAAAAAAAGTTGAAATTTTGCATTTGGTTGGCTGTAACAGGGTCATTTAGATAGTGGTCTGTGGCAAAATTCTGTCAAAAGCCCCTAAATCCCCCCCAAAAAGTCACAACTTCACAAAAATCGACGAGCATATGTGTCCTGAAATGGTTAGGAAGCATGCAAAGTTTCGCGAGGATCGGATCATAGGTGGCGCTATAATCGTAAAAAAGGTCTCTCATTATTAGGTGTTCAAGCACGAAGTGCTGAAAACCTATTGTATTTGCTAGAAAGAAAGAAAAATCCCCTAAAACGCATCGTGCAGCCCAAACCGTAAGGCCTGGAGCTCTGAAACTTTGTCAGATGGTAGATAGTGGTCTGTGGCAAAATTCAGTCAAAAGCCCCTAAATCTCACCCAAAAAGTCACAACTTCACAAAATCTCCGGTTTCATTTCCGGTATGCAAATTTTTCCACCATTTTGAATTATGTTGAAAAATTACTTTTGCGAACTAGTCCCTGGTTTCTTGCCCTTATCGGAACCAAACCAGTGCAGGAATGTTCTCTGGAGTCTGAATATCAATAATTATCGGAAAACAAGTGGAAATTTCCATTTTCGCTCGCTATGGAGCATGCACAGTTTCATGGAGATCGGACTATAGGTGGCGCTATAACTGTTAAAAAGCTTTAAAACCATGTATTTCCAATGGTAAATTTCCTATATTGGCTGTAAATGGTGTTTTCCATCTATTATGTCAGTGGATAAATGTGTGTTATATAAAACTGAATGCCTTTTGATGCTTTTGTGCTTAAAGGCCTTAAAGGTCTGAACTGCTTGAACACCGATAAATGCTGCTTGCAGCTTTAATTTGATTTATTCTTTGAAAAATTGAAAGTTCAAAAGAACAGCATTTATTTTAAACTGAAATCTTTTGTAACATTATAAATGTCTGTGCAGTCACTTTTGGTCAATTTAATGTGTACTTGAAGAATAAAAGTATTTATTTTTGAAATCTTATGGACCTCAAACCTTTGAACTGTAGAGTAGAATAGGTCATAATTTGAATAAACTGAAGTATCGCCTGGTCTTGTTTCATGTAACAAATCAAACGACATTTGATTTTGTTCACAAGATTTATGGGATGAGAGAATTTAAATGAATCATGCTCATGAACCATAAATGAAATGAAATTAATCATAAAACAAGATGATTTACTAAGGTTTGACTAAATGTAAATGTAAATGGTTTGCGCTCGTCACTTTACTGGTATTTGCATCATTATTCACCCCCATAAAAAAGCACGTCTTCAACCAGACGCTAGTTTGATCTGCTCTTGGTGGATTGTGTTGGTCATTATGGAAATAGTGTCATTTGCTCGTCGTCTGTGAATCACTTGCTGAGCATTCTGCTCCATCGGGGCTTTTATGGGATTGCGCTATTACGCTAATTTGCCCCGTTTAGTAAATCTGGCCCTATGTTAGCATATGCGAAAGTATTTTAGCTTTAAAGGGCATGCATATCATTAATTAATAAATCTAAAACTATGGCCAAGTTCAGGATTCTGTTAATTATACATGTCACGAAGGAACAAATGGTGTTGTTTCTTGAGAGCGAACTGTTTCTACTAGTCCAGCACTTCTAATAATATTCCTTCTGCTGACGGCAGGTGTAAAGGGCCGGCGGAGAGAGAAACCGACACCATGGACACCTTTGTGGATTCGTCCTGGTACTATTTCAGATACACTGACCCTCACAACACGCTGAGGTAAGCGCCGCATCCGGATGCTCGCTGTGTCCCACCAGGTGTTTGTGCAGACGCTGAAAGAGCAAAACTCACAGTGGAAGACCATCTGTCTCTGCCATTTCAGATCCTTATAATCATCATATAATATATATTTACCTTAAAAATATTGCCCTTTTGTTATCCTTTTTGCCCAGAGACTCTTCCACAGACTTGTGATTGCTGGATAAGGAGTTTAAAATAAAGGAAATTGTTCAAACTAATTTATCAATAAACAATTCTGACTAATTTATGAACTGGTCTGACCAGTGTTGGGTGTAACTAATTACTGAGTAATTAATTTAATTACTTTTCCCTTGAAAATGTAAAGTAAGGGATTACTCTTAATTTATCTGTAATTTAATTACAGTTACTTCTGATGTAATTGAGGTAAATATTGTGTATAGATCAATCCGATCTCACAGCGATTCGTATGAGGTGTCTAAATATTACGACCGCACTCGTACAAATTCGTATGAATTATTGTAAAATATGTATGAAAAAAGTGTGAAATGTCATGAGATCAGACATAAAACATCAAAATATATTGTCTGATGCTAAAAAGTATGTTTTTATAATGTAACCTTCTCCACCTTGGTCAGTTTAAGGATAATTCATGCAATTTTTATAGTATTTATTTGAAAGAATTAAAACAGATTCATGTCTATCCTTGTATTATTCAACTGATTGAGATTGATATGGGATTTTGAAAGTAATTAGTAATTAAAAGTAATTAGATACTTTTTAGAGAGAGTAATTAGTACAGTAATCTAATTACACTGTTGAAGAGGTAATTAGTAACTAGTAATTAATTACTTTTTTAGAGTAACTTACCCAACACTGGGTCTGACCAATTCACCAAAGAAAACTCAAAACTGGCTTCAAACCATAGTCGTGTTTCATTTGCGAATCATTATTTTAATTTACAGAAATGAAATAAATTAAATTAAATATAAAATTCCTCTCCAACCAGTCTGTCAGTAACGCTCTGTTTACTTCCTGTCTCTCCTACTGAAAGCACGCTGTGCTCTGATTGGTCGGCCGGAGCAGTGTGTTGTGATTGGTCGAGCGCTTCGAGTGTGTTTGGGAAATGTCCCGCCCCTTTCCATAACCGCCAGTTTAACACACTACTAACTAACTCAACCAGGCCCCACCCCTTTATTCTGCATATTAATGATGTAAATGAGGAATATTGTGACGTGTTCGAAACTCAAGACTACAGTAGAGGCGTTTCAGGAGTTCAGAAACACTGACAGTGATGTAGAGGACAACTTCTGTGTGTTTGCAGAGCTTCTTCATGCTCAAACAGCAACATTACACACACTTTAAGATTAGTTAATAAATGAACTAACAATGAACAGTACATTTTTACAGCATTTATTAACCTTTGTACTTAGTTCATGTTAAGTAATTAAGATAACTGATAACACTTTACAATAAGGTTCGTTAGTTAACATTAGTTAATGTATTTACTAACATGCACTAACCATGAGCAATACATTTGTTACTGCATTTGTTCATCTTTGTTAATGTTAGTTCATGAAAATACAGCTGTTCATTGTTTGTTCATGTTAGTTCACGGTGCATTAACTAATGTTAACACGATTTTAATCAAGTATTAGTAAATGTTGAAAATAACATTAACAAAGATTAACAAATGCTGTATATGTGCTATTCATTATTAGTTCATGTTAACTAATGTAGTTAACTAATGTTAACTAACAAACCTTATTGTAAAGTGTTACCAGAAAACTAATGTAAATACTATTACCACAATATTTTAAGCCCACTGTTTTGATTGGGTAACAGCTTTGCATATGAAATAAGTATTATATGTGGAACAGTTTTTGTAAACTTAAGTTCTTATTATATGAACTGTTATCAAACTCGAAACTAATTCATTGTACAGTGGAATTGTTTCATCATCGAAGCTTTATCTTCATCATGAGTGAAAGTTGTTCAATTAATTAATTTACTTAAAAATTTAGAAATAATCATATTAATTATAAGTACAAAATTTTAACCCAGTACTTCTGTAATAATTAATGATATCAATTACATGTATTTTTTAATTATTATATCTGTATGATATTTATTAGTGTATTATAGATTTGCATTTCCAGTGTTTTTGATGCACTTTTACACTTTTTTCTTGTAAAGATGACGTAGTTACACTCTATTGAGTGCAATATACACAATTAATAAATGACACAATAGCCTTTTATTCACCGTTCTGTCCTTTATTTAGGACCCAATGCGTTTACCTATCACATTTTTTTGGGATTAATCATGATTAAATAAACATAGGCACATCCCTAATTAAAATATTTTCATGTGTAAGAGTGGATTGTTTAATAATCTGAGTGCCTGTAAAAGCTAGTCACAGCTAGTCACTGTTGGTTATTAGTCCTTCTGTTCATTGTCACAGTTACTGTAACTCATTTTGACTGAAAGTAAATGCATGTGTTACATGTACGGTTGTGTTCAGAGCTGCTAATACAGTGTTAGTTTATTTAAGTGTGCTTATTGCTGTGTTTTAACTCACAATCTCTCCTGTTGAATGTGTTATTGGAGTGATGTCTGTGTAAAGCAGTGTCTCAGTGAGTTTGCGAGGTGTGTGTGTCAGTGACTCCTAGTGGCCGCTCAGTGTGGTTTGTCTCGTCTCGCAGGCCTTTCGAGCGTTCCCGAGCGGATCACTGGATGCCTGTGGATGTGTACATCGGAGGGAAGGAGCACGCCGTCATGCACCTGTACTACGCACGCTTCCTCAGCCACTTCTGCAGAGACCAGGGCATGGTTTCACACAGGTGCAACATCTTCACCCTTTATTCAAATATGAATGTTAAAGATTTTGTAAGCATATTGTGTAGTTGTGCTTGGAGTCAATTGTTTTATTTTTGATAACGTCTATTTATAGAGGTCTATTAAAGGATTAGTTCACTTTTGAAAAAACTTTTGCTGATAATTTGCTCGCCCCCATCATGTCATCCAAGATGTCCATGTCTTTCTTTCTTCAGTCGAAAAGAATTTAAGGTTTTTTGATGAAAACATTCCAGGATTTTTCTCCACATAATGGACTTCAATGGGAACCAAACTGTTCAAGGTCCAAAAGACACTTTCAGTACAAACTGCAAACTTGTTCAAAGGGCTTTAAACGATTCCAGACGATGAATAAGGGTCTTATCAAGCGAAACGATCGCTTGTTTTATAAATAAATAACAAAGTTTAAGTTTTATAAGCTCAAACGCTCGCCTTGCTCTGTTCTGTAACGCACTCCTGCTCAAACTCGTTCATCAAAATGAACAAATCTTTTTCCGAGTCATTTGGTTCATTCGGTGAAAGAAACGAACGAATTGATTCGGAAAAAGATTCGTTCATTTTGTTGAAAGAGTCAATATAATCGGTCCGCCGAAACTAATCCAGTGAGAAATATTCCGCGGTGCAAAAATAAGTGCGATTAAAATGCGTTCAATTTTTTTGTGTAATTAATTAATGCGTTAAAGTCTGTAATTAATTAATCTTAATTAACGAGTTAACATCCCGGCTCTAGTAAATACATTAATGTTAACTAATTAACAAATATGACATTTCAAACAATGTCAAATTTGAGTTCAAAATGTCATAATTGAGCGAATGACACTTAATGACAGTTGTAATAAACATGCATGGAAACCTCTTTCATATTCATCATGACATGTGTCCTGTCATGATTATGAAGGTGTAAAGTCAGTCTTCACCCCTTCAAGTAAAGTGTTGCTGAAGATTCTTCAACTTTGCAATAGATCTTAAACGGAAAACGCTTCCTCTAATAGCAACACTAACTTATTTGTCAAAAAATAGTGAAGAGTAAAAGATCACTCCAAGGTTTTTGGTTTGTTTGTGTACACTGGTTGAAAAGAGGACCTAACTGGGCTTCCAGAGCAGAGGAGGAGTTTACAGGACAAACTACTATTAAAACCTCTGTTTTATCCTCAATTAGCTGCAGATAATGATTTGTCATCCTCATCCACCTCTTGATATCATTACGCATTTCAATAACACATCGAATGAAACATAAAGTTAAAACTGAGAATCGTCAGCATAACAGTTAAAATAATGCTATATCTCTGAAAATGTGGGCCAAGTGAAGCATATAAAGGGAAAACCTCAAAGGTCCCAAAATGGAGCCCTGGGGCACACCACACAATTTCCTAAATTTACAGAAAATGTCTTAATTTAAGAAGCAATCCATTGTAATACAGTGCCTTTGACACCTATACCATACATTCTAGCTGTTCAAGATGAATGTTATGGTATCAAATGCAGCACTCAGGTCCAACCTGACACAAGAGCCTGATTTCAGAGCAAGCAACATGTCAGAGCTGAACCAGTTCTATGTAATGATGTAAAACCAGACTGAAACATGTCCAAAATATCAAAAGAATCGAAATAAGACTGAAACTGTGAAATTGTGAAAATTGATGAAAGGCCGTTTAGAGATTATAGTCGATAGTTACTGCACATTTCCGAAGTCAGGACTTAGACGAGCCGGGATAATAGGGATGGGACGATAACCGGTTTCACGATAAACCGTGATAAAATGTACTGACGGTTAGTATTATCGTTTAAAATTTAATTATCATTAAAACCGTGTTTGATTATCGCGATTTTAATCACTCACTGAATCCTGACGGCCAGTCTGACGCAGCCGCGCAGCACGCAATATTTTTTTAAATTACTCTTCGAGAAGGAATGGTGGAAGGCAGTGACCGTGCTCAGGAGATTTTTTAGCCTTTTAAAAGGACCAAATCTGAGGTGTGGTCATATTTTGGGTTTTACAAAAGTCCTGAGGCAAACTTGATCGAGGATGGTCACCCTGTCTGGCGAACAAAAAGTCACTGCAATAGAAACACTTCAAATCTGCCGAGTCGTCTTGTGTGATCATCACCCGAACGCAAGGCAAGTTAACTTTGACCTTAATACCAAAACTACGTCTGGGAATCAATTGGGCACGAAATGTTGTTTTGAGTTGAAACATTTTATGTCACTCACTTGAAATAGACGTGAAGCTTCCGCGAAGAAAAGTTCGTAGCAAGTGGATTTGAGCTAAAGACGAACGAATAACTTCAAACAAGACTATTATTAATAGTGATATTTTAAGGGATAGTAAAGTATAGATACATCACATATTAAACCGATTTTATTTTTACCACATAATTACGGGGACATATTGAATTGATAATGAGATTAGCTAATGTTTTAAATCTTACCTATTTATGAATTCATTTTGTAAAACAATCGTCCAGACAAGATATATCACACCAATATTATCAAACTCTGTAAGCAATAAATCAACTCTGATTTCATTTTTGCAATACAATCAAAAACCGGAGACGCAAAGACGGCAAGTTGTATTTGAATGAAACAAGAGCGCGCGTCCATTGTGATATGGATGTGCGCTGTGTAATAATGTGTTGCTATTGACGACGGGCATTATAAAAAAGCAAATGCCATAGAATAGAATCTTGCTTAAAAAAACTGCACAGAGAGGCTTGTTTTATTTGTTGTTTGTTGATTTTTAATTATAAAACTTGTTGAAATGTTTTCAGTGTGAGTTCTTTTTGAGCACTTTCATAATTTTTTAACAAAACCGTGATAATATTGATAATCACGATTATTTTGGACACTATAATCGTGATATGAAATTTCCATACCGTCCCATCCCTACGGGATAATATATCTAACTTCAAACTAGAGCACTTCATAGTAGATATTATATCAGCTAACTGACTTGAAGAACGTTAGACCGACAACTCATAGGGGAAGGCAGTCGCAAATGACAAGGTTCAGAGGAAACAGTGGAGCTTCTAATGTCACTGATTTTTTTGAGTGAAATGTTTTTACAAAAACTTCACAAAGGGCCTCAGATTAAATATTCACAGTCAGAGTCAGTCGTATCTAACAGGACGTTTGGTCTCTTCGCGTTGTCAGTAATTAATTTGAGAAAAGAAATTAAGATTCTGCTTTCGTTTGATAGTTGCACAGGCTCGATTTTAAAATGTCAAATGAGACCTGTCTGATCTTTTTCCACTTTCGCTCTGCTTTTCGAGAACGGGTGACATCATTTAACCACGGCTGGCCAGCGACCTTCATATTTCTAGGCTTAAGCTCAGCAACAGCGTCCAAAGATAAAATTCTTCAACCAAGCGAGGTGGTGATGGCGCAGTGGATAAGACACATGCCTTTGGTGTGAGAGTCCCTGGTTCGAATCCACTGTGAGACTTAACCCCTAGTTGCTCCAGAGGCGTGCGACCTCTGACATATATAGCAATTGGAAGTCGCTTTGGATAAAAGCGTCAGCTAAATGAGAGAGAGAGAAAAGCACTCAGATTCAAACAAAACTGGATAATGGTCAGACACACATGCCAGTGTGTGACCCAGATTGTGAGTTGGACCCCATATAGATTGAGTCAGAGACTCTTACAAATTCTTTGACCAATGGCTTTGAAGGGCAGCAGAGATGAAAGTTAAAGGAATAGTCCCTAAGGGTCAATACACTGTACGCTAAAAAAAGTACGTTAAATTTACGGGCAAACTCCGGCAGCTGTGGTGGTTGCCAGAGTTTTCCTGTTAAAAGTACGGTAGCAACATTTTAGGTTTTACAGACTTTGACCGTATTTAATTTTTACAGCAATAAACCGTAATTCATCATTTGATATAATGTTAATTTACTGACATTTTGAAGTATTAATATCTGTTTTGTTCAATTGCAATACACCGACAGCCATCAATCACAGCAGTAATGAGAGTCAAATGATCAATCAAAGCTCATCATTATCAGCTCTTCCACAAGAAAGTTGAAACTACTATATAGAAGCTGCACAGTCTCATTCACACAAACATTAAAAACACCATCATGGTAACATGTTGAAATTTAAAAAATGAAATAAGAAGTAATTTAACAACTTTAAATGTAACATAAAACCCTAATGAACATAACTGATAAGGAAAAAAACTACGAAAATTATGAATAAACAGTTAAAATACATTAAATGTGAAGTGTCACGCAGGGAATTGTGGGTCAATTTACATTTTTTCACTGTAAATTATACAATAACTTCTTCTTTTTCACTTCCAAAAACTGTAAATTTAACAGTATTTTACAGTAAAATTACATTAAATGTACCATTATATATATCACAGTTATTTACCGTATATAGTAAGGAAACTTTCTGTTAAGCAATTAACAGTTTTTCACTCTAGCATTTTTACAGTCTTTAACTGTTAAAATCACAATCATTTTTTACAGTGTAGTCTATCAGCTTGAGTCACCAGATTTGAGAGAAAATCAGAAAATGAATTTATAAAATCCTTTAAACTTTAAATCGACCTTCAATAACTGGACTTCAGATCTATAAAAGGTGTCCATAGACACAGTCTTGCATTTAAAACAGTTTTTAAACCGTTCCACTCTCTGTCCAGAGGAGAAAAGCACAGTCTCCGTCTCCACAAGAGGTGTTCAGTCACCCTGCTTTAGCCAAGTCTAAAAGCACAGCGAGTCCGAGAGTATGCGTTTTTTCGTATTCGTGATTCGGTGGCTCTGAATTGTCAAAACACCATTCAAACTGCTTGCGAAAAACGCTGAAAATCGAACCTGATTTGATTTTTTTTTTTATAACGGACAAAAGTTTCGGAGGCAGTGTGCAAGTGTAATTGACATAACGTGAGGTCGTATTTATTTTTAACGTGCGAAAATTCGAATTTCCTATTTTAACGATCTGAAACAAGTATCAAGCGCGAAGCAACTTTGTGGGCGGGTCTTGGGCGCCGTTGCTATTTTACCGGCGGGATAAATGACTCTTGCGCCCGACGCCAGTTTAAAAGGGGTTGGTCTAAAAATAGCTTCATTATTCGTAGGTGTGGTTTGGGCGCAACGTGAAATAAACCAATCAGAGCGTCGTATCACATTCCCTTTAAGAGCAGGTGCGCATGTGGCATGGCGGATTGTTATTATTATGGCGGATTTACCAAGCGCGTTCACAGCCGATGAGACCGACGTTCTTGTCAGGGCAGTGAAAGGTAGAGAGGTGACGTTGTATGGGTATCTCCCAAATCAGTGTCGGTTACACATTATACAGTGGTGTGAATAAGTTTTGACCCCCATGCTAAAGTTGCCTGAAAAGAGGAATAAAAAATCATCTTTTGGATATTGATCTTAATGCCTTAATTAGAAAAATGAGGAAAACTCCAACCTTTAAGGACACAAATTTTCTTTGTGAATGAATAATGCATCATAAATAAATAAATGTTTTTCCTTAAAATACAGGGTGCATAAGTCAGGACACCCCTATGTTAAATTCCCATAGAGTCAGGCAGGTTTTTATTTCATGGATCCAGGATAATATGCATCCTGATAAAGTTCCCTTGGCCTTTGGGATTAAAATATCCCCACATCATCACACACCATTGACCATGCCTTGAGATTGGCATGGGGTACTTTCCATAAGATCATCTTTCAATGCAAATCAAACCAGCTATTAGGCTAACTGAAGTAAAACCATGCCAATCCCTAGGTGTGGTGGAAGGTGTGTGATGATGTGGGGATATTTTAATCCCAAAGGCCAAGGGAACTTTATCAGGATGCATATTATCCTGGATCCATGAAATAACTGGCTTTTAAAAATAAAAATCTGCCTGACTCTATGGGAATTTAACATAGGGGGGCAATGACTTATGCACCCTGTATTTTAAGGAAAAACATTTATTTATTTATGATACATTATTCATTCACAAAGAAAATTTGTGTCCTTAAAGGTTGGAGTTTTCCTCATTTTTCTAATTAAGGCATTAAGATCAATATCCAAAAGATGATTTTTTATTCCTCTTTTTAGGCAACTTTAGCATGGGGGTCAAAACTTATTCACACCACTGTATACGTATGTGTCTCGCCACTATTGGGCAAACAGGTCTGATCCGTCATTACAATTGGCCTGAAAAATGTGGGTAAATGTGTAGCCAACATTTTTTTACATTGTAAAATTACATTGATCATTCACTGACCAATAAATGAATAATCTTGTAAGCTGTTATTTTTTTTTTTCTTGTGGAACATGAAAAGTAGACCATTCATATAGTAACCGCCAGCTTTTAGGCTAAAAAAAGGCGCTTTAAATTCAATAAAACCTCATTCAAGTTGTCCAAGTCTACTAAGGGCATTCAGGAGGTTTCCATGTTGAATGGAATATGTTCATAATATGATCCTTCTAAGGTGTTTCTTTCCTTTATGATGCTTTGCCAGATTAAATAATTACAATGAATGCAGGTTTGACGTGAGGATTAGGAAACACTGACAGAGTAAAGAGGTTCTTGACCCGAAAATCTAAATGTCGTGTAAGATTTTTGAGGAAAACATTCACACATCTATATGAATGATCAACGTAGAGCATTTTTCACTGTCCAAAATCCATATTTTAATTTTAAGTGCTTCGTCTCCATTTAAGTCCCTTATCGGTCGTCTGGGGTCGTGTGAAGCTGCAGAAACATGGATTCTGGACCATCAGAAATGGTCTACGTTGATCATCATTCATCATTCATACATGGAGAAACATCCTGGAATGTTTTCCTCAACAATCTCAAGCTCTGTGATTGTTTAGTTGGTCTGGGAGATTGGGTGTCCATGAATGTCCATTCTCTTCCTTCTTTCAGGGAGCCCTTCAGAAAACTGCTGGTTCAGGGTCTCATAAAGGGCCAGACGTTCAGCGTGGCAGAGACCGGCCAGTACCTGCAGAGAGAAGACATTGATTTCACAGGTGTGTGTGTGTGTGAGAGAGAGAGAGAGAGAGAGAGTATAAATGAAGTATTGCCATCCCTCTGGTGTTGGGTTCTTGAAATCTGCTGTTGGAGTTTCTTTTGGCTCATAATTGGAGGAAACTGGATTTGAATCTGATAATAAAGAAGAATACATGTGACCCGTGCTGGAAAAAAGAGTCTGAATGAAACTTGTTTTCACAAAAATTAGTGCATTAAAGGGCAATCAAATTTTCCTTGAGCTTTTGACATCTAAGAGGTCATCATATTATAAGAATATCCTGTAAGATTCAGAACTGAAAACATCCTTGTTAGTCCAATAAAAGCTTTTATTGACACCAGCCCCAGCAAACGACTTGTTTTACAAAGTGGGGAACTATGACGTCAAAGAGGATAAAACACCACCCCCGCAGAAGAAGATTGACGCCTACTTCAACACGGCCGGTTTAGCCCCGCCCACCGATTCGCGCATTACACGCATAGCATAGCTAAATAACATAGATGCCTACCTCATGATTACAAACCGGATCGAGCTACCGAGCAATACAGAATATTGTGGAAGAAGACAGTCGCTGCATAAGCTTCCTCTGGACTCCAATAGGACTGCATGGATAAACTTTATTTTTAATGACGTTCCAGCTGATGAGGGTAAAACATCGTCGTCTGTTCACTTCATTTCACTGAGGATTGTTTTGTAAACAAGACTGGATTTGCAGACGATTAAGAGTAAAGAACGGTGCTGTGCCGTCTACATCGGATCTGACAGGAATGGTGCTACACACGGACTCTGGGTCGAACATGTATGGGCGAATCATTCCGGTCGCCATTTTACAACATTGGACATTTTCAAAACAATTTCCTCCACGTGGACCGACGGGTGAGTCGAAACTCATTATAATATGCAAAACTGTTATCCACTCACAGCAGTGGGCGTTTACTTCCAAGTCTTCAGTGCGAGACGCCCATAAAAACAGAGCGTTTCTGAGCTAGGCTCAAAACTAGGGTAGAAAATAGCCTATTAATTATTCATTTTGATGTTTTTGAATGCAAAATCCAAGCGAACGTCATAAGTTGACCTCACACAACAATATAATAACATTTAAAAAGCCAGTTCATGACCCCTTTAAGCCCTCGTGTAGCGATCCCAATGCTCCAAATGGCAATCAAACATCGAAAAGTATCTTTGTTTGTAAGTTTTTTAACAGTCCCTTTCCTTTGTTAATGAAAAATGATCTTGTTCGCACCGTCTGACAGATACAAAATATACACACATACTCTACACAGAATTACAGTATTTAAAAATATCTATCAAGTATTCACGCAAACATGATCTGTTATGTCATAAGTGAGTGTTTAGTTAACTGGGAAAACATCTGATGTGTAACATTATATTAGATCCGTGCGGGAGTGTAGGTCTTAATATATCGGCTGTCTGTCTCTTTAATATTAATCAAACGATTGTGGAATACAAAAGTTGAATATGTATTTTTCCTATAGATATTTGGTTTTGACTTTGTAAGGTACTGTACAGTTGCTAGGTGATTTAACTTGATTTTTCTCAAAATGTATTTAATGACGGTGCACATTAATGAACAGAAAATTTGCCAACAGGCTAATTTTCAACTGTAGTCGTCCATTGGCAAGATGCTATATTAGGCACATTAAATAAACGACAATAAAACATAATGCCATAGCACTGGCTCCATTAACACAAAACATCATAAAACATATTTATATAACCATACATCCGTACAAATTACACAGTTGACTTCAAACAGGAGCAGCTCAGTCATCTTTTTGTCTGATTCAAACAAATCATACACCGTTTTGAAGCTTTTAGAGAATGTGAAAATAATAATTTTTTGAAAATTTGCTAATTTTGACATCATAAGTCATATAGTTTTGCATAAACTGTGGGAATGGAAGCCTTTCTTCTGTTAAAAGAAGGAAAGACTCAAACCTTGAAGCAACTTTGATAATAAAACTCAATCTTACATACAATTTTAACCAGCGCTCATAAAATAGACAAAACACGCACACGTTTCCTTTAAATTTGTCAATAAAAAGATTTTTAAAAATGTTTAAAGGGGGAAGAGTTTTTATCATTATTATACTCTGCAGCTCATTCCATAACCAAGGGGCAGTTTTACCAAGCTCTGAACGCACTCTAGGAAGCTTTAAAAGCATTTTTTCACTATTGCGTGATCAGCGTGAAGTGTAAAACTGTCAGGCAGCTTGTGCCATTTCAGGGTGTAAAACGGATGCGACGCTAGTGATGCTGTCTGTGGAGACTGGATCTAAAATGGTCATTTTGTTGCCAGGTAACAGAGTAAACAGACTTGCACTAGCATCTAAATTGGCTCCAAAAACGCCTGTAATTTCTGCGATCTGAGCGACGACGGGTTTATAATGTGTGTGTGTAAACAGTGTAGAGGAGAAGCGCTTATTACGGTAAACACAGCTGTGTCTCTTCCTGAGGAATCACACCAAAGACCCTGTGTGCAGCGTCCCATCACAGGTGTAACGGGGCTTTCAGAGCTAACGCTTCAAAGGATCTCTTCTGCTCACCAAGGCTGCATTTATTTGATTAACCCTCTGGGGTTGTTCGGCCCAAATGGACCCGAAAAATTTAAATACATTTTTTTTTTAAAAATCACAGCTTCCTTGCAATGGTCCGGAATTTGGTGACTTTGTTGGTATTTGGTATTTGAACACCCCCAAAAAATTGGGGACAGGATGTGAAAGTGGTTGTAAAAAAAATAGTCACACTTGGGGTGTTTGGGTCCAAATGGACCCACATGGAAAATTAATAGGAAATGTGAAAATACTGAGGTTTTTTTGTGCATACAATCTACAAATCAGCCACGGTCTTGAAAAAAAGCACACAACAGTGAAGGGGTGAATCTATAAAACATCAAGAGTGCAAAACAGACACATCCAGACACACACACAAAGACACTTTTATACACAAACACAGCAAAAAATTCAGATTATACATGTTTTGCATTTTTAAAATGCTCAGTTTGTCCACCAGATGGCATCCATCTCATTTCAAAAATTGCTTTTATGAGGCCTAGGCTTGACTCTAAAATGAAATACAGCTTTAAAAAAATAATATATATATATATATTTTTTTTTTAATATTTTTTCTATTATGTTTAATGGGGGAAAATTTTGTCATAATTATTGCATTAATACTAATTATATATATATATATATATATATTTTTTTTTTTTTAATTTTCTCAAAACACCAAAAAAGAAAAGAAAAAATATTATAAAAAAACGAGTAAAACAAAAAAAAAATTTTTTTTTAAATATGAATCCTGCCCTTTGGACCCGAATACCCCGAGTGTGACTCTGAAACGAACAACCCCAGAGGGTTAAAGTTACAGTAATTAGTTTCTGAATCTCCAGCGTCATTACTCCAGTCTTCAGTGTCACATGATCCTTCAGAAATCACTCTATGATATGATGCTCTTGAAAATGTTCTGATTATTATCAATGAAGCTGCTTAATTTTTTTGTGTGGAAACCATGATAAAGAAATCTCAGATTTCTTCAATGAATAGTCTGTTCATTTATTAGAAGCAGAAATGTTCTGTAACGTTATGGGCACTTATGGCATTTATAAACAGAGATGTTTCTCGTGGCAAACATTAATAGCAGATGTGAATGGGTGGAGATGATCCGACACACACACACACACACACACTCTCTCTCTGTGGCAGGTTCAGAGCCCGTCCAGAGGGGCACCGGGAGCCGACTGCGGGTCACATGGGAGAAGATGAGTAAATCCAAACACAACGGGCTGGACCCGCAGGAGGTGCTGCAGCAGTACGGCCTGGACACCACGCGCCTCTACCTCCTGTACGCCGCGCCGCCGGAGCAGGACATCCTGTGGGACGTCAAGAGTGAGTCACACATCACATTTTAATATAATATAATGGTTATTTCCCATAATTCCAGAAGTTTTAAGACATTGAATGCTCTTCAGTGTTCACACTCACAGTGAACGGCTTTTTCTGGATTTATCATTATTATTTTTTAACATTATTATTATTATTTCTCAGAAATAACCATTTCTAACTGATCACATATCTTGACATAACCATAAAAATGTATCCCAGCACTCATTAGTGAAATTCCTGTTGCTTTTATGGTATTTCATTCATTTCCATGACTCCATATTTTTAATTATATTACATTTTTAACTGATTAAATGTTGTTGTTATTATGAGTATTTGTATTATTATTGGCTCAATAAAATATTTTAAAGCTTGGCATCAATCCAAAAATGTATAACCTTTTTTTATAATTAGGGCCCAAGCCCTGAAAGGGCGAAGGCCCTATTGTTTTCCTTGGGATTATTTTTCTTCACTATTATTATTATAATTAGGGCCCAAGCCCTGAAAGGGCGAAGGCCCTATTGTTTTCCTTCCGATTATTTTTTTTTTTCTTTTATTTTTCTAACGACTATTCGGGCACTTTTGGGGCCCTTAACATGCTCGAAAACTCTTGAAACTTTGCACACGGGTCAGAACCCGCGGCCATCAGAGCCGGGCTGAAGATGGTACCTGGGCGTGGCAGGGCGGCTCGTCAGCGCCCCCTGGAACGGGGTCCGAACACTTGGTCCATAACTCAAACACGCTTGTATGTAATAATATGAAACTCGGTACACATGTTGCTCTCATCGTTTCATCTATACCTCACACTCTTACTTTTTACCCCAGCCCAACAGGAAGTCGGCTATTGAGGTTTGTTTGTAAAACGCTCGCAATGGAATGTTAAATACTCCTCCTAGAGCTTTGATCCAAGTTCGACGAAACTCAGTCAGCGTGAAGTCAAGACATTGAGGATGAAAGTTTGCGAGGGGATTTTTGATATCTCGAACGGTTTGATCGTGGCGAGGAAACGAAACTATGGCGAGAAACGTGAAACAGGAAGTGTGTTATAACTTCAGCATACATTAACTGATCTTGATGAAACTTCAGCAGTGTGTTCGCTGTAAGAGGACGATCACATGGATGTGACTATTGTGAGTCAAAGTTATAGTGCCACCAACTGGCAGCAGGAAGTGTGTCACTTTCAAAATGCTTTGAAATCACCCTTTTATTTTTACCCGATTTGCTTCAAACTTCATCTGAATAATGTAAACATACGATAGATGTAGACATGTGAATGGATTCTTGATATCTTTTAAACTGTTGCCGTGGCAACGCATCAAACTTTACCATTCTTATAGGATGCTTTTGAGACCCTTAGCATGCTTCAAATTGCATGAAACTCGACAGACACATCACATCTATTAGCCAGTAGACATGTGCAAAGTTTCAGAAACGGGCGTGGTGAGGGCTCAGTAGCGCCACCTTTTGACAAAAGTGGGGTTGTTAGTTTTATCTACAGTTACAAAAATCGGTATGTATATTGTACTCCTCGAGCCGGACAACTTTCTAATTGACACTCATTAGCTAGGACCCACAGAAAGTCAGATATGTTTGTTTGAATGTAGAGAAAATCTCAGAATTTTGCCAGTGTCTCAGTGTCCCTCTGTGTGAGTGAGAGGAGGGGCGCCTGTCAGGTTAATTTTAACCCTTTATTTGCTGTGTGCGACTTCTCTGGCATTTTCGGGGGCCTTAACATCCTCGAAAACTCTTGAAACTTTGCACACGGGTCAGAACCCATGGCCATCAGGGCCGGGCTGAAGCTGGTAACCGGGCGTGGCAGGGCGGCTCGACAGCGCCCCCTGGACTGGGATTCGAACATTTGTCCATAAATCAAACACACTTGCATGAATTAATATGAAACTCGGTACAATTATAGATCACATCAGGCCAAACAACTTTCGTGCTCTAAGTTTTATGACAGTTCAAATGGAAGTTATTTATGAATTATGAATTATGGGTTGTTTGAATAATTGTCCTAGGAGAAATACATCAAATCACAATGCATGTGTTTACCAATCACAACCAAACTCGGTGTGCATGAAGTCAAGACATTGAGGATGCTCAATTCCGGACGGATTTTTGATATCTCGAACGGTCTGGCCGTGGCGAGGAAATGAATTTTATGACTAAAAAAGGACACATAAAGTGTGTTATAACTTTGCTCAATTTACCTACAGTTACAAAACTTACCACGTATATTGTTCTCGTCAAGCCGATCAACTTTCCAATTTAAAGTCATTCGCTCTGAGCAACAGAAAGTCAGATATTGTAGTTTGAATGGATTTATTTCCCCTGCGATTCTCTCTCTCTCTCTCTCTCTCTCTCTCTCTCTCTCTCTCTGTGTGTGTGTGTGTGGGTGTGTGTGTGTATGGGGAGGGGAGGGCTGTTGTCTGTGTTTATGTGTGTGTGTGTGTGTGGGTGTGTGTGTGTGTGTGTGGGGAGGGGAGGGCTGTTGTCTGTGTTTATGTGTGTGTGTGTGGCTGGCTGTGATTTTTCCTTCAAGTCCTTGTCTCTAAGTCCTTGTCTTTTTGCATAACAATTTTGCATAACAATATTTTTAAATGACAAAATAGGCATATAACCCCCATCTTTTAAATGTATAGATTGCTTTAAATAAAAGTAAGATTGTATTTGTAATTGAAGTTGAATGAATTTAAAATTCATGTGCTATATTTCATTCAATATATTTGTTTTCCTTAAGATTTTAAAACACTAACTTCATTGTTATCTGAATTACAAATATTTGTTTCTGTATAAAATAATACTTTGACTAAAAACACATTTGATGTTTTTTTTGGTATTTTTATTTACATGTATTTATGTGTGTGTGTGTGTGTGTGTGTGTGTGTGTGTGTGTGTGTATATAAAGTGCAGGTTTTTTTTAGATAAAGTAGAATTTCTATAACTATGTGTTGAACTAATAAATCACTCTTGTGTGTGTTAAACACAATCTACTTAATACAGACAACTTCATTATAAAGATAAATAACAAATCCAAAAAACATATGATTATAATCTATGACAAAAAAAGCCATTACAAACTATATTATTGGAAAATACACATTGCTCTTTGTATTGTTGTAAAATATTCATGAAAAACAAGATAACAAAAATCAAAAAGATAAATTATTTTAGCTATAGCCATGTTTTAAATGTATAGCAGAGATGTTAATTGAGGCAGCAACATACAAACTTTATAGAACAACATGGACCTGGATAGCTGGTTTTTATGGAGGACAGTGAAGAGGAAGAGGGTGCAAATCAAACAGCTCATTCTCAGACTACACAGCAAACAGCTTAAGTTTTTAGTGCTTTGTTTGAGGTTTTTAGTGCTCTGTCCTATCTATTATCAACATATAATAGATGGAACAGAACAAGAAAGGCAATTAATAATCTGTCATTGCGTCACTGCATTATGATATGAAAGGCTCAGTACAGTGTGGCACAAAACGCTTATGCGCATCCCGAGTGGAGAATGATGCGCTTAAAGCCACATGGAGTTACAGCGCACAGCGCATCGAGTCCGCATTGATGCAAGCTCTACAATACACTTCTTTTTGATAGTCAAAGCGGGGGTTACGTTTTTACACGTCGTACAGAATAACCCTAAAGGCACCAAGGTGGCGGTGCCACCGGCTTTTTATTAAATATAAATATAGCTGTGAGCAGCGATAAAGGGCCAAAGCCGGCGGTACCACCATCCCGGTGCCTTTGGGTAACTAAAGGCATCGGGGTTGCGGTGCCACCGGCTTGGGCCCGCAATCGCTGCTCGCAGCTATATTAATTATTATTTTACTACCTTTTGGGCACTTTTGGGGCCCTTAACGTGCTCGAAAACTCTTGAAACTTTGCACACGGGTCAGAACCCGCGGCCATCAGAGCCGGGCTGAAGCTGGTACCCGGGCGTGGTAGGGCGGCTCGTCAGCGCCCCCTGGAACGGGGTCCGAACACTTGGTCCATAACTCAAACACGCTTGTATGTAATAATATGAAACTCGGTACACATGTTGATCTCATCGTTTCATCTATACCTCGCGCTCTTACTTTTTACCCCAGCCCAACAGGAAGTCGGCTATTGAGGTTTGTTTGTAAAACGCTCGCAATGGAATGTCAAATACTCCTCCTAGAGCTTTGATCCAAATTCGACGAAACTCGGTCAGCGTGAAGTCAAGACATTGAGGATGAAAGTTTGCGAGGGGATTTTTGATATCTCGAACGGTTTGGCCGTGGCGAGGAAACGAAATCATGGCGAGAAACGTGAAACAGGAAGTGTGTTATAACTTCAGCATACATTAACTGATCTTGATGAAACTTCAGCAGTGTGTTCGCTGTAAGAGGACGATCACATGGATGTGACTATTGTGAGTCAAAGTTATAGCGCCACCAACTGGCAGCAGGAAGTGTGTCACTTTCAAAATGCTTTGATATCACCCTTTTATTTTTACCCGATTTGCTTCAAACTTCATATGTATAATGTAAACATACGGCAGATGTAGACCTGTGAATGGATTCTTGATATCTTTGAAACTGTTGCCGTGGCGACGCATCAAACTTTACCCTTCTTTTAGGATGCTTTTAGGATGCTTTTGAGACCCTTAGCATGCTTCAAAATGCATGAAACTCGACAGACACATCACATTTATTAGCCAGTAGACATGTGCAAAGTTTCAGAAACGGGCGTGGTGAGGGCTCAGTAGCGCCACCTTTTGACAAAAGTGGGGTTGTTAGTTTTAACTAGAGTTACAAAAATTGGTATGTATATTGTACTCCTCGAGCCGGACAACTTTCTAATTTAAACTTATTAGCTAGGACCCACAGAAAGTCAGATGTGTTTGTTTGAATGTGGTCTTGCTTAATCTGAGCCTACATCTCTGTCTTTGCCTGTCTGTGTGTGTGAGTGTGCAGGGGGAGGGGGCTTAACCATTTCACTGCTGTGTGCATGGCCTGCATAAAGAAAATACATTTCTCAAGCCTGGTATTTTTTAAATAAGTTTTTATTTTTATTTTTTATAAGTAAAGACATATAACTAGTTTAATTGTAGTGCATTGACAATAGTTTTATATAATTAGTTTATTAATCAGATTAACTTGGTCAATAAACTTGGTCTGAAAATTTGGTCCATAAATCAAACACACTTGCATGTAATAATATGAAACTTGGTACACATATAGATCTCATCGTTTCATATATAGCCTACTTCACACTCTTACTTTTTACCCCAGCCCAACAGGAAGACGGCTATTTAGGGTTGTGTTTAAAACACATGCAATGGAATTTAATAGGGCTGTCAACTTTAGTCGTTTAGTCGACTAATCGGTCGATGCCGTCGTGGTCGACTGACATTCTTATTGGTCGACCAGTTGCATTTTTTTTTTTTTTTTTTTTTACCAATAGAAGGAATTTTTCAATGACTTACTCCTTGATATTTATTCATTTATAATCAGTTATTTATTACTGTATTCTAAATATAATTAGCCTATGTTTTGTCCCCAACTTTAAAATGCTTTAATTTAGGCTATTTTTGTAACTGCGCCACAGTTTAGCGCACACACATAATACACTCGGGAACCGCACCTGTGGCTGGCTGCGCTGCTGCTCGCGCTCGGTAAGGGATGCTGTATTCATTCAGTTAGAACGCTGCTTGTTTTGGCTTTAGTCGACAAAATGTCCAGGAAATATAAATCTTTTGTCTGGCTGCATTTTAAAACAAAGACGACAAGACTGTGGAGGGAGGCGATCGCGTTGCCATTATGAGCGCGCAAGTCGCGCGCCTACATTTAAAATCGAACTTGAGCGCGCAAAAGACGTGAGCAGCCTTTTAACGGCTATATCATGCTGACTCAATAGATTGTGTTTTCTTAATGTTTTCGTTTTTATTTGTACACTTGACGCATTTGAAAATAGCCTAAATAATGCAACAAAACGAAAATAAACCTATACGCGGTACAGCCTATTATAGGATTGTTTTTAAGTTATTTGGGTTTTTTTGTGTTGTTTAAAACGCCTTGATCGTCAGGACTAAAGTTAACCCATAGCTTTGAAAGTAAAGAAGAATATAAAGCCTGTATAAACGAGAGCTTTTGTTGGGATTTTTCATTATGTGGCAGATAGCAGTTATATTTTGTGCAGCGTGTGGTGTGGTCAGGTGCGCGATTGGGACTGTACTATAGACCTAGGACAGAGCTCTTCACTTTTTGCAGTTAAAAAATCACTTAATTTTCAAAGAATTATATTATTATTATAGTTTTATTTATTTGTGATGTTTTTTCGTTGTTGTTTTATAAATGCTCAATGACAATTGTTTAAAAAATGTTTAATCAAAATATCACGTTTTTTTTTTTTTTTTAGTCGACTAATCGTCGAGCAGGACTCGACTTTGGTCGACTAAGGATTTCTTTGGTTGAATACAGCCCTAGAATTTAAAGTAGGGATGTCCCGATCCGATACTCAGGATCGGTATCGGCTCCGATCCAGCCATTTTTGCGGGATCGGGTATCGATCAGACGAGGCCGATCCAAATCCGATATTGTGCGTATACTATTATGTTATTGTTAAGCCCCACAGAAGGCACAAAAACATTCTAAAGTACCATAACGTTTTCGTGCACTCTATTATAAGTGTTCTGAAGCCATTATGCGAGAGAGAAATTAATATTTAAGTCATTAAATTCAAGATCACGTAAACTTTTCCCTCTCGCGGCTGTCAGTCATTCTCCATTCAGCAATCAGCACTCAAACCAGCGCGTCGCGTTCGGTTACAGTAAATGATGAAACTATCTTCAAGATGATTCAATGTTAATACTATTATACTTTATCTGTAGATTAGTGTCTATATTTTCGCATAAAACAACATTATCTTGCTGGACTTTATTCCTGTAACTATCGTGTTACTTCCTACCAGGTGTCGGACGCTGTCAGATCACCTCACCAGAGTCAGAGCACTATTGTTCTTCACGCGCACAGTAACTGAAATTTAAAAGTGTTTAAAGAAAAGGCTCAATAAACTATTGTATAGATAAATACTGTTTAATACACTGTCCATCAATATGTATTTCCTTTGTGCTTTGAACTTTTCAAAGCGGACTCGACGCGCAGCATGCATAGGGTGCATACTCGGCTGCGTGCTGTAACTCCACGTGGTTTCAAGCGCCTCATTCTGCGCTCGGAATGCGCATAAGCGCTTTGTGCCGCACTGTGTTGGAGTCATTCATATCATAATACAGTGACGTAATTAAAGCTTATTAACATTAATAATTATTAATGTTGCTGCCTCATTAAATAGCTGTGCTATACATTTAATGTCTCAATTTTTTAGTATATAAAAAATATATAAAATAATTACTTGGCTATATCTAAAATAATTCTCTTTTGAATTTTTGTTATATTGTTTTTCATGAATGTATTTTACAACAATACAAAGAGCAATATGTATTATTTACTAATCTAGTTTATAACAGCATTCGTCGTCATAGATTATGATCATATATTTTGGGGATTTGTTGTTTATCTTTATAATGAAGCTGTCTGTATTAAGTAGATTGTGTTTAACACACGCAAGAGTGATAATCAGTTTAACACACAGTTATAGAAATTCTAATTGCTTTAAAAAAACTGTACTGGTATTTAAAATGTAGAATACTGCTGTTTAAATTGTTTTAACTTTAAACCTGTTGGTAGCTAGCTAGCTTTAAGTACTGAAGTACCTGCATTTTCTTTTATATATATATATATATATATATATATATATATATATATAGTGTTTGAATAAAGGGTGGGTTGTGAACTATATACTGGAGGTATATTTTAAGGGGCTAATTGAGAAAATTGCTATATTTTTTATTAGTTTAAAAATAAAATAAAAATATCGGATTAATATCGGTATCGGCAAAAGCCAAAACTGTGGCATCGGTATCGGTATCGGAAGTGAAAAAGTGGTATCGGGACATCCCTAATTTAAAGTATTGCTCCTAGAGCACTGAACCAAATTCGACAAAACTCGATCAGCGTGAAGTCAAGACATTAAGGATGAAAAGGTGCCAAGGGATTTTTTATATCTCGAACGGTTTGGCCGTGGCGAGGAAACGAAATTATGGCGAAAAACATGAAACAGGATGTGTGTTATAACTTCAGCATACATTAACTGATCTTGATGAAACTTCAGCAGTGTTTTCGCTGTAAGAGACCGATCACATGGATGTGACTATTGTGAGTCAAAATTATAGCGCCACCAACTGGCAGCAGGAAGTGTGTCACTTTCAAAATGCTTTGAAACCACTCTCTTATTTTTAACCGATTTGCTTCAAACTTCATCTGTATAATGTAAATACACGGCAGATGTAGACCTGTGAATGAATTTTTGATATCTTTGATACTGTTGCCGTGGCAAAGAAACAAACTTTAACATTCTTTTTTGATGCTTTTGGGACTCTTAGCATGCTTGAAATTGCTTGAAACTCAACAGATACATCACATTTATTAGCCAGTAGACATGTGCAACTATGGCAAAAGATTAAAGTAATGTCAAAAAAGTAAACACTAAAAGCCTCATATCTTCTAAAAATGTAATTATACATCATTTGTTTCTAAATTAAATTATACAAATATTATAACTTCCCCAATTTTTCCTTTTTTTCATTTAAGAATTATGTTTACGTTCAAAAACAGCCAGAATTGTTGTAAAATTCATAAAAAAATAATAATCTGAGTCATACGTAGTGCTATACTGCCCTCTTGTGTTCAATATCAGGTAGGCCTATTGTGTATATTCCCACCGGTTAATCAACGTGTGACTCCGCTGGGACTTGGGAGCTTTTAAATCGCTTACTTAAAACCGAAAGTCGAAATACGGATGTCCGCACAAGACATTAATGGTGTGGAGTAGAGCGAGCATTTTAAATAAATTCCTATTAAGTAGGATTGAACTAAACAGAATGAATGTTCACTCTGTTCTGCTGGTTCCTCGCTGGTGGATCATATGATTACTTTGTCATAATCTATGACAAAAATGCTATTATAAACCATATTAATAATAGATAATACACATTGCTCTTATTTTTGAAAAATACATTCATGAAAAACAAGATAACAAAAATCATAAAAAAATATAGCCATGGCTGCTATAAATGTTTGAAATGCATAGGACAGATGTTTAATGACGCAGCAACATATAATTGAAAGGCAATTAATAATCTGTCATTACATCACTGCATTATGATATTACGGCTCCAATACTGTGCAGCACAAAGCACTTATGTGCATCCCGAGCGAAGAATGATGTGCTTGAAGCCACATGAAGTTACAGCGCAGTGAGTCCGTATTGAAAAGTTCAAAGCACAAAGGAAATACATATTTATGAACAGTGTATTATACATTATCTATCTATGCAATAGTTTATTGAGCCTTTTCTTTTAAAGGTTTTAAATTTCAGTTACTGTGTGCGTGAAGAACAATTATAGTGCTCTGACTCTAGTGTTGTGATCTAACCGACAGCGTCTGACACCCGGTAGAAAGTAACACGATTAAGTTACAGCAATAAAGTCCAGCAAGAAAAAGTTTCTTCATTCGAAAATATAGACCTTTATCTTAAAGATCCAGTATAATAGGATTAACATTCAATCATCTTGAAGATCGTTTCATCATTGACTGTAACCGAATGTGACGTGCTGTTTGAATGCTGAATGGTGAATGACTGAAAGGCGCAGAGAGGGAAAAGTTTGTGTTCTTGAATTTAATGACTTAAATATTAATTTCTATATCACATAATAGCTTCAGAACACTAATAATACAGAACACAAAAACTTTATGGTACTTTAGAAAGTTTTTGTGCCTTTGTGCCTAACATAGAATAGTATATATGCACAATATAGAATTTGAATCAGCCTCGTCAAAGATGGCAGTGTCAGAGCCGATACCGATCCTGAGTATCTAATCGGCGCACTTCTTTTCAACAGTCAAATTGAAATTGAAATTGAAATTGCTTGAAACTCAACAGATACATCACATTTATTAGCCAGTAGACATGTGCAAAGTTTCAGAAACGGGCATAGTGCAAGGACTAAATAGCGCCACCTTTTGACAAAAGTGGGGTTGTTAGTTTTATCTACAGTTACAAAAATCGCTATATACATTGTACTCCTCAAGCCGGACAACTTTCTAATACATAGTCATTAGCTCGGACCAAGAGGAAGTCAGATATTTTGGTTTGAATATGGTGAGCCTCTCTCTGAGCCTACGTCCCTGTATGGCAAGCCCTTTTAACATTTAAAAGCTAAGTTTGCCTGTCCGGAATTAACATTGTAGATATCAACAACGTCTTTCTGTCTATTCGTAATTACATTTTGGATAGTTTGTATTATCATTTAAGATATCTGTAACATAATTGTGACTAGTCGAAATGACAGAGTATGGCAAGCCGTTTTAACATTTAATCATGAAAGGGCCAAAGCCTTCGGCACCGCCACCCGGGTGCATTTAGGTAACTGAAGGAGCCGGGGTTGCGGTGCCACCGGCTTGGGCCCGCCATCGCTGCTCGCAGCTATATTTCCTTTTAATTTTCAAATATACAGATATATTTTAATTTCCATGACATTTCCAGGTCTAGAAATTACACTTTTAAAAAATTCCCTTATATATACAGGCTTTATATATATATATATATATATATATATGTATATATAATATGATGTCAGTATATATATACTGACATCATATTTCTTATTTTAATTAATTTTTAATTAGAACATCTGACTTTATATATATATATATATATATATATATATATATATATAAAGACAGATGTTTGAATTAAAATGAATTAAAATAAGAAATATGATGTCAGTTTACATCTTGATTTTTCGCTTATTTTAATGCTTGTTTTAAATCATCTCTATATTTAATTATGCTATAGTGAATGAAACTGAATGTTGTGTCTCCCTCACAAGTGTTTGAGAGCTACTGTTTTTAAGGAGTCCTGTGTGAACGGCCATATCCCTAATCCATCCTTCCAGAACACATAGCGCCATCCCAACATGCTGTTCTGCTTTAACATCATGCTGTGTGTGTGTGTGTAGCTGATGCCATCCCAGGGGTGTTGAGATGGCAGGCCCGTCTGTGGGGTTTGGTCACCAAACTGAGAACGGCCCGCGAGGGTCAAGAGACGCCCGACCCGTCCGTCCTGAACAAGAGAGAGCGCTCCGAGGCCAGGAAGATCTGGGAGAACAAGAACTACGCCATCACACAGGTGAAGACCACACACTCACATACACACGCCAGCATCTCCTGCAGCCCCTCACACACAAACACACACTTCACAAGTTACTTACTAAATATTTGAGCGTTGTACCAGTAAATGTAGTTGGCAGCACATATAAACTTACGGAGCAATGGCGGAAATAAATTAGTAAGTAATATAAGAGAACTTTATATTCAGGATGCAGAGCTCCTTTCAACGGTGGAGAACGATGAGAACTAGTTACAGCATCTACAGCAGCGTCATGCTAACTAGCCAAACCCTCACCTTTAAAGGGCTAGTTCCCAAAAATGAACATTACCCCATTACTCACCCTCAGGCCTTCCTAGGTGTGTGTGACTCTTCTTTCAGATGAGTTAAATTATTAAATTGAGTTATATTAAAAAATGTCCTGGCTCTTCCAAGCTTTATAATGGCTGTGAATGACCGTTTCTGTTTTTGAAGTCCATCAAAGTGCATCCATCCATGATAAATTTAACATATTTAAAACTTTATCATATTTAACATGTTTAAAACTTTATCATATTTAAAACTTTATCATATTTAACATATTTAAAACTTCATTATATTTTTTTACATACACTGTATTTAAAACTTTATCGTATTTAACATATTTAAAACTTTATCATATTTAACATATTTAAAACTTTATCATATTTAATGTATTTAAAACTGTATCATATTTAACATATTTAAAACTTTATCATATTTAACATATTTAAAACTGTATCATATTTAACATATTTAAAACTTTATCATATTTAACATATTTAAAACTTTATCATATTTAACGTATTTAAAACTTTATCATATTTAACGTATTTAAAACTATCATATTTAACGTATTTAAAACTTTATTATATTTAACACATTTAAAACTTTATCATATTTATCATATTTAAAACTGTATCATATTTAACATATTTAAAACTTTATCATATTTAACATATTTAAAAGTTTATCATATTTAACATATTTGAAACTTTATCATATTTAACACATTTAAAACTTTATCATATTTAACCCATTTAAAACTTTATCATATTTAACATATTTAAAACTTTATCATATTTAACACATTTAAAACTTTATCATATTTAACATATTTAAAACTTTATCATATTTAACATATTTAAAACTTTATCATATTTATCATATTTAAAACTTTATCATATTTAATGTATTTAAAACTTTATCATATTTAACATATTTAAAACTATCATATTTAACATATTTAAAACTGTATCATATTTAACATATTTAAAACTTTATCATATTTAACATATTTAAAACTTTATCATATTTAACGTATTTAAAACTTTATCATATTTAACGTATTTAAAACTTTATCATATTTAACGTATTTAAAACTTTATTATATTTAACACATTTAAAACTTTATCATATTTAACATATTTAAAACTTTATCATATTTAACATATTTAAAACTGTATCATATTTAACATATTTAAAACTTTATCATATTTAACATATTTAAAACTTTATCATATTTAACATATTTGAAACTTTATCATATTTAACACATTTAAAACTTTATCATATTTAACATATTTAAAACTTTATCATATTTAACATATTTAAAACTTTATCATATTTAACATATTTAAAACTATCATATTTAACATATTTAAAATAGGGATCGACCGATATGGATTTTTTAGTGCCGATACTGATACCGATTTTTTTCCCATCAGCCTTAGCCGATGACCGATACGGGCTGCCGATTTTCTTGAGCCGATATTTGGAGCCGATACATTTTGCTCCCTCAATTTACATCATAAAAATGACATGACGTTAAGAAATGTTACAGGTCTCAATTTAATAAAAGTAACATTTAACTAACTTCAAAAATTAATATTTAACAAATAGTAAAAAAATATGAGGTAGAACAAGAACAAGTAGATAAACAATTGAACAAATATTAAAAACATAAAGTAGAACAAAAAAAGTTCAGTGCTGAAAATGAATATTTAAGCATAAATTAAATAATTACACTATTGCACACAGTAGCAACCAGCATAATAAAGTGCACAGTGCACACTGTACTTCATTTTAAAAGAAACGAACTATGTACTGCCATGGTTTCAGTTTTTTCTACATAAAATAAAATGAGCATGTCTAGTCTGTAATATCACTGCGATGGCGAGGGACACACCACACGCGTCCAAACCTCAACCAGGTGGGCGCTGAATAAATATCCACAAAAAGCACAGAACAACGTTGGCATTACTTAATCCTATGACCAGTGTTCATAACAGCTACCGTATGCATACTAGGGCTGTCAAAATTGCTCAAATGGTGTTTGCATATTCCCTCTAAAAAACGTATTCGAACATCCCTTTGCGCGTTTTGTTGTTGACGCGCATTACGTCAATAACAGGACACATTAATACAAAGAGACATAACTACTAGTATTAGATAGTTTATTTGAGTTTAAACATATTTGACAACGTATTAAAAAGCAAGTAAATCAACTAATGGCCAAGACCGCAGAGCTCACTCTGTCTCGCACAGGCACTCTCTCTCTCTCGCCCTCACGCTCTCTGCGCGTCGTTTAAATGATCAACAAATAAATGTTCAGTGCTGATCAAGAGTTTTGTGCAAGCAATTTAAGGTTGCGAGTCGCGACTCTTGTCCCAAATATTGCAGGCTTCATTCAGTGATTGAAGTTTCACAGTATAGAACCGACAGTGAGCGCTCCGAGCGACCTGTGCAGCTGTAGTAACGTTATTAGTCTGCAACCGCGGGCGTGTTTTTCCACATTCAAATATTAATTTTCACCTTCAAAATTAATAAATATTCGAATGTAGAATATTCATAGACAGTCCTAATGCATACTGAACGGATAGCCTACACCTTAGCTATTTGCAGCTCCCTAATACAATGGCAAGCAGTTAAGTTTTATAGACGAGGCATTCGCGTTTTCCATTTGGACCCACAAACTTGCTTAGTTGCAAGCACATAACAGTTATAGGGCGACGGGTTTCCATTTTCAAAGTGTTTGACAATATTTCAGGAGTCAAACATTTAAAAGATCCTTTGAAAGTTTAAGTTACCATTCTCGTGAAGAGCAGGTTGCACTCTTCTAGTGGGGGAGGGCGGGGCACGTGAACTGCAGCATCTCCAGCAGCACGGAGCTGCCCGTGGCCGCCTGTCTATAAATAACGCCGGAAAAAAAAAAAAAACTATCGGCGAACGCGCAGCGGTGTATCGGCCGATTCCGATACACGTAAAAACCTCAAATATCGGCCCGATATTAGTGATGGGAAGTCCGGTTCTTTTCCGCGAACCGGTTCTTTCGGACAGTTCGTTTTAATGAACCGGTTCAAAAAACCGGTTCACCAGTTCTTTTACGTCATCACGTAATGACGTCAATTCTATCATCCTGGCGGATAAAACTACTTCAAATTACAGGCATTTTTAATCATAACTTCAGTTAAATAATAGTACACATCGTCATAATCATCTTGGATAAGTTTCTTACATTTACATTTTGAAAACGAACCTGCTGCAGCCTAGGCGATGTGCTAACGCGGATGTTTTACATGTTTTAAATATATAAAATGCATAAATGGTCTTCATCATTTTATTTGTTATTAAATAAACTTACATTTCGCCGATTCGCCCTCTCGTTTAAGTCCTGGGTTCACCGGTACTACTGCGTGCTCGTATATCAGCACAGGATCAGCCGAAATAAAGTTCTGTTCAGAGACGGTGCTATCACGCATGCGCAGTATCTCCAGCTCATCGGTTCTCCGTATCGAACGTGTCCGAAAGAAACAGTTCTCAGTTCTGTACTAGTGATTCAAGAACTGCAACAACCAGTTCTCGACTCGAGAACCATAGCATATAGGCCTGTGTGCTGAGCTGAAACCTGAATATACAGTCAAAACTAAAAAACCGATGCATGTCTGTCTCCAATAGCCTTCTGTAGCCTATATACATATATACATCATGTTTATAATGTGTTAACATAACGAATTAAACATGTTTATAAACATTTTCTAAGCAGTGAGTGCACCATTAAAACCTTGGCAAGAGTTTACATCAAAGATTTATTGTTACTAGAAATTAAATGAGCTGTTCCTGAAAATATTATATTAGTATAATAATAAATGTTTAGTTTGACAGTTTTAGAATCCAATCATTGTTTCCAATCGTTAAAATAATACAGTGATACAGTAATTATGTGATAAACATGTTTCCAAAATGTTTTATTTTGTTACACTTACTGATGTTCAACTAAAGACATGGAAACGTACATTTCGTCCCTCAGAAAAAAATGCACGCATGCTCAGCTCATCAACTCATCAGTTCTCAGTATGTCGAACGTGTCCGAAAGAAACAGTTCTCGGTTCTGTACTGGTTATCCGACCGCTGTATCTGTATGTTCGGTAGCACACGCATGCGCAGTATCAGCTGCTCGTGCTCATCACTTCTCTCAGCACCAACACGTCTCCGTTCAGTGAACTTTGAGTTATTGGAATAAAATGTACTTCTGGATATTGGTTTATTTCGATTCGGAGGGACTGTCAGGCATGTCTGAAAGTGAGTAACTTAAGTAACTTGTGGTTTAGCGCTGACGCAAGACGCGAACTGTTTCGGACGATTCAGTCCGATTTAGTGTACTGGTTCGACCGGTTCACTAAAAAGAACCGGTTCAAAAGAACGATTCGTTCACGAACCGGCCATCACTACCCGATATATCGGCCGATCACTAATTGAAAACTTTATCATATTTAACACATTTAAAACTATCATATTTAACATATTTAACACATTTAAAACTATCATATTTAACATATTTAAAACTTCATCATATTTAACATATTTAAAACTTTATCATATTTAAAACTATATCATATTTAACATATTTAAAACTTTATCACATTTAACATAGTTAAAACTTTATCATATTTAACACATTTAAAACTTTATCATATTTAACATATTTAAAACCAGTCTTCATGCCTTCTTAAACACTTGGGCCAAACATATGTCATGTAAGTAGACAAGTGGTCAAGTGCAAAGACTGCCGGAGTCGAGTGTGTGTCTGGACAGACCGAGAGCGAGTAATGCGTTGCACTCTTTGACCATTAGGGGTCACCACAGATCCTGTGTGTTTCTGCTCCGTTCTGGTTAGTTTAGATATGATTGGGTTGGAACTGATTTTTAAATTAAGTGCCAATATTTAATGCATTCTGTTCATTTAAACTTCATGTGTGAAAAAGACAAGAATATGCTTTCAAGTCATCCTCATTTATATTAGTCAGGGGGCCAAAACTGATATTAAAACTTTGTCAGACACTTTTTGGTACAAGCATACAACCTATCCAGTATGAATATTTAACGCCTCAACATATGTTCTAGCCAGGTTGTCAAGTTAGAAAATGTTTTTATGTTCATTTTAACACTTAAAAGTGCTAAAAGCTGATTTTTTTCCCCAAAATTGCTTCCATTTTCTTCCATGTTACACCTACTGTAATTTTGGGTAAATGTGCAATATAATCCGATTTATGTGCAAGCATGATCATTAAAAAATAATAATCATATATAGCACTTTCAACAATCTAGGTTGTCTCAAAGCAGCTTTTAAAGTAACACAGATTGGTTTGGTTTTATTGTGATTCTTGAATAATGTTATTTCCAGCTAAAGTTGGTTTTGATTGATTCACTTCCGTCGAAATGATCATTTGTTATTAAATTTGGGGCCACTAAGACGACACCGTTCTCTCTAAACAGACTTTAAACTGAACCTGTGATAAACGCTGATGGCGTTCACATGCGCATTAAAGGGATAGTTCACTTTGAAATGAATTTTTGGTATGTTTTATCTCACCTCAAGGGCATCCAAGATGTAGGTCTTTGTTTCCGCAGTATTTTCAATTTTGATATTTTTAGGTCAAACCGTTCTTGTCTGTCAGTCATATAATGGAGGTATATGGTCACCACCTCAAAGAGCATGCACAGAGAAGTACAAATTAAACATGATTTAATGACTCGTAAGTGTAAGTACACATTGATGGCCTAAGACACGAAACGAACGGTTTGTGTGAGAAAACTAACAGTATTTATATCGTTTTTACCTCTTGTAACCACAGTCAAGTGATCTGAAAGCATGGGAAATATTTTCATGATTTGTAATCACATTTTTTTTTCGGTCAAATCAACTTAAATAATTTATGTAGTACAGATAACATAATATTTTGAGTTTCTGATGATTCAAACTCCTTCATTGTATTAACTCAATTTTTCCATTTCAATGAATGAACTTAAAATTTTAAGGCAACCAGGTTACTTAATTTTTTAAGTTAAACCAACAATATATTTTTTTACACTGTATTTTAGGCCCTTTAGGAGTTTTAGGGCATTCGGCTAAACATTTGCTTTTGTGTTCCATTGAAGTCAAATAGGTTTACACTGCAACAAATAGAAATTAATATATTTATTCTGCAATGATGTGACACAAAGACATAATGTTTCTATTTCAGATACATTTTTTTAACTTTCTATTCATCAAAGAATCACAATATCAGTTTCCACGGAAATATGAAAAGACAGTTTTCAACATTCAATAATAATCATAAATGTTTCTTGAGCATCAGATCATCATATTAGAGTGATTTCTGAAGGATCATGTGACACTGAAGACTGGAGTAATTCAGCTTTGATCACAGGAATGAATTGTATTTTTCTATATATTCATATAGAAAACAGTTATTTTACATGCTAATAATATTACGATTTTTTTCTGTTTTTTAATCAAATAAATGCAGCCTTGGTGAGCAAAATAAACTTAACTTTAAAAAAGCAGTGTAGAATGACATGGATGTGCACAAATGAAAATTTTCATTTTGGAGTGAACTGTTTCTTTATCAAATGAAAGGGTGTGTCCGCTGGGAAAGTGCCGTTACGTGTGGAATGTGTAAATATAGCCGGGATAAAGACCGTCTCCAGGGCTGAGATTGATTTTGCTGCTGAGACTCGCAATATCTGATCTAGTGCCGGGAAGAGCCGCTGTCATCAGCTCTGTCCTTCCTTCGGCCAGGATAGTGTTGTTCTTTCCGTTCTGATGTATCCAGAGGAAACATGATACAAGAGCAGAGGTCATGTGCTCACATCAGGCTTAAAGGGTTAGTTCACCAAAAACTGAAAATGATGTCATTAGTGACTCTCCCTCATGTCGTCCCAAGCCCGTCAGACCTCGTTCATCTTCAGGACACGGTTTAAGATATTTTAGATTTAGAGTTTTCTGTCCCTCCATTGAACATGTGTGTACGGTATACTGTCCTTGTCCAGAAAGGAAATAAAGACATCATCAAAGTAGTCATGTGACATTACAATGTTTTGAAGCATCGAAAATACATTTTGGTCCAAAAATAACAAAAAACTGCGACTTTATTCAGCATTGTGTTGTCTTCCGGTTCTGTTATGGATCCGCGTTCAGTGGATCCTTCTGACGTAAGACTCGGCTGACGTGTGTCTGGTGTGCCGAAGGTACGATGTCACTCTGTAGGCCAAAACGCGGAAGTGAGTTAGCATTTTAGCATTACGGTTCCCTCGCTCTAAAGCCTATGAGATTTTTGAATGGGTTTTTGCTAAATCGCCTGAAATTAGGTCTGTGGTGAACAAAGCCTCTAAATATTTTCACGTTTTGATCTATGACATAGAACACACAGTTATAACCTGCTTGTGTTTTTTTAAACTTTATTGTGTCTGATTGTGTTTTTTAAAATCTTTATATAGGCTTCAAAATATTTAAATTTTGGATTAACTTGTAAAGATTATCTTGATAGACAAAACGTGTAAGGGTCACAACTCTTTGTTAAACACAGATCTTATTTTTTGCGATTTTTCCAAAAGTCTATGGGGAAAATGCATTGCTTTTCGATCGAGGGAACCCATGCACCGCTAGCTTTCGGGTTGTCCTACAAAGTGACGTCATCACTTCAGCACTCTATTCGGGTTCAAATAAATATGGCTGGGCAAAAAAAATGCAAGAAGATTGTGTTGTACAGCGTGCGTCTCCCTCAGACTGTAACCGAAGCTCAGCCGCGTCTTACGTCAGTCACGGTTTTTGTTATTTTTGGACCAAAATGTATTTTCGATGCTTCAAAACATTGTAATGTCACATGACTACTTTGATGATGTCTTTATTTCCTTTCTGGACAAGGAAAGTATACCGTACACACATGTTCAATGGAGGGACAGAAAACTCTCGGACTAAATCTGAAATATCTTAAACCGTGTCCTGAAGATGAACGAGGTCTGACGGACTTGGGACGACATGAGGGTGAGTCATTAATGACATCATTTTCATTTTTGGGTGAGCTAACCCTTTAAGCCTCCATCCTTTCTGCAGTAATGATGAGGAACTGTGACATTCACTGCAAAAATTGCTTGTTTCCAGTCCAAAATCAAACATTTCTCAAATCAAGTTGAATTTACTAGGGCTGTGTAATAAATATCGATTTCTCGATATTAATCGATTCTCATTTTTACGAACCGATATCGATTCTTAAATCTCAAGAATCGATTAGTCATCCTGTTTCATTTGAATGAATGGGACATTGTCTCACGGCTGCACGCATCCCAAAATATCGCAATAATCTTTGTCCTTTGTTACTATTGATATGAAACAAAGTCTCAATTTTCAAATTACGTCCATTTTCTTTAGAAATTCAAAAACATTAATAGCGTTTTTGCGCTGTGGCGTGAGATCGCTCTAGAGAAGCAGCAGCGCTGATCTCTCTTCCGGCTTAATAATACCAGTCACAGCGCCAAATAAACATGAATGAGCATCTGAAAGTGTGTTAAAGATAGAGTACAACTTATCGAAATCCGTATCATGTCACATTGATTCGCTCAATCAGCGTTTCAACCGTGGAAAGACGTCAGTTAAACAGCTTGTAATCAATGTCATCGTCGTATTTACCGCAGAAAACCCACATAAACTCGTTAGTCAGCTAGAAAAAATAACTCTAGAGAGGAGCATTTTGCTAAATATATAGCACCATTTTACATATGCATTATAATCTCAATGTTCTTCAATATTTAATGCATATTTGAATAAATCTGGCAAGTTTTTATGACAGCCACCATTTAAATGTTTATATTTCATATAATCTTCTTATTATAAAAATAAATAAAAGTGTAATTTAAGTGATTCATTCATTATTACCTTCATATGAGGCTAATGAAGCCTATAGGCTACAACTAGACTCCCATAGTTTACAGCATTAGTTAAGAGATTTGATTCCCTTGAGAAAAATTGCCATTTATTGTAACTGATATCCAAAATAATCGATATTAAATCGAATCGAATCGAATTGCAAGCTTGTGAATCGAAATCGAATCGAATTGTGAAATTTGTCTCAATACCCAGCCCTAGAATTTACTAAAGTTGTAAAATCACATAAGTCTTGTTTTCTGGGGAAATTAATCAAAATAAAGTGAGATTTTGCTTTAAAACAAGCTAAATTATCTGCCAATGGGGTAAGAAAAAAGAATCTTTTTATTCTGTTTGAATTAAGATTTTTACCCCATTGGCTGATGAATGTAGCTTTTTAAAGGATCAACTCACTCAATTCCCCCGAATAACAGGACATAATATCATAAAATCTAGTAAATACATTTTGATTTAAGAATTGTTTGATATTTGTACTGGAAACAAGACAAAATACTAAGTAAGAAAAGCAGTGTCCGCTTCCTACATAAGCACATTACTGGATTAAAGGTGCATTGCGCAACATTTCATGTTAAAAATAGCCGTTTTTCTAACCCATACATGCTTAAACAATCGCCTGATGGGCTGAACGAGCCCTTCTCTGATCACTGCGATCGCCTCTATAATCCTGTACAGTAAAATAAATAAGAGGGATTCGGGACGGAGTTTGAGACGTCATGCGCGTTCACGTTCGCCTGGCGATGTCTGGCAGGATTGTGTATTCGCCGCCATTCTCCGTATCAGCGAAGACAACTCGAGCGACACAACTTTAGTCAACTTTCCACAAAAGTAGAAGATGGATTCAAAGAGACCGGCTTGTAGTTCATTCCAAACCCAACGCAAACTCCACGCAAGATAAAGAAAATAAAACTTGTGTCCAGTGCCAGGCGTCAGAATAAGACGAGAGTCAACATCGGGAAGCTTTCAACAAATGGAGAGATCTCCGGTCTGCTCTAGGGCTCAAACGGGTCCTATACAAAGTAATAACTTATATTGTCCATGATCGTGTTTCCATAATCATACAATCATAAGTGGATACAGTAAGCACATAAAACAGTTCAACATGGAGATAGATGGAAACAAAAACCGAAGTTTTCTACTACCCCCGTTTCCCCCTCACACACACACACATAAGTGTGTAATTTACTCAAATGCCGTTCCTTTCATTTATTTAAAATGTATTTTTTTTTTTACCTCTGAAGACATTATGACTAACAAAAGATGTGTGCGGCTGATGCTCCTTTGGTTATGAACAGCTTGTGTGTGTGTGTGTGTGGTCCATGAGCGTGCACACCCCTGGTTGCAGTTTCGCTTGTCGCCAGAGGGGGCGTAGTTCTGCAAAAACTCAGAGACTCGCGCAATGCACCTTTAAAGTGCTCTACATAGACAGCAACACATGCTTCAACATTAGCACTCACAATTGATTACTCAGAATTGAGTTTGGTAATCCTACATTAATAAGGCTGAATTTGGAGTCAGATTGAACGTTTTTGAAAGGCTTTATTTAATTGAATTAAAATTCAGTATAACAGTAATATTGTGAAAAATTATTACAATTTAAAATAAGTTTTCTATTTGAATTTATTGTAAAATGTTTATTCAGTTCACTTCAAAACTAGTGAAATTAGCGACATTCACGCTGTTATTGAACTAAATCGAATCAACGTTACATTAAAATTAAGATTTAGCGGAATAATGACACTTGTCTTTTCAGAGCTGAAGTTGAGTTTGTTTCACAGCTGAAGAACTTAGCAACATCAACACTGTTATTGTTCTGTTTAAAACCATCTCTATTGTAAAAAACACTATATAAATAAAGGTGGCGACTTTAAAGCTGATAGTTTTCTGATTGAAACTAAGTAATGGTGTTGCCAGACGTATATTAATTATCATGTGTGTATGATACGCATTTGTCCTCTGTACGTTCAATGAAAAAAGGGCACCAAAATGGCTAGCATTGGCACTGTATACAATGTTGTATAATAAACATGTCATCGCTGTATGTTTTGCCAGGAAAAAAAAAAACGATACATCGATGGTTTAGCAATAAAGTGATTTCTGGTCGTGTCAGAAAGTTGTTGTTCTAGAGAAATAGCTGTACGTTTGATCATTTTGAGCTTCTGATTTTTCTCTTGTCAGGTCACAGGTCACTTCACCGAGGACTTCTTGTTTAACGCGGCCATCTCTCGACTCATGGGCCTGACCAACACGCTCTCAGTAAGTCAACAGTCGAACCTGACTTTCAGATTAATGTGCTTGTGAATTGAGACGATTGATTGAGTTTCTGCGGTTTGCGTTCCCTGAGCGTAGCAAGCCTCGGCTGCAGTGGTTCTGCACAGCGTGGAGTTCGAGGACGCTTTGGCTTCGCTCTGTGTGATGACGGCACCCATGTGTCCACACCTGGCGTCTGAACTCTGGGCAGGTACGACAACCTCCACATTTACTCATCCTCGTGTTCAATAAAAGTGGATGTGGATGACACTGCCAAGCTACAAGAAGCTTAAAAGTGGTCCAAAAGACTTACTGTATGTGCTTAAGTTCTTCTTAAAGGGATACTCCACTGTTTTTTTGGAAATAGGCTCATTTTGTCAAAGTTAAACTGTTGAGTTTGACCGTTTTCTGTTAGTGTTAGCATAGCTTAGCATACCTCATTGAATCTGATTAGAACGTTAGCATAGCTCTCAAAAAATGACCAAAGAGTTTTGATATTTTTCCTTGTTTAACCTTGACTCTTCTGTAGTTACATTGTGTCCCACAACCGACGGAAAATGAAAAGTTGCGATTTTCTAGGCTGATATGGCTATGATTATTTTTGGTCAATATTGAATTTATGATTATTGATCATGATTATTGGTATTAAATAAAGCATTATTTCATGACATGAGTCATTTTAAATATCAGTGAAATTTCACAATTAATCAAAACTAATAGTGTGTCAACTAATAAGGTCATCAAAATAATTACATAAGACAAGTAAATAGTCTTCAATACAATATAAGACCAAACTAATTGCAAACAAAATGGACAAATAAAATGGACAAATTAAATAAATGGGGTTTTAAGTTTTTCAGGAAGGTGTACTAACAGTGGTATTCAGAGTAATAGCCTTTGAATAATCAAATGTAAAATAACACCACATTAATATTAAATATAGATTAATCATTATTAAAGCTACTTAAAGGAGTAGTTCACTTTTAAATGAAGGTTTTTGATGAAAACATTCCAGGATTTTCTCCATATAATGGACTTCAATGGGAACCAAAAGATCCAAAAGACAGTTTCAGTGCAGCTTTAAACGACACCAGACGATGAATAAGGGCCTTATCAAGCGAAACGATCGCTCATTTAAATAAAAAATAACAAAGTTTAAGTTTTATAAGCTCTAATGCTCGCCTTGCTCCATTCTGTGATGCATGTTCGTGACTCTCCTGTTTGAACTCGTTCATCAAAATGAACCAAATGACACGAAAAAAGATTTGTGATAAACACATGACACAGTTATAATGCCTCATGACAGCCAATGTCAAAGCCAACCACATGACAGTTTAACTTCATTTTATGTCAAGGCGTCATAACAAAGACAATGTCATATTTGCATTAAAAACGTCATTATTGAGCGAAAGACACTTAATGGCAGTTGTCATAAACATACGTAAACCCTACTTCATATTCAAGACATATGTCATGTCATGATTATGAAGGTGTCATGTCAGTCTTATACACACCCCTTCAAGTAAAGTGTAACCAAAGTGGACAGTCTACTAATACTCTAATTGACATGTAGTTACTTCTAATTAGTCTAACGTCTAAAGTGGACTATCAAATAAAAATGTTACCATTTCTGGAGTTGCGAGATGTGTTTGGGTAATTAATACTTTCAGTGTGCGGTTTGCTGCGTCAGTGCAAATTTAATTAATTTTTTCTTTCTCTGATTTAACTGTGAATTTCTGAGTCGTAGCGTCCCGCAGTCTCATGGAGATCTTTAAAATCCTCCTCAAGCATGGATATTTTTATAAAATGACTTATTTAATCAAACTTTTGCCATTTGATTAGGTCTGAGAACTGAGTGATTGGTTGTTTGTCGTGTTTTGATGTTATTTTATTGACATAGTTTTGAAAGTGCTTTAAAGTTGAGTTGAGTTGATACCATGGCACTTTCTGACGTCAGTAAAGCGTATTGCTTGTATCAAAATGGATTGTAGTGAAAAAAACCTGACTCAGGATGAAAGTGAATTAATGTGCGCTGGGTGAAATGTCGTGGAAATGCTAGTGGTGAGGAGAAAAGGAAACTGTTGGTCCCTGTTGTCCATTTCATCACATCCCGCTATTGACACACACACACACACTTTGTGTTTTCCCCTGAGGAAAACATGTACATGCTCTGATAACTGAGGCTGACCAGAAGACACAAGATGTGTAAGCGTGTGACCAAACGTTACTTGTTAAGGGTGTTCATGTGCCGGTCCTCATAGAATTAAAGATGTTATTGTTATGTAGAAGTTATTCATTAAGATTTTATGTTCTACAATAAATAATAACATCATGCAGGTTTGAAACAGTGTGAGGATGAGTAAATAATGGCTGAATTAATTAATTAATTTTATTTTATTTTTTTTGGGGGGGGGGGGGTAGTCCCTTCCTCTCCAACTTCCTCCTGTACTTATGCACACACACACACACACACGCACACACAAACAAACCAAAACACACACTAAGGACAAGCGGAAATGTACATCCTTCCTGAAGGTCATGTTAGGTCAGGCACAGGTTTCTAAATCTGTAGTCGTGTGTGTGTGTGTGTGTGTGTGTGTGTGTGTGTGTGTGTGTGTGTGTGTGTGTGTGTGTGTGTGTGTGTGTGTGTGTGTGTGCGTGATCATTCACTGCCTTGTCACTAAACACTGTTCAATCTCCTCTTCATCTTTACCCTGTATCATATTTGATACGAATGAAAAAGATGTAGTATAACATAAGGTTGTCATTGTTAGTAATATTTTAAGATAAACACTTTCTGGAGAAACTTAGATGTACATGATTGATTATAAATAAATTTTTTTAATCAGGTTCAAATGTGAGTATCAGGCTTTGGAGGACCGTTTATTGGTTCATCTCTCAATTATCATGTTATTGCATTGATTTATATGTTTAAAAACTACTGAGCTTTGATTATAAACTAAGCATTTAAATATCATCTTACAAAGACACTTTTGTCATATATAGAGTGACAACTGATATGAGATTTGTATGCATTTTATGTCATTAGTTTCTTACACTGTTGTGAAGATCTCATTGATTTACAAGCATCAGAATTTCATCTTACTTTTAGGCCAAGTAAATATCTGCATTTGCTCCAAATTTCATATTTTTGCTCCGTTTGAGCCTCTGAACAATTTCCCCCCTCAAATATCAGCTCCATATTCTCACTATATCATAATCAATGAGCCATAAAAGCCTGACGTGTCAAATATGATGCTCAACACAATATTATTTTATTTTTTACATTTTGTCCAAAGGTTCAATAAACTCTTCCACAGATATTAATATGTGATTTGTTTGGTTAATTATTAATCAGTGTTGTAGTACTCGAGACTCGGACTCGTCTCGGACTCGGTCTCGAGACCATATTTTAATGGTCTTGGTCTTGTCATGGACTCGTGTGCATTTGGACTTGGAATTGACTCGTACTCGAACATTTTTAGGATTTTTAGGACTTGGAATTATTCCCGAGTCCACTCGAGTTCAATTAAAAATATTTTTCATGATTATTAATGTATGTTAATAAAATATTTCTTTAAATTGATTAACACGCCCAGTGATTGGTGATTTTCTAGAGCGCAACTGCGCATGACAAATTGTAATAAAATTACTTTTAACACCACCTACTATGTGGCCTTTTTACCCTAAACTGATCATATTTTTTAAACTCTAAGTAAATTCAGTAAAAAAAAAAAAAATAATAAAAAAAAAAGGATTTCTCTAAGTAAATAAAAGTAAATTAGGTAATCAACCCTCACTGGTCTCGACTCGGACTCGACCGCCTCTGGTCTCGGTCTCGACTCGGACTCGACTCTCTCTGGTCTCGGTGTCGACTCGGACTCGAGTGAGGTGGTCTCGACTACAACACTGTTATTAATTCACATTTCCTCATATAGTGAATAGTGATTTTCTTTTTTTCTTTGAGTAGTGTTGAAACTGTGTTTCCTGAAACCTCTGTTAGGTGTGTGTGAGGTGAGGAATCCCCTAGGAAGTGTGCGGTCTGGGAAGGGAAGTGTCCTTCAGCAGCCGTGGCCGAGTGTGGACCCCGAGTACCTGCAGACCCCCGACACACTCCAGCTGTCCGTACGGGTATGACACACACACACACGTGCACACATTATTTACAATGTCTCTTAGGAGAAATGAAATCCAGTGCTCATGTTGGCCAAAAACTCATTTTAGATTTAGCACAGTGGTGTAAAGTGTTTGAGTAAATGTCATTTTTTGTACTTAAAGGGATAGTTCACCAAAAACTGAAAATGATGTCATCGTTTACTCATGTTGTTCTAAACCTGTAGGACTTTCATACTAGCCTGGTTCAACCTCGTACATTTCATTTGCACATAGAGTCTGGCCTCTCTCCATTGGGAAACGTTTACTTCCTTGTAGGCGGGTTCACTGTTAAAGTTCAAAACTATTGGATCACTCAGGATCTGCCATAGCCAATCGCTAACGTGTGGCCGTGCGCCGAAACAACAAGTCCGAATGATCAGCGGATTATGTTTACAATAGGATTTCAGTCAACGAGAGCTGCAGGTTTTGTTCATCTAGGAACAATTGAAGAGTTCAGATGCAAAAGCCTCTAAATGCCATTTGAAATTTTCTTCTTTAATGATGATTTTTATCAAACTTATATATTTAAGTTCAGTAATTTCACTTAAATAACAATTAATAGGTAATTATCATTGCAATTTAAGTGAAATTACTGAACTTAAATATACAAGTTTGATAAAAATCATCATTAAAGAAGAAAATTTCAAATGGCATTTAGAGGCTTTTGCATCTGAACTCTTCAATTATTAATTCCAAATGTATATTTGACACGAAGGACAGTGATGTATTCATTCAACGGTCGAAGCTGTGTCTAATCATTACAAATACGCGGGCACCACTGCGGTATCTTCTGCTGCAAATGCTGTACAGTGAATGATCTGTCTCTATCTGCAAAGGCCTGTTCACAACGGGACGGATTTCATGAGCGTTATTCGCCGACGTTTAACGCCTCGTAACTAAACAAAGGGCGCCAATGTGAGTGTCAACACCGAGTGTAAAACGCCACGAGTAAAAGCGTCATTTTTTTTAAAAACGCCTCGGGTTCGTTTTTTTTTTTTGTTTGATGCAGAAAAACTATCCGACCAATGAGATTGGCGCTTTTGCTCATGTGTTGGAGCTTCTGAAGTTACAGTAAAACACAACTTGGGGGCGCTCAAACACAAAACGGTCTTGCCGAGCACACATATGCAACGGAGAAGAAGATAGACGCGTCGCCGTCTACACAGCCAGGAAGAAAAAAGACGAGGAAGATGCGAGGCAAGATAAATGTAGAGCTGCTGTTCTCGTTGGTGCTAGAACATAAATAACTATATGAAGTTATTACTATAAAGTCATTTAGCTCAACATCTTCAGAATACATGCAATTGCTTTTGATTAGCATTATTTTATTTTATTATATTTATTTCTCACTGTAACTTTTTTTCTTGGCATGGTACATATATAGTTTTTGTCTGTATTTTGATGTTGTCTTGGTACAAATGAAATGATATGGTTTACTCTGTTTAGGGAGGAGTGTGTCACCTTTTGGGAGTCTTGCATGAATGAATGTCTTGTTTTGTTTTGGCTTATATATTTAGCTGTATAGCACTACTGCATAGCATTTTTTTTTTCTTGTGTATTTGGTTTTTTTTTGGCTTTTGCTATTTGTTATGTTAAATTCAAGCTGCTGTAAGGTCAGTTTTTTTATTTGAATCTAGAATCGAGGACCCCCTCGAAAACGAGATGGCTCATCTCAAGGGGCTATTCCTCTTTAATAAAAATGTCAAATAATAATAATAATAATAATGACAAACGCGACAGGGACTACAAACAAATAGAGAGCCTAAGTCCCGCCCCTCCCCTTCCGGCTCATGGGACCTTATTTTGGAAAAAATATGTATGGTAGTCAATGGCGAGAGACAACTTATCTTTTTATTCCGTCTGAACTGTGCCCTCAATTACACATATGATGTTTGTCAATTTAAAAGATAATTCTGAAAGTCAAAAACGTTGCAGTTTGTCATAAAACAGAAGAGTAACGTTTAGTTTTATGTGAAAATCGCTCAATGAACTACATCTCCCGGGAAGAGAAACGAGATCCGCTGCTCTGGTACAAAACACTCAGGCATGACGGCGTAACGTTACGATTATAACGTAAGACTATAGAAACAATGACAGACAATAGCCTCAGTAAAGTTAGCTTCATTCATTGAGAGAAAATGTGCGCCTCTGGGGTTTGTAGTCTTTGTAATTACGTATTTTCACAGTCATATACCTCAACGGTTTTACATCAGACAGCGACTTTCTTTACTTTAAATTGTATCTTTTAAATTGACAAACATCATATGTGTAATTCAGGGCACAATTCAAACGATATCAAAATATTTGTCGTCTCTCGCCATTGACTACCATTCAATATTTTTCCGAAATAAGGTCCCATGGTGGTCGACCGGAAGGGGAGGGACTTAGGCTCTCTATAGTGATAAAAGGAAACTGATATGGAGTGGTATAGCAGAGCAAATTAGCGCCATCTAATGTCAGGGAATGAATTTGCATGTTCACTCGGCTCATCGTCGGTGTGAACACAAAAACGTGTTGAAAAACGTTGACGAATAATGCACGCTGATATTCGTCCCAGTGTGTACGGGCCTTAATAAACAACAGTTTTTCATATTATTTCATTATGGTCTTCAAAGTAGCTATGTGTTTGTACATTTTTATTTATGAAATTATTTTATTATTATTTTTCTCACCCCGTGTGGAGGAGGGCCACAACATCATGGCCATCAACAAAATTTAGCAAATATTGTTCTTGCTCCGGCTTTAAATTCTGTATATTCGTCAGTTTTCCAACAACGGACCGAACAGCTTTTCTCACGTCTTTCTCCGCCGCCATTACTGCACTCAAACTGACGCACTACATCAACATCATCGTGCTCAGCCACTCCCTCTATTCGCTGATTGGTCCTACAAAAAAATGAATTCTGGAAACCTAAGGATATACAGCAGTCCCAGACGTAGCACTGAAGCAAAATTAAGTTGAGCCGAAGTGCGTAGGAGGGCGCAGCCAGGCTACTTTTGTACGTCCTCGACTTCGCAACATGAAAATATTTGATGAAATCTGACAGATTTCTGTCCCTCCATTGACAGCTACGCAACTCAAAAAGTCCACGAAAAGATTGTAAAAATAATCCATATCCAATATAATCCATATCCATAATCCAACAGATTTAATTTATTCTATTATTGACATGTTCTCTAAGACTTTAATCATGTGGAAAATGAAATTGGTAACTTGTAATGCAGTCATTTTCGCTATAAGGTAACTATGGCTTCAGGATAGGTACTCTACACCTCATATGTGAGCGGTGCGAAATACACTACCATAGTTATAGTGTGTTCTTCTGTGTCCAATCTCTGGGATTTCTTCATGGTTGATTACTGGGCTGGATTCGACGAGCAGTCGTGCTCAAGGCTAGATTTGGATTTGGATTTAGCAAGCATAGCCATCTCTCGAACGAATAGGCACCTCGTGTTGTGGGATATTTGTGTGAGTGTTGTTTGCTGGATATTCAGCCCAGGATCATATCTGAGAAAGTGGCAAAGGGAAAGTGTTTACTTCCAACTTAAAAGCCTGTGTTTCAGTACTGGCGCTCTGTAATTTGTGTGTGTGTTGGGAATAGGGATTGGCCTCTGAAATTGGCATGATGAGTGAACGGTTATTACAGACTTGAACCATCTTCTGTGTGTCTCTACTTGCCCTCATGCATCTGTCAGCGTTCAGACATCTTGGTATAGATTGGTAAATTTAGGCTGACTTCTAATTTACCTCATTTCTGCCAGTCATCTTTTGCGGTTGCAATTTTTACTTAGCAGCTGATTTATTTCTCGCAATTTCAAGTTCATACAGTACCTTGTAATTATGAGTCTCACAATTCTCTTTATTTAATCGAAATTCTGAGTTTAAATCTCTTAAATTGTCCTTCTTTTTTGTTTTTCCTCAGAATTTTAAGTTAAGTCTCGAAATTCTGAAATTATTTCTGGGAATTTGAGTTATAGTACATTTCACAATATTTCGTACAATTTAGACATCTGACAACAAAAATCCAATTTTTTTTTTTTTTGCAATATAGATGTCCTTCCCGCTGGCTGATTCCAAAGAAACATACAATGTGAACTTTCGTTCCTACCAAAACATTAGTTCCGAGAAAATGGAGGAGAAGCTAATAATCGGCGTTTCATTCAGGTTTCGTATCATTTATGACATGACCTTGTTTGCTAATTGCATGAGCGCAATTATATATATAAATATTTTTTTTATTTAAAATATTTACGAACGCTAGTTTTAATGCAGTGCATTTGCTCACAGTGACACCAATATGACCAATTGCATTTATAGCCTAATGCAAATAATAATAATAGCCAACTATTCTTTTTTTTTCCCGACTAAATGTGACCAAAACAGTTCTAAAAATACTTATTACAAAAGGTTTCTTCAATGTATTGTTAGTTTTTCCTGTTTATTACATTTCATATTGTGACACTTCTATTCTCCCGGCAACGTCAAAGCGTCAACAAGCTTCTTCCCCGTACTTTTTGGCAAGCCTCCTTGACTGGGCGGCCAGAGCTTCTTTGACGCTCAAGTCGGCGGCGGTGTTTTTTTTTTACACATAAAGCATTTTGTCTACAACAATCTAGTCATTTCATGCACAATTTCTGAATGTTGATTGCTGCAAAACACCTTTTCACATCCACCCAGCATGCTAAAAAAATCCATTGTGTTAACAAAATATAAATTAAACTCAAATTGAAAGATATAAACGTCAGAATTGTGGGATAAAGAGTCAAACTGATCCATAAAAACGTTTGTGCCGACGCTCTATTGCTACTGGCTGGCGTCATTGTCCCACGTTCTCATTGGTTGGTTGGTTGGTATATGGGCGATTACTTTTTTTCAATTGTAGAAATTCACCTGAATACAGTTTGTCTACTGTAAATTAAATTAACAAAAAGTAAACTGACTATAACTAAAGCATGTAACTGTACATTCATGTTTTTCTCAACCAAACAATTTGCGAAAGTCCATGGAAAGAATATCCACCCTTTTTTAGACACAGTACACACTGTTACAAAGAAGGATGCAAAAAATAAAGTACTACCCAGAAGGCTTTGCTGCGCCCACTCAGGCTGGTAGTATTTTAGGGAATCCCCTGCTTTATGCGGACAGCTGAACTACTTTGGCATTCGTAATAACAGGGTTGCTTTTCTCCCATGATGCAGTCCAGCTGTATGCGTGCGTTTAATTTCACCACAGACACACTGAGGAGCAGATGCTCACCAACACAAACGCTTGGTATCCATCCCATGATACAGCAGAAGCACTCCGACACACAATATAACGGCTTATAACTAAAACTACTGCCGGTTTGGATCAATTTACCAACATTTTGTCTCTGACGGAGCGTTTGGCGAGTCTGCATTTTAAGGAGTTGAGCAAATTGAATTTCTGAAAGCAATTGTCTGATCTTTTGGTGTGTGATTTTGCAAAGGCTTGAGATTTTCCTCTTTCTTGCCTCGTTTTTCCCCTCCCAAATGGTGAACTACAATTTTCCATTATAAATACAGACTCCTTGCTTTATAATTCATATTTACACATTGTCCTTTAACAGTATATACATATGGTAGGGTGTGTGTGTGTATGCTGTGCTAAAGTCCGGGCATTCGTCTCTTCTGCTCTCCAAGGCTACATTTATTTGATCAAAATACAGTAAAAATAGCAATATTGTTGCTGTTTAAAATTCTTGTGATCAAAGCTGAATTTTCATCATTCCTCCAGTCTTCAGTGTCACATGATCCGTCAGAAATCACTCTGATATGATGATTTACGGCTCAAGAAACATGTATGATTATTATCAGCGTTGAGAACGGTTGTGATACATTTTATTTATCTGGATTCTTTGATAATTAGGAGTTTCAAAAGAACGCCATTTATTTGAAATAGATATCTTTTGTAACATTATAAATGTATTTCCTGTCACTTTTGATCAATTTAATGCATTATTATTATTCCTGTGCTGTTAAATGAACAAACTAACTTCTGAAGACCAGAATATCATAGAGACGTTGAGGCCATTGAGAAAAAATTGGCAAATAATTCCCTAGAGATTCCCTAGTTTTGCTTGATTCACTACTGTTGTCTTTAGCCCCGTTTCCATTAAAGAATTGTGCAAAACTTTTGCTATCCACAAGTTTCCTACGCCCCATGAGGCCTTGCATCAAAAGTGGGCGCGACTTCCGGTTGGAAGTAAACAAAGCGCGATTTGACATGTTTGACACTCGTTCATTCAACAGTTGACAGTCATTGAAGTTGTAGCGATCCAAACTAGCTAACGATGTGGGAACACAACCTCAACGAAATTCAAAAGGGTGAAATAACAGTACCTTTACCCTCCGCAGTAGTTGGTTGGGAGTATTATAATAACATTATTAATAATCAATACTCATCAAGGCATGGTGACAGACAGTTATGCGAGATGACAAACAATTAAAATAAAAAATACACACTTAGTCATTGTGCTTTGGAGTTTATTCAAAATTATAAATGAATGTGCTGCTTGAATACATTAACTGGCACATTATTCTGTCAACACAGGCTTTGATCCTGAGTTTAGGTGTAACATCAGTAGCGAACAGCCAAACACATGCTGATAGAGTTTATAGAATATTAAGAATTTAAACAAATGTACACAGGAAGATTCGTCGTCTTTTGGGAGGTGATGGAAACTACAGTCGTTGGCAGGATCACTCTGATTTCGTTTTCAGCTTATGTTCAAAACAATCCCGTTTAAGCCACTAAATTAGTTTAGTCCGGTTATACATACAACCGCGAACAGCACATGTTGTCCCTGAGCTCCGTAACGACATCTCTCATAAAGATTTGCGTCTTTAAATAGTAAAATAATTCTCCGAAAAACAGCTAGCCTCTTCGCTAACTAACACACAAAATACCATTGGAATGCTACTTCCGCCGCGTCACCGGAAGTTTCACCCACTTTATTTTTTACAGGAGCGCCCCTCGGAAACTTGTGGATACAGTATATGCTAGTTACTATTGTGAAATGGTGGCTTTTCAATAAACCAATGTAATGCATCTAAAACGCCATTTTTCCTCGCAATAAGTCATTCCAAAAGTCGTGGCGATGGATGTTGGTAGGTTTGCATATATTCCAGCCACCGCACTAGCCTTTTCTTTATGGAAGGAAACGTATGTGTTATCATAGCATTAATGGCAAGGGAAGCGCATTATACTGTGTGACGTGTTTTCCCTCAAATCTGCTTCAATCGGTGCATTTCTTTGTTGTTTACAATCCAGTATTCCCGTAATACTTTTGTCTTTTATGAGTTTAATGAAGAACCGTGTCTCGTCTTCTGTCCAAACACACTGCGCCGCCATCTTTAAAGAATAATCGACTTTTACATACACCAGGTGACCTGTAAACGCCATTGCAGTTTTGCGAAATATTCCTTTTTCGAATTGCCTGAAAAACCACCTCATGCGAACGTAAACTTTTTTTGCGATATATGGGAGTCACATGAAAAAAATGTAAATAATAAATAAATACAATAAAGTAGACTTTGAGCTATAAGCACCATAGATATCCATAATAAAGGCTAGATTTCTTACGGCGGAGTCTCTATCGTCATCACCGGCGGCCATCTTGTCACAGGCAAGCTTTCTGGCGGGCTCTGTGGTTCCTGATGTAAGATGAGTGATCAGCACGAACACAAATACTCTTATCTCAGTGAAATCTTGACGGATTTACAAACGGTTTGGTTTCTTACGAACGTTATAAACGTGCGTATTATTCAATCTGGACGATTATTTATTGATACACTTATTATTCATAAGTGTGCACTGTCATAACTACATCTCTGACGTTTATAACAAACCAAACCTTTTGGAAATCGGTAGAAAATTTATTTAAAGGGTTAGTTCACTCAAAAATGAAAATTCTGTCAGTATTTACTCTCCCTCATGTTGTTCCAACCCTGTAAGACCTTCGTTCATCTTCGCAACACAAATTAAGATATTTAAGATATTAAGATCACTCCTGCATACTAGTCCATAGGCTTCTTGAGGGAATGACTCTTGCTGGCCTCGAAAAGTCATTAAAGACATCGTTAAAATAGTCCGAGTGACTACAGGGGCTCAATCTTAAGTTTATCAAACGACGAGAACACTTTTGTGCGCAAAAAAAACAAACAAAAATAATAACTTTATTTCAACTATTCGTTTATTTCTCCCTCTGCCTCGAGTCAGGTTACTAGTTTAATAGCGTAAGCTTCTGTTATTGTACGTCACACGCATCACACACATGACCAGCGTCGGCCAATAGTGAGCCTACGTGTGACGTAGCTCTACGCAATCACACTGCGTTAACTGACTACAGGCCCATGGAGAAGGAAGTGAATAGTTGAAATAAAGTTGTTATTTTTGTTTGTTTTTGCGCACAAAAGGTATTCTCGTCATTTGATAAACTTAAGATTGAGCCCCTGTAGTCACTTGGACTATTTTAACGATGTCTTTGATGACTTTTCGATGCCAGCGAGAGTCATTCCCTCAAGAAGCCTATGGACTAGTATGCAGGAGCGATCTTAATATCTTAATATCTTAATTTGTGTTCTGAAGATGAACGAAGGTCTTACGGGGTTGAACAACATGAGGGTGAGTAAATACTGACAGAATTTTCATTTTTGGGTGAACTATCCCTTTAAATTGTGGTTATTAAAAAAGAACATGCACCATTAAAACACAATGTTACGAGTGTGCGAGCTGCCTGTGACAAGATGGCCGCCAGGTGCGGACGTCGACCTCCATTGGCCAGCAGCGCATACGAGACATTTAGACTTTATTATGGATATATATGATAAGCACGTCCCAGTTGGGTTTGTCACTTATTAGGGTCCCCTGGAAACATCTCCGTTGTGGTCTGTGTTTGGTGGTGTTGTGAAACTGATGAAGATGTTTTCTTGATTTGCGGGGGTTTTCTTCTAGCGTGTTGAGCTCTCTCGGCCACCGTACTTAACATGTATGAAATGCATGTATCTTCAGATGCCATCAATGCTGTCTCTGTTTTCTCCTCAGATCAATAATAAGGCGTGCGGGAGTGTGTCTGTTCCTCGTGAAATGGCTCAGGACGCACAGAAGGTTCAGGATCTGGTGTTGAAGAGTCCTTTGGGCGCCCGTCTTCTCTCGGGCCGCGTTATTAAGAGAGTCATCCTCTCACCTAGAACTGCACTCATCAACTTTCTGCTGGACCAATAACATGTGCCTTACTGGAGTCTGGGATCCAGGCATGAAAAAGACTCTGAAATCCAAAGAGCCACGAACAATTTTTGGGAAAGGGAACCATGATGGACATGATGCTCTGATGAAAATAGCCTCTAAATAAAGAAGCTTTTAGATGATTTCAGGGTTTATGGGATGCATTTTTTTTGCCCCAGCCCCACCTCAGTCAGGCCAGTCGTGAGTGTTTCGTTGCGAGCTATTTCTGAACACCCAGGTTTAGCCTGACATTACACCACCTGTGTCAGAAATGGAGACGTGGAGATCAACAGTGGGATTCCTGATCCTGACCGCATCAGAGAGCAAGAAAAGCTAACTGTGGAAGCCATTCTTATTGGTCAATAGATTCCTCATTAGAGTGGGTTTTTTACGTTTGTTTTCATGAAAATGAATGGAAAAAGCTACGCTTAGATTCTTGATTCAAACCACTCTAATGAGAAGAATTACTTTCACAATTTGCTTTTCTTGCTCTAACCACACTCCTAAAACACATACAAAACACATACTTCCGGGGGAAGCAGCCAGTTTATCCTTTGGTTATGTCAAGCAAGTTTGTACTTTATCTACTTGAATAGGCAAAAATCTTCAAAACTGTTTGCTAAGCCTATATTGCAATAACAAGCCAAATCAGCAATAACTAAAAACTTTCCGTTTCAGATAATGCACGTGTTGAAATCAAGATGCAATGATGTACATCTGAGTGAAACGGATTATTAAAAAACATAAAAATGTGGGACTTATTAAGCATTGAAAGAAAGGCGGAGTTTAAGGGGACTAAAAGAGGTGACATTTTTCTGGAAGATCCAGTTATGACTTTTTAATTTAAAATTACTCTTAAATAAAAATTAAAATCAAAAACTTTTTCTTTTAGTGGAACATAAAGTAAAATAAGAGATTTTAGGCAATGTTTCTAATCAAAACTGTTAACTAGATTATTTTTCATTTTAATTTTTCATAACCTGAATGAGAATTATTGCCAAATATGCTTATAAACACACACACACACACACAAAAAAAAAAAAAAAAATATATATAAATATATATATATATATATATATATATATATATATATACATGTATGGTGATGATTCCAGTATACAGAAAGAAATAATAAAAAACACACAATACAAAAAATTGAGTGAAAAATATATTATGTATTGCAATTAGACAAATAAAAAAAGTTTTTTTTTGAAGTTGTAGCCTAAATAAAGATTATTAGAGGATATAATAATAATTCAATATTTTTTTCTAATTTCAAGTATTTGTGAAATTTACTAAATTTCAGAGTGAAAATTGGAGATGGTCCTCACTGCATACACGAAATCCAGTAACCCCACCCATCTCCGCTCCTGACCCTAACCCCACCCATCTCCGCCCCTGACCCTAACCCCACCCATCTCCGCCCCTGACCCTAACCCCACCCATCTCCGCACCTGACCCTAACCCCACCCATCTCCGCACCTGACCCTAATCCACCCATCTCCGCCCCCTGACCCTAACCCCACCCATCTCCGCCCCCTGATCCCTAACCCCACCCATCTCCGCCCCCTGACCCTAACCCCACCCATCTCCGCCCCCTTATCCCTAACCCCACTCATCTCCGCCCCCTGACCCTAACCCCACCCATTGCCCCCCCTGACCCTAACCCCACCCATCTCCGCCCCCTGATCCCTAACCCCACCCCTAATCCTGCCTATCTCCGTCCCTGACCCTAACCCCACCCCTAATCCCACCCATCTCCGCCCCTGACCCTAATCCACCTATCTCCGCCCCGTGACCCTAACCCCACCCATCTCCGCCCCCTGATCCCTAACCCCACCCCTAATCCTGCCCATCTCCGCCCCTGACCCTAACCCCACCCATCTCCGCCCCCTGACCCTAACCACACCCCTAATCCTATCCATCTCCACCATGAGGTGCTACTGGAAAATTGTGCACACAATAGACAAGATACAGAATGTTTGTTCATCTATGCTGGATAAAATGGTATCATAAATTTGGGGTGAACTATCTTTTTAATTTTAAATTGGGGAGCCTAACAGATCATGTTTCCATTCTTCGTGAATAGTCGGGACAGTGTTTCCACAGAACAATAATCTGAAGGTAATGAATAGATCTCTTCTTTATAAGACTATGATGAGGTGGTCCTCATGTCAGACTACTTTAGCAATGCCCGTCATTCCCTTTGGAAACGCGAGCGGAGAGACTTGAGTCATCACATTTCAACACTGGAGTAATTTGGCCCCATTTTCTCAGTCTCGGCAGCCCAACCCAATGACACGACGTACACGGACGGACACCACACTCCAGTTAAATGGGTTTCCACTGGGTTCATTTGTATGTTGACCTTCTCTAAATGCATCTGAGAATATATGTCTCAGTACTTGAGTGGGAACTGGCATAAAGGAAGCTTTTCACGTCCCATGAAGTGTTATTCCCTCAGGGTATTGACGTCCTGGGACACTCACTGACAGTACCTCTGTTGTTCGTCATGTTAGGCAGGAGACACACATAATGCAGTCAGAAACTGACCCCACTGCTGTCCCTTATGGCCTTATCTAAGTGACTCACTAATAAAACCTAAAAAAAAAAATCCCACAAGTCCCACATTCCTCAAATGTGCTGACTTTAAAAGGAGGAAGGGTTTTTTTGTCCCAGTTGACGTGACTTGTGAACTTGATATTTTTAGAGTATTCGTTTCCTGTGTATTGTGTCTTTTGTATTGTGTTACTTACTGTATTCATATTAGTGGTCTCTTATGTTCATGTTTTTAGGGGCCAAGCACCGAAGGTGTATCTGTTAGCGTTCTTATTATTCTCCTTCCTTCTTCTGACTAGGAGTCTATGGCAGCCCATAGAACCGCTTGCGGGAAAGTTATGAAATTTGGTACACTGATAGAGGACAGTCTGAAAAGTCTTCATAGCAAATTTGGAGTCTCCAACTCAATCTCTCTAGCGCCACCAGTGTTCACTCATGTTTATGCTAATAACTTTTGAACCGTAATGGCTAGAATCACAATGCCTTTGTCCTCTTATTCCTTGGCTCAAGCCGATTCGATTGGACCCTAACACGTCATTTCCGTCATGATAATTTGTCCACCATTTTAATACATTTTTCCAGAGGTGAAGTATCCCTTTAACTTCATTTTTTAGTGGCCCAGTTGCGTTTAAAACAGTGTAGCTTTTTTCAGAAGTGAACTACTTTTTCCAGCAAGTGGCGCAAAAAAAAAGAAGCTACATTCCACTTTGAAGCGTTGTTGCCAAATTAGATCGCTAAAATTGTGCATTATTGCATTTTTTTTGTTTCAGCACGCATCTTGCTGTTTCTAAAGTGTGGCTTGACTGTATCTTAACAAATTTAATTTATGAGTAAATCCCTTCCCCAACAGACTTTTAAAGTGTCAGTGTATGTTGTGGGACGTGTGAGTGTGCTAATAGGGGAAAGCGTTTCTGTCGCTCTTCGCACTGCAGATAATGTTGCTTCAGGAATGTTTGGCTTGTGGAGCTGATCACATGAGTGCCGTTATCTATCACTTCACTTTCCTCTTCACACCATCATAGTTTGTTCTGGAGCTTTGGCTACTTTGTCTTCAGATGAGGTCATGATGATGTGTCCTCCAAGTGAACTACCATACACATGTGAATTGTGTGTATTTGTTAACATTATGAGGCATGATGTGAATCTTATGTTGTGAACGAGAAAAAAAACAACAGCAATGTTAAAAGTATAGTCCAACTTTTGAATAAATCATTTAAAAAAATGTAGCTGTTATATTAAATAATTGGTAGATTAACTTAGTGGATGAGTAAAGTGCAAAGATAAAATGTCTAGAAGAGCTATTGATTGAAAGCTATAAGAGGAAAGATTGTCAGTGAGTAACTTAACTTTGATCAAACGACTTGGACTATACAGCATGTGGTACTTTACAGTGCTTTTTAAATTTGTTTTTGGAGGTCCATAACATGATTTGTGGTCTTTGGAAGAAAGCAAGCCATTCAGGTTGGGAACGAGGTGGGTCAATAAATTATGACAAAACGTTCTTTTTGGAACTAAATGCAATGCAAAACATTCATTTATTCATTCACAGGGCCAGACATTAATACTTGTCCGTGACAAGTGGATTTGAAGGTGCAAATGAAAGAGAATTTTAGTAATGACTGAAGTATCCTGATTAAAATATAATAAAAGGGAATCACCTAAACGTGCGAATGAATCTTATTTTAATTAAATTTAGTGTAAGTGGCTATTGAGAGAAGATAGTAATGTAGTAATGTTGCACTGTTGTTATGGGAGCGTGCTCAAAATGGAGGTTTTATTTAGGCCGCTATACAGTTAAGCAACAACATGCGTTTTGAACGAATCGGTTGAGTCAAAGATTCAATGACCCATTCATAACCATGTATTTATCATGTCTGTTCATAACTGCCGTTTGAGCGAATCGTTTGAATGAATGACTCAATGACTCATTCATAAACGCAGTCATGACGCCACCCCATTCACTTTCATGTTTAATCGTTCATTCTTTCCAACATTTCTCATTTGTAGCCTACAAAAAAAAAAATAGCCTAAAATAAAACAATCTCATAACATTGTTTACCGCTGTTGTAGTTTTTCAGTGTAGGCTATTTAATTTGATTGGTACAGCCCTATCTTAATTATTTCTAATTGAATGTATTGACACTTTATAAACAAAATGCTCTTGGGGTAAATATATAGCCTTGTAAAAATTAATATAATGGTTTTTCAATATTGCAAAGCAGACAATGATGAGAATAGACTGATTTAAATAAATTCTATTTAATTAATACACACAAAAACGATTTTTCCCGGACAAGCAAATTTTTTACACAGAAAAGTGAATGACCAATTTACTTGTTCGAACCCAACGGTTTACAATTGACCGTTGAAAACAACCCGGCATTTTTGTCGAGTGGACACGGGAGTTTTGTTGTTGTTTGTCCTCATTTGGTAACGTCTCAAAATCAACGTTAGATGTCAAATTCTCTATAATGAAGTGCTGGATTATTTCCATGTGTTTTGTGGTGAGCAAATTCTCTTCAATTTAGCCTACTCTAATCACGTGAAATTACAACGCAACCGCACGATAGTTACACGTCTCTTTCAAGTACACGCTTTCTAAACAGCGAAAAGCGTTTTCCAAACCCCAAAGACTGATAATGAATATTTATCAAAGAGAGTCAACTCTCCGCTTCAGTGTGTTTGTTTTCCTCTCCGCGCTCTCGTGAACTGCACAGCTGGTGTCGCGCTTCTTCATTCACGCGCGCACACACTGGGCGCGAGCAAAGAGCAGCGCCACGGAGGCGGGAGTCGCTCAATCTCTCTCTCATTGAGGAGAACAGTTCCCAAAAGGAGCAGTTTTATCCAGCTCTCGTCCAGATTTAAGATTTTCGGTCGGGTTTCGGTAGACTTAAACTGAGTGCTGCCTCCGATACTTAGCGCAGTTTTGCTCTTCTCCGTTTCTATACACTCAGTTGTTTTTAGTTCTTTAGATTTTCTGCTTTTGTCGCTGTTTTTTTTTTATTCAGAGGCTGATAGATTGACTTTTGAAATAGCTTTCCCCTCGCGATTGTTCGCTTAACGGAGTATTTGTTTTCGCGGCGGTTATTTTAATCTGTGGTTATTTGATTGGATTTAATCTGTGTGTAAACAAACTCTTCACGTGTTTTTATGCAGTTTGAGTGATTCTTTTTACAGGTAAAACGTTGAACAGCTGTTCCCCATCAGTTTTCCATCTTCAATGGTTTAAATAACTCCTCAGCGGACAGAAGTCGTTTTTAAAACTTACTTTCTGAGTGTGTTTGCCGTTTCAAACATGGATAAATATGACGATTTGGGACTTGAGGCGAGTAAATTCATCGAGGACTTGAATATGTACGAAGCATCGAAGGACGGCTTATTTCGCGTGAAGAGAGATGCAGGAAACAACCCGGATTTTGAAGAAACCAGGAAAGTTTTTGCCTCAAAAATGAGCAGAATACACATGCAAAAGCAGCAAGAGGAGATCTCAAGAAGCGAAAGCTTGCCAGCAGCAAGGATCAATGGAAGTCATCTGAAAGTATCAGATAACACATTTTACACCAAAGACAGGCCACCCATCAATAGTTATAGACAAGCTGGTGAAGCAGCAGCCAAACCACCCATCATCTCTGGACCAATGGTTGGCACTGCCAATGTGACTCCATACATATCTTATGAAGGACAAAAACATCATTCAGCCGGCTTACATGATGGATCCAGTATCAGGGGTTACGACAGCAAGGAGACTGGAAATGCAAACCCGATACCAGTGCCAACCCGGGCATCACCATCAACCAGTCCTCCTGGCACATGGGCGTCAAAAAGCGGTCACCCGTCTCAGATGCCATTATCTCATTTCTCCAACACTTCTAGCTCTCATGAAACTGGTCCGAACCATTCTCCAGTGTCCCAAGGCTTTCCTCAAACCTTTGCCACATCAGGGAAATCGCCCACAGGAACATACATGGATTCATATCATCAAGTTAGCGCCAGTCAACCCATAACTCCCCAGTGGTCATCCAGTGGACCAACATGCCTAAACGGGGCAGGTCATAACATCAGCACCCCCTCGCTTACCCAAGTGACCCCACTTCCAATGTCCCATGGAGGGAAGCAATGTGAGCCACTCCAACCCCAAAACACTGCGCCCAGTATCCCAACAATCCCTGCTCCCACATCAGGAGTGGAGTCTCCCAACGATGAGTCCTCCAGCCCCTCCCGAACACTCAAACTCCCGTGCCAGCCCCTCCACGTACAGCCGGATCAGGGTCCGTCTGTGGCTGAAATAAAGTTAGAAGCTTTAACTGAGCGCCTGGAAAAGGAGATGGACGTCCAGCCAAAGGCTGAGTACTTTGGTAAGCACAACGTGATCACTGCCAGTGTGTTCTTCTATTTATCTTCCTCACATCTGCAATTGTATTTAGCAGCTTGTTGATTGAAAAACCCTCTGCCTGTTTCCACTTGACCTTCCCTCCATATGTGTGTGTGTGTGGTGGTTGCCACAATGTGCACCATACAGTCAGTCGATTGTGTGTGAGTGTGTGAAAGAGCCATGTAGATCCCTGCCTTTCCAGGCTTTTTCCTTTCCAGAAGCTATTCCTGGGACTTGCTTTCTTTCTCATCTGGTGTTCATTTATTTTATTTCATCAGTTTAATCACCAACGGCAGACTTTGCTGTTTCTTTTTGATTGAGTTAGGCTCTGATCTATAGGAGTATGAAGCCACCCTAAACTAACATTGCCACTCCTGTTCGCCCCATGGGCCTGAAAAACAAATCTATATTCATTCACGTTTGCCTCTGCAAAAGACCTACCAAATATCTCTTGCAGGATGTATCACAAAACCAAACACATAAGGTATTTTATTATCTTTTATGCTCAATGTTAGCATTAGTTTACATTTACTTTAGTTACGAGTTATTGACTTAAGAGTAAAATGATTGTTGGTGTAAGTTCAGGAGCTCAGGAAATATGGGATATCTAAAGGGGTGAAAATTCAGTTGTTTATTCAATCTCATATCTTTCCGAAATACATTTAATTTGTGTTCAGGTCTCCTTTTACTGTGATGCAAAATTCACTAAGAGTACATTTCACTCTATGGACCTCATTCATGCAACTTATAGACTAAATAAATACAGAATGCATGTCACCCGTATGTTTCTGAAGAGCTTTTTTGAAGCCCAAAGTAGGCGGAGCCGGCCGTCGCCATCTTGGCAGCGCGTCACTCCCAGATAACCGGAAATAGGCAGAGGCGGATTAGCTGAGGTGACGTGACGCTAACAGACAGCAGATAAACGGCTAGTGACATCAGTGGCAATCCACCTGTCACTCAAGTAGCCACGCCCTTAATTATGCACAACTTTAAGGCTTAATATAATTTAAACGGATGGGTTATAAAATAATTCACTGCCCTCACAGTCGTCATGAAGGGCAAAATTAGCATTATAGACCAAAACCACTTTTTGTACCAGGCTGTAAACATTTTCTTTTCTGCTGTAAAGGTTACTTTAACATGGGGGTTATGAGATTGACTCTCTTTTAGAGCCTGTCTCTAGTGGCCAGGGGATGAAGTGCAGTCACTTCCGTGTGGGATTCACTAGATGAAGTCCATCAACTTTCCAAATGGGTCGAGATTTCATTCAGCAACATTAGGCGGTTTTTATTTATACGATATGCTGTTTAATGTTGGTGACTGCATCATGGTGCACGATATATCGGCCACCATATCGGTATCGGCCGATATTTACTCATTTTTATGTTATCGTTATCGGCCCGATAATAAAATTTTGCTGATATATTAAAGCTGATAAATAATGAATTATTTCCTTCAACACTAGACACCTGAGACACTTAAAATGCACACTGTTCAATATGATTGATCTTAATTGCTTGAAATATGATTGGAATCAAAAAGGAAAATATAGTTAAGTGCAAAATGAGCTGTCATATCGGCTACATGAAATTATAATGAGAACATTATAATTGTGTTAGGGGACAGATTTTAATTGTGAGACTTTTGTTTTTGCAATCAGGCTTTCAAAAATTATATAAAAATTGGATTTAGATTTATCGGCCGATATATCGGTTATCGGCTTTCAAATATAAAGAATTATCGGTTATCGAATACCCTACATCATTTTACTTAGGCATCTGTTTAGTGTTTACATATGATATTATCGTCATAGACAGTAAAAGAAATTGGATAAAGTTGAAGCCCATTAGAAGCACTCACTTCCTGATAGCCGAGTGACTGCGCCGACTCAAACTAAGCTTGACGATGTAGATGTGACGTGAGCAACCGTTCTGACCTTCTAGTTGCTGTGCCGAGACAAATCTGAATTGAAATCTTAAACAAATCTGTTGTTGAAATATTTTGTCCCGTTGCTTTTATGGACTCTTTATCTACGGGCTTCTCTCTTGACTTTATGCCTCCATGTCCCCCTGATTGCCTCATAGACAGCAAAAGATTGCCTATGAACTTCTCCTCCTGTCTATACGGTAATGTCTCTATTGTGCGACAGAAAGTCCTGTGGTTATGATGCAATCGTAGCCTATTTTTACAAAAATAGCTTCTACGAATGTAAGATACAAAGTAATGGAGCATTTTATTGTCGTGTTTCTTTAGATATAAATAATGGACAAATGGAGTCTTTGGGTGCCTCAGATGTGGAGTTATTCGCTACAATGGCGGCTCCCAAGTGAAGCTTCAGTTTCCGGCTGGTGGATTACCCCTTCACTCTCAGAAAAAAAGGTACAAATGCTGTCACTGGGGCTGTACCTTTTCAAAAGGTACACTTTTGTACCCAAAGGCTGCATATTGGTACCTTAGTGGTACATATTAGCACCTAAAATGGACATATTAGCTCATGTAATTGACATATTAGCACCTAAAATGTACATATTAGCACTTAAAATGTACATATTAGCTCCTAAAATGTACATATTAGCACTTAAAATGTACATATTAGTACCTAAAATGTACATATTACCACCTAAAATGGACATATTAGCTCATGAAATTGACATTAGCTCCTGAAATGGACATATTAGCACCCAAAATGTACATATTAACACCTAAAATGTACATATTAGCTCATGAAATGGACAAAAGTTTACCTTTTGAAAAGGTACAGCCCCAGTGACAGCTTTTGTACCTTTTTTTTTTCTGAGTGTTGGATATCGCTTGTTTCCGCTTCTTATTCCCCTGTGTTTTGATCAGGAGATTCAGTAATCTTTCAGAAGATGTGTAACAGCGCCCCCTACCGTATAACAGTGAAAACACGTAAATGAATTATTAATATGGTACATAGTTTCATCAGAATTCAGTGTCGTCAGTTTTCCTAAAAGAGTTTAAAAAAAGTTTTCATATGTAAAGTTTTTTTTAATTTTTTTTTTAATTTTTATTAAATGTACCGCTTACGCACGTGAACTTCCTACCAACTAACATTTTAAATACGAACACTGATGAATCCGCAAATTTACGTCAAAACGGTTTTACAAATGATTTACACAAAAATTCGTTCTGCTCGTGTTTCATGAATGAGGCCCAATGTCTTTATGGCTTTAGGTCATGGTTAATTTTCATGTTCACATAGCCTCATTTTCATCTGCATCCTGAGTGAGGGCCATAAAAACGAACACGTTGGCGCCTAGGCAGACTTCTAAAATACGTAAAGAAATCACGGGTGGTCTTTGAGTGCGACTCACCACATGACACAGGAGGACACTCTCATTTGGACTGTATTAATGAGCATATGTTCCTATACTAGTACAGTATTTTAGCTTAACTGGCTAACTGGTGGCAAATGTTGACATCTGATGTGCGTCTCTTCCAGTTTCACTGTTCTTGACAGTAGTTTCTGATGGTGCATTAAGCAGTTTTAACTTGTCTTGATATTCTTTGCTCACATGTCTTACATAGTAGATTGAAAAACATAAATATTAATCAGTTTTACTGTCATATAGTGCATTAATGTATCAGTGTAGAATAGTTCTCCGATGAAAAACGTGATCCCAAGCTGCACTCGTAAATGTCTTTGCTAATAGGAATTTCATGCTGGAAAAGCACAAAGCCCTCATAATGTGGGAAGTATCTTTAGTATCTGTTACTGTGATTGCAGAAAAGATACCGATACGCAATATAGTCACAAACGTGATCATTCTTGTGCTTAAGCCTATGTGGACACATAAAACATTTCCTTTAAAGAGATAGTTCACTTTGAAATTAATTTTTTGTATGTTTTATCTTACCTCAAGGGCATCCAAGATGTAGGTGTCTTTGTTTCTGCAGTATTTTCAATTTTGATATTTTTAGGTCAAAGCGTTCTTGTCTGTCAGTCATATAATGGAGGTCTATGGTCACCACCTCAAAGAGCATGCACAGAGAAGTCCAAATTAAACATGATTTAATGACTCGTAAATGTAAGTACACACTGATGATCTAAGACACGAAACGAGCGGTTTGTGTGAGAAAACGAACAGTATTTATATTGTTTTTTACCTCTTGTAACCACAAAGCGCCCACGCCCTCAGATCACTTGGACGTGGCTGTGGTTACAAGAGGTAAAAACTATTTAAATACTGTTCGTTTTCTCACACAAACCGCTCGTTTCGTGTCTTAGGTCATCAATGTGTGCAATGTGTACATTTCCAAGTCATTAAATCATGTTTAATTTGGACTTCTCTGTGCTGCTCTTTGAGGTGGTGACCATAGACCTCCATTATATGACTGACAGACAAGAACGGTTTGACCTAAAAATATTAAAATTGAAAATACTGTGGAAACAAAGACATCTACATCTTGGATGCCCTTGAGGTAAGATAAAACATACCAAAAATTAATTTCAAAGTGAACTATCCCTTTAAGCATGTGTCTGGACATTCGCTGTTAATGCGTGGTGTATAATGTGATCACTGGGAAATAGCTGGTTTAAATTTAACCATTAAACACATGCTGTGCCGCTCACATCCCCGACCTTTGTACTTTACTCTGACTCGAAACTGTCTCTCGCTCTGATTCACTCCAGGAAATAGATTGTGTCACAAATAATGCATTTGGCCTTGCATGAACTGAACAAATCAAGGATTTTATGTAAACTGAGGAGTGGGTGATTAAAGTGCATTGCTTTTATTGTGTCAACCCCACACACGTTTTCTTTTTAAGAACTCTGAAACCTTGAAAATGTCAAATATCATTCAAGCCATAACAAGTGTTATTCAGGCAATGGTTTTTAAAACTATATATTTATATTTTCTGGAGAAAAAGAAAATGGTGTGACCTAAGTATCACCAATGAACCCTTTGAACAGATTTAATTAAGTTTTATTTATCAAGGCAAGTCACTTTAGGACAAGTTCTTATTTTTTATTTTTATTTTCAACAACAGCTTAAAAGACATACAAACATGTACGTATTAAAATACACACACATATACATTTATTTATACACATATCCATCACATATACATTTACAAGCTGTGATAAAAATACTCCCAGATTGTGATGATGTGCCACAGACACAAATATCTTTATAAAAATACTGTTTTTAATTATGTATCCTACATTAATGAGACTAAACTTTTCCTTTGTGTTTCTAATACAACAAGTGACGGACTGTAAATTTGACATCTTTCTCTTTTTGATGATATTTTTCTTCTCTCGATTAGGCCTGTTTTTTCCCTCTTTTGGAAAGTCATAGAAATGCTATCGTGGATTTTATCTTTTGCAAATGGGAATGCAAAAATCATAATTGTTGGAGTTTCCATTCACCACTATATACATTTTCCCCACTTGACAACTTGTTTTTGAGCTTCTGAGAAGCCCAGAATTGTGAAAAGGATCCATTTTTGGATTAAGGCCTGCATTAACAAACCATTAAATAATAAATAGTAGGGGAATGCATCGAATACAGATCCTGACGATGCATACGTATCGATCTTATTGTGAATTCTTTATTTCGCTCAATAATTGATTTGAATTACACTGATTCTTGAAACTTTGGCAAAAACATGTCCCACTAAAAAAAGTGCTAATTCTGTTAGAAATTAATAACATTTTCATTAATGAAAATATGAAAATAAGTTTATAATCAGGGGGTCCTTTGCACATATGTAAGGTTCTTTTATAGGTTTATTTTTCATTTTTATTATTTTAATGATTATATGCTGGCCCATTGCCTACAAAATCAGCTGTCCTCGGATAGGAGATAATCATTTCAACTTGATTAAAAAAACAAAAAGGAATCATTGAATTGAATAACATATTTACCACACAAAAGAGTACATTGTAATATGTATTAAAAACTACAAACAGTGAGTTTTGAACAATATTTACTATTATTTTGTGGTTGTTCAAAATGTGTCCCACATATTCGTCACCACCATCAGATATTTATAAAAAGCAATAAAATCAGGCAACTACAAGGTCAACTAGATTCCTTCATACCCCATTTTCAAAGATTCAGCTTTACAGCATGCTTCAAGATCAGTCAAGCTCCCGTAATTTTGCTATTTTCTCTTAAACTTGTTCATATATTTGGGCACTGCTACTGTCACAACCATAACATGTCAACACCGTCTCTTTTGTATAGAAAATATTAGATTAGATTATGACATAATTGTATACTTTTTAAAAAGAGGTCTGAAGTAGCTAGCAACAGAGGGGAAACAAGATGGCTATAATGTGAACAACTCATGCATATCATGTGAAAGAGTAGGTTTTGTCACCACCGTCAGACGTCACCACCGTCAGGTTTTCTATCTATTATTTAGTGATTCTTGGGAATTTGGATAAAACAGGTTTTGAACAACCACAAAATAATAGTAAATATAACAGGCCATTGGACAGTGTATTGGTGACCGAGTTATTCTGTTTACATCCAAAAGGCGCTGGAGGGTGTTTCTGCTTCCACCTGTGTCCTGTGTCCTGGATGCTGAGCTGGTGTTTATAGTCTCAATCTGACAGCTGCTACACCGCAGGGATCTGTCAGGAATGTCTGGAGTCTACAGTGTAGCTAAACCAGGACAAAGAGATGTTAATGAATGACAAGACCTTAGTGAAGTTTCGCCTCTGTTGACACACGAATGGTTGGCGTCCCCCTTGTCTGGAGTGGGTTACGCTTGGCCTCTCCCAACTGCTCCGTTTAGTTTGGGAAGAGACACACACACACACTAGCAGCAGACACACATTCATGCTTTGTGCACTGTGCTCTTTTGATGAAGGATTCCTTAATCTTCCTGTCGACTAGATGGCTTTATCTTAATTGTTGTCTAGGATTCTTGGCTTCCTGTCCCATAGCTCTTGAGTTCATGTCCTGCTCTCCTGAATGACGGGCTGATTGGTCCAGAATTGCTTTTTGGCAAACCTCTCAATGCTGGAAAATGTGCCTGCGATCATTTTTAAGCCCTATTCATGCGGTAATTGTTTCTTATGGGGATGTAAGATAACTTCAACATTTACCGTAGATCTGCACATTCAAACGTTAAAAGATCGCAAACACCCACCGGATCTCATTCCTAAATGACAATGATTCAACTATGTCTAAACCTTTATAAAAGCATTAATTCAGATCTGTGTTGGCGCTGATCCATAGGGAGCAGTTATCATGTTTAGGTATGAAACTGCTTCACAAACATTTTTTTCAACCACACAGTATCATTATTTCTGAGTTTTACAAATATTAATATTATTACAGAAGTGCTGGGATAAAAGTTTTAAGTTTAGATATAAACACTGATGATGTCTATGGAAGAAATCCCTTTTTGAAAGTAAATTGGTGCTTCAAATAACGATCGTATCGCGAAGTATTTATGAGTGAATCTTTGAATCATTAATTCAAGGTTCGTTTAAAAATGCTGATTCATCCAGTAGTGAAACAAGTGAAGTATTTATGAGTAAGTCAGTGAATCATTCACTCAAGATTTGTTTAAAAGTGCTGATGCATCCAGTAATGAAACAAGTGAAGTATTTATGAGTGAGTCATTGAATCATTCATTCAATATTTGTTTAAAAATGCTGATTCATGCAGTAATGAAACAAGTGAAGTATTTATGAGTAAGTCAGTGAATCATTCATTCAAGATTAGTTTAAAAGTACTGATTCATGCAGTAATGAAACAAGTGAAGTATTTATGAGTAAGTCAGTGAATCATTCATTCAAGATTAGTTTAAAAGTACTGATTCATGCAGTAATGAAACAAGTGAAGTATTTATGAGTAAGTCAGTGAATCATTCACTCAAGATTCGTTTAAAAATGCTGATTCATCCAGTAATGAAACAAGTGAAGTATTTATGAGTAAGTCAGTGTATCACTCACTCAAGATTCGTTTAAAAATGCTGATTCATCCAGTAATGAAACAAGTGAAGTATTTATGAGTGAGTCAGTGAATCATTCGTTCAAGATTTCTTTAAAAGTGCTGATTCATCCAGTAATGAAACAAGTGAAGTATTTATGAGTAAGTCAGTGAATCATTCACTCAAGATGTGAATGATTCACTGACTAGACATAGTTAGACATAGTTGAATCAAGATGAGTGAATGATTCACTGAGTAAATCAGTGAGTCATTCACTCAAGTATTTATGAGTGAGTCATTGAATCATTCATTCAAGATTCGTTTAAAAATGCTGATTCATCCAGTAATGAAACTAGTGAAGTATTTATGAGTAAGTCAGTGAATCATTCACTTAAGATTCATTTTAAAATGCTGATTCTTCCAGTAAAACAAGTATTTATATAACAGATATTTTGTTTACAGCTGAGCTGACAATCATGTGATGACCGCATGAGCCAGTTCAGTTTATTATGTGTTTATCAGTGTGTGTCAGTTCCTTCGGTTTATTATTTATCCTCGTGATGTGTGTGTTACTATACGGGACAACTGTGCAAAAACTCTGTTTTACCGGCTTGCCAAAGCTTATTTTTATTTGCATGTGGCACGTGTAAATTTAGGAGCCTGGCTGTACACACAGTAATGTATTAATAAGCACATGTGGGCTGGTGAATAACAAAAACAGATTTAGTGTTTAATTGTAGATGTTGTGCTGTAAACCAATGCCACTGCTGCTCACGAGCATCTGTTGGCCAGTATATTACCGTGAATGCCGTTGAATATGATTTACTTCAGGACATAGTGCCAATTGTAATCCGAAATGCAAGTGGATTATTTAATTTGAAAATCTTGCTCACATTGACTTGATCTACTCAATTGTCATTTAGTTTCATATTGCATAAACAACGTGACATATAGGAAAGAATTAACGAATTGCCACACTTTGGATGAACAATAGGATTACACACAAATCCGCATATTACGTTCGTCGGCTAATTGTAACAGACTCGCTTTAAATGGATTACTTCATTTGCTTCTTTCAATGAAAGGCCTGTTTGTAAAGCCGATGTGGCTGTGGTTGTGTGTGTGTGCAGAGCGTCTGACTGAGCTTGTTGCGTTCGGACCGGGTTTCGCTGAGTGGGCAGGTCTTGTTAGCATGTGTTTGCTGAACACCAGATGAAACACAGGCTCTTTTGTGTGTTTCGCTCCAGCGCTGGCCCTCCCGAGCTCTTAGAGGAGACCTCTGTCTGTGTAACGCTGTTATCTCAGCTCATGCTTGCTCAAATGCTCTCCCAGCTCATGCCACGTAGACCAGCCTGAACACACACACACACACACGGACAAAGACCCGCTTGTGTTCTCGGCTCACCTTCCCGACGGCCAGTCTTGTGATTTCACTTGAGCTGAACTGCTATCTTAAGCACATCTTAATGTAATGTTCTCTGAAGGTCATAAGGGTCTGGTTGTTTACTAATTAGCTCCCACTTTACCATCTGATGTGTGTGTGTGTGTGTGTATAATGTGAACATAATGTGAGGTATACTGTTACACAGTTCATGTTTGGCATTTCTTTTTAGTGCATTAAGTTTAATATTCAACAATATTATTGATCTGCATTGACAGCATTATATGAGGACTGAACTGAGCTGGACGATGACATCATGGTTTTCTCCAGATCAAATTAATAACTTTTTTACAATGAAACATCACTGAACTTACTTAAAGGAGTAGTTCACTTTAAAAAAAAACTTTTGCTGATAATTTCCTCGCCCCCATGTCATCCAAGATGTCCATGTCATTCTTTCCTCAGTCGAAAAGAAATTAAGGTTTTTGATGAAAATCTCCATATAATGGACTTCATTGGGAACCAAACGGTTCAAGGTCCAAATGAGAGTTTCAGTGCAAACTGTTCAAAGGGCTTTAAACGATTCCAGACGATGAATAAGGGTCTTATCAAGCGAAACGATCGCTCATTTCAAAAATAAATACAAAATTTTAAGTTTTATAAGCTCAAATGCTCGCCTTGCTCTGTTCTGTGATGCGCGTTCGTGACTCTCCTGTTCGAACTCGTTCATCAAAATGAACAAATCTTTTCACGAGTCAATTCGTTCATTTCGTTTGTTGAATGAACCAAATGACACGAAAAAAGATCTGTTCATTTTGATAAACAGGAGAGTCACGAACGCGCATCACAGAACAGAGCAAGGTGACCATTTGTGCTTATAAAACTTAAACTTTGTTATTTATTTTTGAAATAAGTGATCGTTTCCCTTGATAAGACCCTTATTCATCGTCTGGAATCGTTTAAAGCCCTTTGAACAGTTTGCACTGAAACTGTCTTTTGGACCTTGAACCGTTTGGTTCCCATTGAAGTCCATTATATGGAGAAAAATCCTGGAATGTTTTCATCAAAAACCTTAATTTCTTTTCGACTGAAGAAAGAAAGACGTGGACATCTTGGATGACATGGGGGCGAGGAAATTATCAGCAAAAGTTTTTTTTTTAAACTGAACTACTCCTTTAAGCTGGACTGTAACACTAAACAAACTTTGCATTACTCTCCTGTTATCTCTGTAAAGCTGCTTTGAAAACCCTGTATTGTAAAAAGCGCTTTATAAATAAAGGAGACTTGACTTGACAGTGCATAATGATGCACTATTACTACTAATCTTCAGTGCACAATTAGTTTCTATCATGCTTTAAAAGGGGGTCTGTGGCCGGAAACAGGACTTAACAACAGGAAACTCCCTGATCCCACAATATGGCTGTTTGGCATTAGCGTTGTATAGTAATGAAGAAAAAAAACACATACATACAAATGTAAAAATGAACCTAGTTGCAAATGCCAGTTACTGTCCTGTCAAACAGTTTGCTAGTGAAAAATAAATAAATGTAATTATTGCATCTAAACTGTAATGTCATACATTGATGACATGGAATATAGAGTGAAATTGAAAGTGTGTGTTCTTGGTCTTTCGCAGGCAGCTGTGTGAAGTGCAGCCAGGCTGTGTATGGAGCTGGTCAGGCGTGTCAGGCGATGGGAAGCCTGTATCACGACGGCTGCTTCACCTGTAGCGCATGCAGTGAGTATCACACACACACACACTCGTCATCCTCAGTGTATGTACAGTCAAACCAACATTATTCAGACATCTTCAATGTTTCTCACATTTACATTTATGTATTTGAACTCGCATGGCATTTAAGGTATACATTTATTCTTATCAGTTCTTGCTTTCCCTGGGAATCGAACCCATGACCTTGGGGTTACAAGCGCCAACGCTCTACTGTTTGAAGCATTGAATATCTGTCAGATGTTAAATTTAACTGCACAATTAGATAATATTTACCAGTTTAGCTCAACCAGTGACCAAGCAATGCTTCATGTTGTTCAGTGTGTGTGTAAAAATAGCATTAGCGATTACAGAAAACACACTTCAGCAGAACATCGTCAGCTCAAAGTGGAGGAATCATTTCTGGTCCCGTATTTGTTTAAATGTTACTGGTAGTCGCTGTATGAAGAATTATTGGGTATAATAATAGGCCACAGTTTACTTTATTTTGCTCTCCTCACTTACATAAATGAACTATAGTGTCCTGCACACACTAGTGAAATAATATCAAAAATGATATCTGGTGTCTGAATAATGTTTGGTTTGACTATATATGCTATATGACTGTACACTTGCATTGCCTTCATCTTTATCACTCATGATAAATCAGTGATGATTTACTCTCTGAATTTACTCTGATTTGTTAAAGTCTCCCTGTGGTGAAAATCCAGCTTTTTATATGTCTATGTGGTGTTTTTAATGTGCTTTAAGACAAAACATGTGTAAATTCATAAGTCTGAGCTGAGTGAGAGAGTGGAGGCGGGGCTCATTTGCATATTCATAGAATCACGAATACTAAATTAGGCGAGGGTGTCGAGTTACATTCAAGCTATTTTAAAGGTGGCATATGTAATAATTGAGGTAAAAATATCCAAAAAATGAGCTACACGCATCAAAAGAATGAGAAGAAATAAGTGCAATGATGTAATTAAAAAACTGACAAGTTATAGTGCTGCCGAGATATAAACCTAAATTAGCATGCTAAATGACTAGCCCCGGCCCGGTAGGTGTCGTAATACCAGTTCCGGCCATGGGAGGCGGTATGCGGACGGGCAACGTTAGCACCAGCCAAACTGCAGTACACGAGTGAGTCGCGCTCGCGCCGGCTTGTGTGTACTTGAACCTGATGTCAGTCGTGTGGAAATACAGCCCATTACTACATTTCAGTTCAGGGAAGAGTTCAAAAAATGATTGGTTGACATTATGAATGAGGAATACATTTTGGTAAGTTGTAGCATACTGTATCTTTCAACAGTGTTCGGGTTCTTTTTCCATTAGCTAGTAGAGATGATCGGTTCACGTGCGCTAGGGATCTGTGGTGTAACATGTACAAGCGCCAAAACGGTATTTATTGTTTGAATTGCATAATAAAATTGACAGAATCTGAGAACTTAATTAACCTGCTTGCTAAGTGTTAATTGCATGTGTCTCACGGTGAATTCGTGAGAGTTGGCAGCTTTGAATGGCGCTAGGTTGATCAACATCAGCGAATGCTGTCTGTCAAATTAATTCAAACTAACAATAAAAGTGTAATATGAACAAAACGAATACCGTAAACTTAAAATAATAGCCTGCAGGCTTTTATTTTCCCATATCGTCGAAATGCAACAGCTTGTTTTTGAGACAGGCGTCTATGAGTCGGTCTTCATCATTTAGTGTTGAGATGTTGTTCATTTAGTCTCTGATCTCTAAAAATCTCCAAATGCTCCACGTGAAACTGCGGTCTTCCCACCTTTTACTATCGTGTCAAATGATTTGAATAATATGCGGAGAAAGAGAGCAAAACAGCGCTCGTTTGTGTTGTTTGAAGACGTGAGTGCGTGCGGCAGCGGCACAACACATTTTCTGGAGGTATACTGCCCCCATCTGTTATGGAATATGGAATATTTTTTGATTTTTAGTTCCAGAAGGCACCTTTAAGGAAAAAACATTTAAATTTGTCATTATGGTGATAAAAGGTGCGTTTTAAGTGATACAATTATTGACTAGAGGGCGACTTTAAAGGAGTAGTTCAAAAAGTAGTTTTTAAAAAAAAAAAAACTTTTGCTGATAATTTACTCCCCCCATGTCATCCAAGATGTCCATGTCTTTCTTTCTTTAGTCGAAAAGTAATTAAGGTTTTTGATGAAAACATTCCAGGATTTTTTCCATATAATGGAGAACTCGTTCATCAAAATGTACGAATCTTTTTCCGAGTCAATTCGTTCGTTTCGTTCGTTGAATGATTTGATGAACGAGTTCGAACAGGAGAGTCACGAACGCGCATCACAGAACAGAGCAAGGCGAGCATTTGTGCTTCTAAAACTTAAACTTTGTTAATATTTTTTTAAATGAGCGATCTTTCCACTTGATAAGACCCTTATCCACAAGTTTCCTACGCCCCATGAGGCCTTGCGTCAAAAGTGGGCGCGACTTCCGGTTGGAAGTAAACAAAGCCTGATTTGACATGCTTGACACTCGTTCACTCAACAGTTGACAGTCATTCAAGTTATAGCGATCCAAACTAGCTAATGATGTGGGAACACAACCTCAACGAAATTCAAAAGGGTGAAATAACAGTACCTTTACCCTCCGCAGTAGTTGATTGGGAGTATTAATAATAATCAATATTCAATACTCATCAAGGCATGGTGACAGACAGTTGTGCGAGCTGACAAACAAAATAAAAAATACACACTTAGTCATTGTGCTTTGGTCGGAGTTTATTCAAAATTATAAATGAATGTGCTGCTTGAATACATTAACTGGCACATTTGGTATTCTGTCAACACAGGCTTTGATCCTGAGTTTAGGTGTAACATCAGTAGCGAACAGCCAATCACATGCTGATAGAGTTTATAGAACATTAAGAATTTAAACAAATGTATACAGGAAGATTCGTCGTCTTTTGGGAGGTGATGGAAACTACAGTCGTTGGCAGGATCAGAGACGGGCTCTGGCAGGATCACTCTGATTTCGTTTTCAGCTTATGTTCAAAACAATCACGTTTAAGCCACTGAATTAGTTTAGTCCGGTTATACATACAACCGCGAACAGCACATGTTGTCCCTGAGCTCCGTAACGACATCTCTCATAAAGATTTGCGTCTTTAAATAGTAAAATAATTCTCCGAAAAACAGCTAGCCTCTTCGCTAACTAACACACAAAATACCATTGGAATGCTACTTCCGCCGCGTCACCGGAAGTTTCACCCACTTTATTTTTTACAGGAGCGCCCCTCGGAAACTTGTGGATTCATCGTCTGGAAACGTTTAAAGCCCTTTGAACAGTTTGCAGTTTGTACTGAAATTCTCATTTGGACCTTGAACCGTTTGGTTCCCATTGAAGTCCATTATACGGAGAAAAATCATGGAATGTTTTCATCAAAAACCTTAATTTCTTTTCGACTGAAGAAAGAAAGACGTGGACATCTTGGATGACATGGGAGTGAGTAAATTATCAGCAAATGTTTTTTTTAAAAGTGAACTACTCCTTTAAATTTGATTCAAACAGTCTGTTAAAATGAATCATATAAAAACTTGGATATTTTCACACTCATGGTTTTGCCCTAATTTATTTGTCCATGTTTTTTGCTAGTGTGTAAATTTTGAATGAGTTCAGGTTGACTGGGACCGGTGTTGCCATTGAGATGACTGGAAAAAAGTGTCCCAATCAACCTGACGTTACCCGTATATATGTGTGTGTTGGAGTGGATGTCATATTTAGTCATATTTAAGGTCTGCCAGTCCTTGATGTCAGGCTTCATCTCAGTTTGTCTGTGCTGTGTGAGAGATTGGGGTTTCAGCTTGTGGTTCAGGCATATATACACTGCCGATCAATGATAAAGTTTGTGCTTACCAAGGCTGCATTTATTTGATAGAAAATACAATACAAAGAAAACTGTATTATTAATATTAAAATAACTGTTTACTATTTGAATATATCTTAAAATGTCATTTATTCCTGTGATCAAAGCAGAGATTTGTTGATTTGATGCTCAAGAAACATTTCTGATTATTAGCAATGTTGAAAACCGTTTCAGATTCTTTGGTGAATAGAAAGATCAGAAGAACATTATTAACTGTATCTGAAATAGAAAGCTCATTAAACACTACCATTGAAAACTTTGGGGTCTAAAAGAAATGAACAAAATGAATACTTTTATTCAGCAGGGATGCATTCAATTGATCAAAAGTGACAGTAAAGACATTTATAATGTTACAAAAGATTAATGCTGTTCTTTAAAATTCAGTTTTACCATCACAGGAATAAATTACCTTGTAGCCCTCAAACCATATTCACTGTATAGCCCTTAATCCTGTAATTGTGGACAAATGTGGGCACAGAGGACTCAGGTGTGATCCTAATTTTTATTTATTATAAATGTTATGTCACTGTCTTCGATAAAGTTTTGTCTATCCATTTATGGTGTTTTTTTTTTTTTAATTTTGGGGGTACTTTTGAATTTATTTACTTCAAAAAGCACCATATTTTATATGTAAATTATGCTTATTTTATGTTTTATTTTTTTTTTATTTTTTAAACTACATTAAAATATCATTTCAATAAGTTCTTAGAGGTAAAACCTAAAGATTAAGTGACTTTGCTGTCACCTGGTGTCTTATTGTGGCTTACTGTATTTTAGAGTGCTCTAAATTACAGTTTTTCCCATTCATTTCTATGGGTGGCCATTTTTGACCCAAATACAAGATTAAGGAGTTTTTTTAACCCATTTAACATTGTAGAATTGAGTAAAAAAAACGGTGTGTGTTCAGGAGGCAAACTTAGGAAACGTAGCCAAGTCTTGTACCGCTCAGATCAAGGGAAGTATTTTTTAAAAATAAATCAAAACTATTTTGCCCACATTTGTCCAGAATACGGTTTTAGGGTTAAAATGTTCAAATAAAAAATTCTAATAATATTTCATAATATATATATATATATATATATATATATATATATATGATGAGTTCAGATGCAAAAGCCTCTATGCCATTTTAAATTTTCTTCTAGAATGATCATTTTTATCAAGCTTGTATATTTAAGTTCAGTGATTTCACTTAAATGGCAATGATAATTACCTATTAATTGTTCATTTGTTCATTTATTTATATAGCACATTTAAACAGCCGCTCAGACAGACCAAAGTGCTTTACAGAACAAGAATTAAAAACAAACACACAAAAAAACAAAACAAAAAGAAATAAGCATATCCCACATAAAAGGCAGCAAAGCTACCAGTAGCCTTGTCAGAGACCCAGTTATAACATAATAAAATACTTAAAAGGAGATCAGTATGCTAAAGAGAAAAGGTAGGTTTTCACCAAAGATTTAAAAATAGACAGGTTTGGGGCCAATTTCACTTTTAATTGTTATTTAAGTGAAATTACTGAACTTAAATATACAAGTTTGATAAAAATCATCATTAAAGAAGAAAATTTCAAATGGCATTTAGAGGCTTTTGCATCTGAACTCTTCATATATATATATATATATATATAAATATATATGCAGCCTTGGTGAGCTTAAGAGCTTATTTCATCAACAGTACAATCATACCGATCCCAATGCTGACAGGAAACAGAGTTGAGTCTGGGTGAACTAAACTAAACAGAACTTGCGCTCGGTGATAAACCTTCATTCCATGCATTCGTCCAGTCTGGTTTCCTCACACTTTATTTAGCTCCGCTCGGCCCCGGGGAATGGGAGCTATTTGAAGGAAAATGAGCATTCCTGAGCTTCTCCTCCGCATGACTGCCTTCGGCCCACAGCGGCGCTCTCTTTTGTTCTCGGTGTGTGTCCAGATTCCCGTTCTGAGCGTAGTAAACACGTCCGCGTACACCTCCACCTGTTTACGCGGATTACGAGACTAAAGATAGGGAGCATTGGGGTGCATAGTTGCGCAGGCGAGAGGAATGCCGGCTCTGTTATGTCAGCTGGAGTCAGAGAGGGAACGAGAGAAACAGATGTTTCATCTCTCAGGTCAGAGCGCAGGACGTAAATGAAGACCCGAATGCTTGGCTCATGCATTGCTAGTTCATAATAGCACTCTGTGTGCATACCTCAGGAGCACTGAAATAGAAGTTAGCTTCTATGTGAAAACAAGATCGCTTGCTATAAACATTTCAACAAACTCGCTCGTTACTGAATAGGGCTGCCGATATGGTGATAAATCTTTTTTTTTTTTTTGTTAAATGGTGGCATACGGTATACTGTATATCAGCCCCGACATTTATACATATTTTGTGTGATTTTTGTGATCAAAATGACTGATTTTGTGGTGTTACGAAAATTTTGGATGCCACATTTAACGTATTATGTATAATAGGGCTGGGTATTGAGACAAATTTCACAATTCGATTCGATTTCGATTCACAAGCTTGTAATTCGATTCGATTTCGATTACTATTTGATTCGATTCAGTATCGATTATTTTGGATATCAGTTACAATAAATGGCCATTTTTCTCAAGGGAATCAAATCTCTTAAATGCTGTAAACTATGGGAGTCTAGTTGTAGCCTATAGGCTTCATTAGCCTAATATGAAGGTAATAATGAACTATACAAACACTTAAATTACACTTTTATTTATTTTTATAATAAGAAGATTATGTGAAATATAAACATTTAAATGGTGGCTGTCATAAAAACTTGCCAGATTTATTCAAATATGCATTAAATATTGAAGAACATTAAGATTATAATGCATATGTAATATGGTGTATATATTTAGCAAAATGCTCCTCTCTAGAGTTATTTTTTCTAGCTGACTAACGAGTTTATGTGGGTTTTCTGAGGTAAATATGACGATACATGACATTGATTACAAGCTGTTTAACTGACGTCTTTCCACGGTTGAAACGCTGATTGAGCGAATCAATGTGACATGATACGGATTTAGATAAGTTGTACTCTATCTTTAACACACTTTCAGATGCTCATTCATGTTTATTTCGCGCTGTTCTGGTATTATTAAGCCGGAAGAGAGATCAGCGCTGCTGCTTCTCCAGAGCGATCTCACGCCACAGCGCCAAAATGTTATTAATGTTTTTGAATTTCTAAATAAAATGGACGTAATTTGAAAATTGAGACTTTGTTTCATATCAATAGTAACAAAGGACAAAGATTATTGCGATTTTTTGGATGCGCGCAGCCGCGATACAATGTCCCATTCATTCAAATGAAACAGGATGACTAGAGATTTTGAGATTTAAGAATCGATACCGGTTCGTAAAAATGAGAAATCAATATTTATTACCCAGCCCTAATGTATAATGTTAGATGCACAACTATCATACATGAGACATCAGACAATAGAACAAACAAAATGCACAAATCTTGTTTATTTTGGTATCTTACTAAAAAGGCTTTAATAACACGATCACTTATTAAAGTAGGAAATGTGAGACAAATCATACAAGTAGCTAAACAATTAAAGATCAGGATTTATTGAGTCCACATGTCATGTAATCTAGAAACTGCGTCTAAACACAGCTCGAGATCAGTCTCAAACACACAACTCTGCGATGCGGTTTGCGAATGTTCGTTGGAACGATGGTTTCGGGAAACACCGACTTGCGACCTTTGTTGGTTAACGGTGCTTTCGGGAAACACACCCCTGAACGGACAAACTGTCTGCGAAGATCTTCATGCAGGACATTTGTGTTGGTGTGAACAGGCCTTTATCCCGCATCATTATATGGCTATTTATCCAATTAATCGATTTTCCAGGAAAATAAGTTGCAAATGGCTATAAACTGCATTGTTGTTATCCACAGTATAGTCAAGCCAAGTCACCTTCATTTATTCAGCGTTTTTAACAATATGGACTGTTACAGAGATAATAGGACATTAATGTAACAGAGATTTGGCTTTACAGCATTTTATTGTCCAGCAAAAGTTAGTTTTTATTGACTCACTTCCCTTGCAAAGATCATTAGTTCTTAACTTAGGGGCCGCTAACACGACACCGATCTAACAGAAAACCCTTAACGCGCTCCAGACGCTCACTCGCACGACAACAGTGTCTGGTGGCTCGATAACGCAAGTCTTGAAAATTTTGGAAAAACGTTACATCCGTGTAAACTTCAAAAACGTGAATCTGTGAAACGGTGCATATTATTTGTTTAGTTATAGCTATGTGCGTTTGAATCAAGCGTGCCGCGCAAGCCCTGAAAAGTGAAGCCAGAGCGTCTCGATCGCCCCCTGGTGGCCGGTCCCAATATACCTCATAAACCCCGCCTCCCTGTGTTATTCAACGCCACGTGAGACCAAGTTAACCATTAAATCGATTAATTGGACAAATAGCCATATAATGATGCGGGATCAGGATTTTTCGAGTCCACATGTCATGTAATCTAGACTCGAGATCGGTCTCAAACACACAACTCTGCGATGCTGTTTGCGAATGTTCGTTGGAACGATGGTTTCGGGAAACACCGACTCGTTGAACTGCTGATAACGACAGAACTTGCGACCATAGTTGGCTTACGATGCTTTCGGGAAACACACCCCTGAACGGAAAAACTGTCTGCGAAGATCTTCACGCGGGACATTTGTGTTGGTGTGCACAGGCCTTTATCCCGCATCATTATATGGCTATTTGTCCAATTAATCGATTTTCCTGGAAAATAAGTTGCAACTAAAGCCTTATTCGCACGGGATTAGTATTACCTGGGGACCACGTGTGAATTTGAAATTACCCACCCACGTCTGAATTTCGTGTGGCGCATTCGCACGGGATAAGCGAAGCCTGTGATTTTACTCGAATTTACTGACTTATCTCCCGGATATGATATCGTTAGGCAATAGCTTTGAAATTTCTTTTCGTTATTATGTCTTGCCAGTGTTGGGGAGTAGTTAACTACAAGTAGCGATGCTACTAACTTAAGTAAATTTTTCAGTAGCTTGGCAGTAGCTCAGTTGCTTTTTAAACAGTGTAGCTTTTCCAGTAGCTAACTACTTTTTGCAGCAAGTAGCGGTGTAGCTCGAGCAAAAGCTACATTGCGTTTGTCGAGCCTGCGCGATGCAAGGATATTCTTCTTCTCGTTAGATTACAAACTCATTTTTTTGCCATTACCGCCACCTGTTGTTTAATCACGCGTCTTGCGGCTAACGCTTCACTAACCTAAAGAAGTGGGTTGACAGTCAGTGACACACCCATATTATGATTATCCATGATGGAGCAAGAGGTGACGGCAGATTTTGATGATGGAGAAACAAATAACATTAACTACCCATGGTCTTATTTGTCCAAGTTCAATCGGTATTTTTGAGAAAATGTTCTAAATGCAATTTATGTTGAATGTATATTTTGTTCTTGCAATGTTTTAGGCTATTTGTTGCAATTTTGCACTTTTGACAAACAGTCTGAGATATCTGAGTGCTGTGTGTAATAAAACAATACTTTATGAAATCATAATTGTATTGCATTGTTTTAAACACTAAATATTTCAATTAAAACATTCATCAGACACTTGTTCAGTTATTTATAATATATAATTTATAGCATGTTATAATAATAATAATAATATGTAATATAATAGTTATAATATGTTGTTCAAAAAGCAAAAGTAGTTTCAATGTAGCTAGCTACTTTTTGATAGTAACTTGTAGTGTAGCTAGCTACTTTTCCAAAAGGGTAACTTGACTGTAGTTTAACTACTTTAACTTACAAGTAGCTTGTAGCTTGTCAAACTACAGTTTCAGAGTAGCTTCCCCAACACTGTGTCTAGCTGTATATAATAAACAGAAGAATTGTCCTTACCGTATCCTGCTAAATATGTCATTAATCTCCATCTAATCGTTCTTAATTGCTCTTCTGATGGCATAGCTTTCTCTTTCTGCAAATTGTATAGTTGTACAAGCGATATGACCCCTCACCCAAAATACTATCAAAACACTCTAAATCAGCCTCTATTCTCCGCGAAAGATGGATAAAAAGGCGCAGATGAAACAAAAACCTTGAAAAAATTATATACGATCCGGCCAAATCACAGAGATGTCGATTCGCACGGGACTAATATTATCACAGGACCTCGGTGTTCGGCGAAATATAGTAGGTAATTTGCGGGGGAATTTTTACTTTACAAATTACAGACATGGCCGATTCGCACGGGACTAAGATCTCAGACAAACTCCGCAATTATTACAAATTACTACAGGTCACCGGAAAATACTAATCCCGTGCGAATAGGGCTTAAGTCGTACTGGGTCTAAATTGCATTGTTGAGTGGACAAAAACACAGTATGTTTCAAATGATAAAATCGCAACTTTTATACTTTTTATATATTATGATGAGACCGTATAAACATGATTTATTCTACAGTGATCAGACGTCTGCTGTGTGTCCTAGTTTTATGGTGTAACTTTGTATAATTTATTCCAAATTAGAATAGCAGTTTTTTCTGCTGGGGATTCATTTGGATCATCAAACCTCTAACACTTGTACACTCACACTGATCTCTCAGTAATGTCCTCTAGCAGAGCTCATGCTGTGTTTAGATCAGAGAGACTAGCACCATAGACTACACAAACGGCCCATATAAGGGAAAGTGAGAAGGAAAACAGCGCAAAGCCCCCATAATACTTAAAATCTCAACCGGCCAAGAAGAAATTCTTTGATTTCGGTCTTCTTTTTTTTTTTGGACATACTTCGTGGACCTCAGAAAAGTTGCACAGGACGTGACATAGGCTGATGAATCAACTAGTGCCGACATGCTCTTCAAGTACAATGGGGAAAAATGGGTGTAGGATTCACTTTGAAACAATGTTCATCGCTAGTGAATTACATGGAAAAGGCAAGTAACACATTGAATTAAATATTACATTAGAATAACTGATAGTGTTTTCATGAAAAACATACTTATCGAAAAATCATATTTAACAGTGTCTTAAAGGGATAGTTCACCCTAAAATGAAAACTCTGTCAGTAATTACTCTCCCTAATGAAAGTAAGACTTTCGCTCATCTTCGCAACACAAATGAAGATATCTTTGATTAAATCTGAGAGCTGGATCACTCCTCCATAGACGTCTAAGGGATCGAAACTTGCCGGCCCAGAAAAGTTATTAAAGACATCGTTAAAATGGTCCGAGTGACGACAGCGGCTCAATCTTAAGTTTATCAAGCGACGAGAATACTTTTTGTGCGCAAAAAACAAACAAAAATAACGACTTTATTCGACTATTCATTTTCTTCTCTGTGGGCCTCGAGTGAGTGTAACAGCGCAGCGCTTCTGGGTTGTACGTCACACAGCAGTTTCTGTGTGCACTCATAAATCTGTCCTCATTCCTATCAATTGTAAAACATACAAAATAAATCCAATGACCTTCAGTGAATATGTAAGTGTATAATCGTTTCCAGAACATGTTGACTACCATGGTAATTATAAAATATACTACTTTAAGACAAATTAGATGTTTTATTTGCTTATAGATTTTTTTGTGGATATCTGAGCTTGCTGGAGTCACTGTAAGCCTCTAAAATCCGTGTGTGTGTGTGTGTGTGTGTAAACTTCCAGTATATTTACTCTCATCTCCCTGGAGAAAGTTAAACCCGGTCCTGTGGTTCGCATCTTCCCAGCATTCCCTGTGATAGACGTCTGTTTCATCTGACACAGACTGATCTCTGTCTTTCTCACATACTGCTGATTTGATTTATTTAGCATACATGCATTAACTTAATCAAAAATAGCAGTTTTACATTTATATTGTTATAAGAAATAATGCTTTCAACATTAATGGAAACACTTCACTATAAGGTTCATTAGTTAACTGAACAAAACTACTTCAGCATTTATTAATCTTAGTTAATATTAATTTCAACATTTATTAAAGCGTTATTAAAATCAAAGGTTGTATTTGTTAAAATTAGGTGATGCACCGTGAACTAACATGAACAAACAATGAACAGCTCATTACATGTTAACTAATGAACATTGTTGTAAAGTGTTACCACATCAATAATAATGAGAAATGTTCTTTGAGCATTAAATCATCATATTAGAGTGATTTCTGAAGGGTCATGTGACACTGAAGACTAGAAAGTTCAGCTTTGATCACAGGAATAAATGACTAAATTAATTTTAATTGTATTTTCCCCTTATTTTTGATCATATAAATACAGCCTTGCCTTGGTTTCCCAAAGAGACTTCTTTAAAAAAACATTTAAAAAGTCTTACAGACCCAAACTTTTGAATGCTAGTGAATGTCTCAGCACTCAAACCCATTTCAAGTGGCTCGTGTGTCGGTGTGTATGTGGAAAAACACAAGCTGTGATGGTTTCAGCATTAGAGTAAACATTCATAATGCCAGCAGACTCATTCACAGCGGGCGTCTGGCTCGAAGGATTGGGCTTATAAGGGTTAACGGCCTGAACCCCCCTCTGCAGAAAATGTGAGGAATGTTCCCCTTTCCTGTGGGACGGGGTCTGTCTGAACGGGAAGGGTTTGTCTGTCTGTCTGTTGAGGTCCAGATCGGCACAGGCTGACACTTTCTTAATGTGTTTACTGTGTGTGTTCATTGGATTCAAAACCTTTCCCTCGCCTGCCCACAGTTTATTTTTTAACCTTGTTAAACATGTGTCAGATTCAGTTTGGTATTTGTTTAACAAGGTTTACTCTGAAGCGAGAATACTTAAGATTGTGACAGTGGGTGTGTTTAAATGTGCAATATTGTGTGATTATTAATTTTTGGTATGTTTTATCTTACCTCAAGGACATCCAAGATGTAGGTGTCTTTGTTTCCGCAGTATTTTCAATTTTGATATTTTTAGGTCAAAGCGTTCTTGTCTGTCAGTCATATAATGGAGGTCTATGGTCACCACCTCAAAGAGCATGCACAGAGAAGTCCAGATTAAACATGATTTAATGACTCGTAAATGTAAGTACACATTTATGGCCTAAGACACAAAACGAGCGGTTTGTGTGAGAAAACGAACAGTATTTATATCGTTTTTACCTCTTGTAACCACAGCCACGTCCAAGTGATCTGAGTTCGCGGGCGCTTTGTGGTTACAAGAGGTAAAAACGATATAAATACTGTTCGTTTTCTCACACAAACCGCTCGTTGCGTGTCTTAGGCCATCAATATGTACTTACATATACGAGTCATTAAATCATGTTTAGTTTGGACTTCTCTGTGCTGCTCTTTGAGGTGGTGACCATAGACCTCTATTATATGACTGACAGACAAGAACGGTTTGACCTAAAAATGTCAAAATTGAAAATACTGTGGAAACAAAGACACCTACATCTTGGATGTCCTTGAGGTAAGATAAAACATACCAAAAATTAATTTCAAAGAGAACTATCCCTTTAAGATGAAAGTGCGTTAGGTCATGTAATTGACTTGTGTCGGCCTACTTTTATTGAGAAAAGGTAATAAACGGTTTAAAGAAAATCACACCAGTATATAGTCAACTAAATCTAAAATAAAAAAAAACAAAAACATTTTCGTTACTTGAAACAAAATAAGCGTTAAAAAAAAGCTTAAAGCTGGTTGCCAAAGCAACATTTTTCATTTTTATTTATTTATTTGTTTGTTTTTATTTAACATTATACAGTAAATATACAGTATGTAGTACTAAATAACTAAAGATAAAACTGAAGTATAAAGTAATAAAAAGTATAAAGACAACATTTTATAAACAATATTGACAAATCTTTAACTAAAATGAAAATAAAAATAATAAAATACATCTGCATTACCCTGATGTCACCTTGCATATAATTGCAAAGAAATTTTGTTGTTTAAAATAAAATAAAATTGTTTTTATATATTTTTTTATAATTACCGATGTCCTGTAATGTTGCTGAATTGGTGGTCAAATGTGTGTGTTGTGTGTTCTGTGTAGGTCGGAAGCTCCGGGGAAAAGCCTTCTACTACGTCTGTGGGAAAGTGTTTTGTGAAGAGGACTTCCTGGTATGCCGTCTTCCCCTCTTCCTCCTCATGAAGTGCACATGTCCCATGACACCCTCATAGTTATCTCAGAAGAATGTGTCTAAAGTATGTTTAACAGTGATGGGAATAACGGCGTTATAAATCAATGGCGTTATCTTTTCCGAATAACTGTTTCCCCCGTTATTAATCTAACATATTTAATATTGGGGGCATCCAAGTTATTAGACATTTAATGTGTTTTTTTAAACGTTCGAATGCATTTTTTAAAATTCTTTCCCTGGTAATTAGTTACTTTTATTGATTTTTGATTTAACTCAGTTACTATTTGTGAGAAGTAACTAGACAATACAATGAGGCTGGTACTGACGATTCTGTCTGACCAATCAGTGATCTGCAGTGTTTCACGTCCTCTCGTAACCTCAACAGAGGTGGTACCATTTAAGCGAGCCGTACCGTACTGTACCATGCGGTGGAAAAGCGCCAGATTACAAATAGACCAGTGGGATCCAACAGTCTGACATTACTAGACTTTTTCTTTTACATATAATACTAAACAAAAATGATGAATTAGATTAATCAGCAAAGCAATTTGAGTGAAATTAACATGATTTGGTGAATGTCTCAGTATTTGATGTAAATTTTGAGCTTCAATGAAAGCAAGAAAATCTTTATATAGGGGAGCGCGGGGTTAAATGTAACATGGACCGTTTACATAGTTCGTCAGGATCAAGCAGGCTCTTTTTCTCTCGCGGCCAGAAGACGGTCTCCCGCGAATTTGCGGAAAGTTTTGATTATATTTGGTGACGATACTGGACAAAGAGTGTTTTGACACCATGAAAGTAATTTTTTTCATCATAGGTTTTTTTTCGGTTTCTGAGTTGGGTGTATACGTTTCCAAATCTAACTTTATATTGCCTTAATCACTGTCTTGTTGGCTCAAACATAGCACCGTTTTGAAACTTGTCAGCAATTCCTAGCGACTGTTAGCTAGGGTTAAAATATGTAATACACAGCGGGGTTAGTTGTAACACAGTGTTACAACTAAGCCGCCAAGTGTACAATGATAATCAAATGAAAACGGAGCCACACAACTTTTCAGGTTTGAGTATACATTTAACTTTGTTGGACTTATTTAAAATGTTTAAAATTTAGTCTACTATGAATGATCACTTGTTTATTTATTAAAAATATGGCCTGTTTTTAATGCAATAAACCCTTTAAAATTTTTATTTTAAGCTCATTTGTATTATTATTACTGTTATTATTATTATTATTAATAATAATTGTACATGCAGCTGCCACACACAAATCTAATTTAATTGCAATTACAATATTTATAATTTTATTTATTATTATGTATTGCAAAACTGTGCTCTTTTCTATGTCTCTATCCATGATATTGATCCATAATAGAAGGATGATTGGATGAGGGATGGATGTATGGATATCTGTCTATACAGATGCACAAACAATATCAAACTATACAAATAAAATAGTACTGAATTATGTGTGTTACACACAAGTGTTACAACTAACCCCTCTGTCTGTTACAATTAACCCTGCATATGGGGTAAGTTGTAACATTTGCACTTCTGTCACTTTCAGTCCAACTGTACAAAAATGGTAGGTCCTAGAAAAAAACTTGAAGTGTTCATTTGTAGCAGAGATGTGTATGTTGCTTTTGTAAAAAAAATATTAATCTAACCTAATTATTTTTTAATTAATTGAGCCAAAACCAAAATGCGTTAGGTTGTGCCCCGCTCTCCCCTAATCAATGTCACATATTTTTTTAATAAATTTGATTAGTAATACACAAATATTCCTTATTCAGTGAATGTCATAGCTTTTATTTTTATCTGATTTTTTTCAGAATCCTAAAAAAATTGTTTTGATTTTTGTAATACCAAAGGCGGCCATATTTGCAATATCTCTGGGCATCCAAGACCAAGTCCTAAATAATCGGGGGAATCCTGAAATCTTAAAAACTGCTGGCCGAGCATAAAATCTGACATGAACGGTCCTGTAAATGCAGTTTCTTATGCTCAAATAGTGTTAAAAAGCTTATTTTTCAGGCTCAACCAGCCTTAAAAGAAAATTAATATTATAATAAATAGAAATAAGTAATAAAATAGAAATAAGTGTTTCTATAGACCATTTTGCAAGATGTAAACACTGGTCCAGAAGCACGTCTTCCTGTTTCAGTTTTTTAACACTACATAAAAGCTGGGATAAAATACAACCAACAGAACATATTAAACTGAATCAAAACGTTAAACAAACATCTTTAAGATGTTTTCTTTACATGTGAAATAAAAACAGGAAGTGTTTCTGGACCAGTGTTGTTTACATCTTGTGAAATGGTCTATAGCAACCTCTAACAGCAGCTGCGGTGATGTCATGACTATACCCATCGATGATTGGCTCTATTGACATATTGCGCTTGGCCCTTTTCCCCATTCATAAGTCATATGAGTGCCACGTCTTTGTGTTTTGAAAGTTTTTGGTAACCCCCAAGGCCATTGAGTGAGTGTGTCGAGGGTTAGTTCACCCAAAAATGAAAATGTAGTCATCATTTACTCACCCTTATGTTGTTCCAAACCTTTATGAGTTTCTCTCTTCTGTTCAACATGAAAGAAGGTATTTTAAAGAATGGGTAACCCACAGATGGCGGCATCTCATAGTGTTTTCTCTTTTTTTTTTGGTGATCAACTCTAAATAACATCCACTCAAGCAAGCAGACAGGGAAGGGGGAGCAACAGACGTATTATCAATTATTTACCAATATGAAAGGAGAAATTTTTTTATATAGTCCAATATGTTGGAAGAAAACATTGGCTTGCATCAACGGTACTAGGTTTAGCCTTGTTAATTCGTGCTGTTGTACTTTCACAAGTCTCTATTTTGTAGAGGCTATGAATCCAATATGTTTTTACACACATGTCCAGAGTAAACCAGTTCTGTCCACGGTATTTTCTTCCTACTATGGAAGTTAACGGCTACCGTCAACCAACATTTGTGTTCAGCAGAAGAAAGAAACTCATACAGCTTTGGAACAGCATGATGGTTAGTAAACCTAAATGATGACCAAATGTTCATTTTTGGGGTGAGCTATCCCTTTAAGTATGCTAGATGTGTATAGTGTAACTGGTTGAACTGCTTAAAAAAGAGATGTTTCCCTTTCGGCCCGTTCAAATAGAGGTGAAACTTCATTCCAGACAGTAAAAATGCAGTATTAGAGGAGTGATTATGTCTGAGCTGTTAAAGTTGTGTGGGTTAGAGAAAATGAAGTGCTCACTTCTGTCCTCACTCTTTTCTCTAATAGTACTCTGGGTTCCAGCAGTCTGCCGACAAATGCAACGTGTGCGGACATTTAATCATGGACATGGTGAGTCTGATGTGCCGCCACACCCTGCGTTAGTCACAAAACCACTGGAGCCTGAGGAAAGCGTCGAGTTTGAGTTGATACAGCTCCTTATTAATATTATACAGTGTTCCTTTAGTTGATTTGAACTATTATATTAGTTGGGGTCTATTGTTTGATACAGTGTACTTATTGTGTTCATGTTGTGCTGCTGTTGTTGCGGTCAGGGACAGGTTTTGTGGTAAGATTTAATTACGTGCAGGTATTTTTTAAATACAAGTACCATGTAAAAACATGTATTGGACACATTATGTGTCAAATTATTCTTTTAAATGTGCATATTTGTTAAAGGCATTTTATATATTGGGTCTGATTAAGCCAGAGTCATATTAAAGGAGTAGTTCACTTTAAAAAAAACTTAATTTATAATTTACTCACCCCCATGTCATCCAAGATGTCCATGTCTTTCTTTCTTCAGTCGAAAAGAAATTAAGGTTTTTGACGAAAACATTCCAGGATTTTCTCCATAATAATGGACTTCAATGGGGTCCAAACGGTTCAAGGTCCAAACGAGAGTTTCAAAGGGCTTTAAACGACACCAGACGATGAATAAGGGTCTTATCAAGCGAAACGATCACTCATCTAAAAAATAAATAACAAAGTTTAAGTTTTATAAGCACAAATGCTCGCCTTGCTCTGTTCTGTGTGACTCTCCTGTTGGAAATCGTTCATAAAAACGAATCTTTTCGTTTGTTTCGTTCGTTGAATCAGCAAAAGAAAAAGAATCATTATCAGCAAAAGTGAACTACTCCTTTAACATGAGGAAAGGCATATCACGTGTTGTTCCTCCACAGATCCTGCAGGCGCTGGGAAAGTCGTACCACCCCGGCTGCTTCCGCTGTGCCATCTGTAACGAGAGTCTGGATGGAGTGCCCTTCACTGTGGACACGGAGAACAAGATCTACTGTGTGAAGGACTACCACAGGTGAGTTTTTAATCTTATATTTAAAGGGTTAGTTCACCCAAAAATGAAAATGATGTCATTAATGACTCTCCCTAATGTCGTCCCAAGTTTAAGATATTTTAGATTTAGTCCAAGAGCTTTCTGTCCCTCCATTGAACATGTGTGTACGGTATACTGTCCTTATCCAGAAAGGAAATAAAGACATCATCAAAGTAGTCATGTGACATCAGAATGTTTTGAAGCATCGGAAATACATTTTGGTCCAAAAATAACAAAAAACTGCGACTTTATTCAGCATTGTATTGTCTTCTGGTTCTGTTGTGGATCTGCGTTCAGTGACGCGGCTGACGTGTGTCTGGTGCGGCTGAGCTTCGTTTACAGTCTGAGGGAGACGCGCGCTGTACAAAACAATCTTCACACACATGTCTAAGGATTTCCACACAGAGGAAGACTTAAATTTTTTTGCCCAGCCATATTTATTTGAACCCGAATACACGGACGCACCACACACACGTCAGCCGTGTCAGTGTTTCCCCTACCATTGTTTTAACAACCCCGCCCCCCCTAAAATGCTGACGAAATCCAGTCATCAAAAAGGAAATTATTGTATATTTTCAAGGAATAAATAGAAAGCGGTTCAGTACACTTGAAATCAAATCACGATGTAGACTAGTGTGTGTGAATATTAAACCACAATGACTATTTAAATACGAATCCTGCTTGCCTTGTTGCCTTGTTAGGACGTATGACGCTTGCGCTGTTTTTTGAAGACAGAAATGCATGAACTTCCTCTCCAGGCTCTAGATCCACTCTGAAAGTCACTTTGTGATCATTTAACTGCTTAATTTGAGAAAAACTATCATCAGGACAAACACAAAGAACCTCAAAAGGTCTTCATGGCAACCCGTCAAAATAAAAGTTCGGTTTAACTTGACAGAAATATATTACTGTTGTACAGTAGAACTTAGATATGTCCTAATAATGTAATAATACACTAACACTAATCCAAATAAATTATGAATTTTTTAAACAAAACTGAATTTAAGGAAAAATCTATGTTTTGTTTTAACAGTAAATCTCATTGTGCAGCATGTTATTTGACAAAAAGTTTGATAAATGATAATTTGTGTTTTATGGCTGCATTTTATTACCAGCAAAAACACAAAATTAGTGTGAATTTTCATATATATTTAAAAAAAAAAAGTTAATAAAATATGATTTCAATTAATTACACATGCTTTTTGATTGCTAAAAAAATTACATGACCCCCCCCCCCCCCACCCACCCACCCCAACCAAAAAAAAAAAATAAGAATTGTAAATTTTGATCTCATGGTGACTAAGGTTTGCCTGGGAAAGCAAAGATTGAATAAAGTGAGCTATAAATGTCCTTCAGTTGATGGTGGATGTGTTGTGGAGGATTCTTTATAATTTCTTTCACATGCCTTTTCCTAGCAGTAGCTTGATGTAATGACATTTTATTGTGAGTTTTATTGGTGTTGAGGGGTGTGTGTGTGTGTGTGTGTCTGCTTTGCTGCACTGTAAATTCTACCCATGCATCCTTTGCCATGAGCGATTATTACTGTCGTTCCTGAACCTCAGTCAGGTGGTGACCATATGGAGATGAAATCAAACCGAGCCTTTCCACTCAGTCCTCTTTTCCCCTCGACTCCATCCAAACATATTTGAGCACGTATAAATGTCTGACTGTCTTTGATAAATATATGTTTCGAATAACAAAACATTAGGTGGTTTATGAGAGAGTCGTTGTATTATTCACTTAACCAGTTCCTATAAAAATGCTAATTCATTTCAAACCAAGATTATTATAGTTTTGCATTTTTCATTTGTTTTTATTTTTATTTCGTTTAGAATTCTTGTTTTCAAATTCAGTTGTTTTAATTTCGTTTTTAAAGTGGGTTTGCTTAGTTTTTATTTTTTGAAAATGCTTAGTTTTAGTTGAGTTTTTATTAGTTTTACAGGGGTTTTTTGTTGTAGTTTGGGTTATTTGACAGGGGCAAGACTCAAAAAGGTCAGAAAAGGAATTGTGTAATAATAACTCAACAAAAACATCATACAATTTTAGAAATATCTATTCAACAATAAAACCAGTACATAAAATGTAGCCTACAATGTGAAATTCCTTTACCTTACAAAATCCACAAGCCGTACCGAACATCTACACATCATCTATATAAGATTCACATCCTATAATAAATGTACCCTATTCAACACTCATCTGGACTGAAGCAGCAAACATTCGGTGTAAGAGTACAATAATGACATAACATTATTTAATATTTGAATCACAGCTTATAGAGTTTTGACACCGACAACCCAAGTGCATTTTACCTCAAATTTGCGACTAGTTAACTTTCTAACGAAGGCGCAATCGCTTCTCGGGTCGACGTTAACACGCTGACAAAATTAGAAATTAAAATATTTGTACACCACTTTTTAATGTGTGATTGTGTAAAGATGTTCACGAAACATCAATCGTTCGCACTTGCTTTCAACGTCGAACCCTCGTTTTCATGGAGGTGTGTGCACAGAGGGGAGGGGCTGTGTGTGTGTGCGTGCGTGCATGTGACAGACGGAGGGAGAGCAGCTGAACGAATTAATTATATATTACACTCTTAGAAGAAATGGTTCTATTTAGAACCAGAAATGGTTCCATCCCCCGCTTCATATATGGAACTCCAAAATGGTTCTATATAGAACCATTTTTTTGGGTAAAAGATTCTATTGGCCAAGTATGGAACCGCAGGGTTCTATATAGAACCAGAGGAACCCTTTTTTTAAGAGTGTATAGAACCTTTTAGGGGTTCCAAATACGTAGCGCTGATAGAACCTTTTCTTCTAAGAGTGTTTATATAATAAATATATTATTGTACTGTGGGAGACATGTGGATACCTTTTCTTTCATGGAAGCCATTTAATATATGATCTGTGTGATTAGTTTTCTCTCTTTTTTTTGTTTTCAGGGTTCTAGCACCGAAATGTGCAGCATGTAATCAGCCGATCCTGCCCTCTGAGGTAAGACAAATGGGATCTCATGTGTCTGAAACACCGTCTTGGGCATTTAGATGTGCCATATTCTCAGATTGTGTCATAGGCTACGTTCAGACGCTCAATCCAGATCCGATTTTTGGGCATATCGGATTTAAATCTGATCAGATTTAGCTAGTGTGAATGCCAAAAATCACATGAAATTTTTACACAACTGTTTCAAGATACACCCATAAGTGGTTAGAAATCCTATTTAAGGGTGGAATACCTAAGATTTTTGCATTAAAATATCCCAAAATCACAAGGCCAGTGTTATATATTTAGTTAAGATAACTTACAATATTCCAAATGTTTCAAACAATGTTTAAATCGCGAGAAAATTTAGATTTTAACCAAGGAAACGGGGCGTGTGAGCAGGGGTGAGCTAGGAGTCGCGAGTCAATCGAGTCATATCCGCGTTACCTCGGTTAAAAATCTAAAATTAAGCATTAAGACTTGCGCTGTGAACGGGTCAAAGTGGCACAAATCAAAATTGAAAAGACCAGATTTCATGTAGTTTGTGCTGTTCACGCAGTTATGAGAACAACAGTCACATATATGAGCAAAAGAATGGGATTTGGGCCTCATTTGCCTGCAGTTTGGCCACACGTCAAAGCAAAGCTCCGCCAATGCCAGTTTAGACTTATGATGTGTCTTTGCTTGATATGGGACAAGTAACCAAACAGTAGACCTTACAACTATCCTGAACATCTAGATCATTCCAGAACACTTAAAGCCTTCTTTAGGCCGCTTACTGAAGTTAATTCTGTTAGCATTGATAAAGAAGTGATTGCTGCTCAGTTAGGGCATGTGTGATTTGTTTAACCCCCGTCTATAATTAGAGATGACCCGCGAGGCATGCTGCGCTCCAACACCACGAGGAGAGCGAGAGCACCGATGAGAAACTCTACAGGAGTTCAAAGGATTGATTTGACTAGAAAAGATCAGAAAACAATAAGGATTATTTCACCCAAAAATTTCAAACCCTTATGTTGTTCAATTTTTCGGTAACACTTTACAATACGGGTGCACTAATAAGCATTAATTCATGCTTAACTAATGCACAGATAATACTGAATTAATGTGTAACTAATGATTATCTAAGCTATTCATTAATGATTACCACATTAGGAACTAATTAAGAGTCTGTAAGGTTAATGTATTAGTTCATACATGAGTTGTTATTAATTAAATATGTAATTGAGGATTAATTCCATAATAACGAATATGTTAATTACCAGAATGAGCCAAAGCCTTGTATTTCAACTTCCAGATATATGACAGGTACACTAATATGCATTAATACATGATTAATTACATCATTGTTAGTGCAAATTCATGTGCAAATTGCTACAATTACTAAATAACTAGTTAATAATGATGTGCCCCAACAAGTAAAGTCATAACATAATGATACCTTTGCAGATCATTAGCTAATGAATAATTAAAGCAGACAACTGGAAGTTGAAGTGCATAGCTTTGACTAATTGTGGTAATTAACACATTAATTTACACTATTACTTAATAAAATATGTTATTAAGGAATTAATACACAATGACACATTGAATTAATAGCAATTCATGTATTACTTCTGTATTACTACTGTGATCTATTAATCATATAGACTCTTTATTAGTTGCTGATGCAGTACTCATCAATTAATGGTTAAGTTCTTCATGAGTTATACATTAACTCTTTCTTTTTCCATTCAACAGCAGTTCATAGTGCCCATGGCTAAATAACGACAGGATTTTTTGGATTAACTATTCCTGTAATAGCAACAAGCATCAACCAAGCCAGGCTTATTGGAAATAAACATCTCTACCTACATTTCTGCAAGGCTACAAAAACTTAGACCTAACTATACATGCGGTTCCCAGCTGAAATAAACACTCAGATGCAGTAAAACGGATAAATATTTGGCATTTTCAAACAAATTATGATTACAGGTCCAGATTATGAGTTAATGAAGACTTGTTTTGCAGTTTTTAGACAAAAACATTTTATGGCAGTTGTTATATCTGTTTCTGTAGTGTGTCAGTAGAAAACATCACTCTACATTTCCAAACATTCCTTTTACCATTATTTGTAATAATCCAGTGAGATTTCTGAATGCACAAGGAGTCTATGATCTGATCCCAGTATCATCGAGTCAATCTGCGATCACGTGAAGAAACAGAAAAAACTGAGACAGACTAAATCCAGAAGAACTGCATTGAAGAAGATGCTAATGTGCCCAAGACTTTTGCACACTTCTTACACGGTTGCTCACCTGGTATGGCATTGCATTTGTGATGTCCCCAGGTACGAGTCCTGTGAACTCATGATAAAAGAGCTGAAAGCCTGATTTTCGATGAGCCTGGGTCGGCATTCACACACAGTGAACGAGGGAAATGATTTGTATTAGTTGTTTGTCAATTGTTGAAACAGCAGAGAGTTCTCATCGTGTGGTGTGTGTTGTGAAAAGCTGTGTTTGTCCAGATATTTGTCATAATCTCACTAGTTGTTTACTCCCACAGGGATCTGATGAAACCATTCGAGTGGTCTCCATGGACAGGGACTATCATGTGGAGTGCTATCACTGTGAGGTGAGTTGAGCTTGGAGAGTCAGAAAACGGCGCAAGTCTCGCAAGATTTAGTGTCATTCACAATGGTCATATGATGCTGTTTTATTGCGTGATAGAGTAGGTTAACATTAGCCTGCCGTCGTCATACTCAGATGCTAGTCAGACTGTGACCCTGATGCTGCTCCATTGGGCTGTGATTATGGGGCGTTTCAACCATAGACTGTAAAAAATATAGACAAAGCGTCTGTGACGTCATATGGGCGGCGCCATCTTGGAAAATCTTTTGAAATCCTAACCCCACCCACCTTCTGGCCAATCCATATATGGGTAAAAGGGGCGGGCTTTGTGAGCTATCGGCACTGTTATAAGATCGACTGCCAGACTCGGCTACTTCTTACAGTCAGTACTATTCTTATGTTGAAACTCCTTTTCCTCGATTTACTGAAGCCTATATGTAAAACACATTTGGAGCTTCATAGCTCACTCATAGGCTGAGCTGCGGCAACTGCACATCCTCGCGAGCTCGCAGATCAGTGTATACTTGTGTTACATTTATTCATTTGGCAGACGCATTTATGCCTGGTTAAGATAGCCCGATTTTGGCACGATCCGTTTGACGTAGAGTGTCGAGGGGATTCGTAAACGACAACGGCTGTCGGGACGCAAGATTCAATCGTATCATCTCGTATTGTGTGTCATAATGGGCGACAACCTACGTCGCGTCTACAATGCTTCACGACATCACGACAAAAAGATTAACATGTTTAATTTTTTTAACGGTCGTCCATGACGGTCCAGTCACATCCCTCACGAAAGAGAGACGATGGTGCTAACGTTAAAACTGAAAGTAAAATATATAAGAAAACAATATAATATTACTAATAATACTGTCCTCTTCGAGCAATCCAGGAATACAACAACACTCTGTTTGTTTACGTTCGTTTCCAGAAGTCACTCGCTACTAGTTTCGCCTTCTCGATGACATCACGCGCCTCGCGAAAGACGGCATGCGATGACTGGTCAGGAAGCAACGTGTAGTCTGACATGCGTCTTGTCCACGACACGACAAAATTTTAGGAGTCAAAATTGCGTAACATCGTAACAGAAAAAAAAAATCGTGTAATCTGAACCAGGCATTACCGTGTTTCAAACGTCAGTTATAGCCATGGACAAAGTACCTCAGGCGCTAACTTAACTGAGGCGATTTAATGCTAACTGTTGCAGCGCCACTGCCCATAAACACTGATGCTAAATAGTGCTAACTACGTGAAATAGTAGTGGAATGTCACTTAACGGAAATAATGGAGCGAAGTCCTCCTACAGTGTCAGTTAGTGCAGTTTATAGCAGAGCAACCCATTTTATGTACGATATTTCACTACAAATGTTCAGAGGTGGTATGATGTGTTGTCAGATCATGGCCGAGACGTCAAATTTCAGGAATTCCACTCGGCGCAGCCCTTTATCAGCTGTCAATCAAGCTGTCAATCAAAAGTGAACACTCCCTTATTTGTCGTACATTTTATATCTAAATATGATCTAAACTAACGAGTTAGAGAAAAACTCAGCTCCCTCACAGTCGTCAGGCACTCGGAGCCTATCGAATCATACAATAAAAGTCCATGAGACCAACCTGTATAAACATGAATTTATGCTGTGAAAACGGACATTTCAACATGCGGTCTATGGATATTTGGGACCTTCCTCCAGCGGATTTTCGATGTATCGCAGTTTTTCGCACTCCCGGGTAGGCTTATTTTCAGATTAGATTGTTGCCGCTTGGTTTCAACCCAACCAGGGAAGAAAATGCCTCTGGGCTCAATTGGATCGCTGTTCTCTGTTCCTCTTTTATAATGAATCCGCTGTCTACACCTATAACAGACGCGACGGCTGAATCTACACGTCTCAGTTCTTCAACGGCGGCCATCTTGGTCCGAACAACTTTGATTCGAGCATACTTGCTTCACAATGGATCAAGTCCAGATTATTTTTTTACAGTCTATGGTCCAGACTGAACTTCCCAACCTCCCAACAAAAAATGTTGTAGGCGGGACTAAACTCAGCTGGGATCCAGGCTTGGTTAACCCTAAAACTGTATTCTGGACAAATGTGGGCAAAATAGTTTTATTTTGAATTATTTTTTAAAAAATACTTCCCTTGATCTGAGCGGTACAAGACTTGGCTACTTTTCCTATGTTTGCCTCCTGAACACACACAATTTTTTTTACTCAATTCTACAATTTTAAGTGAGTAAAAAAACTCCTTAATCTTGTATTTGGGTCAAAAATCGGCACCCATAGAAATGAATGGGAAAATCTGTAATTTATAGCACTCTAAAATAAGCCAAAATAAGACACCAGGTGACAGCAAAGTCACTTCATCTTTAGGTTTTAGCTCTAAGAACTTATTGGAATGATATTTTAATGTAGTTAAAAAAAATAAATAAATAAAACATTAAAAATAAGCATAATGTATATAGTAAATATGATACTTTTTAATGTAAATAAATTCAAAAATACCCCCAAAATAAAAAAAAACACCAGGAATAGATAGACAAAACTTTATCGAAGACAGTGATATAACATTTATAATAAATAAAAATTAGGATCACACCTGAGTCCTCTGTGCCCACATTTGTCCACAATTACAGGATTAAGGGCTATAAAGTGAATACGGTTTGAGGGTTACCATGCTTTAATGTTCAAAAACACATGATTTTTCACATACTGTACATTATTGAAGCATGACTTTGAGGTGTCCCGTGAGCGTGTGAAACTCTTTCCCCAGGACTGTCAGATGGAGTTGAATGATGAGGAGGGTCACCGCTGCTATCCTCTGGACGGACGCCTGCTCTGTCACGCATGTCACCTCAAACACATCGACCCCGCCGCCCCTCTGTCCACAGCAAACTATCACAGTCAGTTTTAGAGATCTCACACCCCCTTGTGAGCGTTCAGAGATATCACCGTTTGCCAAAGATGCTCAGCTCATTACCAAAACCCCAGCTGAGTTTAAATTACAAAAAGAAAGTCATTTAGCCTTGCTTGTATGAGACAAATGCTGTAAACGAAGAGCCATTGGCTTATGCAAAATGCTACATATTTTTGTAAATAGGGCAACTAGTACATGTTACTAAACGTTGCGAACCTTTTTCTGAATTTTTTGAATGCCACCTAATCGTATAAACATTTATTTAAAGGTGTGCTCATTGTTTTTATTCACTTGTGCTGGTCGATATGGACGGAGTCCTGAAGTTATACCGATACCAAGCAAAGTAGATGCTAGAAAAGCTATTTTTTTGTGTACTAATGCCATTGTGAATATTAATTATTCAAAAGCTCATTAGGATGCTTGTGCATATCTAAACACGTCAAGCATAAACCAAACAATGCAGCTTTTCTGAGTGATCACAAACTGTAAAAAAATATTGTTGGTTTAACCTAAAAAAGTAAGTAACTTGGTTGCCTTAAAATTTTAAGTTGATTGAACTGGAAAAAGTGAGTTAATACAATGAAGGAGATTAATTTAATCATCAGAAACTCAAAATAATAAGTTATCTCAACTAAATAAATTATTTAAGTTGATTTGACAAAAGAAAAAATGTTGTGATAACAAATCTTGAAAATATTTTTTACAGTGCATCAGATGAATCTTTATTTATTAAAAAGCACACTCTTCTACAGTCATGTCTGAAAAACTATTATTCGAAATACCTTTGAGATGATTTCATCAAACCCACACCGTAACCAGTTGGAACACCAACTCTCAATTCAATTTCAGATGTTTTTTTCTTTCTGTTAATGACCTTGATTGTTTGTACATTTTGTTCAATACATGATTGAACAATCAGGGTCAAATAAATCAGATCCCAAAAGCTGTTCTTGCGGACATTATGATAATTTAAGTGGGTTCTCAAAGTCGTTTCACAAAACACCAGGGGCCTCATGTATAAAACTTTGCGTAGATTTCATCCTTAAAGTGTGCGTACGCACATAAGGCAGAATTTGCGTACGCACAAAAGTTTTCAGATTTATAAAACCGTTCGTACGCCAGAACCTGCGCAGAATTCACTTTATAAATCCCAGTCAGCGGGAGATTATGCGCATGTGCGTCTCCTCCCCGAAATAACCATATATGGAGATTACAACGCCTAGTTTTACTATGCATATCCTAATCTGCATATCATTTGCATATGATTATTCATCCACGTGATACCAAGTTTAACGGTACAAGACGTTTGGAAAATATGAAATGCGGATGTGCCGTCACATTATTACAAACATTATTCAGTAGCCTATATACAGATACAGTAGCCTATATACTTGCCTTGTTTTTGAATGAATAAATCAAATAGTGTTAAATACATTTCAGAGAAAGTTTTTCTCAATCTTTTCCACTGGCCAAATAGTATTTTTAATTGATTTATATTTTAATGGAAAGAGATAGACATGGTTGTGCATTATTTGCACGAAACAGTTTTCTCAGACAATCTCTAGTTAAAAAATTAAAACACAGCATGCCAGAAGAAAAGTGTTCAAAAGCAATGCATCCACAACAAATAGGTCTATTTCTATTTATTGAATATATATATATATATATATATATATATATATATATTGTAACTTCTCAGTAATGATTTCAGGTAGTTTAAGAGTTTAACTCCATTAATGAGAATGGCATATTTAATCTAAATGTTTATATTAGAAGTAAAACATAGTTTAAACCATTCTGTTATTGTGAATATGGACTGTATTTATGATTTGGACTCACAATGAAGATTTACGGTTTTACTCCATCTGCCGTTAGATTATAGGTTATATGTGCGTCAGTTTCACCAAACGGCCCAACGCGCGTGCTGGCGCGGTCATTTAAGAAGGGATGGATGTTTGCTTCAAGTGATGATAGGTTTGTGAAATTATATTTGTATTATCTTTCTGTAGATGTATAATTTTCTTTAGATTCTCTGTCTAATAGTGAGCAAAAAGACATTTGACTCCAGCTCACCATCGGTGTCGCCAAAACCCATACTCTTCTAAAAGAGTGCGTACGCACGGTCAAGAGCATCCTTACGGTGCGCACTTATTTACGCCAAGTTTATTTTTTATAAATCCCGATGTGCGCGTGGAAAAATGCGTATGCATATTTCTATGCCCATTTTGTGCGTACGCAACGTTTATACATGAGGCCCCAGATCTTAATCTTAATGAGGCCAAAAGAAGTAACTGCAGCGTAGCTCACATTAGTAAATCATCCATAATTTTCATAAGTGTAGTGGTTGATTGTGTTCACTGCCTTATCTTCTCAGATCTCACTGTTGCTTATTTATCCATCTACTCCTGTTAAGAAGTAGGATGTGACGTGTTATGCGGATTATTTTGAAAAATAAAAGATTTTATGATTTATCAAGATTATTGTTTCAGCTCTTCTATGCTAGAAGTTTAACGTTCACCCAAACATGAAAATGCTGTTATTATTATTTAATGCCGTATCGTTCCAAAACTGTGTCTTTCTCCTGTGGAGCTTAAAAGAAAGGTTTTAGTGTTGGTTTAGTAGTGAATCTCTATTTACTATCATTCCTTGATTATATTGTTAAATGCTATCCCAGCGGGTATCACTCATCTCCACTACAAACAGTGTTGGGTAAGTTTCTCTAAAAAAGTAATTAATTACTATTTACTAATTACCTCTTCAACAGTGTAATTAGATTACTGTACTAATTACTCTCTCTAAAAAGTATTTAATTACTTTTACTAATTACTTTCAAAATCCCATATCAATCTCAACCAGCTGAATAATACAAGGATAGACATGAATCTGTTTTAATTCTTTCAAATAAATACTATAAAATTGCATGAATTATCCTTAAACTGACCAAGGTGGAGAAGGTTACATTATAAAAACATACTTTTTAGCATCAGACAATATATTTTGATGTTAAACCCACTATTAATTTATGTCTGATCTCATGACGTTTCACACTTTTTTCATACATATTTTACAATAATTCATACGAATTTGTACGAGTGCGGTCGTAATATTTAGACACCTCATACGAATCGCTGTGAGATCGGATTGATCTATACACAATATTTACCTCAATTACATCAGAAGTAACTGTAATTAAATTTCATATAAATTAAGAGTAATCCCTTACTTTACATTTTCAAGGGAAAAGTAATTAAATTACAGTAACTAATTACTTAGTAATTAGTTACACCCAACACTGACTACAAATAGGAAAAAGAGGCGACAATTTGCAAGAGCTCACTAAAACTGGACAGTTGAAGACTGGAAAAATGTTGCCTGGTCTGATGAGTCTGGATATCTGTTGAGACATTCAGATGGTAGAGGCAGAATTTGGCGTAAACAGAATGAGAACATGGATCCATCATGCCTTGTTCCCACTGTGCAGCCTGGTGGTGGTGGTGTAATGGTGTGGGGGATGTTTTCTTGGCACACTTTAGGCCCCTTAGTGCCAATTGGGCATCGTTCAAATGCCTGAGCATTGTTTCTGACCATGTCCATCCCTTTATGGCCACCATGTCCCCATCCACTGATGGCTACTTCCAGCAGGATAATGCACCATGTCACAAAGCTCGAATCGTTTCTTGAACATGACAATGAGTTGACTGTACTAAAATGGCCCCCACAGTCACCAGATCTCAACCCAATAGAGCATCTTTGGGATGTGGTGGAACGGGAGCTTCGTGCCCTGGATGTTCATCCCACAAATCTCCATCAACTGCAAGATGCTGTCCTATCAATATGGGCCAACATTTCTAAAGAATGCTTTCAGCACCTTGTTGAATCAACGTCACATGGAATTAAGGCAGTTCTGAATGAGAAAGGGGGTCAAACACAGTATTAGTATGGCGCTCCTAATAATCCTTTAGGTGAGTATATATACACACATGCACACACACAACCTTCAGAAGCTTTATTTAATAATAATAACTCATTACATTTTATATAATGTTTTTCTCTGCCCTCAAAGCACTTCACATAGAAGGGGGGAATCTCCTCAACCACCACCAGGATGATGCGACGGCAGCCATATTGCACCACAGACTAGCTTACTGGTGGAGCCATGATGCCAGGGTCACACCACTACTCTTTCAAAAGACTGTGTGACCACAGAGAGTCAGGACCTCGGTTTAACGTCTCATCCGAAGGACGGTATAGTGTCTCCATCACTTTACTGGGGCGTTAGGACCCGCACAGGGGGTTTGACCTCAGCGGGCAGCCAGTCCTGGGCCACAGGCCGATACGGCTGCAGTTTAGGCTCCTCCGTGGTTACACTGAACTTCACAGGTAAGATTCTGAGTGGGAAAGCTGTACAGCTGCTGTAGAGCAATGGAAACACTGCTTCTGTAAAGGTGCTGGTGAAAGTGCACAGGTGTGTGTCCGTAAGCGGGTCAGAGAATGAAATGAATCCTCCGTCCCAGTCCAGCTTCACTCTAATCACCTTCAGTCTCTCCTCAACAGGTAAACGTGTGCGAGCCATCAGAGGTGACTGTGACGTATACTGACCGGCCATATAACGCACACGCCACACTCCAGAGTCGAAGAGCGTGTCTCCTTTTCTCCGGTTAGACGCTGTCGTCACTCCAACAGACCAGCACGTGTTGTTCTCCACCTCCACGTGCCAGCAGTGCTTCCCAGAGGCGAAGCCCTCATAGCCCAGCACACAGTGGTAATAGTCGAATCTCTCTGGATTTTCGGGATAGTGTTGAGCATCAGCGCTGCATTTAACATGGGTCAGATCATCAGACAGGAACAGCAGAGGATATGCAGTGTTGGGGTCCAGTGTGACAGGAGCTGATGACGATACGAAACACATCTCAGGCATGACTTTAACGGTGCGTTTAAAGGGGGGGTTGACTATGATTTCACTTTTCTAACTTAAGTTAGTTTGAGCACAAACAACATCTGCAAAGGGAGATATTAGTGCTTTATAATGGCTGATAGAAACTACATGACATCACTAACCCTAGAATTTACATAAACCCCGCCCCCAGAACACAATTGATCATGACAGAATATGCTAATCGATGACTAGAACATACATAAATTAATTAATTTCTCATCATTGTCTATAAAAAACAAAGTTTTTGAAATGTTCAGTGCATGTCTGTGTGAGGTAAAATGAGCTGTTGAAGCTCCGCCCACCTGTGTCGGGAGCAGCAGCTCATTTGCATTTAAAGAGACAGACACAAAAAAAAACTGCGTTTTTGCTCACCCCTCAAAAAGTGACAATTTTAACATGCTAATGCTATAAAAAATATCTGTGGGGTATTTTGAGCTAAAACTTCATATAAACACTGGGGACATCAGAGACTTACTTGTGAAAAGGGCATTATACCACCCCTTTAAGGACTACAACAAACGGCTGATAGGAACTACAATAAGCTTATTCATGAAAATTTACATAAACCCCGCCCCCGGGAACGTGATTTATAAATTATCATGACAGAATATGCTAATCAATGACTAGAAGATCGTTAACTCCACATCAAATTCATCAACTAACCAATCAGAAATGTCCTGTTGCATTATACAAGTCATTTCTTCACACAAGTTTGAACATAAAAGGATAAATGTTTTGGAAAATTTCAGTGCACGTCTGTGTGCGGTAATCTAAGCTGAATTTTTTAATTAATTCGCATTTAAAGGGACAGACACAAAAACAGCGTGTGTGTGCTCACCCTCAAAAAGTGACAATTTTAACATGCTAATGCTATAAAAAATATCTGTGGGGTATTTTGAGCTAAAACTTCATATAAACACTGGGGACATCAGAGACTTATTTTACATCTTGTGAAAAGGGCATTATACCACCCCTTTAAGGACTACAACAAACGGCTGATAGGAACTACAATAAGCTTATTCATGAAAATTTACATGAACCCCGCCCCCGGGAACGTGATTTATAAATTATCATGACAGAATATGCTAATCAATGACTAGAAGATCATTAACTCCACATCAGCGACACAAATTCATCAACTAACCAATCAGAAATGTCCTGTTGCATTATACAAGTCATTTCTTCACACAAGTTTGAACATAAAAGGATAAATGTTTTTGAAAATTTCAGTGCACGTCTGTGTGAGATAATCTCATAGATATGTATATAAAGGCTAGATGTGTTGTCCGCGCTGCTGGCCAATGGAGGTCGACGTCTGCACCTGGCGGCCATCTTGTCACAGGCAGCTCGCTCACTCGTAACATTGTTTTGATGGTGCGTGTACTATTTAAATCACCGTAACTTGCTCAATTTTCTACCGATTTGGTTTGTTATAAACAGTAGAGATGTAGTTATGATACTGCATACTTATGAATATTAAGTGTATAAATAAATAATCATCCAGAATTATAGCCACGTTAATAACGTTTGTAAGAAACCAAACCGTTTGTAAATCCGTCAAGATTTCAACGAGATAAGAGTATTTCTTACATCAGATACCACAGAGCCCGCCAGAAAGCCTGTCTGTGACAAGATGGCCGCCGGTGATGACGATAAATACTCCGTCGTGACGCATCTAGCCTTTATATAGATATCTATGGGTAATCTGAGCTGAATTTTTAAATTAATTCGCATTTAAAGGGACAGACACAAAAACAGCGTGTGTGTGCTCACCCTCAAAAAGTGACAATTTTAACATGCTAATGCTATAAAAAATATCTATGGGGTATTTTGAGCTAAAACCACACACTGGGGACATCAGACTTATTTTACATCTTGTGAAAAGGCCATTATAGCACCCCTTTAAATCCAATGTGTACTCATTGCCTGTGATACTGTCATTCAAACCCACTGATGTGAACGATCTCCTGCATCTTCTCCCACACTTTGAACCTCAGGTTCCCCAGGTGTTCTGCCACATTCATCAACGCTCCAGTGGGAATCTCTGGATCCGGCAGTGTGATCCGGGCTCTGCAATCACATCCAGGAGTTTTAAAGGACAGGACGACTGCACTGCAGAGACAGGAGCGAGAGAACGCCTCTTACCTTTCTTCTGAGAAGTTCTGCAAAACACAAAAAGGAGGAATTAAGCGTCATATGTACACGATCAAATGTCTTATTTAACCCTAAACTAGTTGTCGACCAATATTGATTTTTGATGCCGACGCCGATACACACTTTTCAGAGTGTCTATTTACACAAAGTGCAAAGCTACTTCCACTAACTCCCACCATTGTGTGATTGAGCTAGACAAACTGATAAAAGAAACCCGGAGCAATGGCCGTTCTCACACAATAGTTTGTGTTCAACTGTGCTACTTTTCCATTGTTTTTTATGTAAAATGTGCTACACGGACGCGTTTGACCGTTACACTCATGTCTTGCGTCTTCAGCAGCGTCTCGTACGTCCACAGCACTCGGGTGACCAACTGACCTGTTTTCACGTCCCGTCCTGGCTGTTTTTTATAAAGTGATGAAAATGTCCAGGTTTTAAAACAAAATATAGCAAAATATAGATACAGGCAAACAAGGAGGATGAAGGAGAAAAACAGGATAAAGAAAAGAGGAAGAAAACTAAAGATATAAATATATTTTTTGTTATTTATTATTTATTTTTCTAATAAACAAGAGACATTATTTCTATCATTATTTTTGAAACCTGTCATAATTAATCATGTTGAGTAACCTCTGAGAAGCCTATCTGACTTTGTGTCTTGTAATATAACAATTTTCTATCCATACAGAGGAGGCATAGCCTACTTTAAAAGTATTGAAATGAATAAGGTATCTTTGAGTAAACTTCGAGTATCATTTGAATTGTAAAGTTACTTATAGTCAGTTGAACGTCTAAAGTGGCCAATTGAAATACAGTGTTTCTGAAAATACTGATATTTTTGTAAATAGCTGCCAATAGTTTTCCCTATTGGTATCATTTAGTTTCTTTGTTTAATAGGGGTGTAACGATACGATATAATTGCAATAATCCAAGACATGATAAAAGGTTAACAAAAAAATTTACCATCAATTAAAATGCTAGCTTTGATATTACATTGTGGCTTTAAATAAATAGGCTTGGACTTGGTAACCCAAGTCCATGGTGACACCAGAATAAAAATATTCATGATTCTGAGGCTGAAAACACAGAATTATTTTAGACGAATATTCTTGCACTTTTTCTGACTAGATATAACGAATGTATTTCGATATATTTAAAATAATGTTGGACACTTGGCATTATCAGGACACACAAATATTCCCCCATTGCATTAATCAACAGTATATATAGGAGTTTAATGTAGTACTGACACTATTAGAGTTTCTTCTCACATAGTCATTTTTATTTTGGGGGCGAACCATCCACGATACATATTATTGCATTTTTGTATTGCGATATATTGTGGCACGAGATATTGTTACACCCCTATTGTTTAACAGTTGTGTCTAATAGTTTATTAGAAGTGTTAAACAGAGAAGACAGAGATAAACTAATGATGAGGAGAATGGGAGCTCTGATGATCTCAGCGATGTCAAAATCAAAATCCTGCTTTGACACATCGACCCAACAGAAATACTATATGACCAAACATCAATCCACCCTCAACCTTCATCAGTCACTTTAACGCCTTCATGCTGGATAATGGGTACAGTGGAACAATATTGTATAGGTAAAACAATAAAAACCTAGATTAATAGCCTACAGTAAAAAATTTAATTGAAAATACAGCTGCGAGTCCTCACCTGCAGAAAGATCATGTTGGCCGCGTCCAAATCATCTTCTATAATTCTGATGTTGCTTGAAAGAGACTCTATTTCTCTGTCGATCTGTTCAATCCTGTCCTTCATCATCCGACTCTTCTGACCCTCTTCCTCTCTCAGTGCAGATATTCTGTGCATCTCCTCATCCCGCAGAAACTGATGAAGCCGCTCAAACTCGTCCTGCAAGCGTCTCGCAGTCTGCTGACACACACACAGATGCTCTTCAAGTGGAACTATCGTGAAAAAAATCGATCTAGAAAATGTCAGTGTATATTTTTCACCTTAATGTGTTGTGCTGTATCCTCAAACAATTGTTTAATTTCTTTAAAGCTCTCAAGTTTTTCTTGTAAATGTTTTAATGAGGTCTTCAATTCCTCCTGAAATACAATAAACAGTTGATGTTAGATAAGTCAATGGGATGCCATTAATATTACTGTTGTGCAAAAGAGTAAGTCTATATAACTTTAAGCAGTGATTCACAAACTTTTTTACTCACATATTGGCTAAGATCATTCTTCTTTTTATTTATTTATTATTGGCAGAAACTGGGAGTGTATATATATTAAATTAAACACAATTCACTTTGTCATCCTATTAGATTCTATATTTTTTAAGTAATATAGTTATTTTACTGGGGATAAAATTGACATTATTAAAAATTTTGTAATATTGTGTAGACCTAATTGTTAGTGCTGTAGCGGCGCGTCGATGACGTCGATGCTTCGACGTCAAAATTGCGTCGATATCATATTTTTACGTCGACGCTTCTTTATTTGTTTATTTATTGCATGTTCCCGGCGGTACAGCTTGCCACACACACGTGGGAGACCGAAACATTGCAGAATAGAGGACGAAGACAACTAGAAGTGAATGTGCTATCCATTAAGTGAATCACACCCTTAAGAAAAAAACTTTACAATTTAGACGCGCAAACTGGGTGCCGGTGTGGTGAGACGTACAAGCTCGGGCAGATTCGGCTTGAAGTCGTTCATCCAGGACGCGGCGCTGTGCGCGCTGTTACAAAAAAAAAGGCGTAGGTACACACAGCCAGCCACAGTCTTCCTGGTCTTGCGCACCCAACGCGTCATTTTTGCCGCACGCACATTCGCGCTCGTGTCGAGTATAAACAAGGCTTTACTCCGTGACAGCACGCGCTCTGATCAGTAGATGCACAAACCTCTCCCGATTCATCTCCAGCACTAGCAGCCTCCGATCGCACCACTAACTCTGCCTCCGTTTCCCTCCTCAGCTGATATTAATATTTAAACATTCTCTATGATAAAAAATGTTTGTAAAAAAATATTTTAATAACACGGTTTTGGCGGTTGTAGAGTTATAATGATGGTGTTCAAATACATAACATTAGACTAACCTTAGCCAGCTTATAGTATCTTGATTCAGTAGCCTATGCTAGTATTTATTTGAGATACATTGTTTTTTTATTAATTGAGCAGCAGAAAAATATTCTTTATATTAGTCGTCCAATTAGTCATTAGATTAGTCGACTAATGATAAAATAATCGCCCAACTAATCGTTTAGTTAATAATCGTTTACCCCAGCCCTACTAATTGTGTTTATAGTCAAACTTTTTTTTTTTTTTTTTTTGCTAAATAAAATAAAATCTGCAGCTGTATTATGCCTTTGTCAAATAATTTTGTCAGATAAACAACTTGGCCAGCCTTAAGTGTTTTTTTCTTCCAGCATATGCATATATATGTAAGGCCACTAGTCAAATGATTCACTTTAAATGAAGTATGAAATGCCCCCTTTATCCAAAAGAAACAGATTTCACCTTCAGACGTTGAGCGACTTCGTCGACGGGCCTGAATGTGTGTTTGAGGTGTTTCTCCGAGTCTCTGCACACCAAACACACAGGCTGTTTATCATCGAGACAGAAGAGTTGGAGTTTCTCTCTGTGAACATCGCAGAAGAACACACCTGATGAAGAGTTTCTCTTGCGGAAGAATGACTCGCAGATGTTCCTCAACGCGAGATTATCCGGTGGGAGAAGCCCTGTGGATGTTTTCCCGCAGACGGGACACTCCTGCCGCCCTCGCTCGCCGCACACCCGCTGGAAACACTCCTTACACACCAGCCGCGGCGCTACCATTGGGCCTGGGTGGGCCTGGGCCCACCCATTTTAGGTCCGGGCCCGCCCATTTTGAGCCAGGCGGGTAACTCCTATTACCGTCTGCAGAGACCTCGCAGGCGTACGGATTTTCATTCTCAGTTCATCCAATAAGCAGCCAGAGGAAAACTTTGAGTGAAAGCTTCTAAACCAATCAGCAGCTTCTACCTCACGTGTGGACTCTTAAGCCTGCCCACAGGCTGCATCGTCACCAGCAAGTGATCCAATGAAATGAATGACGTTGGCGCGCAAGATTTTCAATGAGACAGAAACAGTCGGTAGCTATTAGCTAAAATGAAGCGTAATATGGAAAAGCAAAGCAGCTTGTTTTCATTTAAATTTAGCAATAAAAAAATAAAAAACGCTCCGAGGAGCAGGAGGAGGAAACTTCTGCCATTTTTAGTAACGCGGTTACTTCAATGAAGAGTTACCATCCTGCTCGGCCGCCCTCTCTGCATCAAGTCCTCCCGTAACCAACTTATAATTTTTTGCTCATGAATGTGACACTGTGACAGATCGGATGTGTTTGTGACCATGTAAACAGGAAAAAAAAACGCATGCATTCGGCTATTTCGAGATCGGTTTCAGGCCTCATTCATATGTGGAAATAAATTGGAAATGAATCAGATGTCAATGCATTTAGACCACTTCTCCGCGGTTTAATGACGAGAGCCGACGCGCATCTGCAAATGGATGGATTGCCCGACAAAACGCCGTAGAGAAAACGTGAATGTTTGTGGACAAACGTTGACGCATATCAACATATCAAAAAGGTTGGTTTGCTCTTCCTAAAATTTCGGACCCACTGCTCCTCGTTAAAGCCTATATTTAAACACAATATGCTTCCACCAGTCCTGAGATTTCTCTCGCACACAATAACTGAAGCGCATGCGGCCATGCGCAGGCAGCAATGATGGCACTTTTCGTCGTCCTCCTCCTCAAAATCATGGTAATGTTTGGAGAACTTCGCATAAATTGCAGATTTAGCATCAAGCATGTTTCACGTTCGTCCATCTGTAAAAAAGAGAATTTAACCCTTTAAGCTAGGGTGACCAAACGTCCTGTTTTCCCAGGACATGTCCTGTTTTCACGTCTTGTCGTGGCTGTTTTTTATAAAGTGATGAAAATGTCCTGGTTTTAATTATTTTTCATTGGGCCATTTAAAAAGAAAAAGAAGAAGAAGAAACCTAAATATATAAACAACTTTTGTTAGTTAGGTTTTTGTTAAGTTTGTGAGAGCTATTTTTGTTCAATTTGGAGGTAGGCTATTTTTTATTTTTATTTATTTATTTATTTATTTATAATACAGAAGAGACATTATTTCTATCATTATTTTTGAAACCTGTCATAATAAAACATGTTGAGTAGAGTATAACCTCTGAGAAGCCTATCTGAATTTGGTCTTTGGTTATAGATAGTATTTTGTAATGTAACCATTTATATACGGAGGCATACCCTATTAAATTATTGAAATTAAGGCATCTTTGAGTAAACTTCGAGTATCATTTGAGTATCTCATTGCCGGGCCGATTGTCCTGGTTTTTGATAATCAAAATATGGTCACCCTTTAAGCAAGCGCGATGTTTTTAGATATGGCTATATGGCAAGTGTAAACACATGACTCGGATAAAGTTGAAAGAACGTGTAAACGGACGGTAAAAAAAAAAAAAAAATCGGAGAAATGTAACAAATTAGAATTGGGCATCAAGACCTGCAGAGTAATCGAGGCCTTTTTTTCAGAATAATAACAATTTAACTTTTTTATTTAATCTAATTATAGGCATATAATTTTTACCACTCTCCACGCCTCCCATGGCATGCTCTGGCTCCCCACTTTGGTTAGATATGTTGTTCATTTAATTATTTCATGTTGGTACAGTTCTTCTATCATTCTGAATAAATAAAAAAAAAACAGTTAAATAATTTTGTATCGTTTTCCTGCTGTTTTTGTTTAGCAGCTGTGTCAGATTCAGTGCTGCTGTTATTTCATGTAGATAAAGTTCTTCTGTCATTCTAACTTTATAAGAAACAGTTAAATAATTTTGGACAGTTCCCTGCCCGTAACTGGAGAGAGAAACAGAGACCCTCCAAAGATATAATTCCGTTTCAGTCTTTTTGTGTATTAAACATTCAAAAGAGATAAATCAAGTTATAGGCTTACGGAGTCGCTGTCCACAGTGCCGCAGAAAAGCGCTGAAACGGATATGAAGGGGATTTTTTTTTTTTTTTTTTTTTTTGCCTTACGGACGGGCCCATCCAGTTTTCTGAAGGCCCACCTACAATCAAAATCCTGGCGCCGCTAGTGTTACACACACTGTGACTGCAGGGCAGGAGCACGGGATGGCTGAAGATGTCGAAGCACACGGGACACCGCAGATCCTCCTCTCGGACTTCACTCAGAGAACTCATTTTCTACCGCAGGCCCTTCAGTTTTGCAGAAAAACTTCTTCTTCTTCTTCTTTTCGTTTTATGGCAGATTGAAAAACTAAAAAAACTAAAGCTTCTCATGTGTGTTTCCCGGATATCCGTCCGTGTTAGGATCAGCCCCTGAAGTGGATCATGTGATCATCGTTATTGAGGTTAAGATTAGCCAACAAAGGCAAATTGACTGCCAGATGTTTATTTGATCCAGATCTATCAGGGATGTGATTTTTCCGGATTAATCCGGAATTCCGGATTTTCCGACCTGAAAATGTGACCTACGTGAATCATGCAGATCTGTTAAAAAAAAAAAAAAAGAAGAGGGGGACTGGTGTCGGCAGCCGGACTCAAGAGAATAAGAGCACATAACCCATAACTGGCTGACGTACAGAAAGTTCCTTTCAAAGTATCAACAAGGACGTATATAGACCATTTCACAAGATGTAAACAACACTGGTCCAGAAGCACTCCTGTTTCAGTTTTTTAACACTACATAAAAGCTGGGATAAAATACAACCAGCAGAACATGTAAAACTGAATCAAAAAGTTAAACAAACATTTTTAAGATGTTTTCTTTACATGTGAAATAAAGAAAGCAGTTACAAACTGAAACAGGAAGTGCTTCTGGACCAGTGTTGTTTACATCTTGTGAAATGTCTATAGAGAGAATGTCTAATTGGTTCAGCTTGTTCACCTACTCAATTTCGTATCAGTCGCTCTCGCGCTGAGTATCGTCGTCAGTTGACAAGAACATCACAGGTCACCAGGGCTGGGCGATATAGAATATAGAATAGAATAGAATAGAATATAATAGAATAGAATAGCCTTTATTGTCATTGCACTTTTGGGGGTACAACGAAATTTAGGGTGCTCACCCCGGCATACTTCAGTAACAAAGACAAGACATGGGTAAACACAGACAGTTTCTCGTTAAAATAGAGACACAGTAATATAAAATGTGAGTATACATATACACACGTGAAAATATATGTATACACACACAAACACATACATAAATACAAAATAAATAAATTCAATTAAATTTAATAAAATTGAAAGCGTCCACTTTAAGCAAGAGTGCAGGTGGAGGGAGGTGTGCTGTTTATCTGCCCTACAGGGCACTATTTGAGTCATTGATGGAGGAGGGGGGGGGGGTGCTCATGTTTATGAGTGTCAATGGATATTGGCTGTTCGTATAGCCCAGGGAAAAAAGCTGTTCGTCAACCTGCTAGTGTGGGATTTGATTGACCTGTAACGTCTCCCAGAAGGCAACAGGTCAAACAGGGGATAGGCAAGGTGTAAGAGGTCTCTCGTGATGGCCTTGGTTCTCCTGAGACAGCATGATGTAGAGATGTTTTCCAGACTGGGCAGAGGACAGCCTATGATCTTAGCCTATGAACGGGACTCCTGTAACTTCAAGTGCCCAACCCGGTATCACGACAAGACGTGAAATAATCACGTTGGTCCACTTTGGAAAGCGTGTAGATGTCACGGTTTAACAAAACCATAAATAGGGCTATACTGCCCTCTTGTGTCAAATTATATTTTTATATTTATTTTTCCATAGGACAGCCTATGATCTATCGATATATCGATATAGTTCAAATTTGCGCTATGATCCTTGCTCCAATCAAGCTGCTGACTGCTTTTGTAGAAATATCGTGTATTCAATAAACCCGACAAGACGTGAAATAATCACTTGGTTCACTTTGGAAAATGTGTAGATGTCACGGTTTCACTCCCTCAAACGTGAAACTTGCACTTGGTTTTCATTAAACCGAGAAAAATGGGATTTTGTTTTATTTTACGATCACTGAGAAATGGTCTATTATTTAAAAATGCAAAAAACATTTATTATTTTCAAGGTGAAAAGGATTCATTTGCCTCGATCCACGCCGAAACAAAACGTCTAATGTCACGTTTTTAATGAAGCAGCCTAAATGGTCCACTTTGGAAAACGTGTAGATGTCACAGTTTAACCCCCTCAAACGTGAAACTTACAAGTTTGCGTTAACACGCTCCAGTGGAGAGATACCCGTGTTGACCTATTCTACACGCAATCGCCTCTGCCAGAACGACCTATTGGTTTTCATTAAACCGAGAAAAATGGAATTTTGTTTTATGTAGCCTACGATCACTGAGAAATGTTCTATTATTTAAAATGCAAAAAACATTTATTATTTTCAAGGTGAAAAGGATTCATTTGCCTCGATCCACGCCGAAGCAAAACGTCTAATGTCACGTTTTTAATGAAGCAGCCTAAATAGTCCACTTTGGAAAATGTGTAGATGTCACGGTTTAACCCCCTCAAACGTGAAACTTACACTTTTGCGTTAACACGCTCCAGTGGAGAGCAGTGGCGTATCCAGGACATTTTTTGGGGGGTGGCCAAGATGGGACACAAAGCTAGAGTGGGGTGGCCATGGCATAGCGAAGTTAAATGCGATACGCAGCCGACCATGGATCAAATCCCGGTCCTTTGCTGAATGTCACATCCTCTCTCTCTCACATGATTTCCTTTCTCATAACTGTCAAATAAAAGTGTCTATCCTGTTAAAAACAGTCCTAACCACCAATCACAGACAGTCCTCAAGTATCTCTGGTTATTTTAACATGTCTATTTTTAATCAGTAATTATGGTCAGGATAGGGTAAATATTTTCTAAGAGCTATTTTCTTGTAGTGGATTTAAGTCCTTGTCACTTCACAAGTTAGATTAGATTAGCAAAATTAAACTGCTCTTAACTCATCCTACAATAACATGTATCAGTCGTCAGCTCATCATCTGTGTCACCTGTATTGTTACCTGAGTTTGCTTTACTAATTGAGGCACCATCTTGTGGTTACATGAAAACACAGAAATCCAACAGGACAAACCAATATGCTTAAAGATAGGACCTTATTCAAAAGTGTATCTGTAAAAGCAAAAGAAAAAACTTAGTTTGTGAGGAAAAAAACAAAATATTTGTTGTTCTTTACATGTTTAGTTTATGTTATTATTTAGCTTAGATATAATTTGTTAGATACTGGAATTTGAATTTCTTTGTTTGTTCTTTGCCAGGAGTGTTTTTATTTAACCACAAGAGGGGACTTAAATAAGTAAAGCAAACACAGGTAACACAGAGAGTGGCCTGATGACTGAATAATTTCATTAGGATGCCTTGTGATGTATGAAAATGTGCAAAAAGTGTTTTTCAACCCAGATAGTATTCATGTCCAAGGCCTTGATGAAAGTATAAATTGAAACGTTGGCTTTGATTCAGCATACATTACGTTTTTAAAATCAAAAAGTTAAGACTCAAAATTATAAATAGTTAAGATGCTTCTTCATAATTTAACTTATGACATTTGTGCCAGTTTAATGCAAACTGTCACACTATATTTAACACACTGGTTGGCGAAAAATATAACATTAGCTATAATTGAACACACACATCTGCAAAAACCACCATCTGTCTTCCAGAAAATAGCGTTTTATATTTCATGGCGATGTATGAGTGGAAATAAGGTGTGGCCCCTTTAAGAGCTGCACGCGTCCTCTTTACCGTCTGCACTCTCTCAGGATGCTAATCTAGCTAGTACAGTGTAGTTCGACTTTTTCAGTTTTCCTACACATTCACAGGGAACTACGATATAACTAAACATTAAATTACCATACCTCTCAATCTACAGATTCCCGCGTTTTTATCGTTGTATTTGTTGCTGTTGCAAGACTGTCCACCTGTTTCACGGAGCAGCAGCCAGCGCGCGCATCTCATTAGTAACCTGACCTGCATGGCCAAACGTCCGCTGAGCAGAAATCAGCTCTCAGAGCCTCAGTATGACTATTACTGTGTTATTAAAAAAGGTAAAACTGGACCTAAATCGGTTGATCAGCTGTCACCATTGATGGACAGCATTTCTCTTGTTTCTTGTGTTGACGAACTTGACCAACTACCTATCAGATCTGGGGTGGCCACAGGGGTGGCCAATGAGCTTTCAGGGGTGGCCCTGACCCCCTAGAATCACCAGTGCCTCTATCAGAATCCAGAGTTTTGAGAAGATTGGGGATACTTAATTTTTCGCCCCCCCCCCCCCCCCAAAAAAAAAAAAAAACATAAGGGGTAACACTGTCGTTTTTTTTTCTGGTCAAAATTTTGAGTTTCGATATCTCAGCTCTGAAAGGGTCTAGAGCCTCAATTGTTGCACTCAGGTCTAAGTCTCATGGCCCTCTAACAGAATCCAGAGTTTTGAGAAGATTGGGGATACTTAATTTTTCGCCCAAAAAAAAAACGTAAGGGGTAACACTGTCGTTTTTTTTTTTCGGGTCGAAATTTTGATTTGACATCTCAGCTCTGGAAGGGTCTAGAGCCTCCATTTTTGCACTCAGGTTTAAGTCTCATGGCCCTCTATCAGAATCCAGAGTTTTGAGAAGATTGGAGAAACTTCATTTTTCGCCCGAAAAAAAAAAAAAACGAAAGGGGTACCACTGTCGTTTTTTTTTTTCGGGTCGAAATTTTGAGTTTCGATATCTCAGCTCTGGAAGGGTCTAGAGCCTCCATTTTTACACTCAGGTGTAAGGCTCACGGCCCTCTATCAGAATCCAGAGTTTTGAGAAGATTGGGGATACTTAATTTTTCGCCCCAAAAAAAAAACGTAAGGGGTAACACTGTCGTTTTTTTTCGGGTCGAACTTTTGATTTTCGATATCTCAGCTCTGAAAGGGTCTAGAGCCTCCATTGTTGCACTCAGGTCTAAGTCTCATAGCCCTCTAACAGAATCCAGAGTTTTGAGAAGATTGGGGATACTTAATATTTTGCCCAAAAAAAAAACGTAAGGGGTAACACTGTCGTTTTTTTTTTTTCGGATCGAAATTTTGATTTTCGATATCTCAGCTCTGGAAGGGTCTAGAGCCTCCATTGTTGCACTCAGGTCTAAGTCTCATGGCCCTCTATCAGAATCCAGAGTTTTGAGAAGATTGGGGATACTCAATTTTTCGCCCAAAAAAAAACGTAAGGAGAAACACTGTCGGGTTTTTTTTCTGGTCGAAAATTTGAATTTCGATATCTCAGCTCTGGAAGGGTCTAGAGCCTCCATTGTTGCACTCAGGTCTATGTCTCATGGCCCTCTATCAGAATCCAGACTTTTGAGAAGATTGGGGATACTTAATTTTTCGCACCAAAAAAAAAACGTAAGGGGTAACACTGTCGTTTTTTTTTTTCGGGTCGAAATTTTGAGTTTCGACATCTCAGCTCTGGAAGGGTCTAGAACCTCCATTGTTGCACTCAGGTCTATGTCTCATGGCCCTCTATCAGAATCCAGAGTTTTGAGAAGATTGGGGATACTTAATTTTTCACCCCCCCAAAAAAAACGTAAGGGGTAACACTGTCGTTTTTTTTTCTGGTCGAAATTTTGAGTTTCGATATCTCAGCTCTGGAAGGGTCTAGAGCCTCAATTTTTGCACTCAGGTCTAAGGCTCATGGCCCTCTATCAGAATCCAGAGTTTTGAGAAGATTGGGGATACTTAATTTTTCGCCCAAAAAAAAAAACGTAAGGGGTAACACTGTCGTTTTTTTTTTTCGGGTCGAAATTTTGAGTTTCGATATCTCAGCACTGGAAGGGAATAGAGCCTCCATTGTTGCACTCAGGTCTAAGTCTCATGGCCCTCTATCAGAATTTGGGAAGATTGGAGAAACTTAATTTTTCGCCCCCCAAAAAAACGTAAGGGGTACCACTGTCATTTTTTTTTCGGGCCGAATTTTTGAGTTTCGATATCTCAGCTCTGGAAGGGAATAGAGCCTCCATTTTTGCACTCAGGTCTAAGTCTCATGGCCCTCTATCAGAATTTGGGAAGATTGGAGAAACTTAATTTTTCGCCCAAAAAAAAAAACGTAAGGGGTACCAATGTCGTTTTTTTTTCGGGACGAATTTTTGAGTTTCGATATCTCAGCTCTGGAAGGGGCTAGAGCCTCCATTTTTGCACTCAGGTCTAAGTCTCATGGCCCTCTATCAGAATTTGGGAAGATTGGAGAAACTTAATTTTTCGCCCAAAAAAAAACGTAAGGGGTACCACTGTCGTTTTTTTTTCGGGCCGAATTTTTGAGTTTCGATATCTCAGCTCTGGAAGGGGCTAGAGCCTCCATTTTTGCACTCAGGTCTAAGTCTCATGGCCCTCTATCAGAATCCAGAATTTTGGGAAGATTGGAGAAACTTAATTTTTCGCCCCAAAAAAAAAACGTAAGGGGTACCACTGTCGTTTTTTTTTTGGGCCGAATTTTTGAGTTTCGATATCTCAGCTCTGGAAGGGGCTAGAGCCTCAATTTTTGCACTCAGGTCTAAGTCTCATGGCCCTCTATCAGAATTTGGGAAGATTGGAGAAACTTAATTTTTCGCCCCCAAAAAAAAAAAACGTAAGGGGTACCACTGTCGTTTTTTTTTTCGGGCCGAATTTTTGAGTTTCGATATCTTAGCTCTGGAAGGGGCTAGAGCCTCCATTTTTGCACTCAGGTCTAAGTCTCATGGCCCTCTATCAGAATTTGGGAAGATTGGATAAACTTTATTTTTCTCCCCCAAAAAAAACGTAAGGGGTACCACTGTCGTTTTTTTTTTCGGGCCGAATTTTTGAGTTTCGATATCTCAGCTCTGGAAGGGGCTAGAGCCTCCATTTTTGCACTCAGGTCTAAGTCTCATGGCCCTCTATCAGAATTTGGGAAGATTGGAGAAACTTAATTTTTCGCCCAAAAAAAAACGTAAGGGGTACCACTGTCGTTTTTTTTTCGGGCCGAATTTTTGAGTTTCGATATCTCAGCTCTGGAAGGGGCTAGAGCCTCCATTTTTGCACTCAGGTCTAAGTCTCATGGCCCTCTATCAGAATCCAGAATTTTGGGAAGATTGGAGAAACTTAATTTTTCGCCCCCAAAAAAAAACGTAAGGGGTACCACTGTCGTTTTTTTTTCGGGCCGAATTTTTGAGTTTCGATATCTCAGCTCTGGAAGGGGCTAGAGCCTCAATTTTTGCACTCAGGTCTAAGTCTCATGGCCCTCTATCAGAATCCAGAGTTTTGGGAAGATTGGAGAAACTTAATTTTTGGCCCCAAAAAAAAAATCGTAAGGGGTACGTACCACTGTCGTTTTTTTTCGGGCCGAATTTTTGAGTTTCGATATCTCAGCTCTGGAAGGGGCTAGAGCCTCCATTTTTGCACTCAGGTCTAAGTCTCATGGCCCTCTATCAGAATTTAGGAAGATTGGAGAAACTTAATTTTTCGCCCCAAAAAAAAAAAAACGTAAGGGGTACCACTGTCGTTTTTTTTTTTTCGGGCCGAATTTTTGAGTTTCGATATCTCAGCTCTGGAAGGGGCTAGAGCCTCCATTTTTGCACTCAGGTCTAAGTCTCATGGCCCTCTATCAGAATTTGGGAAGATTGGAGAAACTTAATTTTTCGCCCAAAAAAAAAAAACGTAAGGGGTACCACTGTCGTTTTTTTTTTTTCGGGCCGAATTTTTGAGTTTCGATATCTCAGCTCTGGAAGGGGCTAGAGCCTCCATTTTTGCACTCAGGTCTAAGTCTCATGGCCCTCTATCAGAATTTGGGAAGATTGGAGAAACTTAATTTTTCGCCCAAAAAAAAAAAACGTAAGGGGTACCACTGTCATTTTTTTTTCGGGCCGAATTTTTGAGTTTCGATATCTCAGCTCTGGAAGGGAATAGAGCCTCCATTTTTGCACTCAGGTCTAAGTCTCATGGCCCTCTATCAGAATTTGGGAAGATTGGAGAAACTTAATTTTTCGCCCAAAAAAAAAAACGTAAGGGGTACCAATGTCGTTTTTTTTTCGGGCCGAATTTTTGAGTTTCGATATCTCAGCTCTGGAAGGGGCTAGAGCCTCCATTTTTGCACTCAGGTCTAAGTCTCATGGCCCTCTATCAGAATTTGGGAAGATTGGAGAAACTTAATTTTTCGCCCCAAAAAAAAAAAAACGTAAGGGGTACCACTGTCGTTTTTTTTTTCGGGCCGAATTTTTGAGTTTCGATATCTTAGCTCTGGAAGGGGCTAGAGCCTCCATTTTTGCACTCAGGTCTAAGTCTCATGGCCCTCTATCAGAATTTGGGAAGATTGGAGAAACTTTAATTTTTCGCCCAAAAAAAAAAACGTAAGGGGTACCACTGTCGTTTTTTTTTTCGGGCCGAATTTTTGAGTTTCGATATCTCAGCTCTGGAAGGGGCTAGAGCCTCCATTTTTGCACTCAGGTCTAAGTCTCATGGTCCTCTATCAGAATTTGGGAAGATTGGAGAAACTTAATTTTTCGCCCAAAAAAAAAACGTAAGGGGTACCACTGTCGTTTTTTTTTTTCGGGCCGAATTTTTGAGTTTCGATATCTCAGCTCTAGAAGGGGCTAGAGCCTCCATTTTTGCACTCAGGTCTAAGTCTCATGGCCCTCTATCAGAATTTGGGAAGATTGGAGAAACTTAATTTTTCGCCCAAAAAAAAAACGTAAGGGGTACCACTGTCGTTTTTTTTTCGGGCCGAATTTTTGAGTTTCGATATCTCAGCTCTGGAAGGGGCTAGAGCCTCCATTTTTGCACTCAGGTCTACGTCTTATGGCCCTCTATCAGAATTTGGGAAGATTGGAGAAACTTAATTTTTCGCCCAAAAAAAAACGTAAGGGGTACCACTGTCGTTTTTTTTTCGGGCCGAATTTTTGAGTTTCGATATCTCAGCTCTGGAAGGGGCTAGAGCCTCCATTTTTGCACTCAGGTCTAAGTCTCATGGCCCTCTATCAGAATTTGGGAAGATTGTAGAAACTTAATTTTTCGCCCCCCCCAAAAAAACGCAAGGGGTACCACTGTCGTTTTTTTTTCGGGCCGAATTTTTGAGTTTCGATATCTCAGCTCTGGAAGGGGCTAGAGCCTCCATTTTTGCACTCAGGTCTAAGTCTCATGGCCCTCTATCAGACTTTGGGAAGATTGGAGAAACTTAATTTTTCGCCCCAAAAAAAAAAACGTAAGGGGTACCACTGTCGTTTTTTTTTTCGGGCCGAATGTTTGAGTTTCGATATCTCAGCTCTGGAAGGGGCTAGAGCCTCCATTTTTGCACTCAGGTCTAAGTCTCATGGCCCTCTATCAGAATCCAGAGTTTTGGGAAAATTGGAGAAACTTAATTTTTCGCCCCCAAAAAAAAACGTAAGGGGTACCACTGTCGTTTTATTTTTGGGCCGAATTTTTGAGTTTCGATATCTCAGCTCTGGAAGGGGCTAGAGCCTCCATTTTTGCACTCAGGTCTAAGTCTCATGGCCCTCTATCAGAATTTGGGAAGATTGGAGAAACTTAATTTTTCGCCCAAAAAAAAAAACGTAAGGGGTACCACTGTCGTTTTTTTTTTTTCGGGCCGAATTTTTGAGTTTCGATATCTCAGCTCTGGAAGGGGCTAGAGCCTCCATTTTTGCACTCAGGTCTAAGTCTCATTGCCCTCTATCAGAATTTGGGAAGATTGGAGAAACGTAATTTTTCGCCCCAAAAAAAAAACGTAAGGGGTACCACTGTCATTTTTTTTTTCGGGCCGAATTTTTGAGTTTCGATATCTCAGCTCTGGAAGGGGCTAGAGCCTCCATTTTTGCACTCAGGTCTAAGTCTCATGGCCCTCTATCAGAATTTGGGAAGATTGGAGAAACTTTATTTTTCGCCCAAAAAAAAACGTAAGGGGTACCACTGTCGTTTTTTTTTCAGGCCGAATTTTTGAGTTTCGATATCTCAGCTCTGGAAGGGGCTAGAGCCTCCATTTTTGCACTCAGGTCTAAGTCTCATGGCCCTCTATCAGAATTTGGGAAGATTGGAGAAACTTAATTTTTCGCCCAAAAAAAAAAAACGTAAGGGGTACCAATGTCGTTTTTTTTTCGGGACGAATTTTTGAGTTTCGATATCTCAGCTCTGGAAGGGGCTAGAGCCTCCATTTTTGCACTCAGGTCTAAGTCTCATGGCCCTCTATCAGAATTTGGGAAGATTGGAGAAACTTAATTTTTCGCCCAAAAAAAAACGTAAGGGGTACCACTGTCGTTTTTTTTTTGGGCCGAATTTTTGAGTTTCGATATCTCAGCTCTGGAAGGGGCTAGAGCCTCCATTTTTGCACTCAGGTCTAAGTCTCATGGCCCTCTATCAGAATTTGGGAAGATTGGAGAAACTTAATTTTTCGCCCAAAAAAAAAAACGTAAGGGGTACCACTGTCGTTTTTTTTTTTTCGGGCCGAATTTTTGAGTTTCGATATCTCAGCTCTGGAAGGGGCTAGAGCCTCCATTTTTGCACTCAGGTCTAAGTCTCATTGCCCTCTATCAGAATTTGGGAAGATTGGAGAAACGTAATTTTTCGCCCCAAAAAAAAAACGTAAGGGGTACCACTGTCATTTTTTTTTTCGGGCCGAATTTTTGAGTTTCGATATCTCAGCTCTGGAAGGGGCTAGAGCCTCCATTTTTGCACTCAGGTCTAAGTCTCATGGCCCTCTATCAGAATTTGGGAAGATTGGAGAAACTTTATTTTTCGCCCAAAAAAAAACGTAAGGGGTACCACTGTCGTTTTTTTTTTCGGGCCGAATGTTTGAGTTTCGATATCTCAGCTCTGGAAGGGGCTAGAGCCTCCATTTTTGCACTCAGGTCTAAGTCTCATGGCCCTCTATCAGAATCCAGAGTTTTGGGAAAATTGGAGAAACTTAATTTTTCGCCCCCAAAAAAAAACGTAAGGGGTACCACTGTCGTTTTATTTTTGGGCCGAATTTTTGAGTTTCGATATCTCAGCTCTGGAAGGGGCTAGAGCCTCCATTTTTGCACTCAGGTCTAAGTCTCATGGCCCTCTATCAGAATTTGGGAAGATTGGAGAAACTTAATTTTTCGCCCAAAAAAAAAAACGTAAGGGGTACCACTGTCGTTTTTTTTTTTTCGGGCCGAATTTTTGAGTTTCGATATCTCAGCTCTGGAAGGGGCTAGAGCCTCCATTTTTGCACTCAGGTCTAAGTCTCATTGCCCTCTATCAGAATTTGGGAAGATTGGAGAAACGTAATTTTTCGCCCCAAAAAAAAAACGTAAGGGGTACCACTGTCATTTTTTTTTTCGGGCCGAATTTTTGAGTTTCGATATCTCAGCTCTGGAAGGGGCTAGAGCCTCCATTTTTGCACTCAGGTCTAAGTCTCATGGCCCTCTATCAGAATTTGGGAAGATTGGAGAAACTTTATTTTTCGCCCAAAAAAAAACGTAAGGGGTACCACTGTCGTTTTTTTTTCAGGCCGAATTTTTGAGTTTCGATATCTCAGCTCTGGAAGGGGCTAGAGCCTCCATTTTTGCACTCAGGTCTAAGTCTCATGGCCCTCTATCAGAATTTGGGAAGATTGGATAAACTTAATTTTTCGCCCAAAAAAAAAAACGTAAGGGGTACCACTGTCGTTTTTTTTTTTTCGGGCCGAATTTTTGAGTTTCGATATCTCAGCTCTGGAAGGGGCTAGAGCCTCCATTTTTGCACTCAGGTCTAAGTCTCATTGCCCTCTATCAGAATTTGGGAAGATTGGAGAAACGTAATTTTTCGCCCCAAAAAAAAAACGTAAGGGGTACCACTGTCATTTTTTTTTTCGGGCCGAATTTTTGAGTTTCGATATCTCAGCTCTGGAAGGGGCTAGAGCCTCCATTTTTGCACTCAGGTCTAAGTCTCATGGCCCTCTATCAGAATTTGGGAAGATTGGAGAAACTTTATTTTTCGCCCAAAAAAAAACGTAAGGGGTACCACTGTCGTTTTTTTTTCAGGCCGAATTTTTGAGTTTCGATATCTCAGCTCTGGAAGGGGCTAGAGCCTCCATTTTTGCACTCAGGTCTAAGTCTCATGGCCCTCTATCAGAATTTGGGAAGATTGGAGAAACTTAATTTTTCGCCCAAAAAAAAAACGTAAGGGGTACCACTGTCATTTTTTTTTCGGGCCGAATTTTTGAGTTTCGATATCTCAGCTCTGGAAGGGGCTAGAGCCTCCATTTTTGCACTCAGGTCTAAGTCTCATGGCCCTCTATCAGAATTTGGGAAGATTGGAGAAACTTAATTTTTCGCCCCCCAAAAAAAAACGTAAGGGGTACCACTGTCGTTTTTTTTTCGGGCCGAATTTTTGATTTTCGATATCTCAGCTCTGGAAGGGGCTAGAGCCTCCATTTTTGCACTCAGGTCTAAGTCTCATGGCCCTCTATCAGAATTTGGGAAGATTGGAGAAACTTAATTTTTCGCCCAAAAAAAAACGTAAGGGGTACCACTGTCGTTTTTTTTTCGGGCCGAATTTTTGAGTTTCGATATCTCAGCTCTAGAAGGGGCTAGAGCCTCCATTTTTGCACTCAGGTCTAAGTCTCATGGCCCTCTATCAGAATTTGGGAAAATTTGAGAAACTTAATTTTTCGCCCAAAAAAAAAATGTAAGGGGTACCACTGTCGTTTTTTTTTCGGGCCGAATTTTTGAGTTTCGATATCTCAGCTCTGGAAGGGGCTAGAGCCTCCATTTTTGCATTTAGGTCTACGTCTTATGGCCCTCTATCAGAATTTGGGAAGATTGGAGAAACTTAATTTTTCGCCCAAAAAAAAAAACGTAAGGGGTACCACTGTCGTTTTTTTTTTTCGGGCCGAATTTTTGAGTTTCGATATCTCAGCTCTGGAAGGGGATAGAGCCTCCATTTTTGCACTCAGGTCTAAGTCTCATGGCCCTCTATCAGAATTTGGGAAGATTGGAGAAACTTAATTTTTCACCCCCCCAAAAAAAACGTAAGGGGTACCACTGTCGTTTTTTTTTCGGGCCGAATTTTTTAGTTTCGATATCTCAGCTCTGGAAGGGGCTAGAGCCTCCATTTTTGCACTCAGGTCTAAGTCTCATGGCCCTCTATCAGACTTTGGGAAGATTGGAGAAACTTAATTTTTCGCCCAAAAAAAAAAAGTAAGGGGTACCACTGTCGGTTTTTTTTCGGGCCGAATTTTTGAGTTTCGATATCTCAGCTCTGGAAGGGGCTAGAGCCTCCATTTTTGCAATCAGGTCTAAGCCTCATGGCCCTCTATCAGAATTTGGGAAGATTGGAGAAACTTAATTTTTCGCCCAAAAAAAAAACGTAAGGGGTACCACTGTCGTTTTTTTTTTTCGGGCCGAATTTTTGAGTTTCGATATCTCAGCTCTGGAAGGGGCTAGAGCCTCCATTTTTGCACTCAGGTCTAAGTCTCATGGCCCTCTATCAGAATTTGGGAAGATTGGAGAAACTTAATTTTTCGCCCCAAAAAAAAAAACGTAAGGGGTACCACTGTCATTTTTTTTTCGGGCCGAATTTTTGAGTTTCGATATCTCAGCTCTGGAAGGGGCTAGAGCCTCCATTTTTGCACTCAGGTCTAAGTCTCATGGAACTCTATCAGAATTTGGGAAGATTGGAGAAACTTAATTTTTCGCCCAAAAAAAAAAACGTAAGGGGTACCACTGTCGTTTTTTTTTCGGGCCGAATTTTTGAGTTTCGATATCTCAGCTCTGGAAGGGGCTAGAGCCTCCATTTTTGCAATCAGGTCTAAGTCTCATGGCCCTCTATCAGAATCCAGAGTTTTGGGAAAATTGGAGAAACTTAATTTTTCGCCCCCCAAAAAAAACGTAAGGGGTACCACTGTCGTTTTATTTTTGGGCCGAATTTTTGAGTTTCGATATCTCAGCTCTGGAAGGGGCTAGAGCCTCCATTTTTGCACTCAGGTCTAAGTCTCATGGCCCTCTATCAGAATTTGGGAAGATTGGAGAAACTTAATTTTTCGCCCAAAAAAAAAACGTAAGGGGTACCACTGTCGTTTTTTTTTTTTTCGGGCCGAATTTTTGAGTTTCGATATCTCAGCTCTGGAAGGGGCTAGAGCCTCCATTTTTGCACTCAGGTCTAAGTCTCATGGCCCTCTATCAGAATTTGGAAAGATTGGAGAAACGTAATTTTTCGCCCCCAAAAAAAAACGTAAGGGGTACCACTGTCATTTTTTTTTCGGGCCGAATTTTTAAGTTTCGATATCTCAGCTCTGGAAGGGGCTAGAGCCTCCATTTTTGCACTCAGGTCTAAGTCTCATGGCCCTCTATCAGAATTTGTGAAGATTGGAGAAACTTTATTTTTCGCTCCCAAAAAAAAAACGTAAGGGGTACCACTGTCGTTTTTTTTTCGGGCCGAATTTTTGAGTTTCGATATCTCAGCTCTGGAAGGGACTAGAGCCTCCATTTTTGCACTCAGGTCTAAGTCTCATGGCCCTCTATCAGAATTTGGGAAGATTGGAGAAACTTAATTTTTCGCCCAAAAAAAAAAACGTAAGGGGTACCACTGTCGTTTTTTTTTCGGGCCGAATTTTTGAGTTTCGATATCTCAGCTCTGGAAGGGGCTAGAGCCTCCATTTTTGCACTCAGGTCTAAGCCTCATGGCCCTCTATCAGAATTTGGGAAGATTGGAGAAACTTAATTTTTCGCCCAAAAAAAAAACGTAAGGGGTACCACTGTCGTTTTTTTTTTTCGGGCCGAATTTTTGAGTTTCGATATCTCAGCTCTGGAAGGGGCTAGAGCCTCCATTTTTGCACTCAGGTCTAAGTCTCATGGCCCTCTATCAGAATTTGGGAAGATTGGAGAAACTTAATTTTTCGCCCCAAAAAAAAAAACGTAAGGGGTACCACTGTCATTTTTTTTTCGGGCCGAATTTTTGAGTTTCGATATCTCAGCTCTGGAAGGGGCTAGAGCCTCCATTTTTGCACTCAGGTCTAAGTCTCATGGAACTCTATCAGAATTTGGGAAGATTGGAGAAACTTAATTTTTCGCCCAAAAAAAAAACGTAAGGGGTACCACTGTCGTTTTTTTTTCGGGCCGAATTTTTGAGTTTCGATATCTCAGCTCTGGAAGGGGCTAGAGCCTCCATTTTTGCAATCAGGTCTAAGTCTCATGGCCCTCTATCAGAATCCAGAGTTTTGGGAAAATTGGAGAAACTTAATTTTTCGCCCCCCAAAAAAAACGTAAGGGGTACCACTGTCGTTTTATTTTTGGGCCGAATTTTTGAGTTTCGATATCTCAGCTCTGGAAGGGGCTAGAGCCTCCATTTTTGCACTCAGGTCTAAGTCTCATGGCCCTCTATCAGAATTTGGGAAGATTGGAGAAACTTAATTTTTCGCCCAAAAAAAAAACGTAAGGGGTACCACTGTCGTTTTTTTTTTTTTCGGGCCGAATTTTTGAGTTTCGATATCTCAGCTCTGGAAGGGGCTAGAGCCTCCATTTTTGCACTCAGGTCTAAGTCTCATGGCCCTCTATCAGAATTTGGAAAGATTGGAGAAACGTAATTTTTCGCCCCCAAAAAAAAACGTAAGGGGTACCACTGTCATTTTTTTTTCGGGCCGAATTTTTAAGTTTCGATATCTCAGCTCTGGAAGGGGCTAGAGCCTCCATTTTTGCACTCAGGTCTAAGTCTCATGGCCCTCTATCAGAATTTGTGAAGATTGGAGAAACTTTATTTTTCGCTCCCAAAAAAAAAACGTAAGGGGTACCACTGTCGTTTTTTTTTCGGGCCGAATATTTGAGTTTCGATATCTCAGCTCTGGAAGGGACTAGAGCCTCCATTTTTGCACTCAGGTCTAAGTCTCATGGCCCTCTATCAGAATTTGGGAAGATTGGAGAAACTTAATTTTTCGCCCAAAAAAAAAAACGTAAGGGGTACCACTGTCGTTTTTTTTTCGGGCCGAATTTTTGAGTTTCGATATCTCAGCTCTGGAAGGGGCTAGAGCCTCCATTTTTGCACTCAGGTCTAAGTCTCATGGCCCTCTATCAGAATTTGGGAAGATTGGAGAAACTTAATTTTTCGCCCAAAAAAAACGTAAGGGGTACCACTGTCGTTTTTTTTCGGGCCGAATTTTTGAGTTTCGATATCTCAGCTCTGGAAGGGGCTAGAGCCTCCATTTTTGCACTCAGGTCTAAGTCTCATGGCCCTCTATCAGAATTTGGGAAAATTTGAGAAACTTAATTTTTCGCCCAAAAAAAAAATGTAAGGGGTACCACTGTCGTTTTTTTTTCGGGCCGAATTTTTGAGTTTCGATATCTCAGCTCTGGAAGGGGCTAGAGCCTCCATTTTTGCACTCAGGTCTACGTCTTATGGCCCTCTATCAGAATTTGGGAAGATTGGAGAAACTTAATTTTTCGCCCAAAAAAAAACGGAAGGGGTACCACTGTCGTTTTTTTTTTTCGGGCCGAATTTTTGAGTTTCGATATCTCAGCTCTGGAAGGGGATAGAGCCTCCATTTTTGCACTCAGGTCTAAGTCTCATGGCCCTCTATCAGAATTTGGGAAGATTGGAGAAACTTAATTTTTCACCCCCCCAAAAAAAACGTAAGGGGTACCACTGTCGTTTTTTTTTCGGGCCGAATTTTTGAGTTTCGATATCTCAGCTCTGGAAGGGGCTAGAGCCTCCATTTTTGCACTCAGGTCTAAGTCGCATGGCCCTCTATCAGAATTTGGGAAGATTGGAGAAACTTAATTTTTCGCCCCAAAAAAAAAAAACGTAAGGGGTACCACTGTCGTTTTTTTTTTCGGGCCGAATTTTTGAGTTTCGATATCTCAGCTCTGGAAGGGGCTAGAGCCTCCATTTTTGCACTCAGGTCTAAGTCTCATGGCCCTCTATCAGAATTTGGGAAGATTGGAGAAACTTAATTTTTCGCCCCCAAAAAAAAAACGTAAGGGGTACCACTGTCATTTTTTTTTCGGGCCGAATTTTTGAGTTTCGATATCTCAGCTCTGGAAGGGGCTAGAGCCTCCATTTTTGCACTCAGGTCTAAGTCTCATGGAACTCTATCAGAATTTGGGAAGATTGGAGAAACTTAATTTTTCGCCCAAAAAAAAAAACGTAAGGGGTACCACTGTCGTTTTTTTTTTCGGGCCGAATTTTTGAGTTTCGATATCTCAGCTCTGGAAGGGGCTAGAGCCTCCATTTTTGCACTCAGGTCTAAGTCTCATGGCCCTCTATCAGAATTTGGGAAGATTGGAGAAACTTAATTTTTCGCCCCAAAAAAAAAAAACGTAAGGGGTACCACTGTCGTTTTTTTTTCGGGCCGAATTTTTGAGTTTCGATATCTCAGCTCTGGAAGGGGCTAGAGCCTCCATTTTTGCACTCAGGTCTAAGTCTCATGGCCCTCTATCAGAATTTGTGAAGATTGGAGAAACTTAATTTTTCGCCCAAAAAAAAAAAACGTAAGGGGTACCACTGTCGTTTTTTTTTTTCGGGCCGAATTTTTGAGTTTCGATATCTCAGCTCTGGAAGGGGCTAGAGCCTCCATTTTTGCACTCAGGTCTAAGTCTCATGGCCCTCTATCAGAATTTGGGAAGATTGGAGAAACTTAATTTTTCGCCCCAAAAAAAAAAAACGTAAGGGATACCACTGTCATTTTTTTTTCGGGCCGAATTTTTGAGTTTCGATATCTCAGCTCTGGAAGGGGCTAGAGCCTCCATTTTTGCACTCAGGTCTAAGTCTCATGGCCCTCTATCAGAATTTGTGAAGATTGGAGAAACTTAATTTTTCGCCCAAAAAAAAAAACGTAAGGGGTACCACTGTCGTTTTTTTTTCGGGCCGAATTTTTGAGTTTCGATATCTCAGCTCTGGAAGGGGCTAGAGCCTCCATTTTTGCACTCAGGTCTAAGTCTCATGGCCCTCTATCAGAATTTGGGAAGATTGGAGAAACTTAATTTTTCGCCCCAAAAAAAAAACGTAAGGGGTACCACTGTCATTTTTTTTTCGGGCCGAATTTTTGAGTTTCGATATCTCAGCTCTGGAAGGGGCTAGAGCCTCCATTTTTGCACTCAGGTCTAAGTCTCATGGCCCTCTATCAAAATTTGGGAAGATTGGAGAAACTTAATTTTTCGCCCCAAAAAAAAAACGTAAGGGGTACCACTGTCATTTTTTTTTCGGGCCGAATTTTTGAGTTTCGATATCTCAGCTCTGGAAGGGGCTAGAGCCTCCATTTTTGCACTCAGGTCTAAGTCTCATGGCCCTCTATCAGAATTTAGGAAGATTGGAGAAACTTAATTTTTCACCCAAAAAAAAAACGCAAGGGGTACCACTGTCGTTTTTTTTTCGGGCCGAATTTTTGAGTTTCGATATCTCAGCTCTGGAAGGGGCTAGAGCCTCCATTTTTGCACTCAGGTCTAAGTCTCATGGCCCTCTATCAGAATTTGGGAAGATTGGAGAAACTTAATTTTTCGCCCAAAAAAAAAAACGTAAGGGGTACCACTGTCGTTTTTTTTTTCGGGCCGAATTTTTGAGTTTCGATATCTCAGCTCTGGAAGGGGCTAGAGCCTCCATTTTTGCACTCAGGTCTAAGTCTCATGGCCCTCTATCAGAATTTGGGAAGATTGGAGAAACTTAATTTTTCGCCCCAAAAAAAAAAACGTAAGGGGTACCACTGTCGTTTTTTTTTCGGGCCGAATTTTTGAGTTTCGATATCTCAGCTCTGGAAGGGGCTAGAGCCTCCATTTTTGCACTCAGGTCTAAGTCTCATGGCCCTCTATCAGAATTTGGGAAGATTGGAGAAACTTAAATTTTCGCCCAAAAAAAAACGTAAGGGAGAAACTTAATTTTTCGCCCAAAAAAAAAAACGTAAGGGGTACCACTGTCGTTTTTTTTTTCGGGCCGAATTTTTGAGTTTCGATATCTCAGCTCTGGAAGGGGCTTGAGCCTCCATTTTTGCACTCAGGTCTAAGTCTCATGACCCTCTATCAGAATTTGGGAAGATTGGAGAAACTTAATTTTTCGCCCCAAAAAAAAAACGTAAGGGGTACCACTGTCGTTTTTTTTTCGGGCCGAATTTTTGAGTTTCGATATCTCAGCTCTGGAAGGGGCTAGAGCCTCCATTTTTGCACTCAGGTCTAAGTCTCATGGCCCTCTATCAGAATTTGGGAAGATTGGAGAAACTTAAATTTTCGCCCAAAAAAAACGTAAGGGGTACCACTGTCGTTTTTTTTTCGGGCCGAATTTTTGAGTTTCGATATTTCAGCTCTGGAAGGGGCTAGAGCCTCCATTTTTGCACTCAGGTCTAAGTCTCATGGGCCTCTATCAGAATTTGGGAAGATTGGAGAAACTTAATTTTTCGCCCCAAAAAAAAAAACGTAAGGGGTACCACTGTCATTTTTTTTTCGGGCCGAATTTTTGAGTTTCGATATCTCAGCTCTGGAAGGGGCTAGAGCCTCCATTTTTGCACTCAGGTCTAAGTCTCATGGCCCTCTATCAGAATTTGGGAAGATTGGAGAAACTTAATTTTTCGCCCAAAAAAAAAAAACGTAAGGGGTACCACTGTCGTTTTTTTTTTCGGGCCGAATTTTTGAGTTTCGATATCTCAGCTCTGGAAGGGGCTAGAGCCTCCATTTTTGCACTCAGGTCTAAGTCTCATGGCCCTCTATCAGAATTTGGGAAGATTGGAGAAACTTAATTTTTCGCCCCCAAAAAAAAACGTAAGGGGTACCACTGTCGTTTTTTTTTCGGGCCGAATTTTTGAGTTTCGATATCTCAGCTCTGGAAGGGGCTAGAGCCTCCATTTTTGCACTCAGGTCTAAGTCTCATGGCCCTCTATCAGAATTTGGGAAGATTGGAGAAACTTAAATTTTCGCCCAAAAAAAAACCTAAGGGGTACCACTGTCGTTTTTTTTTCGGGCCGAATGTTTGAGTTTCGATATCTCAGCTCTGGAAGGGGCTAGAGCCTCCATTTTTGCACTCAGGTCTAAGTCTCATGGCCCTCTATCAGAATTTGGGAAGATTGGAGAAACTTAATTTTTCGCCCAAAAAAAAAAACGTAAGGGGTACCACTGTCGTTTTTTTTTTCGGGCCGAATTTTTGAGTTTCGATATCTCAGCTCTGGAAGGGGCTAGAGCCTCCATTTTTGCACTTAGGTCTAAGTCTCATGGCCCTCTATCAGAATTTGGGAAGATTGGAGAAACTTAATTTTTCGCCCCAAAAAAAAAACGTAAGGGGTACCACTGTCGTTTTTTTTCGGGCCGAATTTTTGAGTTTCGATATCTCAGCTCTGGAAGGGGCTAGAGCCTCCATTTTTGCACTCAGGTCTAAGTCTCATGGCCCTCTATCAGAATTTGGGAAGATTGGAGAAACTTAATTTTTCGCCCAAAAAAAAAACGTAAGGGGTACCACTGTCATTTTTTTTTCGGGCCGAATTTTTGAGTTTCGATATCTCAGCTCTGGAAGGGGCTAGAGCCTCCATTTTTGCACTCAGGTCTAAGTCTCATGGCCCTCTATCAGAATTTGGGAAGATTGGAGAAACTTAATTTTTCACCCAAAAAAAAAACGCAAGGGGTACCACTGTCGTTTTTTTTGTCGGGCCGAATTTTTGAGTTTCGATATCTCAGCTCTGGAAGGGGCTAGAGCCTCCATTTTTGCACTCAGGTCTAAGTCTCGTGGCCCTCTATCAGAATTTGGGAACATTGGAGAAACTTAATTTTTCGCCCCCAAAAAAAAACCGTAAGGGGTACCACTGTCATTTTTTTTTCGGGCCGAATTTTTGAGTTTCGATATCTCAGCTCTGGAAGGGACTAGAGCCTCCATTTTTGCACTCAGGTCTAAGTCTCATGGCCCTCTATCAGAATTTGGGAAGATTGGAGAAACTTAATTTTTCGCCCCAAAAAAAAAACGTAAGGGGTACCACTGTCGTTTTTTTTTCGGGCCGAATTTTTGAGTTTCGATATCTCAGCTCTGGAAGGGGCTAGAGCCTCCATTTTTGCACTCAGGTCTAAGTCTCATGGCCCTCTATCAGAATTTGGGAAGATTGGAGAAACTTAATTTTTCGCCCCAAAAAAAAACGTAAGGGGTACAACTGTCGTTTTTTTTTTCGGGCCGAATTTTTGAGTTTCGATATCTCAGCTCTGGAAGGGGCTAGAGCCTCCATTTTTGCACTCAGGTCTAAGTCTCATGGCCCTCTATCAGAATTTGGGAAGATTTGAGAAACGTAATTTTTCGCCGCAAAAAAAAAAACGTAAGGGGTACCACTGTCGTTTTTTTTTCGGGCCGAATTTTTGAGTTTCGATATCTCAGCTCTGGAAGGGGCTAGAGCCTCCATTTTTGCACTCAGGTCTAAGTCTCATGGCCCTCTATCAGAATCCAGAATTTTGGGAAGATTGGAGAAACTTAATTTTTCGCCCCCAAAAAAAAACGTAAGGGGTACCACTGTCGTTTTTTTTTCGGGCCGAATTTTTGAGTTTCGATATCTCAGCTCTGGAAGGGGCTAGAGCCTCAATTTTTGCACTCAGGTCTAAGTCTCATGGCCCTCTATCAGAATCCAGAGTTTTGGGAAGATTGGAGAAACTTAATTTTTGGCCCCAAAAAAAAAATCGTAAGGGGTACGTACCACTGTCGTTTTTTTTCGGGCCGAATTTTTGAGTTTCGATATCTCAGCTCTGGAAGGGGCTAGAGCCTCCATTTTTGCACTCAGGTCTAAGTCTCATGGCCCTCTATCAGAATTTAGGAAGATTGGAGAAACTTAATTTTTCGCCCCAAAAAAAAAAAAACGTAAGGGGTACCACTGTCGTTTTTTTTTTTTCGGGCCGAATTTTTGAGTTTCGATATCTCAGCTCTGGAAGGGGCTAGAGCCTCCATTTTTGCACTCAGGTCTAAGTCTCATGGCCCTCTATCAGAATTTGGGAAGATTGGAGAAACTTAATTTTTCGCCCAAAAAAAAAAAACGTAAGGGGTACCACTGTCGTTTTTTTTTTTCGGGCCGAATTTTTGAGTTTCGATATCTCAGCTCTGGAAGGGGCTAGAGCCTCCATTTTTGCACTCAGGTCTAAGTCTCATGGCCCTCTATCAGAATTTGGGAAGATTTGAGAAACGTAATTTTTCGCCGCAAAAAAAAAAACGTAAGGGGTACCACTGTCGTTTTTTTTTCGGGCCGAATTTTTGAGTTTCGATATCTCAGCTCTGGAAGGGGCTAGAGCCTCCATTTTTGCACTCAGGTCTAAGTCTCATGGCCCTCTATCAGAATCCAGAATTTTGGGAAGATTGGAGAAACTTAATTTTTCGCCCCCAAAAAAAAACGTAAGGGGTACCACTGTCGTTTTTTTTTCGGGCCGAATTTTTGAGTTTCGATATCTCAGCTCTGGAAGGGGCTAGAGCCTCAATTTTTGCACTCAGGTCTAAGTCTCATGGCCCTCTATCAGAATCCAGAGTTTTGGGAAGATTGGAGAAACTTAATTTTTGGCCCCAAAAAAAAAATCGTAAGGGGTACGTACCACTGTCGTTTTTTTTCGGGCCGAATTTTTGAGTTTCGATATCTCAGCTCTGGAAGGGGCTAGAGCCTCCATTTTTGCACTCAGGTCTAAGTCTCATGGCCCTCTATCAGAATTTAGGAAGATTGGAGAAACTTAATTTTTCGCCCCAAAAAAAAAAAAACGTAAGGGGTACCACTGTCGTTTTTTTTTTTTCGGGCCGAATTTTTGAGTTTCGATATCTCAGCTCTGGAAGGGGCTAGAGCCTCCATTTTTGCACTCAGGTCTAAGTCTCATGGCCCTCTATCAGAATTTGGGAAGATTGGAGAAACTTAATTTTTCGCCCAAAAAAAAAAAACGTAAGGGGTACCACTGTCGTTTTTTTTTTTCGGGCCGAATTTTTGAGTTTCGATATCTCAGCTCTGGAAGGGGCTAGAGCCTCCATTTTTGCACTCAGGTCTAAGTCTCATGGCCCTCTATCAGAATTTGGGAAGATTGGAGAAACTTAATTTTTCTCCCAAAAAAAAAAAAACGTAAGGGGTACCACTGTCATTTTTTTTTCGGGCCGAATTTTTGAGTTTCGATATCTCAGCTCTGGAAGGGAATAGAGCCTCCATTTTTGCACTCAGGTCTAAGTCTCATGGCCCTCTATCAGAATTTGGGAAGATTGGAGAAACTTAATTTTTCGCCCAAAAAAAAAAAACGTAAGGGGTACCAATGTCGTTTTTTTTTCGGGCCGAATTTTTGAGTTTCGATATCTCAGCTCTGGAAGGGGCTAGAGCCTCCATTTTTGCACTCAGGTCTAAGTCTCATGGCCCTCTATCAGAATTTGGGAAGATTGGAGAAACTTAATTTTTCGCCCCAAAAAAAAAAAACGTAAGGGGTACCACTGTCGTTTTTTTTTTCGGGCCGAATTTTTGAGTTTCGATATCTTAGCTCTGGAAGGGGCTAGAGCCTCCATTTTTGCACTCAGGTCTAAGTCTCATGGCCCTCTATCAGAATTTGGGAAGATTGGAGAAACTTTAATTTTTCGCCCAAAAAAAAAAACGTAAGGGGTACCACTGTCGTTTTTTTTTTCGGGCCGAATTTTTGAGTTTCGATATCTCAGCTCTGGAAGGGGCTAGAGCCTCCATTTTTGCACTCAGGTCTAAGTCTCATGGTCCTCTATCAGAATTTGGGAAGATTGGAGAAACTTAATTTTTCGCCCAAAAAAAAAACGTAAGGGGTACCACTGTCGTTTTTTTTTTTCGGGCCGAATTTTTGAGTTTCGATATCTCAGCTCTAGAAGGGGCTAGAGCCTCCATTTTTGCACTCAGGTCTAAGTCTCATGGCCCTCTATCAGAATTTGGGAAGATTGGAGAAACTTAATTTTTCGCCCAAAAAAAAAACGTAAGGGGTACCACTGTCGTTTTTTTTTCGGGCCGAATTTTTGAGTTTCGATATCTCAGCTCTGGAAGGGGCTAGAGCCTCCATTTTTGCACTCAGGTCTACGTCTTATGGCCCTCTATCAGAATTTGGGAAGATTGGAGAAACTTAATTTTTCGCCCAAAAAAAAACGTAAGGGGTACCACTGTCGTTTTTTTTTCGGGCCGAATTTTTGAGTTTCGATATCTCAGCTCTGGAAGGGGCTAGAGCCTCCATTTTTGCACTCAGGTCTAAGTCTCATGGCCCTCTATCAGAATTTGGGAAGATTGTAGAAACTTAATTTTTCGCCCCCCCCCCCAAAAAAACGCAAGGGGTACCACTGTCGTTTTTTTTTCGGGCCGAATTTTTGAGTTTCGATATCTCAGCTCTGGAAGGGGCTAGAGCCTCCATTTTTGCACTCAGGTCTAAGTCTCATGGCCCTCTATCAGACTTTGGGAAGATTGGAGAAACTTAATTTTTCGCCCCCCAAAAAAAAACGTAAGGGGTACCACTGTCATTTTTTTTTCGGGCCGAATTTTTGAGTTTCGATATCTCAGCTCTGGAAGGGGCTAGAGCCTCCATTTTTGCACTCAGGTCTAAGTCTCATGGCCCTCTATCAGAATTTGGGAAGATTGGAGAAACTTTATTTTTCGCCCCAAAAAAAAAACGTAAGGGGTACCACTGTCATTTTTTTTTTCGGGCCGAATTTTTGAGTTTCGATATCTCAGCTCTGGAAGGGGCTAGAGCCTCCATTTTTGCACTCAGGTCTAAGTCTCATGGCCCTCTATCAGAATTTGGGAAGATTGGAGAAACTTTATTTTTCGCCCAAAAAAAAACGTAAGGGGTACCACTGTCGTTTTTTTTTCAGGCCGAATTTTTGAGTTTCGATATCTCAGCTCTGGAAGGGGCTAGAGCCTCCATTTTTGCACTCAGGTCTAAGTCTCATGGCCCTCTATCAGAATTTGGGAAGATTGGAGAAACTTAATTTTTCGCCCAAAAAAAAAAACGTAAGGGGTACCACTGTCATTTTTTTTTCGGGCCGAATTTTTGAGTTTCGATATCTCAGCTCTGGAATGGGCTAGAGCCTCCATTTTTGCACTCAGGTCTAAGTCTCATGGCCCTCTATCAGAATTTGGGAAGATTGGAGAAACTTAATTTTTCGCCCCCCAAAAAAAAACGTAAGGGGTACCACTGTCATTTTTTTTTCGGGCCGAATTTTTGAGTTTCGATATCTCAGCTCTGGAAGGGGCTAGAGCCTCCATTTTTGCACTCAGGTCTAAGTCTCATGGAACTCTATCAGAATTTGGGAAGATTGGAGAAACTTAATTTTTCGCCCAAAAAAAAAAACGTAAGGGGTACCACTGTCGTTTTTTTTTTCGGGCCGAATTTTTGAGTTTCGATATCTCAGCTCTGGAAGGGGCTAGAGCCTCCATTTTTGCACTCAGGTCTAAGTCTCATGGCCCTCTATCAGAATTTGGGAAGATTGGAGAAACTTAATTTTTCGCCCCAAAAAAAAAAAACGTAAGGGGTACCACTGTCGTTTTTTTTTCGGGCCGAATTTTTGAGTTTCGATATCTCAGCTCTGGAAGGGGCTAGAGCCTCCATTTTTGCACTCAGGTCTAAGTCTCATGGCCCTCTATCAGAATTTGTGAAGATTGGAGAAACTTAATTTTTCGCCCAAAAAAAAAAAACGTAAGGGGTACCACTGTCGTTTTTTTTTTTCGGGCCGAATTTTTGAGTTTCGATATCTCAGCTCTGGAAGGGGCTAGAGCCTCCATTTTTGCACTCAGGTCTAAGTCTCATGGCCCTCTATCAGAATTTGGGAAGATTGGAGAAACTTAATTTTTCGCCCCAAAAAAAAAAAACGTAAGGGGTACCACTGTCATTTTTTTTTCGGGCCGAATTTTTGAGTTTCGATATCTCAGCTCTGGAAGGGGCTAGAGCCTCCATTTTTGCACTCAGGTCTAAGTCTCATGGCCCTCTATCAGAATTTGTGAAGATTGGAGAAACTTAATTTTTCGCCCAAAAAAAAAAACGTAAGGGGTACCACTGTCGTTTTTTTTTCGGGCCGAATTTTTGAGTTTCGATATCTCAGCTCTGGAAGGGGCTAGAGCCTCCATTTTTGCACTCAGGTCTAAGTCTCATGGCCCTCTATCAGAATTTGGGAAGATTGGAGAAACTTAATTTTTCGCCCCAAAAAAAAAACGTAAGGGGTACCACTGTCATTTTTTTTTCGGGCCGAATTTTTGAGTTTCGATATCTCAGCTCTGGAAGGGGCTAGAGCCTCCATTTTTGCACTCAGGTCTAAGTCTCATGGCCCTCTATCAAAATTTGGGAAGATTGGAGAAACTTAATTTTTCGCCCCAAAAAAAAAACGTAAGGGGTACCACTGTCATTTTTTTTTCGGGCCGAATTTTTGAGTTTCGATATCTCAGCTCTGGAAGGGGCTAGAGCCTCCATTTTTGCACTCAGGTCTAAGTCTCATGGCCCTCTATCAGAATTTAGGAAGATTGGAGAAACTTAATTTTTCACCCAAAAAAAAAACGCAAGGGGTACCACTGTCGTTTTTTTTTTCGGGCCGAATTTTTGAGTTTCGATATCTCAGCTCTGGAAGGGGCTAGAGCCTCCATTTTTGCACTCAGGTCTAAGTCTCATGGCCCTCTATCAGAATTTGGGAAGATTGGAGAAACTTAATTTTTCGCCCAAAAAAAAAAACGTAAGGGGTACCACTGTCGTTTTTTTTTTTCGGGCCGAATTTTTGAGTTTCGATATCTCAGCTCTGGAAGGGGCTAGAGCCTCCATTTTTGCACTCAGGTCTAAGTCTCATGGCCCTCTATCAGAATTTGGGAAGATTGGAGAAACTTAATTTTTCGCCCCAAAAAAAAAAACGTAAGGGGTACCACTGTCGTTTTTTTTTCGGGCCGAATTTTTGAGTTTCGATATCTCAGCTCTGGAAGGGGCTAGAGCCTCCATTTTTGCACTCAGGTCTAAGTCTCATGGCCCTCTATCAGAATTTGGGAAGATTGGAGAAACTTAAATTTTCGCCCAAAAAAAAACGTAAGGGAGAAACTTAATTTTTCGCCCAAAAAAAAAAACGTAAGGGGTACCACTGTGGTTTTTTTTTTCGGGCCGAATTTTTGAGTTTCGATATCTCAGCTCTGGAAGGGGCTTGAGCCTCCATTTTTGCACTCAGGTCTAAGTCTCATGACCCTCTATCAGAATTTGGGAAGATTGGAGAAACTTAATTTTTCGCCCCAAAAAAAAAACGTAAGGGGTACCACTGTCGTTTTTTTTTCGGGCCGAATTTTTGAGTTTCGATATCTCAGCTCTGGAAGGGGCTAGAGCCTCCATTTTTGCACTCAGGTCTAAGTCTCATGGCCCTCTATCAGAATTTGGGAAGATTGGAGAAACTTAAATTTTCGCCCAAAAAAAACGTAAGGGGTACCACTGTCGTTTTTTTTTCGGGCCGAATTTTTGAGTTTCGATATTTCAGCTCTGGAAGGGGCTAGAGCCTCCATTTTTGCACTCAGGTCTAAGTCTCATGGGCCTCTATCAGAATTTGGGAAGATTGGAGAAACTTAATTTTTCGCCCCAAAAAAAAAAACGTAAGGGGTACCACTGTCATTTTTTTTTCGGGCCGAATTTTTGAGTTTCGATATCTCAGCTCTGGAAGGGGCTAGAGCCTGCATTTTTGCACTCAGGTCTAAGTCTCATGGCCCTCTATCAGAATTTGGGAAGATTGGAGAAACTTAATTTTTCGCCCAAAAAAAAAAAAACGTAAGGGGTACCACTGTCGTTTTTTTTTTCGGGCCGAATTTTTGAGTTTCGATATCTCAGCTCTGGAAGGGGCTAGAGCCTCCATTTTTGCACTCAGGTCTAAGTCTCATGGCCCTCTATCAGAATTTGGGAAGATTGGAGAAACTTAATTTTTCGCCCCCAAAAAAAAACGTAAGGGGTACCACTGTCGTTTTTTTTTCGGGCCGAATTTTTGAGTTTCGATATCTCAGCTCTGGAAGGGGCTAGAGCCTCCATTTTTGCACTCAGGTCTAAGTCTCATGGCCCTCTATCAGAATTTGGGAAGATTGGAGAAACTTAAATTTTCGCCCAAAAAAAAACCTAAGGGGTACCACTGTCGTTTTTTTTTCGGGCCGAATGTTTGAGTTTCGATATCTCAGCTCTGGAAGGGGCTAGAGCCTCCATTTTTGCACTCAGGTCTAAGTCTCATGGCCCTCTATCAGAATTTGGGAAGATTGGAGAAACTTAATTTTTCGCCCAAAAAAAAAAACGTAAGGGGTACCACTGTCGTTTTTTTTTTCGGGCCGAATTTTTGAGTTTCGATATCTCAGCTCTGGAAGGGGCTAGAGCCTCCATTTTTGCACTCAGGTCTAAGTCTCATGGCCCTCTATCAGAATTTGGGAAGATTGGAGAAACTTAATTTTTCGCCCCAAAAAAAAAACGTAAGGGGTACCACTGTCGTTTTTTTTTCGGGCCGAATTTTTGAGTTTCGATATCTCAGCTCTGGAAGGGGCTAGAGCCTCCATTTTTGCACTCAGGTCTAAGTCTCATGGCCCTCTATCAGAATTTGGGAAGATTGGAGAAACTTAAATTTTCGCCCAAAAAAAAAACGTAAGGGGTACCACTGTCATTTTTTTTTCGGGCCGAATTTTTGAGTTTCGATATCTCAGCTCTGGAAGGGGCTAGAGCCTCCATTTTTGCACTCAGGTCTAAGTCTCATGGCCCTCTATCAGAATTTGGGAAGATTGGAGAAACTTAATTTTTCACCCAAAAAAAAAACGCAAGGGGTACCACTGTCGTTTTTTTTGTCGGGCCGAATTTTTGAGTTTCGATATCTCAGCTCTGGAAGGGGCTAGAGCCTCCATTTTTGCACTCAGGTCTAAGTCTCGTGGCCCTCTATCAGAATTTGGGAACATTGGAGAAACTTAATTTTTCGCCCCCAAAAAAAAACCGTAAGGGGTACCACTGTCATTTTTTTTTCGGGCCGAATTTTTGAGTTTCGATATCTCAGCTCTGGAAGGGACTAGAGCCTCCATTTTTGCACTCAGGTCTAAGTCTCATGGCCCTCTATCAGAATTTGGGAAGATTGGAGAAACTTAATTTTTCGCCCCAAAAAAAAAACGTAAGGGGTACCACTGTCGTTTTTTTTTCGGGCCGAATTTTTGAGTTTCGATATCTCAGCTCTGGAAGGGGCTAGAGCCTCCATTTTTGCACTCAGGTCTAAGTCTCATGGCCCTCTATCAGAATTTGGGAAGATTGGAGAAACTTAATTTTTCGCCCCAAAAAAAAACGTAAGGGGTACAACTGTCGTTTTTTTTTTTCGGGACGAATTTTTGAGTTTCGATATCTCAGCTCTGGAAGGGGCTAGAGCCTCCATTTTTGCACTCAGGTCTAAGTCTCATGGCCCTCTATCAGAATTTGGGAAGATTTGAGAAACGTAATTTTTCGCCGCAAAAAAAAAAACGTAAGGGGTACCACTGTCGTTTTTTTTTCGGGCCGAATTTTTGAGTTTCGATATCTCAGCTCTGGAAGGGGCTAGAGCCTCCATTTTTGCACTCAGGTCTAAGTCTCATGGCCCTCTATCAGAATCCAGAATTTTGGGAAGATTGGAGAAACTTAATTTTTCGCCCCCAAAAAAAAACGTAAGGGGTACCACTGTCGTTTTTTTTTCGGGCCGAATTTTTGAGTTTCGATATCTCAGCTCTGGAAGGGGCTAGAGCCTCAATTTTTGCACTCAGGTCTAAGTCTCATGGCCCTCTATCAGAATCCAGAGTTTTGGGAAGATTGGAGAAACTTAATTTTTGGCCCCAAAAAAAAAATCGTAAGGGGTACGTACCACTGTCGTTTTTTTTCGGGCCGAATTTTTGAGTTTCGATATCTCAGCTCTGGAAGGGGCTAGAGCCTCCATTTTTGCACTCAGGTCTAAGTCTCATGGCCCTCTATCAGAATTTAGGAAGATTGGAGAAACTTAATTTTTCGCCCCAAAAAAAAAAAAACGTAAGGGGTACCACTGTCGTTTTTTTTTTTTCGGGCCGAATTTTTGAGTTTCGATATCTCAGCTCTGGAAGGGGCTAGAGCCTCCATTTTTGCACTCAGGTCTAAGTCTCATGGCCCTCTATCAGAATTTGGGAAGATTGGAGAAACTTAATTTTTCGCCCAAAAAAAAAAAACGTAAGGGGTACCACTGTCGTTTTTTTTTTTCGGGCCGAATTTTTGAGTTTCGATATCTCAGCTCTGGAAGGGGCTAGAGCCTCCATTTTTGCACTCAGGTCTAAGTCTCATGGCCCTCTATCAGAATTTGGGAAGATTGGAGAAACTTAATTTTTCGCCCAAAAAAAAAAAAACGTAAGGGGTACCACTGTCATTTTTTTTTCGGGCCGAATTTTTGAGTTTCGATATCTCAGCTCTGGAAGGGAATAGAGCCTCCATTTTTGCACTCAGGTCTAAGTCTCATGGCCCTCTATCAGAATTTGGGAAGATTGGAGAAACTTAATTTTTCGCCCAAAAAAAAAAACGTAAGGGGTACCAATGTCGTTTTTTTTTCGGGCCAAATTTTTGAGTTTCGATATCTCAGCTCTGGAAGGGGCTAGAGCCTCCATTTTTGCACTCAGGTCTAAGTCTCATGGCCCTCTATCAGAATTTGGGAAGATTGGAGAAACTTAATTTTTCGCCCCAAAAAAAAAAAACGTAAGGGGTACCACTGTCGTTTTTTTTTTCGGGCCGAATTTTTGAGTTTCGATATCTTAGCTCTGGAAGGGGCTAGAGCCTCCATTTTTGCACTCAGGTCTAAGTCTCATGGCCCTCTATCAGAATTTGGGAAGATTGGAGAAACTTTAATTTTTCGCCCAAAAAAAAAAACGTAAGGGGTACCACTGTCGTTTTTTTTTTCGGGCCGAATTTTTGAGTTTCGATATCTCAGCTCTGGAAGGGGCTAGAGCCTCCATTTTTGCACTCAGGTCTAAGTCTCATGGTCCTCTATCAGAATTTGGGAAGATTGGAGAAACTTAATTTTTCGCCCAAAAAAAAAACGTAAGGGGTACCACTGTCGTTTTTTTTTTTCGGGCCGAATTTTTGAGTTTCGATATCTCAGCTCTAGAAGGGGCTAGAGCCTCCATTTTTGCACTCAGGTCTAAGTCTCATGGCCCTCTATCAGAATTTGGGAAGATTGGAGAAACTTAATTTTTCGCCCAAAAAAAAAACGTAAGGGGTACCACTGTCGTTTTTTTTTCGGGCCGAATTTTTGAGTTTCGATATCTCAGCTCTGGAAGGGGCTAGAGCCTCCATTTTTGCACTCAGGTCTACGTCTTATGGCCCTCTATCAGAATTTGGGAAGATTGGAGAAACTTAATTTTTCGCCCAAAAAAAAACGTAAGGGGTACCACTGTCGTTTTTTTTTCGGGCCGAATTTTTGAGTTTCGATATCTCAGCTCTGGAAGGGGCTAGAGCCTCCATTTTTGCACTCAGGTCTAAGTCTCATGGCCCTCTATCAGAATTTGGGAAGATTGTAGAAACTTAATTTTTCGCCCCCCCCCCAAAAAAACGCAAGGGGTACCACTGTCGTTTTTTTTTCGGGCCGAATTTTTGAGTTTCGATATCTCAGCTCTGGAAGGGGCTAGAGCCTCCATTTTTGCACTCAGGTCTAAGTCTCATGGCCCTCTATCAGACTTTGGGAAGATTGGAGAAACTTAATTTTTCGCCCCAAAAAAAAAAACGTAAGGGGTACCACTGTCGTTTTTTTTTTCGGGCCGAATGTTTGAGTTTCGATATCTCAGCTCTGGAAGGGGCTAGAGCCTCCATTTTTGCACTCAGGTCTAAGTCTCATGGCCCTCTATCAGAATCCAGAGTTTTGGGAAAATTGGAGAAACTTAATTTTTCGCCCCCAAAAAAAAACGTAAGGGGTACCACTGTCGTTTTATTTTTGGGCCGAATTTTTGAGTTTCGATATCTCAGCTCTGGAAGGGGCTAGAGCCTCCATTTTTGCACTCAGGTCTAAGTCTCATGGCCCTCTATCAGAATTTGGGAAGATTGGAGAAACTTAATTTTTCGCCCAAAAAAAAAAACGTAAGGGGTACCACTGTCGTTTTTTTTTTTTTCGGGCCGAATTTTTGAGTTTCGATATCTCAGCTCTGGAAGGGGCTAGAGCCTCCATTTTTGCACTCAGGTCTAAGTCTCATGGCCCTCTATCAGAATTTGGGAAGATTGGAGAAACTTTATTTTTCGCCCCAAAAAAAAAACGTAAGGGGTACCACTGTCATTTTTTTTTTCGGGCCGAATTTTTGAGTTTCGATATCTCAGCTCTGGAAGGGGCTAGAGCCTCCATTTTTGCACTCAGGTCTAAGTCTCATGGCCCTCTATCAGAATTTGGGAAGATTGGAGAAACTTTATTTTTCGCCCAAAAAAAAACGTAAGGGGTACCACTGTCGTTTTTTTTTCAGGCCGAATTTTTGAGTTTCGATATCTCAGCTCTGGAAGGGGCTAGAGCCTCCATTTTTGCACTCAGGTCTAAGTCTCATGGCCCTCTATCAGAATTTGGGAAGATTGGAGAAACTTAATTTTTCGCCCAAAAAAAAAAACGTAAGGGGTACCACTGTCATTTTTTTTTCGGGCCGAATTTTTGAGTTTCGATATCTCAGCTCTGGAATGGGCTAGAGCCTCCATTTTTGCACTCAGGTCTAAGTCTCATGGCCCTCTATCAGAATTTGGGAAGATTGGAGAAACTTAATTTTTCGCCCCCCAAAAAAAAACGTAAGGGGTACCACTGTCGTTTTTTTTTCGGGCCGAATTTTTGATTTTCGATATCTCAGCTCTGGAAGGGGCTAGAGCCTCCATTTTTGCACTCAGGTCTAAGTCTCATGGCCCTCTATCAGAATTTGGGAAGATTGGAGAAACTTAATTTTTCGCCCAAAAAAAAACGTAAGGGGTACCACTGTCGTTTTTTTTTCGGGCCGAATTTTTGAGTTTCGATATCTCAGCTCTAGAAGGGGCTAGAGCCTCCATTTTTGCACTCAGGTCTAAGTCTCATGGCCCTCTATCAGAATTTGGGAAAATTTGAGAAACTTAATTTTTCGCCCAAAAAAAAAATGTAAGGGGTACCACTGTCGTTTTTTTTTCGGGCCGAATTTTTGAGTTTCGATATCTCAGCTCTGGAAGGGGCTAGAGCCTCCATTTTTGCATTTAGGTCTACGTCTTATGGCCCTCTATCAGAATTTGGGAAGATTGGAGAAACTTAATTTTTCGCCCAAAAAAAAAAACGTAAGGGGTACCACTGTCGTTTTTTTTTTTCGGGCCGAATTTTTGAGTTTCGATATCTCAGCTCTGGAAGGGGATAGAGCCTCCATTTTTGCACTCAGGTCTAAGTCTCATGGCCCTCTATCAGAATTTGGGAAGATTGGAGAAACTTAATTTTTCACCCCCCCAAAAAAAACGTAAGGGGTACCACTGTCGTTTTTTTTTCGGGCCGAATTTTTGAGTTTCGATATCTCAGCTCTGGAAGGGGCTAGAGCCTCCATTTTTGCACTCAGGTCTAAGTCTCATGGCCCTCTATCAGACTTTGGGAAGATTGGAGAAACTTAATTTTTCGCCCAAAAAAAAAAGTAAGGGGTACCACTGTCGGGTTTTTTTCGGGCCGAATTTTTGAGTTTCGATATCTCAGCTCTGGAAGGGGCTAGAGCCTCCATTTTTGCAATCAGGTCTAAGCCTCATGGCCCTCTATCAGAATTTGGGAAGATTGGAGAAACTTAATTTTTCGCCCAAAAAAAAAACGTAAGGGGTACCACTGTCGTTTTTTTTTTTCGGGCCGAATTTTTGAGTTTCGATATCTCAGCTCTGGAAGGGGCTAGAGCCTCCATTTTTGCACTCAGGTCTAAGTCTCATGGCCCTCTATCAGAATTTGGGAAGATTGGAGAAACTTAATTTTTCGCCCCAAAAAAAAAAACGTAAGGGGTACCACTGTCATTTTTTTTTCGGGCCGAATTTTTGAGTTTCGATATCTCAGCTCTGGAAGGGGCTAGAGCCTCCATTTTTGCACTCAGGTCTAAGTCTCATGGAACTCTATCAGAATTTGGGAAGATTGGAGAAACTTAATTTTTCGCCCAAAAAAAAAAACGTAAGGGGTACCACTGTCGTTTTTTTTTCGGGCCGAATTTTTGAGTTTCGATATCTCAGCTCTGGAAGGGGCTAGAGCCTCCATTTTTGCAATCAGGTCTAAGTCTCATGGCCCTCTATCAGAATCCAGAGTTTTGGGAAAATTGGAGAAACTTAATTTTTCGCCCCCCAAAAAAAACGTAAGGGGTACCACTGTCGTTTTATTTTTGGGCCGAATTTTTGAGTTTCGATATCTCAGCTCTGGAAGGGGCTAGAGCCTCCATTTTTGCACTCAGGTCTAAGTCTCATGGCCCTCTATCAGAATTTGGGAAGATTGGAGAAACTTAATTTTTCGCCCAAAAAAAAAACGTAAGGGGTACCACTGTCGGTTTTTTTTTTTTCGGGCCGAATTTTTGAGTTTCGATATCTCAGCTCTGGAAGGGGCTAGAGCCTCCATTTTTGCACTCAGGTCTAAGTCTCATGGCCCTCTATCAGAATTTGGAAAGATTGGAGAAACGTAATTTTTCGCCCCCAAAAAAAAACGTAAGGGGTACCACTGTCATTTTTTTTTCGGGCCGAATTTTTAAGTTTCGATATCTCAGCTCTGGAAGGGGCTAGAGCCTCCATTTTTGCACTCAGGTCTAAGTCTCATGGCCCTCTATCAGAATTTGTGAAGATTGGAGAAACTTTATTTTTCGCTCCCAAAAAAAAAACGTAAGGGGTACCACTGTCGTTTTTTTTTCGGGCCGAATTTTTGAGTTTCGATATCTCAGCTCTGGAAGGGACTAGAGCCTCCATTTTTGCACTCAGGTCTAAGTCTCATGGCCCTCTATCAGAATTTGGGAAGATTGGAGAAACTTAATTTTTCGCCCAAAAAAAAAAACGTAAGGGGTACCACTGTCGTTTTTTTTTCGGGCCGAATTTTTGAGTTTCGATATCTCAGCTCTGGAAGGGGCTAGAGCCTCCATTTTTGCACTCAGGTCTAAGTCTCATGGCCCTCTATCAGAATTTGGGAAGATTGGAGAAACTTAATTTTTCGCCCAAAAAAAACGTAAGGGGTACCACTGTCGTTTTTTTTTCGGGCCGAATTTTTGAGTTTCGATATCTCAGCTCTGGAAGGGGCTAGAGCCTCCATTTTTGCACTCAGGTCTAAGTCTCATGGCCCTCTATCAGAATTTGGGAAAATTTGAGAAACTTAATTTTTCGCCCAAAAAAAAAATGTAAGGGGTACCACTGTCGTTTTTTTTTCGGGCCGAATTTTTGAGTTTCGATATCTCAGCTCTGGAAGGGGCTAGAGCCTCCATTTTTGCACTCAGGTCTACGTCTTATGGCCCTCTATCAGAATTTGGGAAGATTGGAGAAACTTAATTTTTCGCCCAAAAAAAAACGGAAGGGGTACCACTGTCGTTTTTTTTTTCGGGCCGAATTTTTGAGTTTCGATATCTCAGCTCTGGAAGGGGATAGAGCCTCCATTTTTGCACTCAGGTCTAAGTCTCATGGCCCTCTATCAGAATTTGGGAAGATTGGAGAAACTTAATTTTTCACCCCCCCAAAAAAAACGTAAGGGGTACCACTGTCGTTTTTTTTTCGGGCCGAATTTTTGAGTTTCGATATCTCAGCTCTGGAAGGGGCTAGAGCCTCCATTTTTGCACTCAGGTCTAAGTCGCATGGCCCTCTATCAGAATTTGGGAAGATTGGAGAAACTTAATTTTTCGCCCCAAAAAAAAAAAACGTAAGGGGTACCACTGTCGTTTTTTTTTTTCGGGCCGAATTTTTGAGTTTCGATATCTCAGCTCTGGAAGGGGCTAGAGCCTCCATTTTTGCACTCAGGTCTAAGTCTCATGGAACTCTATCAGAATTTGGGAAGATTGGAGAAACTTAATTTTTCGCCCCCAAAAAAAAAACGTAAGGGGTACCACTGTCATTTTTTTTTCGGGCCGAATTTTTGAGTTTCGATATCTCAGCTCTGGAAGGGGCTAGAGCCTCCATTTTTGCACTCAGGTCTAAGTCTCATGGAACTCTATCAGAATTTGGGAAGATTGGAGAAACTTAATTTTTCGCCCAAAAAAAAAAACGTAAGGGGTACCACTGTCGTTTTTTTTTTCGGGCCGAATTTTTGAGTTTCGATATCTCAGCTCTGGAAGGGGCTAGAGCCTCCATTTTTGCACTCAGGTCTAAGTCTCATGGCCCTCTATCAGAATTTGGGAAGATTGGAGAAACTTAATTTTTCGCCCCAAAAAAAAAAACGTAAGGGGTACCACTGTCGTTTTTTTTTCGGGCCGAATTTTTGAGTTTCGATATCTCAGCTCTGGAAGGGGCTAGAGCCTCCATTTTTGCACTCAGGTCTAAGTCTCATGGCCCTCTATCAGAATTTGTGAAGATTGGAGAAACTTAATTTTTCGCCCAAAAAAAAAAAACGTAAGGGGTACCACTGTCGTTTTTTTTTTTCGGGCCGAATTTTTGAGTTTCGATATCTCAGCTCTGGAAGGGGCTAGAGCCTCCATTTTTGCACTCAGGTCTAAGTCTCATGGCCCTCTATCAGAATTTGGGAAGATTGGAGAAACTTAATTTTTTGCCCCAAAAAAAAAAAACGTAAGGGGTACCACTGTCATTTTTTTTTCGGGCCGAATTTTTGAGTTTCGATATCTCAGCTCTGGAAGGGGCTAGAGCCTCCATTTTTGCACTCAGGTCTAAGTCTCATGGCCCTCTATCAGAATTTGTGAAGATTGGAGAAACTTAATTTTTCGCCCAAAAAAAAAACGTAAGGGGTACCACTGTCGTTTTTTTTTCGGGCCGAATTTTTGAGTTTCGATATCTCAGCTCTGGAAGGGGCTAGAGCCTCCATTTTTGCACTCAGGTCTAAGTCTCATGGCCCTCTATCAGAATTTGGGAAGATTGGAAAAACTTAATTTTTCGCCCCAAAAAAAAAACGTAAGGGGTACCACTGTCATTTTTTTTTCGGGCCGAATTTTTGAGTTTCGATATCTCAGCTCTGGAAGGGGCTAGAGCCTCCATTTTTGCACTCAGGTCTAAGTCTCATGGCCCTCTATCAAAATTTGGGAAGATTGGAGAAACTTAATTTTTCGCCCCAAAAAAAAAAACGTAAGGGGTACCACTGTCATTTTTTTTTCGGGCCGAATTTTTGAGTTTCGATATCTCAGCTCTGGAAGGGGCTAGAGCCTCCATTTTTGCACTCAGGTCTAAGTCTCATGGCCCTCTATCAGAATTTAGGAAGATTGGAGAAACTTAATTTTTCACCCAAAAAAAAAACGCAAGGGGTACCACTGTCGTTTTTTTTTTCGGGCCGAATTTTTGAGTTTCGATATCTCAGCTCTGGAAGGGGCTAGAGCCTCCATTTTTGCACTCAGGTCTAAGTCTCATGGCCCTCTATCAGAATTTGGGAAGATTGGAGAAACTTAATTTTTCGCCCAAAAAAAAAAACGTAAGGGGTACCACTGTCGTTTTTTTTTTCGGGCCGAATTTTTGAGTTTCGATATCTCAGCTCTGGAAGGGGCTAGAGCCTCCATTTTTGCACTCAGGTCTAAGTCTCATGGCCCTCTATCAGAATTTGGGAAGATTGGAGAAACTTAATTTTTCGCCCCAAAAAAAAAAACGTAAGGGGTACCACTGTCGTTTTTTTTTCGGGCCGAATTTTTGAGTTTCGATATCTCAGCTCTGGAAGGGGCTAGAGCCTCCATTTTTGCACTCAGGTCTAAGTCTCATGGCCCTCTATCAGAATTTGGGAAGATTGGAGAAACTTAAATTTTCGCCCAAAAAAAAACGTAAGGGAGAAACTTAATTTTTCGCCCAAAAAAAAAAACGTAAGGGGTACCACTGTCGTTTTTTTTTTCGGGCCGAATTTTTGAGTTTCGATATCTCAGCTCTGGAAGGGGCTTGAGCCTCCATTTTTGCACTCAGGTCTAAGTCTCATGACCCTCTATCAGAATTTGGGAAGATTGGAGAAACTTAATTTTTCGCCCCAAAAAAAAAACGTAAGGGGTACCACTGTCGTTTTTTTTTCGGGCCGAATTTTTGAGTTTCGATATCTCAGCTCTGGAAGGGGCTAGAGCCTCCATTTTTGCACTCAGGTCTAAGTCTCATGGCCCTCTATCAGAATTTGGGAAGATTGGAGAAACTTAAATTTTCGCCCAAAAAAAAACGTAAGGGGTACCACTGTCGTTTTTTTTTCGGGCCGAATTTTTGAGTTTCGATATTTCAGCTCTGGAAGGGGCTAGAGCCTCCATTTTTGCACTCAGGTCTAAGTCTCATGGGCCTCTATCAGAATTTGGGAAGATTGGAGAAACTTAATTTTTCGCCCCAAAAAAAAAAACGTAAGGGGTACCACTGTCATTTTTTTTTCGGGCCGAATTTTTGAGTTTCGATATCTCAGCTCTGGAAGGGGCTAGAGCCTCCATTTTTGCACTCAGGTCTAAGTCTCATGGCCCTCTATCAGAATTTGGGAAGATTGGAGAAACTTAATTTTTCGCCCAAAAAAAAAAAACGTAAGGGGTACCACTGTCGTTTTTTTTTTCGGGCCGAATTTTTGAGTTTCGATATCTCAGCTCTGGAAGGGGCTAGAGCCTCCATTTTTGCACTCAGGTCTAAGTCTCATGGCCCTCTATCAGAATTTGGGAAGATTGGAGAAACTTAATTTTTCGCCCCCAAAAAAAAACGTAAGGGGTACCACTGTCGTTTTTTTTTCGGGCCGAATTTTTGAGTTTCGATATCTCAGCTCTGGAAGGGGCTAGAGCCTCCATTTTTGCACTCAGGTCTAAGTCTCATGGCCCTCTATCAGAATTTGGGAAGATTGGAGAAACTTAAATTTTCGCCCAAAAAAAAACCTAAGGGGTACCACTGTCGTTTTTTTTTCGGGCCGAATGTTTGAGTTTCGATATCTCAGCTCTGGAAGGGGCTAGAGCCTCCATTTTTGCACTCAGGTCTAAGTCTCATGGCCCTCTATCAGAATTTGGGAAGATTGGAGAAACTTAATTTTTCGCCCAAAAAAAAAAACGTAAGGGGTACCACTGTCGTTTTTTTTTTCGGGCCGAATTTTTGAGTTTCGATATCTCAGCTCTGGAAGGGGCTAGAGCCTCCATTTTTGCACTCAGGTCTAAGTCTCATGGCCCTCTATCAGAATTTGGGAAGATTGGAGAAACTTAATTTTTCGCCCCAAAAAAAAAACGTAAGGGGTACCACTGTCGTTTTTTTTTCGGGCCGAATTTTTGAGTTTCGATATCTCAGCTCTGGAAGGGGCTAGAGCCTCCATTTTTGCACTCAGGTCTAAGTCTCATGGCCCTCTATCAGAATTTGGGAAGATTGGAGAAACTTAAATTTTCGCCCAAAAAAAAAACGTAAGGGGTACCACTGTCATTTTTTTTTCGGGCCGAATTTTTGAGTTTCGATATCTCAGCTCTGGAAGGGGCTAGAGCCTCCATTTTTGCACTCAGGTCTAAGTCTCATGGCCCTCTATCAGAATTTGGGAAGATTGGAGAAACTTAATTTTTCACCCAAAAAAAAACGCAAGGGGTACCACTGTCGTTTTTTTTGTCGGGCCGAATTTTTGAGTTTCGATATCTCAGCTCTGGAAGGGGCTAGAGCCTCCATTTTTGCACTCAGGTCTAAGTCTCGTGGCCCTCTATCAGAATTTGGGAACATTGGAGAAACTTAATTTTTCGCCCCCAAAAAAAAAACGTAAGGGGTACCACTGTCATTTTTTTTTCGGGCCGAATTTTTGAGTTTCGATATCTCAGCTCTGGAAGGGACTAGAGCCTCCATTTTTGCACTCAGGTCTAAGTCTCATGGCCCTCTATCAGAATTTGGGAAGATTGGAGAAACTTAATTTTTCGCCCCAAAAAAAAAACGTAAGGGGTACCACTGTCGTTTTTTTTTCGGGCCGAATTTTTGAGTTTCGATATCTCAGCTCTGGAAGGGGCTAGAGCCTCCATTTTTGCACTCAGGTCTAAGTCTCATGGCCCTCTATCAGAATTTGGGAAGATTGGAGAAACTTAATTTTTCGCCCAAAAAAAAAACGTAAGGGGTACAACTGTCGTTTTTTTTTTTCGGGCCGAATTTTTGAGTTTCGATATCTCAGCTCTGGAAGGGGCTAGAGCCTCCATTTTTGCACTCAGGTCTAAGTCTCATGGCCCTCTATCAGAATTTGGGAAGATTTGAGAAACGTAATTTTTCGCCGCAAAAAAAAAAACGTAAGGGGTACCACTGTCGTTTTTTTTTCGGGCCGAATTTTTGAGTTTCGATATCTCAGCTCTGGAAGGGGCTAGAGCCTCCATTTTTGCACTCAGGTCTACGTCTTATGGCCCTCTATCAGAATTTGGGAAGATTGGAGAAACTTAATTTTTCGCCCCCAAAAAAAAAAACGTAAGGGGTACCACTGTCGTTTTTTTTTTCGGGCCGAATTTTTGAGTTTCGATATCTCAGCTCTGGAAGGGGCTAGAGCCTCCATTTTTGCACTCAGGTCTAAGTCTCATGGTCCTCTATCAGAATTTGGGAAGATTGGAGAAACTTAATTTTTCGCCCAAAAAAAAAACGTAAGGGGTACCACTGTCGTTTTATTTTTGGGCCGAATTTTTGAGTTTCGATATCTCAGCTCTGGAAGGGGCTAGAGCCTCCATTTTTGCACTCAGGTCTAAGTCTCATGGCCCTCTATCAGAATTTGGGAAGATTGGAGAAACTTAATTTTTCGCCCAAAAAAAAAACGTAAGGGGTACCACTGTCGTTTTTTTTTTTCGGGCCGAATTTTTGAGTTTCGATATCTCAGCTCTGGAAGGGGCTAGAGCCTCCATTTTTGCACTCAGGTCTAAGTCTCATGGCCCTCTATCAGAATTTGGGAAGATTGGAGAAACTTTATTTTTCGCCCAAAAAAAAAACGTAAGGGGTACCACTGTCGTTTTTTTTTCGGGCCGAATTTTTGAGTTTCGATATCTCAGCTCTGGAAGGGGCTAGAGCCTCCATTTTTGCACTCAGGTCTAAGTCTCATGGCCCTCTATCAGAATTTGGGAAGATTGGAGAAACTTTATTTTTCGCCCAAAAAAAAAACGTAAGGGGTACCACTGTCGTTTTTTTTTTCGGGCCGAATTTTTGAGTTTCGATATCTCAGCTCTGGAAGGGGCTAGAGCCTCCATTTTTGCACTCAGGTCTAAGTCTCATGGCCCTCTATCAGAATTTGGGAAGATTGGAGAAACTTAATTTTTCGCCCCCCAAAAAAAACGTAAGGGGTACCACTGTCGTTTTTTTTTCGGGCCGAATTTTTGAGTTTCGATATCTCAGCTCTGGAAGGGGCTAGAGCCTCCATTTTTGCACTCAGGTCTACGTCTTATGGCCCTCTATCAGAATTTGGAAAGATTGGAGAAACTTAATTTTTCGCCCCCCCAAAAAAAACGTAAGGGGTACCACTGTCGTTTTTTTTTTCGGGCCGAATTTTTGAGTTTCGATATCTCAGCTCTGGAAGGGGCTAGAGCCTCCATTTTTGCACTCAGGTCTAAGTCTCATGGCCCTCTATCAGAATTTGGGAAGATTGGAGAAACTTAATTTTTCGCCCCAAAAAAAAAAAAACGTAAGGGGTACCACTGTCGTTTTTTTTTTCGGGCCGAATTTTTGAGTTTCGATATCTCAGCTCTGGAAGGGGCTAGAGCCTCCATTTTTGCACTCAGGTCTAAGTCTCATGGTCCTCTATCAGAATTTGGGAAGATTGGAGAAACTTAATTTTTCGCCCAAAAAAAAAACGTAAGGGGTACCACTGTCGTTTTATTTTTGGGCCGAATTTTTGAGTTTCGATATCTCAGCTCTGGAAGGGGCTAGAGCCTCCATTTTTGCACTCAGGTCTAAGTCTCATGGCCCTCTATCAGAATTTGGGAAGATTGGAGAAACTTAATTTTTCGCCCAAAAAAAAAACGTAAGGGGTACCACTGTCGTTTTTTTTTTTTCGGGCCGAATTTTTGAGTTTCGATATCTCAGCTCTGGAAGGGGCTAGAGCCTCCATTTTTGCACTCAGGTCTAAGTCTCATGGCCCTCTATCAGAATTTGGGAAGATTGGAGAAACTTTATTTTTCGCCCAAAAAAAAAACGTAAGGGGTACCACTGTCGTTTTTTTTTTCGGGCCGAATTTTTGAGTTTCGATATCTCAGCTCTGGAAGGGGCTAGAGCCTCCATTTTTGCACTCAGGTCTAAGTCTCATGGCCCTCTATCAGAATTTGGGAAGATTGGAGAAACTTTATTTTTCGCCCAAAAAAAAAACGTAAGGGGTACCACTGTCGTTTTTTTTTTCGGGCCGAATTTTTGAGTTTCGATATCTCAGCTCTGGAAGGGGCTAGAGCCTCCATTTTTGCACTCAGGTCTAAGTCTCATGGCCCTCTATCAGAATTTGGGAAGATTGGAGAAACTTAATTTTTCGCCCAAAAAAAAAAACGTAAGGGGTACCACTGTCGTTTTTTTTTCGGGCCGAATTTTTGAGTTTCGATATCTCAGCTCTGGAAGGGGCTAGAGCCTCCATTTTTGCAATCAGGTCTAAGTCTCATGGCCCTCTATCAGAATTTGGGAAGATTGGAGAAACTTAATTTTTCGCCCAAAAAAAAAACGTAAGGGGTACCACTGTCGTTTTTTTTTTTCGGGCCGAATTTTTGAGTTTCGATATCTCAGCTCTGGAAGGGGCTAGAGCCTCCATTTTTGCACTCAGGTCTAAGTCTCATGGCCCTCTATCAGAATTTGGGAAGATTGGAGAAACTTAATTTTTCGCCCAAAAAAAAAAACGTAAGGGGTACCACTGTCGTTTTTTTTTTTCGGGCCGAATTTTTGAGTTTCGATATCTCAGCTCTGGAAGGGGCTAGAGCCTCCATTTTTGCACTCAGGTCTAAGTCTCATGGCCCTCTATCAGAATTTGGGAAGATTGGAGAAACTTAAATTTTCGCCCAAAAAAAAACCGTAAGGGGTACCACTGTCGTTTTTTTTTCGGGCCGAATTTTTGAGTTTCGATATCTCAGCTCTGGAAGGGGCTAGAGCCTCCATTTTTGCACTCAGGTCTAAGTCTCATGGCCCTCTATCAGAATTTGGGAAGATTGGAGAAACTTAATTTTTCGCCCCAAAAAAAAAAAACGTAAGGGGTACCACTGTAATTTTTTTTTCGGGCCGAATTTTTGAGTTTCGATATCTCAGCTCTGGAAGGGGCTAGAGCCTCCAGTTTTGCACTCAGGTCTAAGTCTCATGGCCCTCTATCAAAATTTGGGAAGATTGGAGAAACTTAATTTTTCGCCCCAAAAAAAAAAAACGTAAGGGGTACCACTGTCATTTTTTTTTCGGGCCGAATTTTTGAGTTTCGATATCTCAGCTCTGGAAGGGGCTAGAGCCTCCATTTTTGCACTCAGGTCTAAGTCTCATGGCCCTCTATCAGAATTTGGGAAGATTGGAGAAACTTAATTTTTCACCCCAAAAAAAAAACCAAAGGGGTACCACTGTCGTTTTTTTTTTCGGGCCGAATTTTTGAGTTTCGATATCTCAGCTCTGGAAGGGGCTAGAGCCTCCATTTTTGCACTCAGGTCTAAGTCTCATGGCCCTCTATCAGAATTTGGGAACATTGGAGAAACTTAATTTTTCGCCCCCCAAAAAAAACGTAAGGGGTACCACTGTCATTTTTCTTTCGGGCCGAATTTTTGAGTTTCGATATCTCAGCTCTGGAAGGGACTAGAGCCTCCATTTTTGCACTCAGGTCTAAGTCTCATGGCCCTCTATCAGAATTTGGGAAGATTGGAGAAACTTAATTTTTCGCCCCAAAAAAAAAACGTGAGGGGTACCACTGTCGTTTTTTTTTCGGGCCGAATTTTTGAGTTTCGATATCTCAGCTCTGGAAGGGGCTAGAGCCTCCATTTTTGCACTCAGGTCTAAGTCTCATGGCCCTCTATCAGAATTTGGGAAGATTGGAGAAACTTAATTTTTCGCCCAAAAAAAAAACGTAAGGGGTACCACTGTCGTTTCTTTTTTCGGGCCGAATTTTTGAGTTTCGATATCTCAGCTCTGGAAGGGGCTAGAGCCTCCATTTTTGCACTCAGGTCTAAGTCTCATGGCCCTCTATCAGAATTTGTGAAGATTGGAGAAACTTAATTTTTCGCCCAAAAAAAAAAAACGTAAGGGGTACCACTGTCGTTTTTTTTTTCGGGCCGAATTTTTGAGTTTCGATATCTCAGCTCTGGAAGGGGCTAGAGCCTCCATTTTTGCACTCAGGTCTAAGTCTCATGGCCCTCTATCAGAATTTGGGAAGATTGGAGAAACTTAATTTTTCGCCCCCCCAAAAAAAAACGTAAGGGGTACCACTGTCATTTTTTTTCGGGCCGAATTTTTGAGTTTCAATATCTCAGCTCTGGAAGGGACTAGAGCCTCAATTTTTGCACTCAGGTCTAAGTCTCATGGCCCTCTATCAGAATTTGGGAAGATTGGAGAAACTTAATTTTTCGCCCCAAAAAGAAAAACGTAAGGGGTACCACTGTCATTTTTTTTTCGGGCCGAATTTTTGAGTTTCGATATCTCAGCTCTGGAAGGGGCTAGAGCCTCCATTTTTGCACTCAGGTCTAAGTCTCATGGCCCTCTATCAGAATTTAGGAAGATTGGAGAAACTTAATTTTTCACCCAAAAAAAAAACGCAAGGGGTACCACTGTCGTTTTTTTTTTCGGGCCGAATTTTTGAGTTTCGATATCTCAGCTGTGGAAGGGGCTAGAGCCTCCATTTTTGCACTCAGGTCTAAGTCTCATGGCCCTCTATCAGAATTTAGGAAGATTGGAGAAACTTAATTTTTCACCCAAAAAAAAAACGCAAGGGGTACCACTGTCGTTTTTTTTTTCGGGCCGAATTTTTGAGTTTCGATATCTCAGCTGTGGAAGGGGCTAGAGCCTCCATTTTTGCACTCAGGTCTAAGTCTCATGGCCCTCTATCAGAATTTGGGAACATTGGAGAAACTTAATTTTTCGCCCCCAAAAAAAAAACGTAAGGGGTACCACTGTCATTTTTTTTCGGGCCGAATTTTTGAGTTTCGATATCTCAGCTCTGGAAGGGACTAGAGCCTCAATTTTTGCACTCAGGTCTAAGTCTCATGGCCCTCTATCAGAATTTGGGAAGATTGGAGAAACTTAATTTTTCGCCCCAAAAAAAAAAACGTAAGGGGTACCACTGTCATTTTTTTTTCGGGCCGAATTTTTGAGTTTCGATATCTCAGCTCTGGAAGGGGCTAGAGCCTCCATTTTTGCACTCAGGTCTAAGTCTCATGGCCCTCTATCAAAATTTCGGAAGATTGGAGAAACTTAATTTTTCGCCCCAAAAAAAAAACGTAAGGGGTACCACTGTCATTTTTTTTTCGGGCCGAATTTTTGAGTTTCGATATCTCAGCTCTGGAAGGGGCTAGAGCCTCCATTTTTGCACTCAGGTCTAAGTCTCATGGCCCTCTATCAGAATTTAGGAAGATTGGAGAAACTTAATTTTTCACCCAAAAAAAAAACACAAGGGGTACCACTGTCGTTTTTTTTTTCGGGCCGAATTTTTGAGTTTCGATATCTCAGCTCTGGAAGGGGCTAGAGCCTCCATTTTTGCACTCAGGTCTAAGTCTCATGGCCCTCTATCAGAATTTGGGAACATTGGAGAAACTTAATTTTTCGCCCCCAAAAAAAAAAAACGTAAGGGGTACCACTGTCATTTTTTTTCGGGCCGAATTTTTGAGTTTGGATATCTCAGCTCTGGAATGGACTAGAGCCTCAATTTTTGCACTCAGGTCTAAGTCTCATGGCCCTCTATCAGAATTTGGGAAGATTGGAGAAACTTAATTTTTCGCCCCAAAAAAAAAACGTAAGGGGTACCACTGTCGTTTTTTTTTCGGGCCGAATTTTTGAGTTTCGATATCTCAGCTCTGGAAGGGGCTAGAGCCTCCATTTTTGCACTCAGGTCTAAGTCTCATGGCCCTCTATCAGAATTTGGGAAGATTGGAGAAACTTAATTTTTCGCCCCAAAAAAAAAAACGTAAGGGGTACCACTGTCGTTTTTTTTTCGGGCCGAATTTTTGAGTTTCGATATCTCAGCTCTGGAAGGGGCTAGAGCCTCCATTTTTGCACTCAGGTCTAAGTCTCATGGCCCTCTATCAGACTTTGGGAAGATTGGAGAAACTTAATTTTTCGCCCAAAAAAAAAAAGTAAGGGGTACCACTGTTGTTGTTTTTTTCGGGCCGAATTTTTGAGTTTCGATATCTCAGCTCTGGAAGGGGCTAGAGCCTCCATTTTTGCAATCAGGTCTAAGTCTCATGGCCCTCTATCAGAATCCAGAGTTTTGGGAAGATTGGAGAAACTTAATTTTTCGCCCCCCCAAAAAAACGTAAGGGGTACCACTGTCGTTTTATTTTTGGGCCGAATTTTTGAGTTTCGATATCTCAGCTCTGGAAGGGGCTAGAGCCTCCATTTTTGCACTCAGGTCTAAGTCTCATGGCCCTCTATCAGAATTTGGGAAGATTGGAGAAACTTAATTTTTCGCCCAAAAAAAAAACGTAAGGGGTACCACTGTCGTTTTTTTTTTTCGGGCCGAATTTTTGAGTTTCGATATCTCAGCTCTGGAAGGGGCTAGAGCCTCCATTTTTGCACTCAGGTCTAAGTCTCATGGCCCTCTATCAGAATTTGGGAAGATTGGAGAAACTTAATTTTTCGCCCAAAAAAAAAAACGTAAGGGGTACCACTGTCATTTTTTTTTCGGGCCGAATTTTTGAGTTTCGATATCTCAGCTCTGGAAGGGGCTAGAGCCTCCATTTTTGCACTCAGGTCTAAGTCTCATGGCCCTCTATCAGAATTTGGGAAGATTGGAGAAACTTAATTTTTCGCCCAAAAAAAAAACGTAAGGGGTACCACTGTCGTTTTTTTTTTTCGGGCCGAATTTTTGAGTTTCGATATCTCAGCTCTGGAAGGGGCTTGAGCCTCCATTTTTGCACTCAGGTCTAAGTCTCATGACCCTCTATCAGAATTTGGGAAGATTGGAGAAACTTAATTTTTCGCCCCAAAAAAAAAACGTAAGGGGTACCACTGTCGTTTTTTTTTCGGGCCGAATTTTTGAGTTTCGATATCTCAGCTCTGGAAGGGGCTAGAGCCTCCATTTTTGCACTCAGGTCTAAGTCTCATGGCCCTCTATCAGAATTTGGGAAGATTGGAGAAACTTAAATTTTCGCCCAAAAAAAAACGTAAGGGGTACCACTGTCGTTTTTTTTTCGGGCCGAATTTTTGAGTTTCGATATTTCAGCTCTGGAAGGGGCTAGAGCCTCCATTTTTGCACTCAGGTCTAAGTCTCATGGGCCTCTATCAGAATTTGGGAAGATTGGAGAAACTTAATTTTTCGCCCCAAAAAAAAAACGTAAGGGGTACCACTGTCATTTTTTTTTCGGGCCGAATTTTTGAGTTTCGATATCTCAGCTCTGGAAGGGGCTAGAGCCTCCATTTTTGCACTCAGGTCTAAGTCTCATGGCCCTCTATCAGAATTTGGGAAGATTGGAGAAACTTAATTTTTCGCCCAAAAAAAAAAACGTAAGGGGTACCACTGTCGTTTTTTTTTTCGGGCCGAATTTTTGAGTTTCGATATCTCAGCTCTGGAAGGGGCTAGAGCCTCCATTTTTGCACTCAGGTCTAAGTCTCATGGCCCTCTATCAGAATTTGGGAAGATTGGAGAAACTTAATTTTTCGCCCCAAAAAAAAAAACGTAAGGGGTACCACTGTCATTTTTTTTTTCGGGCCGAATTTTTGAGTTTCGATATCTCAGCTCTGGAAGGGGCTAGAGCCTCCATTTTTGCACTCAGGTCTAAGTCTCATGGCCCTCTATCAGAATTTGGGAAGATTGGAGAAACTTAATTTTTCGCCCCAAAAAAAAAACGTAAGGGGTACCACTGTCGTTTTTTTTTCGGGCAGAATTTTTGAGTTTCGATATCTCAGCTCTGGAAGGGGCTAGAGCCTCCATTTTTGCACTCAGGTCTAAGTCTCATGGCCCTCTATCAGAATTTGGGAAGATTGGAGAAACTTAATTTTTCGCCCAAAAAAAAAAAACGTAAGGGGTACCACTGTCGTTTTTTTTTCGGGCCGAATTTTTGAGTTTCGATATCTCAGCTCTGGAAGGGGCTAGAGCCTCCATTTTTGCACTCAGGTCTAAGTCTCATGGCCCTCTATCAGAATTTGGGAAGATTGGAGAAACTTAATTTTTCGCCCAAAAAAAAAAACGTAAGGGGTACCACTGTCGTTTTTTTTTTCGGGCCGAATTTTTGAGTTTCGATATCTCAGCTCTGGAAGGGGCTAGAGCCTCCATTTTTGCACTCAGGTCTAAGTCTCATGGCCCTCTATCAGAATTTGGGAAGATTGGAGAAACTTAATTTTTCGCCCCAAAAAAAAAAACGTAAGGGGTACCACTGTCATTTTTTTTTTCGGGCCGAATTTTTGAGTTTCGATATCTCAGCTCTGGAAGGGGCTAGAGCCTCCATTTTTGCACTCAGGTCTAAGTCTCATGGCCCTCTATCAGAATTTGGGAAGATTGGAGAAACTTAATTTTTCGCCCCAAAAAAAAACGTAAGGGGTACCACTGTCGTTTTTTTTTCGGGCAGAATTTTTGAGTTTCGATATCTCAGCTCTGGAAGGGGCTAGAGCCTCCATTTTTGCACTCAGGTCTAAGTCTCATGGCCCTCTATCAGAATTTGGGAAGATTGGAGAAACTTAATTTTTCGCCCAAAAAAAAAAAACGTAAGGGGTACCACTGTCGTTTTTTTTTCGGGCCGAATTTTTGAGTTTCGATATCTCAGCTCTGGAAGGGGCTAGAGCCTCCATTTTTGCACTCAGGTCTAAGTCTCATGGCCCTCTATCAGAATTTGGGAGGATTGGAGAAACTTAATTTTTCGCCCAAAAAAAAAACGTAAGGGGTACCACTGTCGTTTTTTTTTCGGGCCGAATTTTTGAGTTTCGATATCTCAGCTCTGGAAGGGGCTAGAGCCTCCATTTTTGCACTCAGGTCTAAGTCTCATGGCCCTCTATCAGAATTTGGGAAGATTGGAGAAACTTAATTTTTCGCCCAAAAAAAAAACGTAAGGGGTACCACTGTCGTTTTTTTTTCGGGCCGAATTTTTGAGTTTCGATATCTCAGCTCTGGAAGGGGCTAGAGCCTCCATTTTTGCACTCAGGTCTAAGTCTCATGGCCCTCTATCAGAATTTGGGAAGATTGGAGAAACTTAATTTTTCGCCCAAAAAAAAAAAACGTAAGGGGTACCACTGTCGTTTTTTTTTCGGGCCGAATTTTTGAGTTTCGATATCTCAGCTCTGGAAGGGGCTAGAGCCTCCATTTTTGCACTCAGGTCTAAGTCTCATGGCCCTCTATCAGAATTTGGGAAGATTGGAGAAACTTAATTTTTCGCCCAAAAAAAAAACGTAAGGGGTACCACTACCATTTTTTTTTTTCGGGCCGAATTTTTGAGTTTCGATATCTCAGCTCTGGAAGGGGCTAGAGCCTCCATTTTTGCACTCAGGTCTAAGTCTCATGGCCCTCTATCAGAATTTGGGAAGATTGGAGAAACTTAATTTTTCGCCCAAAAAAAAAACGTAAGGGGTACCACTGTCGTTTTTTTTTCGGGCCGAATATTTGAGTTTCGATATCTCAGCTCTGGAAGGGGCTAGAGCCTCCATTTTTGCACTCAGGTCTAAGTCTCATGGCCCTCTATCAGAATTTGGGAAGATTGAAAAACTTAATTTTTCGCCCCAAAAAAAAAAACGTAAGGGGTACCACTGTCGTTTTTTTTTCGGGCCGAATTTTTGAGTTTCGATATGTCAGCTCTGGAAGGGGCTAGAGCCTCCATTTTTGCACTCAGGTCTAAGTCTCATGGCCCTCTATCAGAATTTGGGAAGATTGGAGAAACTTAATTTTTCGCCCAAAAAAAAAAACGTAAGGGGTACCACTGTCGTTTTTTTTTTCGGGCCGAATGTTTGAGTTTCGATATCTCAGCTCTGGAAGGGGCTAGAGCCTCCATTTTTGCACTCAGGTCCACGTCTTATGGCCCTCTATCAGAATTTGGGAAGATTGGAGAAACTTAATTTTTCGCCCCCCAAAAAAAAACGTAAGGGGTACCACTGTCGTTTTTTTTTCGGGCCGAATTTTTGAGTTTCGATATCTCAGCTCTGGAAGGGGCTAGAGCCTCCATTTTTGCACTCAGGTCTAAGTCTCATGGCCCTCTATCAGAATTTGGGAAGATTGGAGTAACTTAATTTTTCGCCCCAAAAAAAAAAAACGTAAGGGGTACCACTGTCGTTTTTTTTTCGGGCCGAATTTTTGAGTTTCGATATCTCAGCTCTGGAAGGGGCTAGAGCCTCCATTTTTGCCCTCAGGTCTAAGTCTCATGGCCCTCTATCAGAATTTGGGAAGATTGGAGAAACTTAATTTTTCGCCCAAAAAAAAATGTAAGGGGTACCACTGTCGTTTTTTTTTTCGGGCCGAATTTTTGAGTTTCGATATCTCAGCTCTGGAAGGGGCTAGAGCCTCCATTTTTGCACTCAGGTCTAAGTCTCATGGCCCTCTATCAGACTTTGGGAAGATTGGAGAAACTTAATTTTTCGGCCCAAAAAAAAAAACGTAAGGGGTACCACTGTCGTTTTTTTTTCGGGCCGAATTTTTGAGTTTCGATATCTCAGCTCTGGAAGGGGCTTGAGCCTCCATTTTTGCACTCAGGTCTAAGTCTCATGACCCTCTATCAGAATTTGGGAAGATTGGAGAAACTTAATTTTTCGCCCCAAAAAAAAAACGTAAGGGGTACCACTGTCGTTTTTTTTTCGGGCCGAATTTTTGAGTTTCGATATCTCAGCTCTGGAAGGGGCTAGAGCCTCCATTTTTGCACTCAGGTCTAAGTCTCATGGCCCTCTATCAGAATTTGGGAAGATTGGAGAAACTTAAATTTTCGCCCAAAAAAAAACGTAAGGGGTACCACTGTCGTTTTTTTTTCGGGCCGAATTTTTGAGTTTCGATATTTCAGCTCTGGAAGGGGCTAGAGCCTCCATTTTTGCACTCAGGTCTAAGTCTCATGGGCCTCTATCAGAATTTGGGAAGATTGGAGAAACTTAATTTTTCGCCCCAAAAAAAAAACGTAAGGGGTACCACTGTCATTTTTTTTTCGGGCCGAATTTTTGAGTTTCGATATCTCAGCTCTGGAAGGGGCTAGAGCCTCCATTTTTGCACTCAGGTCTAAGTCTCATGGCCCTCTATCAGAATTTGGGAAGATTGGAGAAAGTTAATTTTTCGCCCAAAAAAAAAAACGTAAGGGGTACCACTGTCGTTTTTTTTTTCGGGCCGAATTTTTGAGTTTCGATATCTCAGCTCTGGAAGGGGCTAGAGCCTCCATTTTTGCACTCAGGTCTAAGTCTCATGGCCCTCTATCAGAATTTGGGAAGATTGGAGAAACTTAATTTTTCGCCCCAAAAAAAAAACGTAAGGGGTACCACTGTCATTTTTTTTTTCGGGCCGAATTTTTGAGTTTCGATATCTCAGCTCTGGAAGGGGCTAGAGCCTCCATTTTTGCACTCAGGTCTAAGTCTCATGGCCCTCTATCAGAATTTGGGAAGATTGGAGAAACTTAATTTTTCGCCCCAAAAAAAAAACGTAAGGGGTACCACTGTCGTTTTTTTTTCGGGCAGAATTTTTGAGTTTCGATATCTCAGCTCTGGAAGGGGCTAGAGCCTCCATTTTTGCACTCAGGTCTAAGTCTCATGGCCCTCTATCAGAATTTGGGAAGATTGGAGAAACTTAATTTTTCGCCCAAAAAAAAAAAACGTAAGGGGTACCACTGTCGTTTTTTTTTCGGGCCGAATTTTTGAGTTTCGATATCTCAGCTCTGGAAGGGGCTAGAGCCTCCATTTTTGCACTCAGGTCTAAGTCTCATGGCCCTCTATCAGAATTTGGGAGGATTGGAGAAACTTAATTTTTCGCCCCCCCAAAAAAACGTATGGGGTACCACTGTCGTTTTATTTTTGGGCCGAATTTTTGAGTTTCGATATCTCAGCTCTGGAAGGGGCTAGAGCCTCCATTTTTGCACTCAGGTCTAAGTCTCATGGCCCTCTATCAGAATTTGGGAAGATTGGAGAAACTTAATTTTTCGCCCAAAAAAAAAACGTAAGGGGTACCACTGTCGTTTTTTTTTTCGGGCCGAATTTTTGAGTTTCGATATCTCAGCTCTGGAAGGGGCTAGAGCCTCCATTTTTGCACTCAGGTCTAAGTCTCATGGCCCTCTATCAGAATTTGGGAAGATTGGAGAAACTTAATTTTTCGCCCAAAAAAAAAAACGTAAGGGGTACCACTGTCATTTTTTTTTCGGGCCGAATTTTTGAGTTTCGATATCTCAGCTCTGGAAGGGGCTAGAGCCTCCATTTTTGCACTCAGGTCTAAGTCTCATGGCCCTCTATCAGAATTTGGGAAGATTGGAGAAACTTAATTTTTCGCCCAAAAAAAAAAAACGTAAGGGGTACCACTGTCGTTTTTTTTTTCGGGCCGAATTTTTGAGTTTCGATATCTCAGCTCTGGAAGGGGCTTGAGCCTCCATTTTTGCACTCAGGTCTAAGTCTCATGACCCTCTATCAGAATTTGGGAAGATTGGAGAAACTTAATTTTTCGCCCCAAAAAAAAAAACGTAAGGGGTACCACTGTCGTTTTTTTTTCGGGCCGAATTTTTGAGTTTCGATATCTCAGCTCTGGAAGGGGCTAGAGCCTCCATTTTTGCACTCAGGTCTAAGTCTCATGGCCCTCTATCAGAATTTGGGAAGATTGGAGAAACTTAAATTTTCGCCCAAAAAAAAACGTAAGGGGTACCACTGTCGTTTTTTTTTTCGGGCCGAATTTTTGAGTTTCGATATTTCAGCTCTGGAAGGGGCTAGAGCCTCCATTTTTGCACTCAAGTCTAAGTCTCATGGGCCTCTATCAGAATTTGGGAAGATTGGAGAAACTTAATTTTTCGCCCCAAAAAAAAAACGTAAGGGGTACCACTGTCATTTTTTTTTCGGGCCGAATTTTTGAGTTTCGATATCTCAGCTCTGGAAGGGGCTAGAGCCTCCATTTTTGCACTCAGGTCTAAGTCTCATGGCCCTCTATCAGAATTTGGGAAGATTGGAGAAACTTAATTTTTCGCCCAAAAAAAAAAACGTAAGGGGTACCACTGTCGTTTTTTTTTTCGGGCCGAATTTTTGAGTTTCGATATCTCAGCTCTGGAAGGGGCTAGAGCCTCCATTTTTGCACTCAGGTCTAAGTCTCATGGCCCTCTATCAGAATTTGGGAAGATTGGAGAAACTTAATTTTTCGCCCCAAAAAAAAAAACGTAAGGGGTACCACTGTCATTTTTTTTTTCGGGCCGAATTTTTGAGTTTCGATATCTCAGCTCTGGAAGGGGCTAGAGCCTCCATTTTTGCACTCAGGTCTAAGTCTCATGGCCCTCTATCAGAATTTGGGAAGATTGGAGAAACTTAATTTTTCGCCCCAAAAAAAAAACGTAAGGGGTACCACTGTCGTTTTTTTTTCGGGCAGAATTTTTGAGTTTCGATATCTCAGCTCTGGAAGGGGCTAGAGCCTCCATTTTTGCACTCAGGTCTAAGTCTCATGGCCCTCTATCAGAATTTGGGAAGATTGGAGAAACTTAATTTTTCGCCCAAAAAAAAAAAACGTAAGGGGTACCACTGTCGTTTTTTTTTCGGGCCGAATTTTTGAGTTTCGATATCTCAGCTCTGGAAGGGGCTAGAGCCTCCATTTTTGCACTCAGGTCTAAGTCTCATGGCCCTCTATCAGAATTTGGGAAGATTGGAGAAACTTAATTTTTCGCCCAAAAAAAAAACGTAAGGGGTACCACTGTCGTTTTTTTTTCGGGCCGAATTTTTGAGTTTCGATATCTCAGCTCTGGAAGGGGCTAGAGCCTCCATTTTTGCACTCAGGTCTAAGTCTCATGGCCCTCTATCAGAATTTGGGAAGATTGGAGAAACTTAATTTTTCGCCCAAAAAAAAAAAACGTAAGGGGTACCACTGTCGTTTTTTTTTCGGGCCGAATTTTTGAGTTTCGATATCTCAGCTCTGGAAGGGGCTAGAGCCTCCATTTTTGCACTCAGGTCTAAGTCTCATGGCCCTCTATCAGAATTTGGGAAGATTGGAGAAACTTAATTTTTCGCCCAAAAAAAAAACGTAAGGGGTACCACTACCATTTTTTTTTTCGGGCCGAATTTTTGAGTTTCGATATCTCAGCTCTGGAAGGGGCTAGAGCCTCCATTTTTGCACTCAGGTCTAAGTCTCATGGCCCTCTATCAGAATTTGGGAAGATTGGAGAAACTTAATTTTTCGCCCAAAAAAAAAACGTAAGGGGTACCACTGTCGTTTTTTTTTCGGGCCGAATATTTGAGTTTCGATATCTCAGCTCTGGAAGGGGCTAGAGCCTCCATTTTTGCACTCAGGTCTAAGTCTCATGGCCCTCTATCAGAATTTGGGAAGATTGAAAAACTTAATTTTTCGCCCCAAAAAAAAAAACGTAAGGGGTACCACTGTCGTTTTTTTTTCGGGCCGAATTTTTGAGTTTCGATATGTCAGCTCTGGAAGGGGCTAGAGCCTCCATTTTTGCACTCAGGTCTAAGTCTCATGGCCCTCTATCAGAATTTGGGAAGATTGGAGAAACTTAATTTTTCGCCCAAAAAAAAAAACGTAAGGGGTACCACTGTCGTTTTTTTTTTCGGGCCGAATGTTTGAGTTTCGATATCTCAGCTCTGGAAGGGGCTAGAGCCTCCATTTTTGCACTCAGGTCCACGTCTTATGGCCCTCTATCAGAATTTGGGAAGATTGGAGAAACTTAATTTTTCGCCCCCCAAAAAAAAACGTAAGGGGTACCACTGTCGTTTTTTTTTCGGGCCGAATTTTTGAGTTTCGATATCTCAGCTCTGGAAGGGGCTAGAGCCTCCATTTTTGCACTCAGGTCTAAGTCTCATGGCCCTCTATCAGAATTTGGGAAGATTGGAGTAACTTAATTTTTCGCCCCAAAAAAAAAAACGTAAGGGGTACCACTGTCGTTTTTTTTTCGGGCCGAATTTTTGAGTTTCGATATCTCAGCTCTGGAAGGGGCTAGAGCCTCCATTTTTGCCCTCAGGTCTAAGTCTCATGGCCCTCTATCAGAATTTGGGAAGATTGGAGAAACTTAATTTTTCGCCCAAAAAAAAACGTAAGGGGTACCACTGTCGTTTTTTTTTTCGGGCCGAATTTTTGAGTTTCGATATCTCAGCTCTGGAAGGGGCTAGAGCCTCCATTTTTGCACTCAGGTCTAAGTCTCATGGCCCTCTATCAGACTTTGGGAAGATTGGAGAAACTTAATTTTTCGGCCCAAAAAAAAAAACGTAAGGGGTACCACTGTCGTTTTTTTTTCGGGCCGAATTTTTGAGTTTCGATATCTCAGCTCTGGAAGGGGCTTGAGCCTCCATTTTTGCACTCAGGTCTAAGTCTCATGACCCTCTATCAGAATTTGGGAAGATTGGAGAAACTTAATTTTTCGCCCCAAAAAAAAAACGTAAGGGGTACCACTGTCGTTTTTTTTTCGGGCCGAATTTTTGAGTTTCGATATCTCAGCTCTGGAAGGGGCTAGAGCCTCCATTTTTGCACTCAGGTCTAAGTCTCATGGCCCTCTATCAGAATTTGGGAAGATTGGAGAAACTTAAATTTTCGCCCAAAAAAAAACGTAAGGGGTACCACTGTCGTTTTTTTTTCGGGCCGAATTTTTGAGTTTCGATATTTCAGCTCTGGAAGGGGCTAGAGCCTCCATTTTTGCACTCAGGTCTAAGTCTCATGGGCCTCTATCAGAATTTGGGAAGATTGGAGAAACTTAATTTTTCGCCCCAAAAAAAAAACGTAAGGGGTACCACTGTCATTTTTTTTTCGGTCCGAATTTTTGAGTTTCGATATCTCAGCTCTGGAAGGGGCTAGAGCCTCCATTTTTGCACTCAGGTCTAAGTCTCATGGCCCTCTATCAGAATTTGGGAAGATTGGAGAAACTTAATTTTTCGCCCAAAAAAAAAAACGTAAGGGGTACCACTGTCGTTTTTTTTTTCGGGCCGAATTTTTGAGTTTCGATATCTCAGCTCTGGAAGGGGCTAGAGCCTCCATTTTTGCACTCAGGTCTAAGTCTCATGGCCCTCTATCAGAATTTGGGAAGATTGGAGAAACTTAATTTTTCGCCCCAAAAAAAAAAACGTAAGGGGTACCACTGTCATTTTTTTTTTCGGGCCGAATTTTTGAGTTTCGATATCTCAGCTCTGGAAGGGGCTAGAGCCTCCATTTTTGCACTCAGGTCTAAGTCTCATGGCCCTCTATCAGAATTTGGGAAGATTGGAGAAACTTAATTTTTCGCCCAAAAAAAAAAAACGTAAGGGGTACCACTGTCGTTTTTTTTTCGGGCAGAATTTTTGAGTTTCGATATCTCAGCTCTGGAAGGGGCTAGAGCCTCCATTTTTGCACTCAGGTCTAAGTCTCATGGCCCTCTATCAGAATTTGGGAAGATTGGAGAAACTTAATTTTTCGCCCAAAAAAAAAAAACGTAAGGGGTACCACTGTCGTTTTTTTTTCGGGCCGAATTTTTGAGTTTCGATATCTCAGCTCTGGAAGGGGCTAGAGCCTCCATTTTTGCACTCAGGTCTAAGTCTCATGGCCCTCTATCAGAATTTGGGAGGATTGGAGAAACTTAATTTTTCGCCCAAAAAAAAAACGTAAGGGGTACCACTGTCGTTTTTTTTTCGGGCCGAATTTTTGAGTTTCGATATCTCAGCTCTGGAAGGGGCTAGAGCCTCCATTTTTGCACTCAGGTCTAAGTCTCATGGCCCTCTATCAGAATTTGGGAAGATTGGAGAAACTTAATTTTTCGCCCAAAAAAAAAACGTAAGGGGTACCACTGTCGTTTTTTTTTCGGGCCGAATTTTTGAGTTTCGATATCTCAGCTCTGGAAGGGGCTAGAGCCTCCATTTTTGCACTCAGGTCTAAGTCTCATGGCCCTCTATCAGAATTTGGGAAGATTGGAGAAACTTAATTTTTCGCCCAAAAAAAAAAAACGTAAGGGGTACCACTGTCGTTTTTTTTTCGGGCCGAATTTTTGAGTTTCGATATCTCAGCTCTGGAAGGGGCTAGAGCCTCCATTTTTGCACTCAGGTCTAAGTCTCATGGCCCTCTATCAGAATTTGGGAAGATTGGAGAAACTTAATTTTTCGCCCAAAAAAAAAACGTAAGGGGTACCACTACCATTTTTTTTTTCGGGCCGAATTTTTGAGTTTCGATATCTCAGCTCTGGAAGGGGCTAGAGCCTCCATTTTTGCACTCAGGTCTAAGTCTCATGGCCCTCTATCAGAATTTGGGAAGATTGGAGAAACTTAATTTTTCGCCCAAAAAAAAAACGTAAGGGGTACCACTGTCGTTTTTTTTTCGGGCCGAATATTTGAGTTTCGATATCTCAGCTCTGGAAGGGGCTAGAGCCTCCATTTTTGCACTCAGGTCTAAGTCTCATGGCCCTCTATCAGAATTTGGGAAGATTGAAAAACTTAATTTTTCGCCCCAAAAAAAAAAACGTAAGGGGTACCACTGTCGTTTTTTTTTCGGGCCGAATTTTTGAGTTTCGATATGTCAGCTCTGGAAGGGGCTAGAGCCTCCATTTTTGCACTCAGGTCTAAGTCTCATGGCCCTCTATCAGAATTTGGGAAGATTGGAGAAACTTAATTTTTCGCCCAAAAAAAAAAACGTAAGGGGTACCACTGTCGTTTTTTTTTTCGGGCCGAATGTTTGAGTTTCGATATCTCAGCTCTGGAAGGGGCTAGAGCCTCCATTTTTGCACTCAGGTCCACGTCTTATGGCCCTCTATCAGAATTTGGGAAGATTGGAGAAACTTAATTTTTCGCCCCCCAAAAAAAAACGTAAGGGGTACCACTGTCGTTTTTTTTTCGGGCCGAATTTTTGAGTTTCGATATCTCAGCTCTGGAAGGGGCTAGAGCCTCCATTTTTGCACTCAGGTCTAAGTCTCATGGCCCTCTATCAGAATTTGGGAAGATTGGAGTAACTTAATTTTTCGCCCCAAAAAAAAAAACGTAAGGGGTACCACTGTCGTTTTTTTTTCGGGCCGAATTTTTGAGTTTCGATATCTCAGCTCTGGAAGGGGCTAGAGCCTCCATTTTTGCCCTCAGGTCTAAGTCTCATGGCCCTCTATCAGAATTTGGGAAGATTGGAGAAACTTAATTTTTCGCCCAAAAAAAAACGTAAGGGGTACCACTGTCGTTTTTTTTTTCGGGCCGAATTTTTGAGTTTCGATATCTCAGCTCTGGAAGGGGCTAGAGCCTCCATTTTTGCACTCAGGTCTAAGTCTCATGGCCCTCTATCAGACTTTGGGAAGATTGGAGAAACTTAATTTTTCGCCCCAAAAAAAAAAACGTAAGGGGTACCACTGTCGTTTTTTTTTCGGGCCGAATTTTTGAGTTTCGATATCTCAGCTCTGGAAGGGGCTAGAGCCTCCATTTTTGCACTCAGGTCTAAGTCTCATGGCCCTCTATCAGAATTTGGGAAGATTGGAGAAACTTAATTTTTCGCCCAAAAAAAAAAAAAACGTAAGGGGTACCACTGTCATTTTTTTTTTCGGGCCGAATTTTTGAGTTTCGATATCTCAGCTCTGGAAGGGGCTAGAGCCTCCATTTTTGCACTCAGGTCTAAGTCTCATGGCCCTCTATCAGAATTTGGGAAGATTGGAGAAACTTAATTTTTCGCCCAAAAAAAAAACGTAAGGGGTACCACTGTCGTTTTTTTTTCGGGCCGAATTTTTGAGTTTCGATATCTCAGCTCTGGAAGGGGCTAGAGCCTCCATTTTTGCACTCAGGTCTAAGTCTCATGGCCCTCTATCAGAATTTGGGAAGATTGGAGAAACTTAATTTTTCGCCCAAAAAAAAAAACGTAAGGGGTACCACTGTCGTTTTTTTTTCGGGCCGAATGTTTGAATTTCGATATCTCAGCTCTGGAAGGGGCTAGAGCCTCCGTTTTTGCACTCAGGTCTAAGTCTCATGGCCCTCTATCAGAATTTGGGAAGATTGGAGAAACTTAATTTTTCGCCCAAAAAAAAAAACGTAAGGGGTACCACTGTCGTTTTTTTTTCGGGCCGAATATTTGAGTTTCGATATCTCAGCTCTGGAAGGGGCTAGAGCCTCCATTTTTGCACTCAGGTCTAAGTCTCATGGCCCTCTATCAGAATTTGGGAAGATTGAAAAACTTAATTTTTCGCCCCAAAAAAAAAAACGTAAGGGGTACCACTGTCGTTTTTTTTTTCGGGCCGAATTTTTGAGTTTCGATATGTCAGCTCTGGAAGGGGCTAGAGCCTCCATTTTTGCACTCAGGTCTAAGTCTCATGGCCCTCTATCAGAATTTGGGAAGATTGGAGAAACTTAATTTTTCGCCCAAAAAAAAAAACGTAAGGGGTACCACTGTCGTTTTTTTTTTCGGGCCGAATGTTTGAGTTTCGATATCTCAGCTCTGGAAGGGGCTAGAGCCTCCATTTTTGCACTCAGGTCCACGTCTTATGGCCCTCTATCAGAATTTGGGAAGATTGGAGAAACTTAATTTTTCGCCCCCCAAAAAAAAACGTAAGGGGTACCACTGTCGTTTTTTTTTCGGGCCGAATTTTTGAGTTTCGATATCTCAGCTCTGGAAGGGGCTAGAGCCTCCATTTTTGCACTCAGGTCTAAGTCTCATGGCCCTCTATCAGAATTTGGGAAGATTGGAGTAACTTAATTTTTCGCCCCAAAAAAAAAAACGTAAGGGGTACCACTGTCGTTTTTTTTTCGGGCCGAATTTTTGAGTTTCGATATCTCAGCTCTGGAAGGGGCTAGAGCCTCCATTTTTGCCCTCAGGTCTAAGTCTCATGGCCCTCTATCAGAATTTGGGAAGATTGGAGAAACTTAATTTTTCGCCCAAAAAAAAACGTAAGGGGTACCACTGTCGTTTTTTTTTTCGGGCCGAATTTTTGAGTTTCGATATCTCAGCTCTGGAAGGGGCTAGAGCCTCCATTTTTGCACTCAGGTCTAAGTCTCATGGCCCTCTATCAGACTTTGGGAAGATTGGAGAAACTTAATTTTTCGCCCCAAAAAAAAAAAACGTAAGGGGTACCACTGTCGTTTTTTTTTCGGGCCGAATTTTTGAGTTTCGATATCTCAGCTCTGGAAGGGGCTAGAGCCTCCATTTTTGCACTCAGGTCTAAGTCTCATGGCCCTCTATCAGAATTTGGGAAGATTGGAGAAACTTAATTTTTCGCCCCAAAAAAAAAACGTAAGGGGTACCACTGTCGTTTTTTTTTCGGGCCGAATTTTTGAGTTTCGATATCTCAGCTCTGGAAGGGGCTAGAGCCTCCATTTTTGCACTCAGGTCTAAGTCTCATGGCCCTCTATCAGAATTTGGGAAGATTGGAGAAACTTAATTTTTCGCCCAAAAAAAAAAAACGTAAGGGGTACCACTGTCATTTTTTTTTTCGGGCCGAATTTTTGAGTTTCGATATCTCAGCTCTGGAAGGGGCTAGAGCCTCCATTTTTGCACTCAGGTCTAAGTCTCATGGCCCTCTATCAGAATTTGGGAAGATTGGAGAAACTTAATTTTTCGCCCAAAAAAAAAACGTAAGGGGTACCACTGTCGTTTTTTTTTCGGGCCGAATTTTTGAGTTTCGATATCTCAGCTCTGGAAGGGGCTAGAGCCTCCATTTTTGCACTCAGGTCTAAGTCTCATGGCCCTCTATCAGAATTTGGGAAGATTGGAGAAACTTAATTTTTCGCCCAAAAAAAAAAACGTAAGGGGTACCACTGTCGTTTTTTTTTCGGGCCGAATGTTTGAGTTTCGATATCTCAGCTCTGGAAGGGGCTAGAGCCTCCGTTTTTGCACTCAGGTCTAAGTCTCATGGCCCTCTATCAGAATTTGGGAAGATTGGAGAAACTTAATTTTTCGCCCCAAAAAAAAAACGTAAGGGGTACCACTGTCGTTTTTTTTTCGGGCAGAATTTTTGAGTTTCGATATCTCAGCTCTGGAAGGGGCTAGAGCCTCCATTTTTGCACTCAGGTCTGAGTCTCATGGCCCTCTATCAGAATCCAGAGTTTTGGGAAGATTGGAGAAACTTAATTTTTCGCCCCAAAAAAAAAACGTAAGGGGTACCACTGTCGTTTTTTTTTCGGGCCGAATTTTTGAGTTTTGATATCTCAGCTCTGGAAGGGGCTAGAGCCTCCATTTTTGCACTCAGGTCTAAGTATCATGGCCCTCTATCAGAATCCAGAGTTTTGGGAAGATTGGAGAAACTTAATTTTTAGCCCCAAAAAAAAAAACGTAAGGGGTACCACTGTCGTTTTTTTTTCGGGCCGAATTTTTGAGTTTCGATATCTCAGCTCTGGAAGGGGCTAGAGCCTCCATTTTTGCACTCAGGTCTAAGTCTCATGGCCCTCTATCAGAATTTGGGAAGATTGGAGAAACTTAATTTTTCGCCCAAAAAAAAACGTAAGGGGTACCACTGTCGTTTTTTTTTCGGGCCGAATTTTTGAGTTTCGATATCTCAGCTCTGGAAGGGGCTAGAGCCTCCATTTTTGCACTCAGGTCTAAGTCTCATGGCCCTCTATCAGACTTTGGGAAGATTGGAGAAACTTAATTTTTCGCCCAAAAAAAAACGTAAGGGGTACCACTGTTGTTGTTTTTTTCGGGTCGAATTTTTGAGTTTCGATATCTCAGCTCTGGAAGGGGCTAGAGCCTCAATTTTTGCACTCAGGTCTTAGTCTCATGGCCCTCTATCAGAATTTGGGAAGATTGGAGAAACTTAATTTTTCGCCCAAAAAAAAAACATAAGGGGTACCACTGTCGTTTTTTTTTCGGGCCGAATTTTTGAGTTTCGATATCTCAGCTCTGGAAGGGGCTAGAGCCTCCATTTTTGCACTCAGGTCTAAGTCTCATGGCCCTCTATCAGAATTTGGGAAGATTGGAGAAACTTAATTTTTCGCCCAAAAAAAAAACGTAAGGGGTACCACTGTCGTTTTTTTTTCGGGCCGAATTTTTGAGTTTCGATATCTCAGCTCTGGAAGGGGCTAGAGCCTCCATTTTTGCACTCAGGTCCACGTCTTATGGCCCTCTATCAGAATTTGGGAAGATTGGAGAAACTTAATTTTTCGCCCCCCCAAAAAAAACGTAAGGGGTACCACTGTCGTTTTTTTTTCGGGCCGAATTTTTGAGTTTCGATATCTCAGCTCTGGAAGGGGCTAGAGCCTCCATTTTTGCACTCAGGTCTAAGTCTCATGGCCCTCTATCAGAATTTGGGAAGATTGGAGAAACTTAATTTTTCGCCCCAAAAAAAAAACGTAAGGGGTACCACTGTCGTTTTTTTTTCGGGCAGAATTTTTGAGTTTCGATATCTCAGCTCTGGAAGGGGCTAGAGCCTCCATTTTTGCACTCAGGTCTAAGTCTCATGGCCCTCTATCAGAATTTGGGAAGATTGGAGAAACTTAATTTTTCGCCCAAAAAAAAAAACGTAAGGGGTACCACTGTCGTTTTTTTTTCGGGCCAAATTTTTGAGTTTCGATATCTCAGCTCAGGGCCATGAGACTTAGACCTGAGTGCAAAAATGGAGACTCTAGCCCCTTCCAGAGCTGAGATATCGAAACTCAAAAATTCGGCCCGAAAAAAAAACGACAGTGGTACCCCTTACGTTTTTTTTTTGGGCGAAAAATTAAGTTTCTCCAATCCTCCCAAATTCTGATAGAGGGCCATGAGACTTAGACCTGAGTGCAAAAATGGAGGCTCTAGCCCCTTCCAGAGCTGAGATATCGAAACTCAAAAATTCGGCCCGAAAAAAAAAACGACAGTGGTACCCCTTACGTTTTTTTTTTTTGGGCGAAAAATTAAGTTTCTCCAATCTTCCCAAATTCTGATAGAGGGCCATGAGACTTAGACCTGAGTGCAAAAATGGAGGCTCTAGCCCCTTCCAGAGCTGAGATATCGAAACTCAAAAATTCGGCCCGAAAAAAAAAACGACAGTGGTACCCCTTACGTTTTTTTTTTGGGCGAAAAATTAAGTTTCTCCAATCTTCCCAAATTCTGATAGAGGGCCATGAGACTTAGACCTGAGTGCAAAAATGGAGGCTCTAGCCCCTTCCAGAGCTGAGATATCGAAACTCAAAAATTCGGCCCGAACAAAAAAAACGACAGTGGTACCCCTTACGTTTTTTTTTTGGGCGAAAAATTAAGTTTCTCCAATCCTCCCAAATTCTGATAGAGGGCCATGAGACTTAGACCTGAATGCAAAAATGGAGGCTCTAGCCCCTTCCAGAGCTGAGATATCGAAACTCAAAAATTCGGCCCGAAAAAAAAACGACAGTGGTACCCCTTATGTTTTTTTTTTGGGCGAAAAATTAAGTTTCTCCAATCTTCCCAAATTCTGATAGAGGGCCATGAGACTAAGACCTGAGTGCAAAAATTGAGGCTCTAGCCCCTTCCAGAGCTGAGATATCGAAACTCAAAAATTCGACCCGAAAAAAAAAAACGACAGTGGTACCCCTTACGTTTTTTTTTGGGCGAAAAATTAAGTTTCTCCAATCTTCCCAAATTCTGATAGAGGGCCATGAGACTTAGACCTGAGTGCAAAAATGGAGGCTCTAGCCCCTTCCAGAGCTGAGATATCGAAACTCAAAAATTCAGCCCGAAAAAAAAACGACAGTGGTACCCCTTATGTTTTTTTTTTGGGCGAAAAAATAAGTTTCTCCAATCTTCCCAAATTCTGATAGAGGGCCATGAGACTAAGACCTGAGTGCAAAAATGGAGGCTCTAGCCCCTTCCAGAGCTGAGATATCGAAACTCAAAAATTCGACCCGAAAAAAAAAACGACAGTGGTACCCCTTACGTTTTTTTTTGGGCGAAAAATTAAGTTTCTCCAATCTTCCCAAATTCTGATAGAGGGCCATGAGACTTAGACCTGAGTGCAAAAATGGAGGCTCTAGCCCCTTCCAGAGCTGAGATATCGAAACTCAAAAATTCGGCCCGAAAAAAAAACGACAGTGGTACCCCTTACGTTTTTTTTTTTGGGCGAAAAATTAAGTTTCTCCAATCTTCCCAAATTCTGATAGAGGGCCATGAGACTTAGACCTGAGTGCAAAAATGGAGGCTCTAGCCCCTTCCAGAGCTGAGATATCGAAACTCAAAAATTCGGCCCGAAAAAAAAACGACAGTGGTACCCCTTACGTTTTTTTTTTGGGGCGAAAAATTAAGTTTCTCCAATCTTCCCAAAACTCTGGATTCTGATAGAGGGCCATGAGACTCAGACCTGAGTGCAAAAATGGAGGCTCTAGCCCCTTCCAGAGCTGAGATATCGAAACTCAAAAATTCTGCCCGAAAAAAAAACGACAGTGGTACCCCTTACGTTTTTTTTTTGGGGCGAAAAATTAAGTTTCTCCAATCTTCCCAAATTCTGATAGAGGGCCATGAGACTTAGACCTGAGTGCAAAAATGGAGGCTCTAGCCCCTTCCAGAGCTGAGATATCGAAACTCAAAAATTCGGCCCGAAAAAAAAACGACAGTGGTACCCCTTACGTTTTTTTTGGGGGGGCGAAAAATTAAGTTTCTCCAATCTTCCCAAATTCTGATAGAGGGCCATAAGACGTGGACCTGAGTGCAAAAATGGAGGCTCTAGCCCCTTCCAGAGCTGAGATATCGAAACTCAAAAATTCGGCCCGAAAAAAAAACGACAGTGGTACCCCTTACGTTTTTTTTTTGGGCGAAAAATTAAGTTTCTCCAATCTTCCCAAATTCTGATAGAGGGCCATGAGACTTAGACCTGAGTGCAAAAATGGAGGCTCTAGCCCCTTCCAGAGCTGAGATATCGAAACTCAAAAATTCGGCCCGAAAAAAAAACGACAGTGGTACCCCTTACGTTTTTTTTTGGGCGAAAAATTAAGTTTCTCCAATCTTCCCAAATTCTGATAGAGGGCCATGAGACTTAGACCTGAGTGCAAAAATGGAGGCTCTAGCCCCTTCCAGAGCTGAGATATCGAAACTCAAAAATTCGGCCCGAAAAAAAAAAGACAGTGGTACCCCTTACGTTTTTTTTTTTTTGGGCGAAAAATTAAGTTTCTCCAATCTTCCCAAATTCTGATAGAGGGCCATGAGACTTAGACCTGAGTGCAAAAATGGAGGCTCTAGCCCCTTCCAGAGCTGAGATATCGAAACTCAAAAATTCGGCCCGAAAAAAAAAACGACAGTGGTACCCCTTACGTTTTTTTTTTTGGGCGAAAAATTAAGTTTCTCCAATCTTCCCAAATTCTGATAGAGGGCCATGAGACTTAGACCTGAGTGCAAAAATGGAGGCTCTAGCCCCTTCCAGAGCTGAGATATCGAAACTCAAAAATTCGGCCCGAAAAAAAAACGACAGTGGTACCCCTTATGTTTTTTTTTTGGGCGAAAAATTACGTTTCTCCAATCTTCCCAAATTCTGATAGAGGGCCATGAGACTAAGACCTGAGTGCAAAAATGGAGGCTCTAGCCCCTTCCAGAGCTGAGATATCGAAACTCAAAAATTCGGCCCGAAAAAAAAACGACAGTGGTACCCCTTACGTTTTTTTTTTTGGGCGAAAAATTAAGTTTCTCCAATCTTCCCAAATTCTGATAGAGGGCAATGAGACTTAGACCTGAGTGCAAAAATGGAGGCTCTAGCCCCTTCCAGAGCTGAGATATCGAAACTCAAAAATTCGGCCCGAAAAAAAAACGACAGTGGTACCCCTTACGTTTTTTTTTTTGGGGCTAAAAATTAAGTTTCTCCAATCTTCCCAAAACTCTGGATTCTGATAGAGGGCCATGAGACTTAGACCTGAGTGCATAAATGGAGGCTCTAACCCCTTCCAGAGCTGAGATATCGAAACTCAAAAATTCGGCCCGAAAAAAAAAACGACAGTGGTACCCCTTACGTTTTTTTTTTGGGGCGAAAAATTAAGTTTCTCCAATCTTCCCAAAACTCTGGATTCTGATAGAGGGCCATGAGACTCAGACCTGAGTGCAAAAATGGAGGCTCTAGCCCCTTCCAGAGCTGAGATATCGAAACTCAAAAATTCTGCCCGAAAAAAAAACGACAGTGGTACCCCTTACGTTTTTTTTTTGGGCGAAAAATTAAGTTTCTCCAATCTTCCCAAATTCTGATAGAGGGCCATGAGACTTAGACCTGAGTGCAAAAATGGAGGCTCTAGCCCCTTCCAGAGCTGAGATATCGAAACTCAAAAATTCGGCCCGAAAAAAAACGACAGTGGTACCCCTTACGTTTTTTTTTTTTTTGGGCGAAAAATTAAGTTTCTCCAATCTTCCCAAATTCTGATAGAGGGCCATGAGACTTAGACCTGAGTGCAAAAATGGAGGCTCTAGCCCCTTCCAGAGCTGAGATATCGAAACTCAAAAATTCGGCCCGAAAAAAAAACGACAGTGGTACCCCTTACGTTTTTTTTTGGGCGAAAAATTAAGTTTCTCCAATCTTCCCAAATTCTGATAGAGGGCCATGAGACTTAGACCTGAGTGCAAAAATGGAGGCTCTAGACCCTTCCAGAGCTGAGATATCGAAACTCAAAAATTCTGCCCGAAAAAAAAACGACAGTGGTACCCCTTATGTTTTTTTTTTTGGGCGAAAAATTAAGTTTCTCCAATCTTCCCAAATTCTGATAGAGGGCCATGAGACTAAGACCTGAGTGCAAAAATTGAGGCTCTAGCCCCTTCCAGAGCTGAGATATCGAAACTCAAAAATTCGGCCCGAAAAAAAAACGACAGTGGTACCCCTTACGTTTTTTTTTGGGCGAAAAATTAAGTTTCTCCAATCTTCCCAAAGTCTGATAGAGGGCCATGAGACTTAGACCTGAGTGCAAAAATGGAGGCTCTAGCCCCTTCCAGAGCTGAGATATCGAAACTCAAAAATTCGGCCCCGAAAAAAAAACGACAGTGGTACCCCTTACGTTTTTTTTTTGGGCGAAAAATTAAGTTTCTCCAATCTTCCCAAATTCTGATAGAGGGCCATGAGACTTAGACCTGAGTGCAAAAATGGAGGCTCTAGCCCCTTCCAGAGCTGAGATATCGAAACTCAAAAATTCGGCCCGAAAAAAAAACGACAGTGGTACCCCTTACGTTTTTTTTTTTGGGCGAAAAATTAAGTTTCTCCAATCTTCCCAAATTCTGATAGAGGGCCATGAGACTTAGACCTGAGTGCAAAAATGGAGGCTCTAGCCCCTTCCAGAGCTGAGATATCGAAACTCAAAAATTCGGCCCGAAAAAAAAACGACAGTGGTACCCCTTACGTTTTTTTTTTGGGGCGAAAAATTAAGTTTCTCCAATCTTCCCAAAACTCTGGATTCTGATAGAGGGCCATGAGACTCAGACCTGAGTGCAAAAATGGAGGCTCTAGCCCCTTCCAGAGCTGAGATATCGAAACTCAAAAATTCGACCCGAAAAAAAAACGACAGTGGTACCCCTTACGTTTTTTTTTGGGCGAAAAATTAAGTTTCTCCAATCTTCCCAAAGTCTGATAGAGGGCCATGAGACTTAGACCTGAGTGCAAAAATGGAGGCTCTAGCCCCTTCCAGAGCTGAGATATCGAAACTCAAAAATTCGTCCCGAAAAAAAAACGACAGTGGTACCCCTTACGTTTTTTTTTTGGGCGAAAAATTAAGTTTCTCCAATCTTCCCAAATTCTGATAGAGGGCCATGAGACTTAGACCTGAGTGCAAAAATGGAGGCTCTAGCCCCTTCCAGAGCTGAGATATCGAAACTCAAAAATTCGGCCCGAAAAAAAAACGACAGTGGTACCCCTTACGTTTTTTTTTTGGGGCTAAAAATTAAGTTTCTCCAATCTTCCCAAAACTCTGGATTCTGATAGAGGGCCATGAGACTTAGACCTGAGTGCATAAATGGAGGCTCTAGCCCCTTCCAGAGCTGAGATATCGAAACTCAAAAATTCGGCCCGAAAAAAAAAACGACAGTGGTACCCCTTACGTTTTTTTTTTGGGGCGAAAAATTAAGTTTCTCCAATCTTCCCAAAACTCTGGATTCTGATAGAGGGCCATGAGACTTAGACCTGAGTGCATAAATGGAGGCTCTAGCCCCTTCCAGAGCTGAGATATCGAAACTCAAAAATTCGGCCCGAAAAAAAAACGAAAGTGGTACCCCTTACGGTTTTTTTTTGGGGCGAAAAATTAAGTTTCTCCAATCTTCCCAAATTCTGATAGAGGGCCATGAGACTTAGACCTGAGTGCAAAAATGGAGGCTCTAGCCCCTTCCAGAGCTGAGATATCGAAACTCAAAAATTCGGCCCGAAAAAAAAACGACAGTGGTACCCCTTACGTTTTTTTTTGGGCGAAAAATTAAGTTTCTCCAATCTTCCCAAATTCTGATAGAGGGCCATGAGACTTAGACCTGAGTGCAAAAATGGAGGCTCTAGCCCCTTCCAGAGCTGAGATATCGAAACTCAAAAATTCGGCCCGAAAAAAAAAAGACAGTGGTACCCCTTACGTTTTTTTTTTTTGGGCGAAAAATTAAGTTTCTCCAATCTTCCCAAATTCTGATAGAGGGCCATGAGACTTAGACCTGAGTGCAAAAATGGAGGCTCTAGCCCCTTCCAGAGCTGAGATATCGAAACTCAAAAATTCGGCCCGAAAAAAAAAACGACAGTGGTACCCCTTACGTTTTTTTTTTTGGGCGAAAAATTAAGTTTCTCCAATCTTCCCAAATTCTGATAGAGGGCCATGAGACTTAGACCTGAGTGCAAAAATGGAGGCTCTAGCCCCTTCCAGAGCTGAGATATCGAAACTCAAAAATTCGGCCCGAAAAAAAAACGACAGTGGTACCCCTTATGTTTTTTTTTTGGGCGAAAAATTAAGTTTCTCCAATCTTCCCAAATTCTGATAGAGGGCCATGAGACTAAGACCTGAGTGCAAAAATTGAGGCTCTAGCCCCTTCCAGAGCTGAGATATCGAAACTCAAAAATTCGACCCGAAAAAAAACGACAGTGGTACCCCTTACGTTTTTTTTTTGGGCGAAAAATTAAGTTTCTCCAATCTTCCCAAAGTCTGATAGAGGGCCATGAGACTTAGACCTGAGTGCAAAAATGGAGGCTCTAGCCCCTTCCAGAGCTGAGATATCGAAACTCAAAAATTCGGCCCGAAAAAAAAACGACAGTGGTACCCCTTACGTTTTTTTTTTTGGGCGAAAAATTAAGTTTCTCCAATCTTCCCAAATTCTGATAGAGGGCCATGAGACTTAGACCTGAGTGCAAAAATGGAGGCTCTAGCCCCTTCCAGAGCTGAGATATCGAAACTCAAAAATTCGGCCCGAAAAAAAAACGACAGTGGTACCCCTTACGTTTTTTTTTTGGGGCGAAAAATTAAGTTTCTCCAATCTTCCCAAAACTCTGGATTCTGATAGAGGGCCATGAGACTCAGACCTGAGTGCAAAAATGGAGGCTCTAGCCCCTTCCAGAGCTGAGATATCGAAACTCAAAAATTCGACCCGAAAAAAAAACGACAGTGGTACCCCTTACGTTTTTTTTTGGGCGAAAAATTAAGTTTCTCCAATCTTCCCAAAGTCTGATAGAGGGCCATGAGACTTAGACCTGAGTGCAAAAATGGAGGCTCTAGCCCCTTCCAGAGCTGAGATATCGAAACTCAAAAATTCGTCCCGAAAAAAAAACGACAGTGGTACCCCTTACGTTTTTTTTTTGGGCGAAAAATTAAGTTTCTCCAATCTTCCCAAATTCTGATAGAGGGCCATGAGACTTAGACCTGAGTGCAAAAATGGAGGCTCTAGCCCCTTCCAGAGCTGAGATATCGAAACTCAAAAATTCGGCCCGAAAAAAAAACGACAGTGGTACCCCTTACGTTTTTTTTTTGGGGCTAAAAATTAAGTTTCTCCAATCTTCCCAAAACTCTGGATTCTGATAGAGGGCCATGAGACTTAGACCTGAGTGCATAAATGGAGGCTCTAGCCCCTTCCAGAGCTGAGATATCGAAACTCAAAAATTCGGCCCGAAAAAAAAAACGACAGTGGTACCCCTTACGTTTTTTTTTTGGGGCGAAAAATTAAGTTTCTCCAATCTTCCCAAAACTCTGGATTCTGATAGAGGGCCATGAGACTTAGACCTGAGTGCATAAATGGAGGCTCTAGCCCCTTCCAGAGCTGAGATATCGAAACTCAAAAATTCGGCCCGAAAAAAAAACGAAAGTGGTACCCCTTACGGTTTTTTTTTGGGGCGAAAAATTAAGTTTCTCCAATCTTCCCAAATTCTGATAGAGGGCCATGAGACTTAGACCTGAGTGCAAAAATGGAGGCTCTAGCCCCTTCCAGAGCTGAGATATCGAAACTCAAAAATTCGGCCCGAAAAAAAAACGACAGTGGTACCCCTTACGTTTTTTTTTGGGCGAAAAATTAAGTTTCTCCAATCTTCCCAAATTCTGATAGAGGGCCATGAGACTTAGACCTGAGTGCAAAAATGGAGGCTCTAGCCCCTTCCAGAGCTGAGATATCGAAACTCAAAAATTCGGCCCGAAAAAAAAAAGACAGTGGTACCCCTTACGTTTTTTTTTTTTGGGCGAAAAATTAAGTTTCTCCAATCTTCCCAAATTCTGATAGAGGGCCATGAGACTTAGACCTGAGTGCAAAAATGGAGGCTCTAGCCCCTTCCAGAGCTGAGATATCGAAACTCAAAAATTCGGCCCGAAAAAAAAAACGACAGTGGTACCCCTTACGTTTTTTTTTTTGGGCGAAAAATTAAGTTTCTCCAATCTTCCCAAATTCTGATAGAGGGCCATGAGACTTAGACCTGAGTGCAAAAATGGAGGCTCTAGCCCCTTCCAGAGCTGAGATATCGAAACTCAAAAATTCGGCCCGAAAAAAAAACGACAGTGGTACCCCTTATGTTTTTTTTTTGGGCGAAAAATTAAGTTTCTCCAATCTTCCCAAATTCTGATAGAGGGCCATGAGACTAAGACCTGAGTGCAAAAATTGAGGCTCTAGCCCCTTCCAGAGCTGAGATATCGAAACTCAAAAATTCGACCCGAAAAAAAACGACAGTGGTACCCCTTACGTTTTTTTTTTGGGCGAAAAATTAAGTTTCTCCAATCTTCCCAAAGTCTGATAGAGGGCCATGAGACTTAGACCTGAGTGCAAAAATGGAGGCTCTAGCCCCTTCCAGAGCTGAGATATCGAAACTCAAAAATTCGGCCCGAAAAAAAAACGACAGTGGTACCCCTTACGTTTTTTTTTTTGGCGAAAAATTAAGTTTCTCCAATCTTCCCAAATTCTGATAGAGGGCCATGAGACTTAGACCTGAGTGCAAAAATGGAGGCTCTAGCCCCTTCCAGAGCTGAGATATCGAAACTCAAAAATTCGGCCCGAAAAAAAAACGACAGTGGTACCCCTTACGTTTTTTTTTTTGGGGCTAAAAATTAAGTTTCTCCAATCTTCCCAAAACTCTGGATTCTGATAGAGGGCCATGAGACTTAGACCTGAGTGCATAAATGGAGGCTCTAACCCCTTCCAGAGCTGAGATATCGAAACTCAAAAATTCGGCCCGAAAAAAAAAACGACAGTGGTACCCCTTACGTTTTTTTTTTGGGGCGAAAAATTAAGTTTCTCCAATCTTCCCAAAACTCTGGATTCTGATAGAGGGCCATGAGACTCAGACCTGAGTGCAAAAATGGAGGCTCTAGCCCCTTCCAGAGCTGAGATATCGAAACTCAAAAATTCTGCCCGAAAAAAAAACGACAGTGGTACCCCTTACGTTTTTTTTTTGGGCGAAAAATTAAGTTTCTCCAATCTTCCCAAATTCTGATAGAGGGCCATGAGACTTAGACCTGAGTGCAAAAATGGAGGCTCTAGCCCCTTCCAGAGCTGAGATATCGAAACTCAAAAATTCGGCCCGAAAAAAAACGACAGTGGTACCCCTTACGTTTTTTTTTTTTTTGGGCGAAAAATTAAGTTTCTCCAATCTTCCCAAATTCTGATAGAGGGCCATGAGACTTAGACCTGAGTGCAAAAATGGAGGCTCTAGCCCCTTCCAGAGCTGAGATATCGAAACTCAAAAATTCGGCCCGAAAAAAAAACGACAGTGGTACCCCTTACGTTTTTTTTTGGGCGAAAAATTAAGTTTCTCCAATCTTCCCAAATTCTGATAGAGGGCCATGAGACTTAGACCTGAGTGCAAAAATGGAGGCTCTAGACCCTTCCAGAGCTGAGATATCGAAACTCAAAAATTCGGCCCGAAAAAAAAACGACAGTGGTACCCCTTATGTTTTTTTTTTGGGCGAAAAATTAAGTTTCTCCAATCTTCCCAAATTCTGATAGAGGGCCATGAGACTAAGACCTGAGTGCAAAAATTGAGGCTCTAGCCCCTTCCAGAGCTGAGATATCGAAACTCAAAAATTCGACCCGAAAAAAAAACGACAGTGGTACCCCTTACGTTTTTATTTGGGCGAAAAATTAAGTTTCTCCAATCTTCCCAAAGTCTGATAGAGGGCCATGAGACTTAGACCTGAGTGCAAAAATGGAGGCTCTAGCCCCTTCCAGAGCTGAGATATCGAAACTCAAAAATTCGGCCCGAAAAAAAAACGACAGTGGTACCCCTTACGTTTTTTTTTTGGGCGAAAAATTAAGTTTCTCCAATCTTCCCAAATTCTGATAGAGGGCCATGAGACTTAGACCTGAGTGCAAAAATGGAGGCTCTAGCCCCTTCCAGAGCTGAGATATCGAAACTCAAAAATTCGGCCCGAAAAAAAAACGACAGTGGTACCCCTTACGTTTTTTTTTGGGGGGCTAAAAATTAAGTTTCTCCAATCTTCCCAAAACTCTGGATTCTGATAGAGGGCCATGAGACTTAGACCTGAGTGCATAAATGGAGGCTCTAGCCCCTTCCAGAGCTGAGATATCGAAACTCAAAAATTCGGCCCGAAAAAAAAAACGACAGTGGTACCCCTTACGTTTTTTTTTTGGGGCGAAAAATTAAGTTTCTCCAATCTTCCCAAAACTCTGGATTCTGATAGAGGGCCATGAGACTCAGACCTGAGTGCAAAAATGGAGGCTCTAGCCCCTTCCAGAGCTGAGATATCGAAACTCAAAAATTCTGCCCGAAAAAAAAACGACAGTGGTACCCCTTACGTTTTTTTTTTGGGGCGAAAAATTAAGTTTCTCCAATCTTCCCAAATTCTGATAGAGGGCCATGAGACTTAGACCTGAGTGCAAAAATGGAGGCTCTAGCCCCTTCCAGAGCTGAGATATCGAAACTCAAAAATTCGGCCCGAAAAAAAAAACGACAGTGGTACCCCTTACGTTTTTTTTGGGGGGGCGAAAAATTAAGTTTCTCCAATCTTCCCAAATTCTGATAGAGGGCCATGAGACTTAGACCTGAGTGCAAAAATGGAGGCTCTAGCCCCTTCCAGAGCTGAGATATCGAAACTCAAAAATTCGGCCCGAAAAAAAAACGACAGTGGTACCCCTTACGTTTTTTTTTTGGGCGAAAAATTAAGTTTCTCCAATCTTCCCAAATTCTGATAGAGGGCCATGAGACTTAGACCTGAGTGCAAAAATGGAGGCTCTAGCCCCTTCCAAAGCTGAGATATCGAAACTCAAAAATTCGGCCCGAAAAAAAAACGACAGTGGTACCCCTTACGTTTTTTTTTGGGCGAAAAATTAAGTTTCTCCAATCTTCCCAAATTCTGATAGAGGGCCATGAGACTTAGACCTGAGTGCAAAAATGGAGGCTCTAGCCCCTTCCAGAGCTGAGATATCGAAACTCAAAAATTCGGCCCGAAAAAAAAACGACAGTGGTACCCCTTACGTTTTTTTTTTTTGGGCGAAAAATTAAGTTTCTCCAATCTTCCCAAATTCTGATAGAGGGCCATGAGACTTAGACCTGAGTGCAAAAATGGAGGCTCTAGCCCCTTCCAGAGCTGAGATATCGAAACTCAAAAATTCGGCCCGAAAAAAAAACGACAGTGGTACCCCTTACGTTTTTTTTTTTGGGCGAAAAATTAAGTTTCTCCAATCTTCCCAAATTCTGATAGAGGGCCATAAGACGTGGACCTGAGTGCAAAAATGGAGGCTCTAGCCCCTTCCAGAGCTGAGATATCGAAACTCAAAAATTCGGCCCGAAAAAAAAACGACAGTGGTACCCCTTACGTTTTTTTTTTTGGGCGAAAAATTAAGTTTCTCCAATCTTCCCAAATTCTGATAGAGGGCCATGAGACTTAGACCTGAGTGCAAAAATGGAGGCTCTAGCCCCTTCCAGAGCTGACATATCGAAACTCAAAAATTCGGCCCGAAAAAAAAACGACAGTGGTACCCCTTACGTTTTTTTTTTTGGGGCGAAAAATTAAGTTTTTCAATCTTCCCAAATTCTGATAGAGGGCCATGAGACTTAGACCTGAGTGCAAAAATGGAGGCTCTAGCCCCTTCCAGAGCTGACATATCGAAACTCAAAAATTCGGCCCGAAAAAAAAACGACAGTGGTACCCCTTACGTTTTTTTTTTGGGCGAAAAATTAAGTTTCTCCAATCTTCCCAAATTCTGATAGAGGGCCATGAGACTTAGACCTGAGTGCAAAAATGGAGGCTCTAGCCCCTTCCAGAGCTGAGATATCGAAACTCAAAAATTCGGCACGAAAAAAAAACGACAGTGGTACCCCTTACGTTTTTTTTTTTTGGGCGAAAAATTAAGTTTCTCCAATCTTCCCAAATTCTGATAGAGGGCCATGAGACTTAGACCTGAGTGCAAAAATGGAGGCTCTAGCCCCTTCCAGAGCTGAGATATCGAAACTCAAAAATTCGGCCCGAAAAAAAAACGACAGTGGTACCCCTTACGTTTTTTTTTTGGGCGAAAAATTAAGTTTCTCCAATCTTCCCAAATTCTGATAGAGGGCCATGAGACTTAGACCTGAGTGCAAAAATGGAGGCTCTAGCCCCTTCCAGAGCTGAGATATCGAAACTCAAAAAATCGGCCCGAAAAAAAAACGACAGTGGTACCCCTTACGTTTTTTTTTTGGGCGAAAAATTAAGTTTCTCCAATCCTCCCAAATTCTGATAGAGGGCCATGAGACTTAGACCTGAGTGCAAAAATGGAGGCTCTAGCCCCTTCCAGAGCTGAGATATCGAAACTCAAAAATTCGGCCCGAAAAAAAAAACGACAGTGGTACCCCTTACGTTTTTTTTTTTTGGGCGAAAAATTAAGTTTCTCCAATCTTCCCAAATTCTGATAGAGGGCCATGAGACTTAGACCTGAGTGCAAAAATGGAGGCTCTAGCCCCTTCCAGAGCTGAGATATCGAAACTCAAAAATTCGGCCCGAAAAAAAAACGACAGTGGTACCCCTTACGTTTTTTTTTTTGGGCGAAAAATTAAGTTTCTCCAATCTTCCCAAATTCTGATAGAGGGCCATGAGACTAAGACCTGAGTGCAAAAATGGAGGCTCTAGCCCCTTCCAGAGCTGAGATTTCGAAACTCAAAAATTCGACCCGAAAAAAAAAAACGACAGTGGTACCCCTTACGTTTTTTTTTTGGGCGAAAAATTAAGTTTCTCCAATCTTCCCAAATTCTGATAGAGGGCCATGAGACTTAGACCTGAGTGCAAAAATGGAGGCTCTAGCCCCTTCCAGAGCTGAGATATCGAAACTCAAAAATTCGGCCCGAAAAAAAAACGACAGTGGTACCCCTTACGTTTTTTTTTGGGGGGCTAAAAATTAAGTTTCTCCAATCTTCCCAAAACTCTGGATTCTGATAGAGGGCCATGAGACTTAGACCTGAGTGCATAAATGGAGGCTCTAGCCCCTTCCAGAGCTGAGATATCGAAACTCAAAAATTCGGCCCGAAAAAAAAAACGACAGTGGTACCCCTTACGTTTTTTTTTTGGGGCGAAAAATTAAGTTTCTCCAATCTTCCCAAAACTCTGGATTCTGATAGAGGGCCATGAGACTCAGACCTGAGTGCAAAAATGGAGGCTCTAGCCCCTTCCAGAGCTGAGATATCGAAACTCAAAAATTCTGCCCGAAAAAAAAACGACAGTGGTACCCCTTACGTTTTTTTTTTGGGGCGAAAAATTAAGTTTCTCCAATCTTCCCAAATTCTGATAGAGGGCCATGAGACTTAGACCTGAGTGCAAAAATGGAGGCTCTAGCCCCTTCCAGAGCTGAGATATCGAAACTCAAAAATTCGGCCCGAAAAAAAAAACGACAGTGGTACCCCTTACGTTTTTTTTGGGGGGGCGAAAAATTAAGTTTCTCCAATCTTCCCAAATTCTGATAGAGGGCCATGAGACTTAGACCTGAGTGCAAAAATGGAGGCTCTAGCCCCTTCCAGAGCTGAGATATCGAAACTCAAAAATTCGGCCCGAAAAAAAAACGACAGTGGTACCCCTTACGTTTTTTTTTTGGGCGAAAAATTAAGTTTCTCCAATCTTCCCAAATTCTGATAGAGGGCCATGAGACTTAGACCTGAGTGCAAAAATGGAGGCTCTAGCCCCTTCCAAAGCTGAGATATCGAAACTCAAAAATTCGGCCCGAAAAAAAAACGACAGTGGTACCCCTTACGTTTTTTTTTGGGCGAAAAATTAAGTTTCTCCAATCTTCCCAAATTCTGATAGAGGGCCATGAGACTTAGACCTGAGTGCAAAAATGGAGGCTCTAGCCCCTTCCAGAGCTGAGATATCGAAACTCAAAAATTCGGCCCGAAAAAAAAACGACAGTGGTACCCCTTACGTTTTTTTTTTTTGGGCGAAAAATTAAGTTTCTCCAATCTTCCCAAATTCTGATAGAGGGCCATGAGACTTAGACCTGAGTGCAAAAATGGAGGCTCTAGCCCCTTCCAGAGCTGAGATATCGAAACTCAAAAATTCGGCCCGAAAAAAAAACGACAGTGGTACCCCTTACGTTTTTTTTTTTGGGCGAAAAATTAAGTTTCTCCAATCTTCCCAAATTCTGATAGAGGGCCATAAGACGTGGACCTGAGTGCAAAAATGGAGGCTCTAGCCCCTTCCAGAGCTGAGATATCGAAACTCAAAAATTCGGCCCGAAAAAAAAACGACAGTGGTACCCCTTACGTTTTTTTTTTTGGGCGAAAAATTAAGTTTCTCCAATCTTCCCAAATTCTGATAGAGGGCCATGAGACTTAGACCTGAGTGCAAAAATGGAGGCTCTAGCCCCTTCCAGAGCTGACATATCGAAACTCAAAAATTCGGCCCGAAAAAAAAACGACAGTGGTACCCCTTACGTTTTTTTTTTTGGGGCGAAAAATTAAGTTTTTCAATCTTCCCAAATTCTGATAGAGGGCCATGAGACTTAGACCTGAGTGCAAAAATGGAGGCTCTAGCCCCTTCCAGAGCTGACATATCGAAACTCAAAAATTCGGCCCGAAAAAAAAACGACAGTGGTACCCCTTACGTTTTTTTTTTGGGCGAAAAATTAAGTTTCTCCAATCTTCCCAAATTCTGATAGAGGGCCATGAGACTTAGACCTGAGTGCAAAAATGGAGGCTCTAGCCCCTTCCAGAGCTGAGATATCGAAACTCAAAAATTCGGCCCGAAAAAAAAAATGACAGTGGTACCCCTTACGTTTTTTTTTTTGGGCGAAAAATTAAGTTTCTCCAATCTTCCCAAATTCTGATAGAGGGCCATGAGACTTAGACCTGAGTGCAAAAATGGAGGCTCTAGCCCCTTCCAGAGCTGAGATATCGAAACTCAAAAATTCGGCACGAAAAAAAAACGACAGTGGTACCCCTTACGTTTTTTTTTTTTGGGCGAAAAATTAAGTTTCTCCAATCTTCCCAAATTCTGATAGAGGGCCATGAGACTTAGACCTGAGTGCAAAAATGGAGGCTCTAGCCCCTTCCAGAGCTGAGATATCGAAACTCAAAAATTCGGCCCGAAAAAAAAACGACAGTGGTACCCCTTACGTTTTTTTTTTGGGCGAAAAATTAAGTTTCTCCAATCTTCCCAAATTCTGATAGAGGGCCATGAGACTTAGACCTGAGTGCAAAAATGGAGGCTCTAGCCCCTTCCAGAGCTGAGATATCGAAACTCAAAAAATCGGCCCGAAAAAAAAACGACAGTGGTACCCCTTACGTTTTTTTTTTGGGCGAAAAATTAAGTTTCTCCAATCCTCCCAAATTCTGATAGAGGGCCATGAGACTTAGACCTGAGTGCAAAAATGGAGGCTCTAGCCCCTTCCAGAGCTGAGATATCGAAACTCAAAAATTCGGCCCGAAAAAAAAAACGACAGTGGTACCCCTTACGTTTTTTTTTTTTGGGCGAAAAATTAAGTTTCTCCAATCTTCCCAAATTCTGATAGAGGGCCATGAGACTTAGACCTGAGTGCAAAAATGGAGGCTCTAGCCCCTTCCAGAGCTGAGATATCGAAACTCAAAAATTCGGCCCGAAAAAAAACGACAGTGGTACCCCTTACGTTTTTTTTTTTGGGCGAAAAATTAAGTTTCTCCAATCTTCCCAAATTCTGATAGAGGGCCATAAGACGTGGACCTGAGTGCAAAAATGGAGGCTCTAGCCCCTTCCAGAGCTGAGATATCGAAACTCAAAAATTCGGCCCGAAAAAAAAACGACAGTGGTACCCCTTATGTTTTTTTTTTGGGCGAAAAATTAAGTTTCTCCAATCTTCCCAAATTCTGATAGAGGGCCATGAGACTAAGACCTGAGTGCAAAAATGGAGGCTCTAGCCCCTTCCAGAGCTGAGATTTCGAAACTCAAAAATTCGACCCGAAAAAAAAAAACGACAGTGGTACCCCTTACGTTTTTTTTTTGGGCGAAAAATTAAGTTTCTCCAATCTTCCCAAATTCTGATAGAGGGCCATGAGACTAAGACCTGAGTGCAAAAATGGAGGCTCTAGCCCCTTCCAGAGCTGAGATATCGAAACTCAAAAATTCGGCCCGAAAAAAAAACGACAGTGGTACCCCTTACGTTTTTTTTTGGGCGAAAAATTAAGTTTCTCCAATCTTCCCAAATTCTGATAGAGGGCCATGAGACTTAGACCTGAGTGCAAAAATGGAGGCTCTAGCCCCTTCCAGAGCTGAGATATCGAAACTCAAAAATTCGGCCCGAAAAAAAAACGACAGTGGTACCCCTTATGTTTTTTTTTTGGGCGAAAAATTAAGTTTCTCCAATCTTCCCAAATTCTGATAGAGGGCCATGAGACTAAGACCTGAGTGCAAAAATGGAGGCTCTAGCCCCTTCCAGAGCTGAGATATCGAAACTCAAAAATTCGACCCGAAAAAAAAAACGACAGTGGTACCCCTTACGTTTTTTTTTGGGCGAAAAATTAAGTTTCTCCAATCTTCCCAAATTCTGATAGAGGGCCATGAGACTTAGACCTGAGTGCAAAAATGGAGGCTCTAGCCCCTTCCAGAGCTGAGATATCGAAACTCAAAAATTCGGCCTGAAAAAAAAACGACAGTGGTACCCCTTATGTTTTTTTTTTGGGCGAAAAATTAAGTTTCTCCAATCTTCCCAAATTCTGATAGAGGGCCATGAGACTAAGACCTGAGTGCAAAAATGGAGGCTCTAGCCCCTTCCAGAGCTGAGATTTCGAAACTCAAAAATTCGACCCGAAAAAAAAAAACGACAGTGGTACCCCTTACGTTTTTTTTTTGGGCGAAAAATTAAGTTTCTCCAATCTTCCCAAATTCTGATAGAGGGCCATGAGACTTAGACCTGAGTGCAAAAATGGAGGCTCTAGCCCCTTCCAGAGCTGAGATATCGAAACTCAAAAATTCGGCCCGAAAAAAAAACGACAGTGGTACCCCTTACGTTTTTTTTTGGGCGAAAAATTAAGTTTCTCCAATCTTCCCAAATTCTGATAGAGGGCCATGAGACTTAGACCTGAGTGCAAAAATGGAGGCTCTAGCCCCTTCCAGAGCTGAGATATCGAAACTCAAAAATTCGGCCCGAAAAAAAAACGACAGTGGTACCCCTTATGTTTTTTTTTTGGGCGAAAAATTAAGTTTCTCCAATCTTCCCAAATTCTGATAGAGGGCCATGAGACTAAGACCTGAGTGCAAAAATGGAGGCTCTAGCCCCTTCCAGAGCTGAGATATCGAAACTCAAAAATTCGACCCGAAAAAAAAAACGACAGTGGTACCCCTTACGTTTTTTTTGGGCGAAAAATTAAGTTTCTCCAATCTTCCCAAATTCTGATAGAGGGCCATGAGACTTAGACCTGAGTGCAAAAATGGAGGCTCTAGCCCCTTCCAGAGCTGAGATATCGAAACTCAAAAATTCGGCCCGAAAAAAAAACGACAGTGGTACCCCTTACGTTTTTTTTTTTGGGCGAAAAATTAAGTTTCTCCAATCTTCCCAAATTCTGATAGAGGGCCATGAGACTTAGACCTGAGTGCAAAAATGGAGGCTCTAGCCCCTTCCAGAGCTGAGATATCGAAACTCAAAAAATCGGCCCGAAAAAAAAACGACAGTGGTACCCCTTACGTTTTTTTTTTGGGCGAAAAATTAAGTTTCTCCAATCCTCCCAAATTCTGATAGAGGGCCATGAGACTTAGACCTGAGTGCAAAAATGGAGGCTCTAGCCCCTTCCAGAGCTGAGATATCGAAACTCAAAAATTCGGCCCGAAAAAAAAAACGACAGTGGTACCCCTTACGTTTTTTTTTTTTGGGCGAAAAATTAAGTTTCTCCAATCTTCCCAAATTCTGATAGAGGGCCATGAGACTTAGACCTGAGTGCAAAAATGGAGGCTCTAGCCCCTTCCAGAGCTGAGATATCGAAACTCAAAAATTCGGCCCGAAAAAAAACGACAGTGGTACCCCTTACGTTTTTTTTTTTGGGCGAAAAATTAAGTTTCTCCAATCTTCCCAAATTCTGATAGAGGGCCATAAGACGTGGACCTGAGTGCAAAAATGGAGGCTCTAGCCCCTTCCAGAGCTGAGATATCGAAACTCAAAAATTCGGCCCGAAAAAAAAACGACAGTGGTACCCCTTATGTTTTTTTTTTGGGCGAAAAATTAAGTTTCTCCAATCTTCCCAAATTCTGATAGAGGGCCATGAGACTAAGACCTGAGTGCAAAAATGGAGGCTCTAGCCCCTTCCAGAGCTGAGATTTCGAAACTCAAAAATTCGACCCGAAAAAAAAAAACGACAGTGGTACCCCTTACGTTTTTTTTTTGGGCGAAAAATTAAGTTTCTCCAATCTTCCCAAATTCTGATAGAGGGCCATGAGACTAAGACCTGAGTGCAAAAATGGAGGCTCTAGCCCCTTCCAGAGCTGAGATATCGAAACTCAAAAATTCGGCCCGAAAAAAAAACGACAGTGGTACCCCTTACGTTTTTTTTTGGGCGAAAAATTAAGTTTCTCCAATCTTCCCAAATTCTGATAGAGGGCCATGAGACTTAGACCTGAGTGCAAAAATGGAGGCTCTAGCCCCTTCCAGAGCTGAGATATCGAAACTCAAAAATTCGGCCCGAAAAAAAAACGACAGTGGTACCCCTTATGTTTTTTTTTTGGGCGAAAAATTAAGTTTCTCCAATCTTCCCAAATTCTGATAGAGGGCCATGAGACTAAGACCTGAGTGCAAAAATGGAGGCTCTAGCCCCTTCCAGAGCTGAGATATCGAAACTCAAAAATTCGACCCGAAAAAAAAAACGACAGTGGTACCCCTTACGTTTTTTTTTGGGCGAAAAATTAAGTTTCTCCAATCTTCCCAAATTCTGATAGAGGGCCATGAGACTTAGACCTGAGTGCAAAAATGGAGGCTCTAGCCCCTTCCAGAGCTGAGATATCGAAACTCAAAAATTCGGCCTGAAAAAAAAACGACAGTGGTACCCCTTATGTTTTTTTTTTGGGCGAAAAATTAAGTTTCTCCAATCTTCCCAAATTCTGATAGAGGGCCATGAGACTAAGACCTGAGTGCAAAAATGGAGGCTCTAGCCCCTTCCAGAGCTGAGATTTCGAAACTCAAAAATTCGACCCGAAAAAAAAAAACGACAGTGGTACCCCTTACGTTTTTTTTTTGGGCGAAAAATTAAGTTTCTCCAATCTTCCCAAATTCTGATAGAGGGCCATGAGACTTAGACCTGAGTGCAAAAATGGAGGCTCTAGCCCCTTCCAGAGCTGAGATATCGAAACTCAAAAATTCGGCCCGAAAAAAAAACGACAGTGGTACCCCTTACGTTTTTTTTTGGGCGAAAAATTAAGTTTCTCCAATCTTCCCAAATTCTGATAGAGGGCCATGAGACTTAGACCTGAGTGCAAAAATGGAGGCTCTAGCCCCTTCCAGAGCTGAGATATCGAAACTCAAAAATTCGGCCCGAAAAAAAAACGACAGTGGTACCCCTTATGTTTTTTTTTTGGGCGAAAAATTAAGTTTCTCCAATCTTCCCAAATTCTGATAGAGGGCCATGAGACTAAGACCTGAGTGCAAAAATGGAGGCTCTAGCCCCTTCCAGAGCTGAGATATCGAAACTCAAAAATTCGACCCGAAAAAAAAAACGACAGTGGTACCCCTTACGTTTTTTTTGGGCGAAAAATTAAGTTTCTCCAATCTTCCCAAATTCTGATAGAGGGCCATGAGACTTAGACCTGAGTGCAAAAATGGAGGCTCTAGCCCCTTCCAGAGCTGAGATATCGAAACTCAAAAATTCGGCCCGAAAAAAAAACGACAGTGGTACCCCTTACGTTTTTTTTTTTGGGCGAAAAATTAAGTTTCTCCAATCTTCCCAAATTCTGATAGAGGGCCATGAGACTTAGACCTGAGTGCAAAAATGGAGGCTCTAGCCCCTTCCAGAGCTGAGATATCGAAACTCAAAAATTCTGCCCGAAAAAAAAACGACAGTGGTACCCCTTACGTTTTTTTTTTGGGGCGAAAAATTAAGTTTCTCCAATCTTCCCAAATTCTGATAGAGGGCCATGAGACTTAGACCTGAGTGCAAAAATGGAGGCTCTAGCCCCTTCCAGAGCTGAGATATCGAAACTCAAAAATTCGGCCCGAAAAAAAAAACGACAGTGGTACCCCTTACGGTTTTTTTTGGGGGGCGAAAAATTAAGTTTCTCCAATCTTCCCAAATTCTGATAGAGGGCCATGAGACTTAGACCTGAGTGCAAAAATGGAGGCTCTAGCCCCTTCCAGAGCTGAGATATCGAAACTCAAAAATTCGGCCCGAAAAAAAAAACGACAGTGGTACCCCTTACGTTTTTTTTTTGGGCGAAAAATTAAGTTTCTCCAATCTTCCCAAATTCTGATAGAGGGCCATGAGACTTAGACCTGAGTGCAAAAATGGAGGCTCTAGCCCCTTCCAGAGCTGAGATATCGAAACTCAAAAATTCGGCCCGAAAAAAAAACGACAGTGGTACCCCTTACGTTTTTTTTTTTGGGCGAAAAATTAAGTTTCTCCAATCTTCCCAAATTCTGATAGAGGGCCATGAGACTTAGACCTGAGTGCAAAAATGGAGGCTCTAGCCCCTTCCAGAGCTGACATATCGAAACTCAAAAATTCGGCCCGAAAAAAAAACGACAGTGGTACCCCTTACGTTTTTTTTTTTGGGGCGAAAAATTAAGTTTTTCAATCTTCCCAAATTCTGATAGAGGGCCATGAGACTTAGACCTGAGTGCAAAAATGGAGGCTCTAGCCCCTTCCAGAGCTGACATATCGAAACTCAAAAATTCGGCCCGAAAAAAAAACGACAGTGGTACCCCTTACGTTTTTTTTTTGGGCGAAAAATTAAGTTTCTCCAATCTTCCCAAATTCTGATAGAGGGCCATGAGACTTAGACCTGAGTGCAAAAATGGAGGCTCTAGCCCCTTCCAGAGCTGAGATATCGAAACTCAAAAATTCGGCCCGAAAAAAAAAATGACAGTGGTACCCCTTACGTTTTTTTTTTTGGGCGAAAAATTAAGTTTCTCCAATCTTCCCAAATTCTGATAGAGGGCCATGAGACTTAGACCTGAGTGCAAAAATGGAGGCTCTAGCCCCTTCCAGAGCTGAGATATCGAAACTCAAAAATTCGGCCCGAAAAAAAAACGACAGTGGTACCCCTTACGTTTTTTTTTTTTGGGCGAAAAATTAAGTTTCTCCAATCTTCCCAAATTCTGATAGAGGGCCATGAGACTTAGACCTGAGTGCAAAAATGGAGGCTCTAGCCCCTTCCAGAGCTGAGATATCGAAACTCAAAAATTCGGCCCGAAAAAAAAATGACAGTGGTACCCCTTACGTTTTTTTTTTTGGGCGAAAAATTAAGTTTCTCCAATCTTCCCAAATTCTGATAGAGGGCCATGAGACTTAGACCTGAGTGCAAAAATGGAGGCTCTAGCCCCTTCCAGAGCTGAGATATCGAAACTCAAAAATTCGGCCCGAAAAAAAAACGACAGTGGTACCCCTTACGTTTTTTTTTTGGGCGAAAAATTAAGTTTCTCCAATCCTCCCAAATTCTGATAGAGGGCCATGAGACTTAGACCTGAGTGCAAAAATGGAGGCTCTAGCCCCTTCCAGAGCTGAGATATCGAAACTCAAAAATTCGGCCCGAAAAAAAAACGACAGTGGTACCCCTTACGTTTTTTTTTTTTTGGGCGAAAAATTAAGTTTCTCCAATCTTCCCAAATTCTGATAGAGGGCCATGAGACTTAGACCTGAGTGCAAAAATGGAGGCTCTAGCCCCTTCCAGAGCTGAGATATCGAAACTCAAAAATTCGGCCCGAAAAAAAAACGACAGTGGTACCCCTTACGTTTTTTTTTTGGGCGAAAAATTAAGTTTCTCCAATCTTCCCAAATTCTGATAGAGGGCCATGAGACTTAGACCTGAGTGCAAAAATGGAGGCTCTAGCCCCTTCCAGAGCTGAGATATCGAAACTCAAAAATTCGGCCCGAAAAAAAAAACGACAGTGGTACCCCTTATGTTTTTTTTTTTGGGCGAAAAATTAAGTTTCTCCAATCTTCCCAAATTCTGATAGAGGGCCATGAGACTAAGACCTGAGTGCAAAAATGGAGGCTCTAGCCCCTTCCAGAGCTGAGATTTCGAAACTCAAAAATTCGACCCGAAAAAAAAAAACGACAGTGGTACCCCTTACGTTTTTTTTTTGGGCGAAAAATTAAGTTTCTCCAATCTTCCCAAATTCTGATAGAGGGCCATGAGACTTAGACCTGAGTGCAAAAATGGAGGCTCTAGCCCCTTCCAGAGCTGAGATATCGAAACTCAAAAATTCGGCCCGAAAAAAAAACGACAGTGGTACCCCTTACGTTTTTTTTTGGGCGAAAAATTAAGTTTCTCCAATCTTCCCAAATTCTGATAGAGGGCCATGAGACTTAGACCTGAGTGCAAAAATGGAGGCTCTAGCCCCTTCCAGAGCTGAGATATCGAAACTCAAAAATTCGGCCCGAAAAAAAAACGACAGTGGTACCCCTTATGTTTTTTTTTTGGGCGAAAAATTAAGTTTCTCCAATCTTCCCAAATTCTGATAGAGGGCCATGAGACTAAGACCTGAGTGCAAAAATGGAGGCTCTAGCCCCTTCCAGAGCTGAGATATCGAAACTCAAAAATTCGACCCGAAAAAAAAAACGACAGTGGTACCCCTTACGTTTTTTTTTGGGCGAAAAATTAAGTTTCTCCAATCTTCCCAAATTCTGATAGAGGGCCATGAGACTTAGACCTGAGTGCAAAAATGGAGGCTCTAGCCCCTTCCAGAGCTGAGATATCGAAACTCAAAAATTCGGCCCGAAAAAAAAACGACAGTGGTACCCCTTATGTTTTTTTTTTGGGCGAAAAATTAAGTTTCTCCAATCTTCCCAAATTCTGATAGAGGGCCATGAGACTAAGACCTGAGTGCAAAAATGGAGGCTCTAGCCCCTTCCAGAGCTGAGATTTCGAAACTCAAAAATTCGACCCGAAAAAAAAAAACGACAGTGGTACCCCTTACGTTTTTTTTTTGGGCGAAAAATTAAGTTTCTCCAATCTTCCCAAATTCTGATAGAGGGCCATGAGACTTAGACCTGAGTGCAAAAATGGAGGCTCTAGCCCCTTCCAGAGCTGAGATATCGAAACTCAAAAATTCGGCCCGAAAAAAAAACGACAGTGGTACCCCTTACGTTTTTTTTTGGGCGAAAAATTAAGTTTCTCCAATCTTCCCAAATTCTGATAGAGGGCCATGAGACTTAGACCTGAGTGCAAAAATGGAGGCTCTAGCCCCTTCCAGAGCTGAGATATCGAAACTCAAAAATTCGGCCCGAAAAAAAAACGACAGTGGTACCCCTTATGGTTTTTTTTTGGGCGAAAAATTAAGTTTCTCCAATCTTCCCAAATTCTGATAGAGGGCCATGAGACTAAGACCTGAGTGCAAAAATGGAGGCTCTAGCCCCTTCCAGAGCTGAGATATCGAAACTCAAAAATTCGACCCGAAAAAAAAAACGACAGTGGTACCCCTTACGTTTTTTTTTGGGCGAAAAATTAAGTTTCTCCAATCTTCCCAAATTCTGATAGAGGGCCATGAGACTTAGACCTGAGTGCAAAAATGGAGGCTCTAGCCCCTTCCAGAGCTGAGATATCGAAACTCAAAAATTCGGCCCGAAAAAAAAACGACAGTGGTACCCCTTACGTTTTTTTTTTTGGGCGAAAAATTAAGTTTCTCCAATCTTCCCAAATTCTGATAGAGGGCCATGAGACTTAGACCTGAGTGCAAAAATGGAGGCTCTAGCCCCTTCCAGAGCTGAGATATCGAAACTCAAAAATTCTGCCCGAAAAAAAACGACAGTGGTACCCCTTACGTTTTTTTTTTGGGGCGAAAAATTAAGTTTCTCCAATCTTCCCAAATTCTGATAGAGGGCCATGAGACTTAGACCTGAGTGCAAAAATGGAGGCTCTAGCCCCTTCCAGAGCTGAGATATCGAAACTCAAAAATTCGGCCCGAAAAAAAAAAACGACAGTGGTACCCCTTACGGTTTTTTTTGGGGGGCGAAAAATTAAGTTTCTCCAATCTTCCCAAATTCTGATAGAGGGCCATGAGACTTAGACCTGAGTGCAAAAATGGAGGCTCTAGCCCCTTCCAGAGCTGAGATATCGAAACTCAAAAATTCGGCCCGAAAAAAAAAACGACAGTGGTACCCCTTACGTTTTTTTTTTGGGCGAAAAATTAAGTTTCTCCAATCTTCCCAAATTCTGATAGAGGGCCATGAGACTTAGACCTGAGTGCAAAAATGGAGGCTCTAGCCCCTTCCAGAGCTGAGATATCGAAACTCAAAAATTCGGCCCGAAAAAAAAACGACAGTGGTACCCCTTACGTTTTTTTTTGGGCGAAAAATTAAGTTTCTCCAATCTTCCCAAATTCTGATAGAGGGCCATGAGACTTAGACCTGAGTGCAAAAATGGAGGCTCTAGCCCCTTCCAGAGCTGAGATATCGAAACTCAAAAATTCGGCCCGAAAAAATAACGACAGTGGTACCCCTTACGTTTTTTTTTTTTGGGCGAAAAATTAAGTTTCTCCAATCTTCCCAAATTCTGATAGAGGGCCATGAGACTTAGACCTGAGTGCAAAAATGGAGGCTCTAGCCCCTTCCAGAGCTGAGATATCGAAACTCAAAAATTCGGCCCGAAAAAAAAACGACAGTGGTACCCCTTACGTTTTTTTTTTTGGGCGAAAAATTAAGTTTCTCCAATCTTCCCAAATTCTGATAGAGGGCCATAAGACGTGGACCTGAGTGCAAAAATGGAGGCTCTAGCCCCTTCCAGAGCTGAGATATCGAAACTCAAAAATTCGGCCCGAAAAAAAAACGACAGTGGTACCCCTTACGTTTTTTTTTTTGGGCGAAAAATTAAGTTTCTCCAATCTTCCCAAATTCTGATAGAGGGCCATGAGACTTAGACCTGAGTGCAAAAATGGAGGCTCTAGCCCCTTCCAGAGCTGACATATCGAAACTCAAAAATTCGGCCCGAAAAAAAAACGACAGTGGTACCCCTTACGTTTTTTTTTTTGGGGCGAAAAATTAAGTTTTTCAATCTTCCCAAATTCTGATAGAGGGCCATGAGACTTAGACCTGAGTGCAAAAATGGAGGCTCTAGCCCCTTCCAGAGCTGACATATCGAAACTCAAAAATTCGGCCCGAAAAAAAAACGACAGTGGTACCCCTTACGTTTTTTTTTTGGGCGAAAAATTAAGTTTCTCCAATCTTCCCAAATTCTGATAGAGGGCCATGAGACTTAGACCTGAGTGCAAAAATGGAGGCTCTAGCCCCTTCCAGAGCTGAGATATCGAAACTCAAAAATTCGGCCCGAAAAAAAAAATGACAGTGGTACCCCTTACGTTTTTTTTTTTGGGCGAAAAATTAAGTTTCTCCAATCTTCCCAAATTCTGATAGAGGGCCATGAGACTTAGACCTGAGTGCAAAAATGGAGGCTCTAGCCCCTTCCAGAGCTGAGATATCGAAACTCAAAAATTCGGCCCGAAAAAAAAACGACAGTGGTACCCCTTACGTTTTTTTTTTTTGGGCGAAAAATTAAGTTTCTCCAATCTTCCCAAATTCTGATAGAGGGCCATGAGACTTAGACCTGAGTGCAAAAATGGAGGCTCTAGCCCCTTCCAGAGCTGAGATATCGAAACTCAAAAATTCGGCCCGAAAAAAAAACGACAGTGGTACCCCTTACGTTTTTTTTTTGGGCGAAAAATTAAGTTTCTCCAATCTTCCCAAATTCTGATAGAGGGCCATGAGACTTAGACCTGAGTGCAAAAATGGAGGCTCTAGCCCCTTCCAGAGCTGAGATATCGAAACTCAAAAATTCGGCCCGAAAAAAAAAACGACAGTGGTACCCCTTATGTTTTTTTTTTGGGCGAAAAATTAAGTTTCTCCAATCTTCCCAAATTCTGATAGAGGGCCATGAGACTAAGACCTGAGTGCAAAAATGGAGGCTCTAGCCCCTTCCAGAGCTGAGATTTCGAAACTCAAAAATTCGACCCGAAAAAAAAAACGACAGTGGTACCCCTTACGTTTTTTTTTTGGGCGAAAAATTAAGTTTCTCCAATCTTCCCAAATTCTGATAGAGGGCCATGAGACTTAGACCTGAGTGCAAAAATGGAGGCTCTAGCCCCTTCCAGAGCTGAGATATCGAAACTCAAAAATTCGGCCCGAAAAAAAAACGACAGTGGTACCCCTTACGTTTTTTTTTGGGCGAAAAATTAAGTTTCTCCAATCTTCCCAAATTCTGATAGAGGGCCATGAGACTTAGACCTGAGTGCAAAAATGGAGGCTCTAGCCCCTTCCAGAGCTGAGATATCGAAACTCAAAAATTCGGCCCGAAAAAAAAACGACAGTGGTACCCCTTATGTTTTTTTTTTGGGCGAAAAATTAAGTTTCTCCAATCTTCCCAAATTCTGATAGAGGGCCATGAGACTAAGACCTGAGTGCAAAAATGGAGGCTCTAGCCCCTTCCAGAGCTGAGATTTCGAAACTCAAAAATTCGACCCGAAAAAAAAAAACGACAGTGGTACCCCTTACGTTTTTTTTTTGGGCGAAAAATTAAGTTTCTCCAATCTTCCCAAATTCTGATAGAGGGCCATGAGACTTAGACCTGAGTGCAAAAATGGAGGCTCTAGCCCCTTCCAGAGCTGAGATATCGAAACTCAAAAATTCGGCCCGAAAAAAAAAACGACAGTGGTACCCCTTACGTTTTTTTTTGGGCGAAAAATTAAGTTTCTCCAATCTTCCCAAATTCTGATAGAGGGCCATGAGACTTAGACCTGAGTGCAAAAATGGAGGCTCTAGCCCCTTCCAGAGCTGAGATATCGAAACTCAAAAATTCGACCCGAAAAAAAAAACGACAGTGGTACCCCTTACGTTTTTTTTTGGGCGAAAAATTAAGTTTCTCCAATCTTCCCAAATTCTGATAGAGGGCCATGAGACTTAGACCTGAGTGCAAAAATGGAGGCTCTAGCCCCTTCCAGAGCTGAGATATCGAAACTCAAAAATTCGGCCCGAAAAAAAAACGACAGTGGTACCCCTTACGTTTTTTTTTTTGGGCGAAAAATTAAGTTTCTCCAATCTTCCCAAATTCTGATAGAGGGCCATGAGACTTAGACCTGAGTGCAAAAATGGAGGCTCTAGCCCCTTCCAGAGCTGAGATATCGAAACTCAAAAATTCGGCCCGAAAAAAAAACGACAGTGGTACCCCTTACGTTTTTTTTTTTGGGCGAAAAATTAAGTTTCTCCAATCTTCCCAAATTCTGATAGAGGGCCATGAGACTTAGACCTGAGTGCAAAAATGGAGGCTCTAGCCCCTTCCAGAGCTGAGATATCGAAACTCAAAAATTCGGCCCGAAAAAAAAACGACAGTGGTACCCCTTACGTTTTTTTTTTGGGCGAAAAATTAAGTTTCTCCAATCTTCCCAAATTCTGATAGAGGGCCATGAGACTTAGACCTGAGTGCAAAAATGGAGGCTCTAGCCCCTTCCAGAGCTGAGATATCGAAACTCAAAAATTCGGCCCGAAAAAAAAACGACAGTGGTACCCCTTACGTTTTTTTTTTGGGCGAAAAATTAAGTTTCTCCAATCCTCCCAAATTCTGATAGAGGGCCATGAGACTTAGACCTGAGTGCAAAAATGGAGGCTCTAGCCCCTTCCAGAGCTGAGATATCGAAACTCAAAAATTCGGCCCGAAAAAAAAACGACAGTGGTACCCCTTACGTTTTTTTTTTTGGGCGAAAAATTAAGTTTCTCCAATCCTCCCAAATTCTGATAGAGGGCCATGAGACTTAGACCTGAGTGCAAAAATGGAGGCTCTAGCCCCTTCCAGAGCTGAGATATCGAAACTCAAAAATTCGGCCCGAAAAAAAAACGACAGTGGTACCCCTTACGTTTTTTTTTTTTTGGGCGAAAAATTAAGTTTCTCCAATCTTCCCAAATTCTGATAGAGGGCCATGAGACTTAGACCTGAGTGCAAAAATGGAGGCTCTAGCCCCTTCCAGAGCTGAGATATCGAAACTCAAAAATTCGGCCCGAAAAAAAAACGACAGTGGTACCCCTTACGTTTTTTTTTTGGGCGAAAAATTAAGTTTCTCCAATCTTCCCAAATTCTGATAGAGGGCCATGAGACTTAGACCTGAGTGCAAAAATGGAGGCTCTAGCCCCTTCCAGAGCTGAGATATCGAAACTCAAAAATTCGGCCCGAAAAAAAAAACGACAGTGGTACCCCTTATGTTTTTTTTTTGGGCGAAAAATTAAGTTTCTCCAATCTTCCCAAATTCTGATAGAGGGCCATGAGACTAAGACCTGAGTGCAAAAATGGAGGCTCTAGCCCCTTCCAGAGCTGAGATTTCGAAACTCAAAAATTCGACCTGAAAAAAAAAAACGACAGTGGTACCCCTTACGTTTTTTTTTTGGGCGAAAAATTAAGTTTCTCCAATCTTCCCAAATTCTGATAGAGGGCCATGAGACTTAGACCTGAGTGCAAAAATGGAGGCTCTAGCCCCTTCCAGAGCTGAGATATCGAAACTCAAAAATTCGGCCCGAAAAAAAAACGACAGTGGTACCCCTTACGTTTTTTTTTGGGCGAAAAATTAAGTTTCTCCAATCTTCCCAAATTCTGATAGAGGGCCATGAGACTTAGACCTGAGTGCAAAAATGGAGGCTCTAGCCCCTTCCAGAGCTGAGATATCGAAACTCAAAAATTCGGCCCGAAAAAAAAACGACAGTGGTACCCCTTATGTTTTTTTTTTGGGCGAAAAATTAAGTTTCTCCAATCTTCCCAAATTCTGATAGAGGGCCATGAGACTAAGACCTGAGTGCAAAAATGGAGGCTCTAGCCCCTTCCAGAGCTGAGATATCGAAACTCAAAAATTCGACCCGAAAAAAAAAACGACAGTGGTACCCCTTACGTTTTTTTTTGGGCGAAAAATTAAGTTTCTCCAATCTTCCCAAATTCTGATAGAGGGCCATGAGACTTAGACCTGAGTGCAAAAATGGAGGCTCTAGCCCCTTCCAGAGCTGAGATATCGAAACTCAAAAATTCGGCCCGAAAAAAAAACGACAGTGGTACCCCTTACGTTTTTTTTTTTGGGCGAAAAATTAAGTTTCTCCAATCTTCCCAAATTCTGATAGAGGGCCATGAGACTTAGACCTGAGTGCAAAAATGGAGGCTCTAGCCCCTTCCAGAGCTGAGATATCGAAACTCAAAAATTCGGCCCGAAAAAAAACCCACAGTGGTACCCCTTACGTTTTTTTTTTGGGGCGAAAAATTAAGTTTCTCCAATCTTCCCAAAACTCTGGATTCTGATAGAGGGCCATGAGACTCAGACCTGAGTGCAAAAATGGAGGCTCTAGCCCCTTCCAGAGCTGAGATATCGAAACTCAAAAATTCGACCCGAAAAAAAAACGACAGTGGTACCCCTTACGGTTTTTTTTGGGCGAAAAATTAAGTTTCTCCAATCTTCCCAAAGTCTGATAGAGGGCCATGAGACTTAGACCTGAGTGCAAAAATGGAGGCTCTAGCCCCTTCCAGAGCTGAGATATCGAAACTCAAAAATTCGGCCCGAAAAAAAAACGACAGTGGTACCCCTTACGTTTTTTTTTTGGGCGAAAAATTAAGTTTCTCCAATCTTCCCAAATTCTGATAGAGGGCCATGAGACTTAGACCTGAGTGCAAAAATGGAGGCTCTAGCCCCTTCCAGAGCTGAGATATCGAAACTCAAAAATTCGGCCCGAAAAAAAAACGACAGTGGTACCCCTTACGTTTTTTTTTTGGGGGCTAAAAATTAAGTTTCTCCAATCCTCCCAAAACTCTGGATTCTGATAGAGGGCCATGAGACTTAGACCTGAGTGCATAAATGGAGGCTCTAGCCCCTTCCAGAGCTGAGATATCGAAACTCAAAAATTCGGCCCGAAAAAAAAAACGACAGTGGTACCCCTTACGTTTTTTTTTTGGGGCGAAAAATTAAGTTTCTCCAATCTTCCCAAAACTCTGGATTCTGGTAGAGGGCCATGAGACTCAGACCTGAGTGCAAAAATGGAGGCTCTAGCCCCTTCCAGAGCTGAGATATCGAAACTCAAAAATTCTGCCCGAAAAAAAAAACGAAAGTGGTACCCCTTACGTTTTTTTTTTGGGGCGAAAAATTAAGTTTCTCCAATCTTCCCAAATTCTGATAGAGGGCCATGAGACTTAGACCTGAGTGCAAAAATGGAGGCTCTAGCCCCTTCCAGAGCTTGGATATCGAAACTCAAAAATTCGGCCCGAAAAAAAAACGACACTGGTACCCCTTACGTTTTTTTTGGGGGGGCGAAAAATTAAGTTTCTCCAATCTTCCCAAAATCTGATAGAGGGCCATAAGACGTGGACCTGAGTGCAAAAATGGAGGCTCTAGCCCCTTCCAGAGCTGAGATATCGAAACTCAAAAATTCGGCCCGAAAAAAAAACGACAGTGGTACCCATTACGTTTCTTTTTTGGGCGAAAAATTAAGTTTCTCCAATCTTCCCAAATTCTGATAGAGGGCCATGAGACTTAGACCTGAGTGCAAAAATGGAGGCTCTAGCCCCTTCCAGAGCTGAGATATCGAAACTCAAAAATTCGGCCCGAAAAAAAAACGACAGTGGTACCCCTTACATTTTTTTTTTTTTGGGCGAAAAATTAAGTTTCTCCAATCTTCCCAAATTCTGATAGAGGGCCATGAGACTTAGACCTGAGTGCAAAAATGGAGGCTCTAGCCCCTTCCAGAGCTGAGATATCGAAACTCAAAAATTCGGCCCGAAAAAAAAACGACAGTGGTACCCCTTACGTTTTTTTTTTTGGGCGAAAAATTAAGTTTCTCCAATCTTCCCAAATTCTGATAGAGGGCCATGAGACTTAGACCTGAGTGCAAAAATGGAGGCTCTAGCCCCTTCCAGAGCTGAGATATCGAAACTCAAAAATTCGGCCCGAAAAAAAACCCACAGTGGTACCCCTTACGTTTTTTTTTTGGGGCGAAAAATTAAGTTTCTCCAATCTTCCCAAAACTCTGGATTCTGATAGAGGGCCATGAGACTCAGACCTGAGTGCAAAAATGGAGGCTCTAGCCCCTTCCAGAGCTGAGATATCGAAACTCAAAAATTCGACCCGAAAAAAAAACGACAGTGGTACCCCTTACGGTTTTTTTTGGGCGAAAAATTAAGTTTCTCCAATCTTCCCAAAGTCTGATAGAGGGCCATGAGACTTAGACCTGAGTGCAAAAATGGAGGCTCTAGCCCCTTCCAGAGCTGAGATATCGAAACTCAAAAATTCGGCCCGAAAAAAAAACGACAGTGGTACCCCTTACGTTTTTTTTTTGGGCGAAAAATTAAGTTTCTCCAATCTTCCCAAATTCTGATAGAGGGCCATGAGACTTAGACCTGAGTGCAAAAATGGAGGCTCTAGCCCCTTCCAGAGCTGAGATATCGAAACTCAAAAATTCGGCCCGAAAAAAAAACGACAGTGGTACCCCTTACGTTTTTTTTTTGGGGGCTAAAAATTAAGTTTCTCCAATCCTCCCAAAACTCTGGATTCTGATAGAGGGCCATGAGACTTAGACCTGAGTGCATAAATGGAGGCTCTAGCCCCTTCCAGAGCTGAGATATCGAAACTCAAAAATTCGGCCCGAAAAAAAAAACGACAGTGGTACCCCTTACGTTTTTTTTTTGGGGCGAAAAATTAAGTTTCTCCAATCTTCCCAAAACTCTGGATTCTGGTAGAGGGCCATGAGACTCAGACCTGAGTGCAAAAATGGAGGCTCTAGCCCCTTCCAGAGCTGAGATATCGAAACTCAAAAATTCTGCCCGAAAAAAAAAACGAAAGTGGTACCCCTTACGTTTTTTTTTTGGGGCGAAAAATTAAGTTTCTCCAATCTTCCCAAATTCTGATAGAGGGCCATGAGACTTAGACCTGAGTGCAAAAATGGAGGCTCTAGCCCCTTCCAGAGCTTGGATATCGAAACTCAAAAATTCGGCCCGAAAAAAAAACGACACTGGTACCCCTTACGTTTTTTTTGGGGGGGCGAAAAATTAAGTTTCTCCAATCTTCCCAAAATCTGATAGAGGGCCATAAGACGTGGACCTGAGTGCAAAAATGGAGGCTCTAGCCCCTTCCAGAGCTGAGATATCGAAACTCAAAAATTCGGCCCGAAAAAAAAACGACAGTGGTACCCATTACGTTTCTTTTTTGGGCGAAAAATTAAGTTTCTCCAATCTTCCCAAATTCTGATAGAGGGCCATGAGACTTAGACCTGAGTGCAAAAATGGAGGCTCTAGCCCCTTCCAGAGCTGAGATATCGAAACTCAAAAATTCGGCCCGAAAAAAAAACGACAGTGGTACCCCTTACATTTTTTTTTTTTTGGGCGAAAAATTAAGTTTCTCCAATCTTCCCAAATTCTGATAGAGGGCCATGAGACTTAGACCTGAGTGCAAAAATGGAGGCTCTAGCCCCTTCCAGAGCTGAGATATCGAAACTCAAAAATTCGGCCCGAAAAAAAAACGACAGTGGTACCCCTTACGTTTTTTTTTTTTGGGCGAAAAATTAAGTTTCTCCAATCTTCCCAAATTCTGATAGAGGGCCATGAGACTTAGACCTGAGTGCAAAAATGGAGGCTCTAGCCCCTTCCAGAGCTGAGATATCGAAACTCAAAAATTCGGCCCGAAAAAAAAACGACAGTGGTACCCCTTACGTTTTTTTTTGGGGGGCGAAAAATTAAGTTTCTCCAATCTTCCCAAATTCTGATAGAGGGCCATAAGACGTGGACCTGAGTGCAAAAATGGAGGCTCTAGCCCCTTCCAGAGCTGAGATATCGAAACTCAAACATTCGGCCCGAAAAAAAAACGACAGTGGTACCCCTTACGTTTTTTTTTTGGGCGAAAAATTAAGTTTCTCCAATCTTCCCAAATTCTGATAGAGGGCCATGAGACTTAGACCTGAGTGCAAAAATGGAGGCTCTAGCCCCTTCCAGAGCTGAGATATCGAAACTCAAAAATTCGGCCCGAAAAAAAAAACGACAGTGGTACCCCTTATGTTTTTTTTTTGGGCGAAAAATTAAGTTTCTCCAATCTTCCCAAATTCTGATAGAGGGCCATGAGACTAAGACCTGAGTGCAAAAATTGAGGCTCCAGCCCCTTCCAGAGCTGAGATATCGAAACTCAAAAATTCGACCCGAAAAAAAAACGACAGTGGTACCCCTTACGTTTTTTTTTGGGTGAAAAATTAAGTTTCTCCAATCTTCCCAAAATTCTGATAGAGGGCCATGAGACTTAGACCTGAGTGCAAAAATGGAGGCTCTAGCCCCTTCCAGAGCTGAGATATCGAAACTCAAAAATTCGGCCCGAAAAAAAAACGACAGTGGTACCCCTTACGTTTTTTTTTTGGGCGAAAAATTAAGTTTCTCCAATCCTCCCAAATTCTGATAGAGGGCCATGAGACTTAGACCTGAGTGCAAAAATGGAGGCTCTAGCCCCTTCCAGAGCTGAGATATCGAAACTCAAAAATTCGGCCCGAAAAAAAAACGACAGTGGTACCCCTTACGTTTTTTTTTTTGGGCGAAAAATTAAGTTTCTCCAATCTTCCCAAATTCTGATAGAGGGCCATGAGACTTAGACCTGAGTGCAAAAATGGAGGCTCTAGCCCCTTCCAGAGCTGAGATATCGAAACTCAAAAATTCGGCCCGAAAAAAAAACGACAGTGGTACCCCTTACGTTTTTTTTTTTGGGCGAAAAATTAAGTTTCTCCAATCTTCCCAAATTCTGATAGAGGGCCATGAGACTTAGACCTGAGTGCAAAAATGGAGGCTCTAGCCCCTTCCAGAGCTGAGATATCGAAACTCAAAAATTCGGCCCGAAAAAAAAACGACAGTGGTACCCCTTACGTTTTTTTTGGGGGGGCGAAAAATTAAGTTTCTCCAATCTTCCCAAATTCTGATAGAGGGCCATAAGACGTGGACCTGAGTGCAAAAATGGAGGCTCTAGCCCCTTCCAGAGCTGAGATATCGAAACTCAAACATTCGGCCCGAAAAAAAAACGACAGTGGTACCCCTTACGTTTTTTTTTTTGGGCGAAAAATTAAGTTTCTCCAATCTTCCCAAATTCTGATAGAGGGCCATGAGACTTAGACCTGAGTGCAAAAATGGAGGCTCTAGCCCCTTCCAGAGCTGACATATCGAAACTCAAAAATTCGGCCCGAAAAAAAAACGACAGTGGTACCCCTTACGTTTTTTTTTTTGGGGCGAAAAATTAAGTTTCTTCAATCTTCCCAAATTCTGATAGAGGGCCATGAGACTTAGACCTGAGTGCAAAATTGGAGGCTCTAGCCCCTTCCAGAGCTGAGGTATCGAAACTCAAAAATTCGGCCCGAAAAAAAAACGACAGTGGTACCCCTTACGTTTTTTTTTTGGGCGAAAAATTAAGTTTCTCCAATCCTCCCAAATTCTGATAGAGGGCCATGAGACTTAGACCTGAGTGCAAAAATGGAGGCTCTAGCCCCTTCCAGAGCTGAGATATCGAAACTCAAAAATTCGGCCCGAAAAAAAAACGACAGTGGTACCCCTTACGTTTTTTTTTTTTGGGCGAAAAATTAAGTTTCTCCAATCTTCCCAAATTCTGATAGAGGGCCATGAGACTTAGACCTGAGTGCAAAAATGGAGGCTCTAGCCCCTTCCAGAGCTGAGATATCGAAACTCAAAAATTCGGCCCGAAAAAAAAACGACAGTGGTACCCCTTACGTTTTTTTTTTTGGGGCGAAAAATTAAGTTTCTCCAATCCTCCCAAATTCTGATAGAGGGCCATGAGACTTAGACCTGAGTGCAAAATTGGAGGCTCTAGCCCCTTCCAGAGCTGAGATATCGAAACTCAAAAATTCGGCCCGAAAAAAAAACGACAGTGGTACCCCTTACGTTTTTTTTTTTTGGGCGAAAAATTAAGTTTCTCCAATCTTCCCAAATTCTGATAGAGGGCCATGAGACTTAGACCTGAGTGCAAAAATGGAGGCTCTAGCCCCTTCCAGAGCTGAGATATCGAAACTCAAAAATTCGGCCCGAAAAAAAAACGACAGTGGTACCCCTTACGTTTTTTTTTTGGGCGAAAAATTAAGTTTCTCCAATCTTCCCAAATTCTGATAGAGGGCCATGAGACTTAGACCTGAGTGCAAAAATGGAGGCTCTAGCCCCTTCCAGAGCTGAGATATCGAAACTCAAAAATTCGGCCCGAAAAAAAAAACGACAGTGGTACCCCTTATGTTTTTTTTTTGGGCGAAAAATTAAGTTTCTCCAATCTTCCCAAATTCTGATAGAGGGCCATGAGACTAAGACCTGAGTGCAAAAATGGAGGCTCTAGCCCCTTCCAGAGCTGAGATTTCGAAACTCAAAAATTCGACCCGAAAAAAAAAAACGACAGTGGTACCCCTTACGTTTTTTTTTTGGGCGAAAAATTAAGTTTCTCCAATCTTCCCAAATTCTGATAGAGGGCCATGAGACTTAGACCTGAGTGCAAAAATGGAGGCTCTAGCCCCTTCCAGAGCTGAGATATCGAAACTCAAAAATTCGGCCCGAAAAAAAAACGACAGTGGTACCCCTTACGTTTTTTTTTGGGCGAAAAATTAAGTTTCTCCAATCTTCCCAAATTCTGATAGAGGGCCATGAGACTTAGACCTGAGTGCAAAAATGGAGGCTCTAGCCCCTTCCAGAGCTGAGATATCGAAACTCAAAAATTCGGCCCGAAAAAAAAACGACAGTGGTACCCCTTATGTTTTTTTTTTTGGGCGAAAAATTAAGTTTCTCCAATCTTCCCAAATTCTGATAGAGGGCCATGAGACTAAGACCTGAGTGCAAAAATGGAGGCTCTAGCCCCTTCCAGAGCTGAGATATCGAAACTCAAAAATTCGACCCGAAAAAAAAAACGACAGTGGTACCCCTTACGTTTTTTTTTGGGCGAAAAATTAAGTTTCTCCAATCTTCCCAAATTCTGATAGAGGGCCATGAGACTTAGACCTGAGTGCAAAAATGGAGGCTCTAGCCCCTTCCAGAGCTGAGATATCGAAACTCAAAAATTCGGCCCGAAAAAAAAACGACAGTGGTACCCCTTATGTTTTTTTTTTGGGCGAAAAATTAAGTTTCTCCAATCTTCCCAAATTCTGATAGAGGGCCATGAGACTAAGACCTGAGTGCAAAAATGGAGGCTCTAGCCCCTTCCAGAGCTGAGATTTCGAAACTCAAAAATTCGACCCGAAAAAAAAAACGACAGTGGTACCCCTTACGTTTTTTTTTTGGGCGAAAAATTAAGTTTCTCCAATCTTCCCAAATTCTGATAGAGGGCCATGAGACTTAGACCTGAGTGCAAAAATGGAGGCTCTAGCCCCTTCCAGAGCTGAGATATCGAAACTCAAAAATTCGGCCCGAAAAAAAAACGACAGTGGTACCCCTTACGTTTTTTTTTGGGCGAAAAATTAAGTTTCTCCAATCTTCCCAAATTCTGATAGAGGGCCATGAGACTTAGACCTGAGTGCAAAAATGGAGGCTCTAGCCCCTTCCAGAGCTGAGATATCGAAACTCAAAAATTCGGCCCGAAAAAAAAACGACAGTGGTACCCCTTATGGTTTTTTTTTGGGCGAAAAATTAAGTTTCTCCAATCTTCCCAAATTCTGATAGAGGGCCATGAGACTAAGACCTGAGTGCAAAAATGGAGGCTCTAGCCCCTTCCAGAGCTGAGATATCGAAACTCAAAAATTCGACCCGAAAAAAAAAACGACAGTGGTACCCCTTACGTTTTTTTTTGGGCGAAAAATTAAGTTTCTCCAATCTTCCCAAATTCTGATAGAGGGCCATGAGACTTAGACCTGAGTGCAAAAATGGAGGCTCTAGCCCCTTCCAGAGCTGAGATATCGAAACTCAAAAATTCGGCCCGAAAAAAAAACGACAGTGGTACCCCTTACGTTTTTTTTTTTGGGCGAAAAATTAAGTTTCTCCAATCTTCCCAAATTCTGATAGAGGGCCATGAGACTTAGACCTGAGTGCAAAAATGGAGGCTCTAGCCCCTTCCAGAGCTGAGATATCGAAACTCAAAAATTCTGCCCGAAAAAAAACGACAGTGGTACCCCTTACGTTTTTTTTTTGGGGCGAAAAATTAAGTTTCTCCAATCTTCCCAAATTCTGATAGAGGGCCATGAGACTTAGACCTGAGTGCAAAAATGGAGGCTCTAGCCCCTTCCAGAGCTGAGATATCGAAACTCAAAAATTCGGCCCGAAAAAAAAAACGACAGTGGTACCCCTTACGGTTTTTTTGGGGGGGCGAAAAATTAAGTTTCTCCAATCTTCCCAAATTCTGATAGAGGGCCATGAGACTTAGACCTGAGTGCAAAAATGGAGGCTCTAGCCCCTTCCAGAGCTGAGATATCGAAACTCAAAAATTCGGCCCGAAAAAAAAAACGACAGTGGTACCCCTTACGTTTTTTTTTTGGGCGAAAAATTAAGTTTCTCCAATCTTCCCAAATTCTGATAGAGGGCCATGAGACTTAGACCTGAGTGCAAAAATGGAGGCTCTAGCCCCTTCCAGAGCTGAGATATCGAAACTCAAAAATTCGGCCCGAAAAAAAAACGACAGTGGTACCCCTTACGTTTTTTTTTGGGCGAAAAATTAAGTTTCTCCAATCTTCCCAAATTCTGATAGAGGGCCATGAGACTTAGACCTGAGTGCAAAAATGGAGGCTCTAGCCCCTTCCAGAGCTGAGATATCGAAACTCAAAAATTCGGCCCGAAAAAATAACGACAGTGGTACCCCTTACGTTTTTTTTTTTTTGGGCGAAAAATTAAGTTTCTCCAATCTTCCCAAATTCTGATAGAGGGCCATGAGACTTAGACCTGAGTGCAAAAATGGAGGCTCTAGCCCCTTCCAGAGCTGAGATATCGAAACTCAAAAATTCGGCCCGAAAAAAAAACGACAGTGGTACCCCTTACGTTTTTTTTTTTGGGCGAAAAATTAAGTTTCTCCAATCTTCCCAAATTCTGATAGAGGGCCATGAGACTTAGACCTGAGTGCAAAAATGGAGGCTCTAGCCCCTTCCAGAGCTGACATATCGAAACTCAAAAATTCGGCCCGAAAAAAAAACGACAGTGGTACCCCTTACGTTTTTTTTTTTGGGGCGAAAAATTAAGTTTTTCAATCTTCCCAAATTCTGATAGAGGGCCATGAGACTTAGACCTGAGTGCAAAAATGGAGGCTCTAGCCCCTTCCAGAGCTGACATATCGAAACTCAAAAATTCGGCCCGAAAAAAAAACGACAGTGGTACCCCTTACGTTTTTTTTTTGGGCGAAAAATTAAGTTTCTCCAATCTTCCCAAATTCTGATAGAGGGCCATGAGACTTAGACCTGAGTGCAAAAATGGAGGCTCTAGCCCCTTCCAGAGCTGAGATATCGAAACTCAAAAATTCGGCCCGAAAAAAAAAATGACAGTGGTACCCCTTACGTTTTTTTTTTTGGGCGAAAAATTAAGTTTCTCCAATCTTCCCAAATTCTGATAGAGGGCCATGAGACTTAGACCTGAGTGCAAAAATGGAGGCTCTAGCCCCTTCCAGAGCTGAGATATCGAAACTCAAAAATTCGGCCCGAAAAAAAAACGACAGTGGTACCCCTTACGTTTTTTTTTTTTGGGCGAAAAATTAAGTTTCTCCAATCTTCCCAAATTCTGATAGAGGGCCATGAGACTTAGACCTGAGTGCAAAAATGGAGGCTCTAGCCCCTTCCAGAGCTGAGATATCGAAACTCAAAAATTCGGCCCGAAAAAAAAACGACAGTGGTACCCCTTACGTTTTTTTTTTGGGCGAAAAATTAAGTTTCTCCAATCTTCCCAAATTCTGATAGAGGGCCATGAGACTTAGACCTGAGTGCAAAAATGGAGGCTCTAGCCCCTTCCAGAGCTGAGATATCGAAACTCAAAAATTCGGCCCGAAAAAAAAAACGACAGTGGTACCCCTTATGTTTTTTTTTTGGGCGAAAAATTAAGTTTCTCCAATCTTCCCAAATTCTGATAGAGGGCCATGAGACTAAGACCTGAGTGCAAAAATGGAGGCTCTAGCCCCTTCCAGAGCTGAGATTTCGAAACTCAAAAATTCGACCCGAAAAAAAAAAACGACAGTGGTACCCCTTACGTTTTTTTTTTGGGCGAAAAATTAAGTTTCTCCAATCTTCCCAAATTCTGATAGAGGGCCATGAGACTTAGACCTGAGTGCAAAAATGGAGGCTCTAGCCCCTTCCAGAGCTGAGATATCGAAACTCAAAAATTCGGCCCGAAAAAAAAACGACAGTGGTACCCCTTACGTTTTTTTTTGGGCGAAAAATTAAGTTTCTCCAATCTTCCCAAATTCTGATAGAGGGCCATGAGACTTAGACCTGAGTGCAAAAATGGAGGCTCTAGCCCCTTCCAGAGCTGAGATATCGAAACTCAAAAATTCGGCCCGAAAAAAAAACGACAGTGGTACCCCTTATGTTTTTTTTTTGGGCGAAAAATTAAGTTTCTCCAATCTTCCCAAATTCTGATAGAGGGCCATGAGACTAAGACCTGAGTGCAAAAATGGAGGCTCTAGCCCCTTCCAGAGCTGAGATATCGAAACTCAAAAATTCGACCCGAAAAAAAAAACGACAGTGGTACCCCTTACGTTTTTTTTTGGGCGAAAAATTAAGTTTCTCCAATCTTCCCAAATTCTGATAGAGGGCCATGAGACTTAGACCTGAGTGCAAAAATGGAGGCTCTAGCCCCTTCCAGAGCTGAGATATCGAAACTCAAAAATTCGGCCCGAAAAAAAAACGACAGTGGTACCCCTTATGTTTTTTTTTTGGGCGAAAAATTAAGTTTCTCCAATCTTCCCAAATTCTGATAGAGGGCCATGAGACTAAGACCTGAGTGCAAAAATGGAGGCTCTAGCCCCTTCCAGAGCTGAGATATCGAAACTCAAAAATTCGACCCGAAAAAAAAAAACGACAGTGGTACCCCTTACGTTTTTTTTTTGGGCGAAAAATTAAGTTTCTCCAATCTTCCCAAATTCTGATAGAGGGCCATGAGACTTAGACCTGAGTGCAAAAATGGAGGCTCTAGCCCCTTCCAGAGCTGAGATATCGAAACTCAAAAATTCGGCCCGAAAAAAAAACGACAGTGGTACCCCTTACGTTTTTTTTTGGGCGAAAAATTAAGTTTCTCCAATCTTCCCAAATTCTGATAGAGGGCCATGAGACTTAGACCTGAGTGCAAAAATGGAGGCTCTAGCCCCTTCCAGAGCTGAGATATCGAAACTCAAAAATTCGACCCGAAAAAAAAAAACGACAGTGGTACCCCTTACGTTTTTTTTTGGGCGAAAAATTAAGTTTCTCCAATCTTCCCAAATTCTGATAGAGGGCCATGAGACTTAGACCTGAGTGCAAAAATGGAGGCTCTAGCCCCTTCCAGAGCTGAGATATCGAAACTCAAAAATTCGGCCCGAAAAAAAAACGACAGTGGTACCCCTTACGTTTTTTTTTTTGGGCGAAAAATTAAGTTTCTCCAATCTTCCCAAATTCTGATAGAGGGCCATGAGACTTAGACCTGAGTGCAAAAATGGAGGCTCTAGCCCCTTCCAGAGCTGAGATATCGAAACTCAAAAATTCGGCCCGAAAAAAAAACGACAGTGGTACCCCTTACGTTTTTTTTTTTGGGCGAAAAATTAAGTTTCTCCAATCTTCCCAAATTCTGATAGAGGGCCATGAGACTTAGACCTGAGTGCAAAAATGGAGGCTCTAGCCCCTTCCAGAGCTGAGATATCGAAACTCAAAAATTCGGCCCGAAAAAAAAACGACAGTGGTACCCCTTACGTTTTTTTTTTGGGCGAAAAATTAAGTTTCTCCAATCTTCCCAAATTCTGATAGAGGGCCATGAGACTTAGACCTGAGTGCAAAAATGGAGGCTCTAGCCCCTTCCAGAGCTGAGATATCGAAACTCAAAAATTCGGCCCGAAAAAAAAACGACAGTGGTACCCCTTACGTTTTTTTTTTGGGCGAAAAATTAAGTTTCTCCAATCCTCCCAAATTCTGATAGAGGGCCATGAGACTTAGACCTGAGTGCAAAAATGGAGGCTCTAGCCCCTTCCAGAGCTGAGATATCGAAACTCAAAAATTCGGCCCGAAAAAAAAACGACAGTGGTACCCCTTACGTTTTTTTTTTGGGCGAAAAATTAAGTTTCTCCAATCCTCCCAAATTCTGATAGAGGGCCATGAGACTTAGACCTGAGTGCAAAAATGGAGGCTCTAGCCCCTTCCAGAGCTGAGATATCGAAACTCAAAAATTCGGCCCGAAAAAAAAACGACAGTGGTACCCCTTACGTTTTTTTTTTTTTGGGCGAAAAATTAAGTTTCTCCAATCTTCCCAAATTCTGATAGAGGGCCATGAGACTTAGACCTGAGTGCAAAAATGGAGGCTCTAGCCCCTTCCAGAGCTGAGATATCGAAACTCAAAAATTCGGCCCGAAAAAAAAACGACAGTGGTACCCCTTACGTTTTTTTTTTGGGCGAAAAATTAAGTTTCTCCAATCTTCCCAAATTCTGATAGAGGGCCATGAGACTTAGACCTGAGTGCAAAAATGGAGGCTCTAGCCCCTTCCAGAGCTGAGATATCGAAACTCAAAAATTCGGCCCGAAAAAAAAAACGACAGTGGTACCCCTTATGTTTTTTTTTTGGGCGAAAAATTAAGTTTCTCCAATCTTCCCAAATTCTGATAGAGGGCCATGAGACTAAGACCTGAGTGCAAAAATGGAGGCTCTAGCCCCTTCCAGAGCTGAGATTTCGAAACTCAAAAATTCGACCTGAAAAAAAAAAACGACAGTGGTACCCCTTACGTTTTTTTTTTGGGCGAAAAATTAAGTTTCTCCAATCTTCCCAAATTCTGATAGAGGGCCATGAGACTTAGACCTGAGTGCAAAAATGGAGGCTCTAGCCCCTTCCAGAGCTGAGATATCGAAACTCAAAAATTCGGCCCGAAAAAAAAACGACAGTGGTACCCCTTACGTTTTTTTTTGGGCGAAAAATTAAGTTTCTCCAATCTTCCCAAATTCTGATAGAGGGCCATGAGACTTAGACCTGAGTGCAAAAATGGAGGCTCTAGCCCCTTCCAGAGCTGAGATATCGAAACTCAAAAATTCGGCCCGAAAAAAAAACGACAGTGGTACCCCTTATGTTTTTTTTTTGGGCGAAAAATTAAGTTTCTCCAATCTTCCCAAATTCTGATAGAGGGCCATGAGACTAAGACCTGAGTGCAAAAATGGAGGCTCTAGCCCCTTCCAGAGCTGAGATATCGAAACTCAAAAATTCGACCCGAAAAAAAAAACGACAGTGGTACCCCTTACGTTTTTTTTTGGGCGAAAAATTAAGTTTCTCCAATCTTCCCAAATTCTGATAGAGGGCCATGAGACTTAGACCTGAGTGCAAAAATGGAGGCTCTAGCCCCTTCCAGAGCTGAGATATCGAAACTCAAAAATTCGGCCCGAAAAAAAAACGACAGTGGTACCCCTTACGTTTTTTTTTTTGGGCGAAAAATTAAGTTTCTCCAATCTTCCCAAATTCTGATAGAGGGCCATGAGACTTAGACCTGAGTGCAAAAATGGAGGCTCTAGCCCCTTCCAGAGCTGAGATATCGAAACTCAAAAATTCGGCCCGAAAAAAAACCCACAGTGGTACCCCTTACGTTTTTTTTTTGGGGCGAAAAATTAAGTTTCTCCAATCTTCCCAAAACTCTGGATTCTGATAGAGGGCCATGAGACTCAGACCTGAGTGCAAAAATGGAGGCTCTAGCCCCTTCCAGAGCTGAGATATCGAAACTCAAAAATTCGACCCGAAAAAAAAACGACAGTGGTACCCCTTACGGTTTTTTTTGGGCGAAAAATTAAGTTTCTCCAATCTTCCCAAAGTCTGATAGAGGGCCATGAGACTTAGACCTGAGTGCAAAAATGGAGGCTCTAGCCCCTTCCAGAGCTGAGATATCGAAACTCAAAAATTCGGCCCGAAAAAAAAACGACAGTGGTACCCCTTACGTTTTTTTTTTGGGCGAAAAATTAAGTTTCTCCAATCTTCCCAAATTCTGATAGAGGGCCATGAGACTTAGACCTGAGTGCAAAAATGGAGGCTCTAGCCCCTTCCAGAGCTGAGATATCGAAACTCAAAAATTCGGCCCGAAAAAAAAACGACAGTGGTACCCCTTACGTTTTTTTTTTTGGGCCTAAAAATTAAGTTTCTCCAATCCTCCCAAAACTCTGGATTCTGATAGAGGGCCATGAGACTTAGACCTGAGTGCATAAATGGAGGCTCTAGCCCCTTCCAGAGCTGAGATATCGAAACTCAAAAATTCGGCCCGAAAAAAAAAACGACAGTGGTACCCCTTACGTTTTTTTTTTGGGGCGAAAAATTAAGTTTCTCCAATCTTCCCAAAACTCTGGATTCTGGTAGAGGGCCATGAGACTCAGACCTGAGTGCAAAAATGGAGGCTCTAGCCCCTTCCAGAGCTGAGATATCGAAACTCAAAAATTCTGCCCGAAAAAAAAACGAAAGTGGTACCCCTTACGTTTTTTTTTTGGGGCGAAAAATTAAGTTTCTCCAATCTTCCCAAATTCTGATAGAGGGCCATGAGACTTAGACCTGAGTGCAAAAATGGAGGCTCTAGCCCCTTCCAGAGCTTGGATATCGAAACTCAAAAATTCGGCCCGAAAAAAAAACGACACTGGTACCCCTTACGTTTTTTTTGGGGGGGCGAAAAATTAAGTTTCTCCAATCTTCCCAAAATCTGATAGAGGGCCATAAGACGTGGACCTGAGTGCAAAAATGGAGGCTCTAGCCCCTTCCAGAGCTGAGATATCGAAACTCAAAAATTCGGCCCGAAAAAAAAACGACAGTGGTACCCATTACGTTTCTTTTTTGGGCGAAAAATTAAGTTTCTCCAATCTTCCCAAATTCTGATAGAGGGCCATGAGACTTAGACCTGAGTGCAAAAATGGAGGCTCTAGCCCCTTCCAGAGCTGAGATATCGAAACTCAAAAATTCGGCCCGAAAAAAAAACGACAGTGGTACCCCTTACATTTTTTTTTTTTTGGGCGAAAAATTAAGTTTCTCCAATCTTCCCAAATTCTGATAGAGGGCCATGAGACTTAGACCTGAGTGCAAAAATGGAGGCTCTAGCCCCTTCCAGAGCTGAGATATCGAAACTCAAAAATTCGGCCCGAAAAAAAAACGACAGTGGTACCCCTTACGTTTTTTTTTTTTGGGCGAAAAATTAAGTTTCTCCAATCTTCCCAAATTCTGATAGAGGGCCATGAGACTTAGACCTGAGTGCAAAAATGGAGGCTCTAGCCCCTTCCAGAGCTGAGATATCGAAACTCAAAAATTCGGCCCGAAAAAAAAACGACAGTGGTACCCCTTACGTTTTTTTTTGGGGGGCGAAAAATTAAGTTTCTCCAATCTTCCCAAATTCTGATAGAGGGCCATAAGACGTGGACCTGAGTGCAAAAATGGAGGCTCTAGCCCCTTCCAGAGCTGAGATATCGAAACTCAAACATTCGGCCCGAAAAAAAAACGACAGTGGTACCCCTTACGTTTTTTTTTTGGGCGAAAAATTAAGTTTCTCCAATCTTCCCAAATTCTGATAGAGGGCCATGAGACTTAGACCTGAGTGCAAAAATGGAGGCTCTAGCCCCTTCCAGAGCTGAGATATCGAAACTCAAAAATTCGGCCCGAAAAAAAAACGACAGTGGTACCCCTTACGTTTTTTTTTTGGGCGAAAAATTAAGTTTCTCCAATCCTCCCAAATTCTGATAGAGGGCCATGAGACTTAGACCTGAGTGCAAAAATGGAGGCTCTAGCCCCTTCCAGAGCTGAGATATCGAAACTCAAAAATTCGGCCCGAAAAAAAAACGACAGTGGTACCCCTTACGTTTTTTTTTTGGGCGAAAAATTAAGTTTCTCCAATCTTCCCAAATTCTGATAGAGGGCCATGAGACTTAGACCTGAGTGCAAAAATGGAGGCTCTAGCCCCTTCCAGAGCTGAGATATCGAAACTCAAAAATTCGGCCCGAAAAAAAAACGACAGTGGTACCCCTTATGTTTTTTTTTTGGGCGAAAAATTAAGTTTCTCCAATCTTCCCAAATTCTGATAGAGGGCCATGAGACTAAGACCTGAGTGCAAAAATTGAGGCTCCAGCCCCTTCCAGAGCTGAGATATCGAAACTCAAAAATTCGACCCGAAAAAAAAACGACAGTGGTACCCCTTACGTTTTTTTTTGGGTGAAAAATTAAGTTTCTCCAATCTTCCCAAAATTCTGATAGAGGGCCATGAGACTTAGACCTGAGTGCAAAAATGGAGGCTCTAGCCCCTTCCAGAGCTGAGATATCGAAACTCAAAAATTCGGCCCGAAAAAAAAACGACAGTGGTACCCCTTACGTTTTTTTTTTGGGCGAAAAATTAAGTTTCTCCAATCCTCCCAAATTCTGATAGAGGGCCATGAGACTTAGACCTGAGTGCAAAAATGGAGGCTCTAGCCCCTTCCAGAGCTGAGATATCGAAACTCAAAAATTCGGCCCGAAAAAAAAACGACAGTGGTACCCCTTACGTTTTTTTTTTTGGGCGAAAAATTAAGTTTCTCCAATCTTCCCAAATTCTGATAGAGGGCCATGAGACTTAGACCTGAGTGCAAAAATGGAGGCTCTAGCCCCTTCCAGAGCTGAGATATCGAAACTCAAAAATTCGGCCCGAAAAAAAAACGACAGTGGTACCCCTTACGTTTTTTTTTTTGGGCGAAAAATTAAGTTTCTCCAATCTTCCCAAATTCTGATAGAGGGCCATGAGACTTAGACCTGAGTGCAAAAATGGAGGCTCTAGCCCCTTCCAGAGCTGAGATATCGAAACTCAAAAATTCGGCCCGAAAAAAAAACGACAGTGGTACCCCTTACGTTTTTTTTGGGGGGGCGAAAAATTAAGTTTCTCCAATCTTCCCAAATTCTGATAGAGGGCCATAAGACGTGGACCTGAGTGCAAAAATGGAGGCTCTAGCCCCTTCCAGAGCTGAGATATCGAAACTCAAACATTCGGCCCGAAAAAAAAACGACAGTGGTACCCCTTACGTTTTTTTTTTTGGGCGAAAAATTAAGTTTCTCCAATCTTCCCAAATTCTGATAGAGGGCCATGAGACTTAGACCTGAGTGCAAAAATGGAGGCTCTAGCCCCTTCCAGAGCTGACATATCGAAACTCAAAAATTCGGCCCGAAAAAAAAACGACAGTGGTACCCCTTACGTTTTTTTTTGGGCGAAAAATTAAGTTTCTCCAATCCTCCCAAATTCTGATAGAGGGCCATGAGACTTAGACCTGAGTGCAAAAATGGAGGCTCTAGCCCCTTCCAGAGCTGAGATATCGAAACTCAAAAATTCGGCCCGAAAAAAAAACGACAGTGGTACCCCTTACGTTTTTTTTTTGGGCGAAAAATTAAGTTTCTCCAATCTTCCCAAATTCTGATAGAGGGCCATGAGACTTAGACCTGAGTGCAAAAATGGAGGCTCTAGCCCCTTCCAGAGCTGAGATATCGAAACTCAAAAATTCGGCCCGAAAAAAAAAACGACAGTGGTACCCCTTATGTTTTTTTTTTGGGCGAAAAATTAAGTTTCTCCAATCTTCCCAAATTCTGATAGAGGGCCATGAGACTAAGACCTGAGTGCAAAAATTGAGGCTCTAGCCCCTTCCAGAGCTGAGATATCGAAACTCAAAAATTCGACCCGAAAAAAAAACGACAGTGGTACCCCTTACGTTTTTTTTTGGGCGAAAAATTAAGTTTCTCCAATCTTCCCAAAGTCTGATAGAGGGCCATGAGACTTAGACCTGAGTGCAAAAATGGAGGCTCTAGCCCCTTCCAGAGCTGAGATATCGAAACTCAAAAATTCGGCCCGAAAAAAAAAACGACAGTGGTACCCCTTACGTTTTTTTTTTTGGGCGAAAAATTAAGTTTCTCCAATCCTCCCAAATTCTGATAGAGGGCCATGAGACTTAGACCTGAGTGCAAAAATGGAGGCTCTAGCCCCTTCCAGAGCTGAGATATCGAAACTCAAAAATTCGACCCGAAAAAAAAAACGACAGTGGTACCCCTTACGTTTTTTTTTTGGGCGAAAAATTAAGTTTCTCCAATCTTCCCAAATTCTGATAGAGGGCCATGAGACTTAGACCTGAGTGCAAAAATGGAGGCTCTAGCCCCTTCCAGAGCTGAGATATCGAAACTCAAAAATTCGGCCCGAAAAAAAAATGACAGTGGTACCCCTTACGTTTTTTTTTTGGGCGAAAAATTAAGTTTCTCCAATCTTCCCAAATTCTGATAGAGGGCCATGAGACTTAGACCTGAGTGCAAAAATGGAGGCTCTAGCCCCTTCCAGAGCTGAGATATCGAAACTCAAAAATTCGGCCCGAAAAAAAAACGACAGTGCCCCTTACGTTTTTTTTTGGGGGCGAAAAATTAAGTTTCTCCAATCTTCCCAAAACTCTGGATTCTGATAGAGGGCCATGAGACTCAGACCTGAGTGCAAAAATGGAGGCTCTAGCCCCTTCCAGAGCTGAGATATCGAAACTCAAAAATTCTGCCCGAAAAAAAAACGACAGTGGTACCCCTTACGTTTTTTTTGGGGGGCGAAAAATTAAGTTTCTCCAATCTTCCCAAATTCTGATAGAGGGCCATGAGACTTAGACCTGAGTGCAAAAATTCGGCCCGAAAAAAAAACGACCGTGGTACCCCTTACGTTTTTTTGGGGGGGAGAAATATTAAATTTCTCCAATCTTCCCAAAACTCTGGATTCTGATAGAGGGCCATGAGACTCAGACCTGAGTGCAAAAATGGAGGCTCTAGCCCCTTCCAGAGCTGAGATATCGAAACTCAAAAATTCGGCCCGAAAAAAAAACGACAGTGGTACCCCTTACGTTTTTTTTTGGGGGGCGAAAAATTAAGTTTCTCCAATCTTCCCAAATTCTGATAGAGGGCCATGAGACTTAGACCTGAGTGCAAAAATGGAGGCTCTAGCCCCTTCCAGAGCTGAGATATCGAAACTCAAAAATTCGGCCCGAAAAAAAAACGACAGTGGTACCCCTTACGTTTTTTTTGGGGGGCGAAAAATTAAGTTTCTCCAATCTTCCCAAATTCTGATAGAGGGCCATGAGACTTAGACCTGAGTGCAAAAATGGAGGCTCTAGCCCCTTCCAGAGCTGAGATATCGAAACTCAAAAATTCGGCCCGAAAAAAAAACGACAGTGGTACCCCTTACGTTTTTTTTTTGGGCGAAAAATTAAGTTTCTCCAATCCTCCCAAATTCTGATAGAGGGCCATGAGACTTAGACCTGAGTGCAAAAATGGAGGCTCTAGCCCCTTCCAGAGCTGAGATATCGAAACTCAAAAATTCGGCCCGAAAAAAAAACGACAGTGGTACCCCTTACGTTTTTTTTTTGGGCGAAAAATTAAGTTTCTCCAATCTTCCCAAATTCTGATAGAGGGCCATGAGACTTAGACCTGAGTGCAAAAATGGAGGCTCTAGCCCCTTCCAGAGCTGAGATATCGAAACTCAAAAATTCGGCCCGAAAAAAAAACGACAGTGGTACCCCTTATGTTTTTTTTTTGGGCGAAAAATTAAGTTTCTCCAATCTTCCCAAATTCTGATAGAGGGCCATGAGACTAAGACCTGAGTGCAAAAATTGAGGCTCCAGCCCCTTCCAGAGCTGAGATATCGAAACTCAAAAATTCGACCCGAAAAAAAAACGACAGTGGTACCCCTTACGTTTTTTTTTGGGTGAAAAATTAAGTTTCTCCAATCTTCCCAAAATTCTGATAGAGGGCCATGAGACTTAGACCTGAGTGCAAAAATGGAGGCTCTAGCCCCTTCCAGAGCTGAGATATCGAAACTCAAAAATTCGGCCCGAAAAAAAAACGACAGTGGTACCCCTTACGTTTTTTTTTTGGGCGAAAAATTAAGTTTCTCCAATCCTCCCAAATTCTGATAGAGGGCCATGAGACTTAGACCTGAGTGCAAAAATGGAGGCTCTAGCCCCTTCCAGAGCTGAGATATCGAAACTCAAAAATTCGGCCCGAAAAAAAAACGACAGTGGTACCCCTTACGTTTTTTTTTTTGGGCGAAAAATTAAGTTTCTCCAATCTTCCCAAATTCTGATAGAGGGCCATGAGACTTAGACCTGAGTGCAAAAATGGAGGCTCTAGCCCCTTCCAGAGCTGAGATATCGAAACTCAAAAATTCGGCCCGAAAAAAAAACGACAGTGGTACCCCTTACGTTTTTTTTTTTGGGCGAAAAATTAAGTTTCTCCAATCTTCCCAAATTCTGATAGAGGGCCATGAGACTTAGACCTGAGTGCAAAAATGGAGGCTCTAGCCCCTTCCAGAGCTGAGATATCGAAACTCAAAAATTCGGCCCGAAAAAAAAACGACAGTGGTACCCCTTACGTTTTTTTTGGGGGGGCGAAAAATTAAGTTTCTCCAATCTTCCCAAATTCTGATAGAGGGCCATAAGACGTGGACCTGAGTGCAAAAATGGAGGCTCTAGCCCCTTCCAGAGCTGAGATATCGAAACTCAAACATTCGGCCCGAAAAAAAAACGACAGTGGTACCCCTTACGTTTTTTTTTTTGGGCGAAAAATTAAGTTTCTCCAATCTTCCCAAATTCTGATAGAGGGCCATGAGACTTAGACCTGAGTGCAAAAATGGAGGCTCTAGCCCCTTCCAGAGCTGACATATCGAAACTCAAAAATTCGGCCCGAAAAAAAAACGACAGTGGTACCCCTTACGTTTTTTTTTGGGCGAAAAATTAAGTTTCTCCAATCCTCCCAAATTCTGATAGAGGGCCATGAGACTTAGACCTGAGTGCAAAAATGGAGGCTCTAGCCCCTTCCAGAGCTGAGATATCGAAACTCAAAAATTCGGCCCGAAAAAAAAACGACAGTGGTACCCCTTACGTTTTTTTTTTGGGCGAAAAATTAAGTTTCTCCAATCTTCCCAAATTCTGATAGAGGGCCATGAGACTTAGACCTGAGTGCAAAAATGGAGGCTCTAGCCCCTTCCAGAGCTGAGATATCGAAACTCAAAAATTCGGCCCGAAAAAAAAAACGACAGTGGTACCCCTTATGTTTTTTTTTTGGGCGAAAAATTAAGTTTCTCCAATCTTCCCAAATTCTGATAGAGGGCCATGAGACTAAGACCTGAGTGCAAAAATTGAGGCTCTAGCCCCTTCCAGAGCTGAGATATCGAAACTCAAAAATTCGACCCGAAAAAAAAACGACAGTGGTACCCCTTACGTTTTTTTTTGGGCGAAAAATTAAGTTTCTCCAATCTTCCCAAAGTCTGATAGAGGGCCATGAGACTTAGACCTGAGTGCAAAAATGGAGGCTCTAGCCCCTTCCAGAGCTGAGATATCGAAACTCAAAAATTCGGCCCGAAAAAAAAAACGACAGTGGTACCCCTTACGTTTTTTTTTTTGGGCGAAAAATTAAGTTTCTCCAATCCTCCCAAATTCTGATAGAGGGCCATGAGACTTAGACCTGAGTGCAAAAATGGAGGCTCTAGCCCCTTCCAGAGCTGAGATATCGAAACTCAAAAATTCGACCCGAAAAAAAAAACGACAGTGGTACCCCTTACGTTTTTTTTTTGGGCGAAAAATTAAGTTTCTCCAATCTTCCCAAATTCTGATAGAGGGCCATGAGACTTAGACCTGAGTGCAAAAATGGAGGCTCTAGCCCCTTCCAGAGCTGAGATATCGAAACTCAAAAATTCGGCCCGAAAAAAAAATGACAGTGGTACCCCTTACGTTTTTTTTTTGGGCGAAAAATTAAGTTTCTCCAATCTTCCCAAATTCTGATAGAGGGCCATGAGACTTAGACCTGAGTGCAAAAATGGAGGCTCTAGCCCCTTCCAGAGCTGAGATATCGAAACTCAAAAATTCGGCCCGAAAAAAAAACGACAGTGCCCCTTACGTTTTTTTTTGGGGGCGAAAAATTAAGTTTCTCCAATCTTCCCAAAACTCTGGATTCTGATAGAGGGCCATGAGACTCAGACCTGAGTGCAAAAATGGAGGCTCTAGCCCCTTCCAGAGCTGAGATATCGAAACTCAAAAATTCTGCCCGAAAAAAAAACGACAGTGGTACCCCTTACGTTTTTTTTGGGGGGCGAAAAATTAAGTTTCTCCAATCTTCCCAAATTCTGATAGAGGGCCATGAGACTTAGACCTGAGTGCAAAAATTCGGCCCGAAAAAAAAACGACCGTGGTACCCCTTACGTTTTTTTGGGGGGGAGAAATATTAAATTTCTCCAATCTTCCCAAAACTCTGGATTCTGATAGAGGGCCATGAGACTCAGACCTGAGTGCAAAAATGGAGGCTCTAGCCCCTTCCAGAGCTGAGATATCGAAACTCAAAAATTCGGCCCGAAAAAAAAACGACAGTGGTACCCCTTACGTTTTTTTTTGGGGGGCGAAAAATTAAGTTTCTCCAATCTTCCCAAATTCTGATAGAGGGCCATGAGACTTAGACCTGAGTGCAAAAATGGAGGCTCTAGCCCCTTCCAGAGCTGAGATATCGAAACTCAAAAATTCGGCCCGAAAAAAAAACGACAGTGGTACCCCTTACGTTTTTTTTGGGGGGCGAAAAATTAAGTTTCTCCAATCTTCCCAAATTCTGATAGAGGGCCATGAGACTTAGACCTGAGTGCAAAAATGGAGGCTCTAGCCCCTTCCAGAGCTAAGATATCGAAACTCAAAAATTCGGCCCGAAAAAAAAAAACGACAGTGGTACCCCTTACGTTTTTTTTTTTGGGGCGAAAAATTAAGTTTCTCCAATCTTCCCAAATTCTGATAGAGGGCCATGAAACTTAGACCTGAGTGCAAAAATGGAGGCTCTAGCCCCTTCCAGAGCTGAGATATCGAAACTCAAAAATTCGGCCCGAAAAAAAAACGACAGTGGTACCCCTTACGTTTTTTTTTTTGGGCGAAAAATTAAGTTTCTCCAATCTTCCCAAATTCTGATAGAGGGCCATAAGACTTAGACCTGAGTGCAAAAATGGAGGCTCTAGACCCTTCCAGAGCTGAGATATCGAAACTCAAAAATTCGGCCCGAAAAAAAAAACGACAGTGGTACCCCTTACGTTTTTTTTTTTGGCGAAAAATTAAGTTTCTCCAATCTTCCCAAATTCTGATAGAGGGCCATGAGACTTCGACCTGAGTGCAAAAATGGAGGCTCTAGCCCCTTCCAGAGCTAAGATATCGAAACTCAAAAATGGAGAAACTTAATTTTTCGCCCAAAAAAAAAAACGTAAGGGGTACCACTGTCGTTTTTTTTTTCGGGCCGAATTTTTGAGTTCCGATATCTCAGCTCTGGAAGGGTCTAGAGCCTCCATTTTTTCACTCAGGTCTAAGTCTCATGGCCCTCTATCAGAATTTGGGAAGATTGGAGAAACTTAATTTTTCGCCCAAAAAAAAAAACGTAAGGGGTAGCACTGTCATTTTTTTTTCGGGCCGAATTTTTGAGTTTTGATATCTCAGCTCTGGAAGGGGCTAGAGCCTCCATTTTTGCTCTCAGGTCTAAGTCTCATGGCCCTCTATCAGAATTTGGGAAGATTGGAGAAACTTAATTTTTCGCCCCAAAAAAAAAACGTAAGGGGTACCACTGTCGTTTTTTTTTTCGGGCCGAATTTTTGAGTTTCGATATCTCAGCTCTGGAAGGGGCTAGAGCCTCCATTTTTGCACTCAGGTCTGAGTCTCATGGCCCTCTATCAGAATCCAGAGTTTTGTGAAGATTGGAGAAACTTAATTTTTCGCCCCCCAAAAAAAATGTAAGGGGTACCACTCGTTTTTTTTTCGGGCCGAATTTTTGAGTTCCGATATCTCAGCTCTGGAAGGGGCTAGAGCCTCCATTTTTGCACTCAGGTCTAAGTCTCATGGCCCTCTATCGGAATTTGGGAAGATTGGAGAAACTTAATTTTTCGCCCCAAAAAAAAAAACGTAAGGGGTACCACTGTCGGTTTTTTTTTTTGAGTTTCGATATCTCAGCTCTGGAAGGGTCTAGAGCCTCCATTGTTGCACTCAGGTCTAAGTCTCATGGCCCTCTATCAGAATCCAGAGTTTTGAGAAGATTGGGGATACTTAATTTTTCGCCCAAAAAAAAAAAACGTAAGGGGTACCACTGTCGTTTTTTTTTTCGGGTCGAAATTTTGAGTTTCGATATCTCAACTCTGGAAGGGTCTAGAGCCTCCATTGTTGCACTCAGGTCTAAGTCTCATGGCCCTCTATCAGAATCCAGAGTTTTGAGAAGATTATAGGGATACTTAATTTTTCGCCCCCCCCCCCAAAAAAACGTAAGGGGTAACACTGTCGTTTTTTGTACGGGTCGAAATTTAGATTTTCGATATCTCAGCTCTGGAAGGGTCTAGAGCCTCCATTGTTGCACTCAGGTCTAAGTCTCATGGCCCTCTAACAGAATCCAGAGTTTTGAGAAGATTGGGGATACTTAATTTTTCGCCCCAAAAAAAAAACGTAAGGGGTAACACTGTCGTTTTTTTTACTAGTCGAAATTTTGATTTTCGATATCTCAGCTCTGGAAGGGTCTAGAGCCTCCATTGTTGCACTCAGGTCTAAGTCTCATGACCCTCTATCAGAATCCAGAGTTTTGAGAAGATTGGGGATACTTAATTTTTCGCCCAAAAAAAAAAAAGTAAGGGGTAACACTGTTGTTTTTTTTTTTTCGGGTCGAAATTTTGATTTTCGATATCTCAGCTCTGGAAGGGTCTAGAGCCTCCATTGTTGCACTCAGGTCTAAGTCTCATGGCCCTCTATCAGAATCCAGAGTTTTGAGAAGATTGGAGAAACTTCAGTTTTCGCCCGAAAAAAAAAAAAACGAAAGGGGTAACACTGTCGTTTTTTTCGGGTCGAAATTTTGAGTTTCGATATCTCAGCACTGGAAGGGTCTAGAGCCTCCATTGTTGCACTCAGGTCTAAGTCTCATGGCCCTCTATCAGAATCCAGAGTTTTGAGACGATTGGGGATACTTAATTTTTCGCCCAAAAAAAAAACGTAAGGGGTAACACTGTCGTTTTTTTTTTTCGGGTCGAAATTTTGAGTTTCGACATCTCAGCTCTGGAAGGGTCTAGAGCCTCCATTGTTGCACTCAGGTCTATGTCTTATGGCCCTCTATCAGAATCCAGAGTTTTGAAAAGATTAGGGATACTTAATTTTTCGCCCAAAAAAAAAAAACGTAAGGGGTAAAACTGTCGTTTTTTTTTCTGGTCGAAATTTTGAATTTTGATATCTCAGCACTGGAAGGGTCTAGAGCCTCCATTGTTGCACTCAGGTCTAAGTCTCATGGCCCTCTATCAGAATCCAGAGTTTTGAGAAGATTAGGGATACTTAATTTTTCGCCCCCCCCCCCCCCCCCCCAAAAAAAATGTAAGGGGTAACACTGTCGTTTTTTTTACAGGTCGAAATTTAGATTTTCGATATCTCAGCTCTGGAAGGGTCTAGAGCCTCCATTGTTGCACTCAGGTCTAAGTCTCATGGCCCTCTAACAGAATCCAGAGTTTTGAGAAGATTGGGGATACTTAATTTTTCGCCCAAAAAAAAAACGTAAGGGGTAACACTGTTGTTTTTTTTTATTTCGGGTCGAAATTTTGATTTTCGATATCTCAGCTCTGGAAGGGTCTAGAGCCTCCATTGTTGCACTCAGGTCTAAGTCTCATGGCCCTCTATCAGAATCCAGAGTTTTGAGAAGATTGGAGAAACTTCAGTTTTCGCCCGAAAAAAAAAAAAAACGAAAGGGGTATCACTGTCGTTTTTTTTTTCGGGTCGAAATGTTGAGTTTCGATATCTCAGCTCTGGAAGGGTCTAGAGCCTCCATTGTTGCACTCAGTTCTAAGTCTCATGGCCCTCTATCAGAATCCAAAGTTTTGAGAAGATTGGGGATACTAAATTTTTCGCCCCCAAAAAAAAACGTAAGGGGTAACACTGTCGTTTTTTTTTTCGGGTCAAAATTTAGATTTTCGATATCTCAGCTCTGGAAGGGTCTAGAGCCTCCATTGTTGCACTCAAGTCTAAGTCTCATGGCCCTCTATCAGATTCCAGAGTTTTGAGAAGATTGGGGATACTTAAATTTTCGCCCAAAAAAAAACCCGTAAGGGGTAACACTGTCGTTTTTTTCGGGTCGAAATTTTGAGTTTCGATATCTCAGCACTGGAAGGGTCTAGAGCCTCCATTGTTGCACTCAGGTCTATGTCTCATGGCCCTCTTCAAGTAAATGTACTCCGATACTGTCCGGCTCTGTTTTTCCGGTGTCCCCCAGCTCCTCGTTTAAGCAAAAGGTACTTTAAAACAACGTATTACATCGACGTTAAACCACGTTAACCGTGTTAACCATAACCTTTTAAATACTCGACCTAGTTCCGTTGTTTAGCAACGAGAAGAAACTCCTGTAACTTCAGTGCCCAACCCATCACGACAAGACGTGAAATAATCACGTTGGTCCACTTTGGAAAACGTGTAGATGTCACGGTTTAACTGCAGTGATAGTTTAAACTCAAAACCATAAAAAGGGCTATACTGCCCTCTTGTGTCAAATTCTTTCTATATTTATTTTTCCAACAAATAACCCGCAATAAAAATCCATCCAATACAACTTTGAACTCAACACATTCAGTGGCTCAGTTGATAAAGCGTTGAGCTTCAATCAAGAAGACCTGAGTTCAAATCCCATTCTTGCTTACATTAAATTGTTGTGATTTTATCAAACAAAGTGGCCAAAACAACATTTCTCCAGCCGACAAGACATGAAATAATCACTTTGGTCCACTTTGGAAAACGTGTAGATGTCACGGTTTCACTCCCTCAAACTAGAAACTTACACTTAAACTGAAACTTAAATTTACCATAACGACCTATTGGTTTTTGACATTTTGACACCAACGACCTATTGGACCTAACGACTTTTTGGTTTAAGTGCTATAACACGATTTGATGATTGGGCTGGGTTTGCCTGAACTTTTCTCCAAAACTATACAGTAAAATGACTTTTGATCGCTCTCTCTCTTCTCTCTCTCTCTCTCTTCTGAACTGCGAATGTCAAATTTGCATCACAGACAAATGGTTTAATTAAAATATAGTTTATATATAGAAATGGCTGGCGATATAAACATGTTCAAGATAACGTCTTTATAGGAATAATAAATAATTTCTCCAGTACCGACAGCAGAACCGATACCGTCCGAGCTTATCGATACAGCGGTCTTTCAAAATTCAGTACCGGGGCCCGTTTAATACCGGGTTTCAGTACCCATCCCTAATCATTACATATATTAATAATGAGTGTATACATATACAAACATTAAATTCAACAAAAAAAATGCTAAATAAATTTATCGATAATTAATATTAATATTCAATTTAATTTACATTAATAAAGTAGGCAATAATAATGTATAATAAAAAAATCTAATTATATATATATATATATATATATATATATATATATATATATACATTCATAAACATTCATAATTAACAATTAAATGTAAAAAAAAATGATGTATGATAATTAACATTAACATGAGCATGAATAAATTAAATCTTTAAAAATAAAATTTAAATTAATGTAAATCATATAGGCCTACAAACATTAAAATAATAATAAAAAATGAAAAAGTCATGTTTTTTAAAAATATATTTTTTTTTGTCTCCGAATAAGATGGAAAATAGCAGAAAGTAGTGTCTAAAAAACGTAAATATTAACAATAAAAATGTATGATAATGTTTAATAATATGAACATGAATACATTATAATTGGTATAATTAATATTTAAGCCTAGAAACATTACAATAACAACAAACAAACAATATTAAAAGTCATGTGTTAAGAAAAGATCATGAAATTGTATTATTTGTGTCCTAATACGATGGAAAATATCAGGCAAAAGAGTCAAAATCAATTTTGGCGTCCTTTAGCACCCATACCGTAACTGCAGGATTTGACACGCATGCAAAAAAAAAAAAAATGTGCGGCTAGCTTGACCGTGTATTTTCCACGCGCGGCCCACTTGACCGCAGTGTTCTAAGCGCGAACACCCGACGTGCACAATGCACATGTACTAAAAGCTTGTCTAACAGCGCCTGGTTGCTGGACTAAGTTATCTTTGGAGTATTATTTCGCTATTACTCTCAAATACACACAAGGTTTACATAAAAACATTTGGTTATGTCTAAACTCAAAGCAAACCGAGACAATTGAGAGAAATCTGCTTGTCAATGCTCCGTGTATATTAGATGCGTCGCGCATAGGTCTTAAAGTGACAGTGGCCCTAATAATAAACATGCAGCCGCTTGTTCTTAAAGGGATAGTTGACCCCAAAATAAAAATTCTGTCATTGTTTATTCACTGTAATGTTGTTCCAAACCTGTATTAATTTATTTCTTGTGCTGAACAAAAAAGATATTTTGAAGAATGTGGGTAACCAGACAGTTGCTGGTCCCCATTGACATCCATAGGGAAAAATTTACTATGGAAAATTACTATATTTAAATACTACAAAACTATATACTACTACATACTATATAAAATACTATATTTTCCTGCTTTTTTGTCCTTAGCCAATCATATGCCTGATCTATGATCTATCTATCTATCTATCTATCTATCTATCTATCTATCTATCTATCTATCTATCTATCTATCTATCTATCTATCTATCTATCTATCTATCTATCTGTCTATCTGTCAATCTATCTATATCTATCTGTCTGTCTGTCTATCTGTCAATCTATCTATCTATCTATCTATCTATCTATCTATCTATCTATCTATCTATCTATCTATCTATCTATCTATCTATCTATCTATCTATCTAACTATCTGTCTATATCAATCTATCTATATCTATATCTGTCTATTCATCTATCTATATCTATCTGTATCTATCTATATCTATCTGTCTATATCAATATTGTGAAATATTATTACCATTTAAAATGACACTTTTCTTCTGCAATGTAGTTTTTATAATAGATGTAAACGAAGGGCAAAGCTTTGCCTCTGCTAACTAACATTACAGTGTTGATGTAGTGTTTATAGCTTCAGTTAGACTGTTCATCGCCCATTAGGTAACTTATCCATGATTTTGTGATCGATTACTGTTGGTATTATTAATTTTTTCAACAAATATCATTATTAAATGGTGGACAACATTAAGACATTACAAGACTTTGTAAAAGGGCATAATAGGACCCCTTTAATTTCTTTCAACTTACTGACCCCATTTAGAATATGGAGGATGAAACTGTCAAATATGAATGATATATGCAATCTGTAAAAAGTCCACAGGGAGGTTTTAAGTTGAAAAAAAAAAACTGTATAAAATAGGCTACTTAAATAAGTAAAAGGTGCCACAATTAATTGTAGTAGAGATCACTTATATGTCTTTGCACTTATAAAAAGTATGATTTATACCTTGGAAATCTGAGTACAAAACAATTATTCCTTTTCAGCAGTACTAAAGTACAAAGTATGAAGTACAGTTACTCACGCACGTCACTTCTGCGTATAATATAAAGTACAATATTTATGACTAAACACTGATTTGTGGTTCGTTTACAAAGACGGTGTGGAAAAGCTAATTTTGAAAGGCTATATTTACAAAGAGTGGTTTATAAATCCATCGTAAAGCAACAGTGTGGAAATACAGGAGGCTACAATTTTCATTTGAATGTTGAGCTACTACAAGACGCGTGTTATAGACTATAGTCATACCCTCAAAATAGCAGCACACTAAAATAGACTGACACACACTTGTTCTCCTCGAACACTTGTTAACAGCTGGAGAACTTCTGCTTGAACACGCGCTCCTACACCCTTTCTGTCTTAGACTAATCTTATCTGTCAGTTTATGGAGGACTGTGGACTCTCACACACTCAGACCACAGTCCCTGGATCTCTCACACACTTACGGTCAAGCTCACAATGGCATGTGTTTGGAAAGTTGTCCTTCTCAACATCTTCATTGTCTCTGGTAGAAGTAACGTGTTGACAGGTATGTCTCCCAAAGTTTTACGGGTTAGATTTAACACCCGCGCACTGCACTTATTTTAAGTGACAGGTTGTTTGTTGAAGAGCAAAGCTTTCGGCAGTGCTTTACCATTATGAGTTTATTCGAGTTTATAATGTTTTTAACGAGGGAAAATAAAGCAGATTTTAAGGCGGACGCACTGAACACTTGAACTTGGTTATGCAACAACTGATACTACAATACAGTTCAGTGGTAGAATTATATTACGATTAAAAATCAATACAAAAAATTGACAGAATGTATCTCACGAGCATGCTGCAAGCACAATATGTGGTCAACATTATTTCATATATTATGTTAACTATTTTTTTAGGGCTGTCAAATGATTAATCACGATTAATCACATCCAAAATAAAAGTTTGTGTTTATAATTATATATATATATATATATATATATATATATATATATATATATATAAATACACAACACATGCATGTATAGAAAAAAAATATTATTTACATGTACAATATTTATATTTATATATAATATAAATTATACAGTATATACTATATATACACTGTAAAAAAATATTGTTGGTTTAACTTAAAAAAATAAGTAACCTGGTTGCCTTAAAATTTTAAGTTAATTGAAATAGAAAAAAGTGAGTTAATACAATGAAGGAGATTGATTTAATCATCAGAAACTCAAAATAATAAGTTATCTGAAGTAAATAAATTATTTAAGTTGATTTGACAAAAGAAAAAATGTTGTGATAACAAATCTTGAAAATATTTTTTTACAGTGTATACGTGAAAATATTTTTTAAATCTATACATGCATGTGTGTGTATTTATATATATAAAAATTAATTATACAGAGTGCACCCACATATATTATGTAAACACAAACTTTTATTTTGGATGTGATTGATTAATAATTTGACAGCCCTAATTTTTTCTTAATTAAATTATTTGATTTTTTATTATTTAAAAAAATGATTGCAAAATTATTAATTTATTTACTTTTTACACTAGTGGACAAAAGTGATATGCAGCCTAGGAAAATGTATCAAATATTATTAAAAATATGTTAAATATTTTGTAATGATATTGCATAGTTGTGCCTGCAGTGCAGTCGATTGTTTGTGATAATGGCGCATTGAAACATGGCAAATGGCAAAATTTCCCAGATCATAAAGTTTTTCCCCATTCCCCAAAGATGTACAAGACATTGAAACCTAAATTGGGGTAAACAGTCATCCCAAAAAACTATATATTTAAAATAAGATCAGTACTAAATGTATGCTCAATATATCCCCAGATATCTTGTAGATGCTCAATATTTCCCCAGCATGATTATTATATCTCTGATGATTATGCACTTGTTTGCCACAGGTCGTTTTTGGCACATCTCAGACCTCCATTGGGATCCCTCTTATGATGTAGGGAGTAGCGCGGCATCAAAATGCGCATCTAGTGGAGGCCGTCCGACCCCAAATGCGGGAATATATGGGGATTATTCCTGTGACTCCCCATGGACTCTGATAAACTCCTCAGTGCACGCCATGAGAGAGATCCTGCCGGACCCGGACTTCATCTTTTGGACGGGGTATGAGCCGTGCCCTTAAACTCACGCGACTCGACTGATGTATTTAAACCGCAAGTTTACATCACCTTGATTCCCTTGGAAAAAAAAAATACGATTTTTCCATTGGCTTCTGGATTATTGCAGAAACCAACAAAAGTTTAGTTCATTATGATGCCTCGAATCGGCAGAAGTCAAAAGCTAAACGCAAGCTCTAAAGGCCAATTTATACTTGTGCGTAGGGTGCGCGCAGTAGGTACGGCGTATAGCATACGCACAGACGCGTACCATACCGCGTACTCTTCGCCGTAGCGTGACGCCCACCTCCTCAAAAATGTAACTACACGGACCGCAAGATCTGTGATTGGTCGGCTTGGTAGCATCGCATTTCCTCCTACGCATTTCCACACGTACCATCTCCTCCGACGTCTTCTCTCATTTCTGCCTTTTAGTTTTAGTAATTTCACTAAAATTAAGTGTTTTTCCACCTCAAGAAGCTCCAACTCCAACATGATCCGCTCTCTTTCATTCACCATTGCTTGCAGTAATCTAGCAGCGAGGAATCTAAACACAGTGGAACATTAAAACCCTCCGCCGCCAACTAGCGTTTCGGAGCAGTACTGCAGAGCAACCAATACCTGAACGCAGAAGTATAAATGCTCACCACGGCGTCGTCTACGTGTGTAGCCTACGCCGTACCCTCGACGCATACATTTGAAATAACGAACTTGAGCACGCAAAAGACGCGATATGTGAACAGGCCCTTAAGATGCAACTCCTTTCTACAAAAACATGTCATCCCTGCAGAACTCATTCAGTTTTTACTGATTTTTAATAGATTTTCAACACCATTGGCCCTATCATACGCCCGGCCTGACGCAAGTGTGTTTTGCTAGTTTCAGCCTGACAGTTTTCATTTTCAACCCCTGCGCCAAGTTGTTTAAAGGGGGGTGAAATACTCCGTTTCAGTCAATCTCATGTTAATCTTGAGTACCTATCGAGTAATACTGCATCCATCATATCTCCAAAAAGTCTTTAGTTTTATTATATTTATAAAAGAAAGATAGGCTGTACGAGTCTTTCCGGAAAAAGCCGAATGGGTGGAGGCGTGCCGTGTGGGCGGAGCTAAATAATCACGAGCACGCGAAGCTTTAACGTTGAGAGCGTCTGGAAGCTTTGACATCCTAGAACAAACAATGGCTAACAATCAAATTTGAACAGAGTATTTTCAGAACGGAAATACTCAATCGAACGTACAACTTCATTTTTGAAACTTTGTCCATGTTTAGCATAGGAATCCAACTCTTTAACAGTGTAAAGAACTTACTATGCATGAAATAGCATTCCCCCCCCCCCCCCCCTTTAAATAGCAAATGCATTTGCGCCCATCTGTTCCCCCATGGGCTGCTGGTCTGAGAACGAGGTCGGTGTGTTCAGGCGCATTGATGGAGCGTTGCTATTTTGAGGAACTGAGATAGACTGAGCCGTTGACCAAATGAAACTTCATGGTCTACCGTATAAGTCTGGGACTGGGAAATGAGACTCTGATTGGTTTATTTCACGAAACGTCCAAAACACACCCATCATTCATTAAGGGAACAGGGACAACTCTTTTAGACCATGCGCCGGGAGCGCCGACCATTTTTCCCGTCATTAAACAAGCAAAAGTGGATTCGGATACGCCATAAGTGCACTTGCGCCACGTGCTTTAGACCATAAATTTCAGGCCAAAGGCAAAAAGCAAAGTTTTGGATGCAAAATAAAATGTGTATGCATGTAAAATGATTCTAGAAAGAGAAAATCAGCCAACAAGGGTCTAGTATACACAACGTATAGTGTATGATGCAATCCCCTAATGTTATTGGGGGAAATAACTTAAATGAAGAACGAGTTAGGGTCTCAAAGTGTCTCAAACTTATGTACTTTCCTCTGACTGATCTGTTTTCCACAGAGATGATACGCCTCATGTGCCCGATGAGCAGCTGGGAGAGGAACCCGTCCTGAGGATAATCGGCAACCTCACCCACATCATACAATCTGTCTTTCCTAGTATGCGTTTCATTAGGCCTATATAACTGCTAGTTTTTGTTTTTTGGGGGGGTTAATGAAATTCATTGTACATCTGTATCTCTTTAGAAACCAAGGTGTATTCTGCGATGGGAAATCATGACTACCATCCAAAGAGTCAAATGCCTCCAGAAAAGAACAGGATTTATGAGCAAACAGCAAACCTGTGGCACGACTGGCTGCACAACGCCTCCAAAGAAACCTTTAAAACTGGTACACACTAAAGCAGCTCTTTATCACCAATATATGGACACAAAAATAGACCATACGACCAGTTTGGTTAAAGAGGGGTGTTATATTTTATTATATTGTATGTTGGGTATTGCCCCACTGAATGCCGATTCTTTATTGTGCTTCAGTACTCTGATCAAGGAGTAGGAGTCATCAGATATTTTCCACCTTTTATTTCTGTGCAGGTTTTCACCATTAAAACATATGAGCTATGCTTTGGAGGTAGTTTCTGCAATAAACAAATAAACAAACATAAATACCTAAATGTTAATCATACATACTCGCATAGAGTTGTGATGAATGGCACATTAACAATTAAACACTTTTAACAGTTCTCTCTCTTTAGCATAACAGAAATAAGCAAACAGAAGAGCATATAAAACTTAAGCTATATTATACAGCGTCCTCATAGTATTAAAGTATAATGAGTATAATATCTTATGCATAAACATAACTAAACGAGATATATGCAACAATATCCAGATTAGCCATAAAACTATCGGCACTTCCACGTGCGTCTCACGCGACAAACTAATGTACATAAAGATCGCGAAACACCCGCAGCTTACAGACTTAATGTTAAAGATAATCCCAACAGAATTAACATTCAATATTATAAATATAAAGTCAGGAAATGAACTTACTTCGTCAAGAACTTTGAGATGGTCCTCACTGCGGAACATGAAATCCATGGGGAGGAGTCGGATCCAGATCCAACTCCTCCCACCTTACATACACCTAAACCTAACCAACTCCGCCCCCTGATCCCTAAACCCACCCCTAATCCCTAAACCCAACCCTAATCTTACCCATCTCCACCCCTTGGATCGTGATCCGACTCCTCCCCGTGGATCTCATGTTCTGCATTGAGGTGCTACTGAGAACTTTCCCTGCACTCAGAAATACTGCACGGCTGGAAAAACGCGTCATACTCTGACCGCGCTGTATGCGCAACTTAACCCTGTCACTTCCGGTCAAACAGCGTCCACCCAAATTGCGTACTACCTACATCCCACATACTAAGTATTCTACATACACTCTGTAAATATAAACTACAGCAGTAGATAATACTTAAACCCAGATAAAGAATTCACAACATTGTAAATGTTAACACTTTACAATAAGGTCCAACACTGACACTGAGCAATTCATTGGTATTTGTCATGTTAGTTCATGTTAGCTCAGGTCCATTAAAGGAGTAGTTCACTTTTAAAAAAACTTTTTCTGATAATTTACACACCCCCATGTCTTCCAAGATGTCCATGTCTTTCTTTCTTCAGTCGAAAAGAAATTAAGGTTTTTGATGAAAACATTCCAGGATTTTTCTCCATGTAATGGACTTCAATGGGAACCAAACGGTTCAATGTCCAAAAGTTTCAGAGTTTCAGTGCAAACTGTTCAAAGGGCTTTAAACGACACCAGACGATGAATAAGGGTCTTATCAAGCGAAACGATCGGTTTTCAAAATCTTTTTTCGAGTCAACCCGTATATTTCTTTCGTTGAATGAACCAAATGACACGGAAAAAGATTCATTCATTTTGCTGAACGAGTTCGAACAGGAGAGTCACGAACGCGCATCACAGAACAGAGCAAGGCAACCATTTGAGCTTATAAAACTTAAAACTTTGTTATTTATTTTTGAAATGGCCGATCGTTTCACTAGATAAGACCCTTTATTCATCGTCTGGAATCGTTTAAAGCCCTTTGAACAGTTTGCACTGAAACTGTCTTTTGGACCTTGAATTCCATTATATGGAGAAAATCCTGGAATGTTTTCATCAAAAACCTTAATTTCTTTTCGACTGATGAAAGAAAGACGTGGATATCTTGGATGGCATGGGGGGAGTAAATTATCAGCAAAAGGTTTTTTAAATGTGAACTACTACTTTAAGAATATTATGCATTGGCAAATGCTGAAATTAACATTAACTTTAATTAGTAAATGTATTTATTCATTGTTAACAAATGGAACCATAAAGTGATTGGGAAGTGTTACCGTAAATTGTGATATCGCTTTAAAGAATGCCATATAACTATGCTAGTTCATTTCTGTCCTTCACAGGAGGATATTACACAGAAAACTTGCTGAATCAAACCGGCTTCAGAGTCATGGTGCTCAACACCAACCTCTATTACGACCAGAACAAACTGACAGAAAACATCCAAGACCCTGCAGACCAGTTCAGGTGGGCTCATCGAGTGCTTCAGGACGCTGCCAAAAATCATGAGAAGGTCACTATATACATACATACAGTATATATAGAGTGAGGGAGCTCAACCTCCAGTATTGTGTGATTCTTTGTTGTGCTTTACCCAGGTTTACATCATCGGCCACGTCCCTCCAGGGGTTTTTGAGAAGAAGCGAGATAAGGCCTGGTTCAGAAAGGAGTTTAATAAGCTGTACATCGACCTCATACAGAAGCACAGCGCTGTTATCCTGGGCCAGTTCTTCGGCCATCACCACACCGACAGCTTCCGCATGTTCTACAGCTCCAACGGTACCGCAATTATGCTATATTTTCTGCAGCTTTTCAGTAGAGCCAGACCGATATATCGGCAGGCCGATATTATCGGCCGATATTAGGCATTTTCCAAACTATCGGTATCGGCAGTTATAATGGCCGATAAATGAATATTTAAAAAATAAAATAAAAACGGACACACGCTTGAACATGTCATGAGTGTTGGAGTTGTATAGTTTGTCCACCAGAGGGCACTCTACACCGTTCCTGTTGGTCACGACACATAGATTGCTTGAATAGCAATTAAAAGAACATCCCCATCAGTTCTCTCAACTCAAATAAGCATGACAAAATTTGTGACTATCGTGTCCAGTTTTGCTGCTGTTAAATAAGCCGAGAATGAAGCGTTACGTTACGTTGTTACAGTGTAGTTGACTGACTGTCCTTTTAACTTTTGACAATGTGACTGAAGTATTTCTTTAATAGCACGTGACAGTTATAGCAATGAATCGTATCATCTCTCCTTGGCCTGTTATATTGAAAAAGTATGTTTTACCATTGCAGTATGACGTTATCCATTGCTAAATTATGGCTCATCATCATATAGCCACTATCATCAGTCTGTTCTGTTGTGACAATAAAAGATTTAAAAAGTTTCTTTTTAAAATGCATTATCATATTATTTTAGTTAAAACTCATAAACAACTACAAATAACTAAGGTTAGGGAAATCTGTTAATGTTTCGTTGCGCATTTCTGAAATAAAAAAAAATAAATTAAAAATATCGGCCGATATATCGGATTTTAAAACCAACAAATATTTATTTGTATCGTATCAGCCTAAAAAATCTTTTATCGGTCGGGCTCTACTTCTTAGACAAATTGGCCATGAGCAATGCATTTTTCTCCCCTTTACTATCCATGCATCATTTTAGTTTTTCTGGCCAGAGTTGCATTTGGCTTGTACACTAGACACTAAAGATATTATGGACTATGTTGTGTTATGGACCATGCAATCGAAGAACCATTTTTGGTCCCCAAAATAGCTTTTAGTGATCTCTTCTTAAAATAACCTTTTTTTATTCTTAGAGTAAATAACATTTTAGTAATCGAAAGAACCTGTTGTTGAATGGAAAGTTTGCATGGGTGTTAAATGTTCTTATTGAAACCATTGAAGTCGATAAAGTACCTTTTAAGGAGCGAGTATATAAGTATTATGCCATGGCTACTTTCAATGGAGTCCTGAGATAAACTGCATAAGGGTGGGCGATGTGATGGAAATATTTAACCCTGTCATTTATATGCAACACTTAATCATGTTAGTGATGCACATTGCCAAATAGTAATAGACTTGTCATTTCACCATTTTTTTATAAACCGAACAAAACCTCAAAAGTCTCATAGTTCTCGATAATATCACCACATAACACATTAATAACCAAAAATAAACAGCTAACCTCAACTGTTTGATAGATACATTGTCATAAAATAGGTATTTTATGTAGGTATTTTCAGAATCACTGAAGGAGAAAAGCGTAATTTTAAAACAAACACCGATCCCCATAATGGTGACTTTCAATTTATGTTTTTTAGGTTGTTGTTGTAAGTTTTACTCATTTTAAATGGTTAACTTTTAAGGAATTAATTTGATTAATTATTACTCAATTCTAATTTGTTACATTTAATTAATACATTTGCTTGTAATCTGTTACAACATTTTTTTGGTAACACTTTAGAATACGGTTCCTTCGTTAATGAATAACTACACAAGAACTAATGAGTAACACAATATTAACAATCTAGTAACTATTATTAACTAACAAGAAACTCTGATTAACGAACTAGTAAGTAATAGCGCACAGACGAAAGTGGTAGTTCACTATAAAGTAATCAATAACTACTATTTTTTTAATACTTCCCAGAGTACTACTGAAAATGTTTATTAACAATCTAGTAACTACTATTAACTAAAAGAAACTCGTATTAACGAATTAGTAAGTAATAGCTCACAGATGAAAGTGTTACTAGATACTTCTGTGGGAATTACTAATTATTTGGATTCGTATTATAAAGTGAAGATCATTGGAACTAACTAGTGTCAAGTGTTACTAAAGACATTTTCTAAAAGCATACTAAAGTCCACCAAAATTCTCAAACGTTTGCACAAATCATGACTAGATCATGTAGTAACACTTGAGTCATTACTAGTTAGTTCCAAGTTAGTTCTTTGATTAGATAAAGCATATTCATTTTTACAGTGTAGTATATTAAAAGTTGTATATTTAGCACATCCTACTTTATCAACGTATACTCATGTAAGCAATATGTATAGCAAATATAAACTTCTTGAAAATTTACAACCCCTGTAAATTTGACTTTAGGCTGCTTTTCAATATTTTTACACAGGATCTCCAATAAGTGCGATGTTCCTGACACCAGGCGTTACGCCCTGGATAACGACACTACCTGGTGTGAAAGATGGCGGAAATAACCCTGGGATTCGCATCTTTGAGTATGACACTAGAACACTGGAGATCAAGGTAAGATGATGAACAAGGGAAAAAATCTGTATTTATATGACAAACCTATATCTCACGACCAATTCGTACGAATTCGTACGAGTGATTCAAAAGTGGCTAATTCGTACTAATTCATACGACCTCACTCGTACAAATTTGTACGATTTGTCTAAACCCACGTGACGGTAATGTTTAGGGGTGGGGTCAGGGGTAGGTCATTCGTCATATTCATACGAATTGGCTAATTCGTAAAGTATGTACGATTTAGCAAAATCGTACTACCCTTACGAAAAAGAAGTTTATTCAAGTGTGCCATTAGTATACTTCTTTTAAACTAAAAATAAGAAAGTATACTTTCAGTTTATTTTTCCTGTACTTCTCAGAAGTATACTATGTATACTTCTCAGAAATATACTTCAAATTACACTTAAGTGTACTTGACTTATACTGAGAGAAAAGCAAGTATATTTGTCCTGTTCTTGTACTCAATCTTTTGATCCAGAAATACTTAAAAGTATAATTAAGTATTCAAAGTATACTTGTATAAGTATTACAGTAAAAAAGTAAACTACTAGTATACCCATAAATTCACTTGCAGTACACATGAGATACATAATTATGAACTAGTACTTACTGTTACACTTATAGTACACTTAAACATATACTTTTATGTACTAAAAGTGGGCCAATTTAGTCCCAAGCGGTAATAAAATAGTACACTTACAAGTTTACTACTAGTACATAGTGACATTAGTATAATTACTACATAATATATACTTAAAAATATACTTGAACATTACTTAAGTATACTACATAAAATGAACTTGAAATATACTTCTTTTTCGTATTGTTACGAATTAGCCACCTCGTAAAATTCGTACGAATTCCCATTTATTCAGACACACAACCTTCAATTTCTCACATTATCTCAGTTTATTCGCTATAGTTTAGGAAATGGTGATATTATGAGCAGAACTCAGTGGATATTTGACTGGTTTTATCCGTCCTTCTGTTCGACTCTCACACTCTCACAATTATGTTGAATATCTGTCAGATGTTAAATTTAACTACACAATTAGATAATACCAGTTTAGCTCAACCAGTGACCAAGCAATGCTTCATGTTGTTCAGTTTGTGTGTAAAAAGAGCATAGCAATTACAGTAAACACACTGAAGAAAACATGATCAGCTCAAAGTGTCTGAATAACTTTTGGTCCCAAATTAGTTTAAATGTGGTAGTCGAGTAATATGTCACAGTTTACTTTATTTTGCTCTCCTCACTTAACTTTAAATTAGTGTCCACCTGAACACACTAGTGAAAAATATAAAAAATCATATCTGGTGTGTAAATCATTTTTGGTTTGTATGACAAACTTTCAACATATTTACACTTCTGTTCCTGGTGTTTTGCGTTCCTAAAGGATATTGTCACCTACTACCTGAACTTGACGCACGCAAACATGGCGCGAGCGCGCTGGGAGAAGGAGTACCGCCTGACGGAGGCGTTTCGGGTGCCGGACGCCTCTCCTGCCTCGATGCACCGCGTGATGGAGCGCATCGCCAGCGACCCGTGCTCTCTGCAGAAGTACTTCGAGTTTAACTCGGTGGGTTACGACCTGACAGAGTGCCACGCCGACTGCCGCGTCGATCACGTGTGCGCGGTGAGAGAGGTCGACTTCGAGGCTTACGAGCGCTGTGTGCTGAAGGAGGGAGGGTCATCCACGGCACCAGTGCTGTTCACTCTGCTTCTGTCTCTGATGATGAGTCTGCGGTGCTTCGACTGATCACAGAACAGCATCAGCGCCAGCTTAAAAGTCTCAATATAAGCAGTATTTAACGTAGCCAAAATGAATAACTTTAGTATTTGCAGTCAACATTTGAAGTGGATCAATAATACCTTTCATCAAAGTTAGACATGCATTTTGAACAATAGCCATCTTAGGACAACTTTGATGAACTTTTTTTGATACACTTCAAATGTTGACTACTTTATATATTTGGGGCCTGATTTACTAAACAGGGCAGATTAGCACGAGAGCATGATCCCATAAAAGTGTACATTTCTGAACGTGATTTACAGACAAATGAAAGATCACAGACACATCATTTCCATAATGACCAACACAATCCACCAAGACAGATCAAACTAGTGTCTGGTTGAAGATGTGCTTTTTTATGGGAGGTGAATAATGGTGCAAATACCAGTAAAGTGACGAGCGCAAACCCTGCCTTAAAAAAGTAAAAAAATAACCTTGTAAAAATACCCCTGCCTTTTCAGCCAAGCGCTCATTTTTTTTACTGCATGTCTTCACTAAATCCTTAAATCCCTAAAAACGGTAGTTTTTAACACTAAAAGAGGGTTTGCGCTGGAGCTGTTAGTAGATCTGGCCCTATCTATTATGATTTGCTTGTATTTATTGAACTGTCTAACCCTGAAATGAAAATGCTGGCATCAAATAGATTTGTGAAAAATTTCTAATTTTGGAACGAAAAAGAAATTTGGAAAGACATGAGAGTTTATCAAGTCAAGTATATTTATATAGCGCTTTTTACAATATAGATTGCATCAAAGCAGCTTCACAGTATCAATCAAAACATAATAACAATGTTCATTTCTTAGTGGAAAAACATCCATGTTTGGTAGAGCTGATCAGGGTTATTACTGATTAGTTCATTAATTTGAAAATTCCCAACTGAGCAAGCCAAAGGCAACAGTGGCAAGGAACCGAAAAACTCCATCAAGTGACCTAAAGGTGTCCAAAAAACTCCATCAGTTGACCCAATGGTGTCCTAAAACTCCATCAAGTGACCCAATGGTGTCTTAAAAATCCATCAAGTGACCTAAAGGTGTCCTAAAACTCCATCAGGTGACCTAAAGGTGTCCAAAAAACTCCATTAGGTGACCCAATGGTGTCCAAAAACTCCATCAAGTGTCCAAAAACTCCATCAAGTGACCTAAAGGTGTCCTAAAACTCCATCAGGTGACCTAAAGGTGTCCTAAAACTCCATCAAGTGTCCTAAAACTCCATCAAGTGACCTAAAGGTGTCCTAAAACTCCATCAAGTGACCTAAAACTCCATCAAGTGACCTAAAGGTGTCCTAAAACTCCATCAAGTGTCCTAAAACTCCATCAAGTGACCTAAAGGTGTCCTAAAACTCCATCAAGTGTCCTAAAACTCCATCAAGTGACCTAAAGGTGTCATAAAACTCCATCAGGTGACCTAAAGGTGTCCTAAAACTCCATCAGGTGACCTAAAGGTGTCCCAAAACTCCATCAAGTGACCTAAAGGTGTCCTAAAACTCCATCAGGTGACCCAATGGTGTCCTAAAACTACATCAAGTGACCTAAGGGTGTCCTAAAACTCCATCAAGTGACCTAAGGGTGTCCTAAAACTCCATCAGGTGACCCAATGGTGTCCTAAAGTTCCATCAAGTGACCTAAGGGTGTCCTAAAACTCCATCAAGTGACCTAAGGGTGTCCTAAAACTCCATCAGGTGACCCAATGGTGTCCTAAAGTTCCATCAAGTGACCTAAGGGTGTCCTAAAACTCCATCAAGTGACCTAAGGGTGTCCTAAAACTCCATCAAGTGACCTAAGGGTGTCCTAAAACTCCATCAGGTGACCCAATGGTGTCCTAAAGTTCCATCAAGTGACCTAAGGGTGTCCGAACTCCATCAGGTGACCCAATGGTGTCCTAAAACTCCATCCGGTGACCCAGTGGTGTCCTAAAACTTCATCAAGTGACCCAGTGTTGTCCTAAAACTCCATCAGGTGACCCAATGGTGTCCTAAAACTCCATCAGGTGACCCAATGGTGTCCTAAAACTTCATCAAGTGACCCAGTGTTGTCCTAAAACTCCATCAGGTGACCCAATGGTGTCCTAAAACTTCATCAAGTGACCCAGTGTTGTCCTAAAACTCCATCAGGTGACCCAATGGTGTCCTAAAACTCCATCAAGTGACCTAAGGGTGTCCTAAAACTCCATCAGGTGACCCAATGGTGTCCTAAAACTCCATCAGGTGACCCGAAGGTGTCCTAAAACTCCATCAAGTGACCTATGGGTGTCCTAAAACTCCATCAGGTGACCCAATGGTGTCCTAAAAATCCATCAGGTGACCCAATGGTGTCCTAAAGTTCCATCAAGTGACCTAAGGGTGTCCTAAAACTCCATCAAGTAACCTAAGGGTGTCCGAAACTCCATCAGGTGACTCAATGGTGTCCTAAAACTCCATCAGGTGACCCAATGGTGTCCTAAAACTCCATCAGGTGACCCAGTGTTGTCCTAAAACTCCATCAGGTGACCCAATGGTGTCCTAAAACTCCATCAGGTGACCTAAAGGTGTCCAAAAACTGCATCAGGTGACCCGAGGGTGTCCTAAAACTCCATCAGGTGACCCAATGATGTCCTAAAACTCCATCAAGTGACCCAATGGTGTCCTAAAACTCCATCAGATGACCCAATGCAGAAATAAAACCTTGGGAGAACCCAGGCTCAGTCGGGGGCCAGTTCTCCTCTGGCGTTCATGAACTAGAGGCCGGATTTACAGTAACTGTAAGGTAAAACTGTATATGAATGTCTCTAAACAGACTTTAAACGTGAACCTGTGATAACGTTGATGGCGCTCGCATGTGCATTAAGAATTGATTATATAGTTATGTGCGTATTTTTGTAAATCCCTACAAAACCATGCCTGAACAAACTACTTGTCTATAAATTTGATACAGAATTTAGTTTTATTTTATCTTTCTTATTATATATTTGATAAATGACAGAATTTTAATTTTTGGGTGAACTATCCCTTTAAAGTTGGCATGAAACGGAAGTTGTAATAGTCTTTTCTTCTCTGTTGTGCTGCAGGTATGATGTATTTCTTTAGGCCAAAATCCGGAAATTGCATTACATTTTAGCACTTTTGTTTCAATTGTCCTTTTTTTTTTTGTGGTGGACACAAGCGCAAGATATTTCCACATTTTATTCTATGACATATAATACATCAGTAACACCTTGTGTTTTTTATAAAGCTTTTACTTTTTAAAAAGGCAAAAGCAGTAGTGATCAAGTGTCTAAATGGGACTTAAGCTTGTCGTGTTGTGTGGAGTTAATTTTTGAATTGTAAGTATCATAAACTTTTATTGATCACAGAGCTTTTTTTTGTTGTAGTAATTATTAAAAAGCAAATTGTGTGACAGAACCAGTGTGTTGCGAACTTAGGGGTCGGCTTATACAAACACATATCACTGCATCAAACTATTGTGACGTATGTCAGAGTTAAACAACTTCTGGATCAAGAACAAATGTAGGCGGGGCTTGATTTTTTCCACATGGAATTATTGATTGGATGGTTGTGGTTTGCTATTGGTGGATCTCATGATGTGAGTGACAGGTTGACCCGCCCTCGTCATCAGAAAAGAGATGTTGAATTGTCAATTGTGATTCTCTAAGTTGATGACTTTAGGATCGACTGTAGTTCACACTGTCTGTCAGTAACTTATATTGCAACACTTTTTCTTTTACTATTTTGTATGAGTTGTCTATGCCCACATATAACAGAAACTTTTTTTTATTATGCATGGAAGACTGCCAAAAATGATAAATGTTTGATTTTTCTTCTTCGTAATGTGAATGATGAATGACAATTACTTTCCAAAATATAAATGTTTTTTTTTTGGCATACAAATACATGGATGCAAACACAGCTAGTCACTCCAGCAAAAAAAAAAAAAAATCACTTTCAATGTGAACAAGATACTGGTGTTAAAAACATAAAATGCTTCAATCTGTGTAATGTCAATAAAAGCCAAAGAGAACACTCAGTTTTAGCAAACACTTCATATTAACAATCTGTTGTACTAATCAATATTACAAAAAAATGTTGCATCTCTATTTCATTGTCATAATTGATAATTATTTTATTGTGTGTATTTTTAACATTTGAGGATTTACATGTTTAAGCATAACCGGACAAGATGCTCAAGATGAAATAAATGACAAATACACACATATTTCAGCTTATGTGTGGTTATCAGTGTGGTTATCCTTATAAACGTAAACTGGTGTCTGACATACTGATAATCTTTATTATGCTCATAAAAGATAAGTATACAGTAAAAGTCTGATAAAGCTCACCGGACTTTGATGTCACATTTATTGTATGTGTGTTTGAATTGAGGAAACGTGACAAGAGGGATCACATAACAAACACTTGTTTGGTGGACACATACGGCTTCATGGCATTCTCAAGGGCTTTTCCGAAGTCTTGGAGCCTGACTTCAGCGCAAGCCGGAGCCGACAGCTTCCCCGCGCGGATGAGGACGCACAGTTCATCCAGCATGTTTCGTAAGGCGTCTTCATCTATCACAGGAGGCCAAAGGTGTTAACGAGTATTTTAGATTAAACTCTACATACACTCACCTAAAGGATTATTAGGAACGCCATACTAATACTGTGTTTGACCCCCTTTCACCTTCAGAACTGCCTTAATTCTACATGGCATTGATTCAACAAGGCGCTGAAAGTATTTTTTAGAAATGTCAGCCCATATTGATAGGACAGCATCTTGCAGTTGATGGAGATTTGTGGGATGCACATCCAGGGCACGAAGCTCCCGTTCCACCACATCCCAAAGGTGCTCTATTGGGTTGAGATCTGGTGACTGTGGGGGCCATTTTAGTACAGTCAACTCATTGTCGTGTTCAAGAAACCAATTTGAAATGATTCATGGTGCATTATCCTGCTGCAAGTAGCCATCAGAGGATGGGGACATGGTGGCCATAAAGGGATGGACATGGTCAGAAACAATGCTCAGGTAGGCCGTGGCATTTAAACGATGCCCAATTGGCACTAAGGGGCCTAAAGTGTGCCAAGAAAACATCCCGACACCATTACACCACCACCACCACCCTGCTCAGTGGGAACAAGGCATGATGGATCCTTGTTCTCATTCTGACTCTACCATCTGAATGTCTCAACAGAAATCGAGACTCATCAGACCAGGCAACATTTTTCCAGTCTTCAACTGTCCAATTTTGGTGAGCTCTTGCAAACTGTAGCCTCTTTTTCCTATTTGTAGTGGAGATGAGTGGTACCTGGTTGGGTCTTCTGCTGTTGTAGCCCATCCGCCTCAAGGTTGTGTGTGTTGTGTCTTCTTCACAAATGCTTTGCTGCATACCTCAGTTGTAACGAGTGGTTATTTCAGTCAAAGTTGCTCTTCTATCAGCTTGAATCAGTCGGCCCATTCTCCTCTGACCTCTCGCATCAACAAGGCATTTTCCCCCACAGGACTGCCGCATACTGGATGTTTTTCCCTTTTCACACCATTTGTTGTAAACCCTAGAAATGGTTGTGCGTGAAAATCCCAGTAACTGAGCAGATTGTGAAATACTCTGACACCAACAACCATGCCACACTCAAAATTGCTTAAATCTCCTTTCTTTCCCATTCTGACATTCAGTTTGGAGTTCAGGAGATTGTCTTGACCAGGACCACACCCCTAAATGCATTGAAGAAACTGCCATGTGATTGGTTGATTAGATAATTGCATTAATGAGAAATTGAACAGGTGTTCCTAATAATCCTTTAGGTGAGTGTAGGTCCTCCTCACACAACAACTCAACTCAAGAAAGACTTTTTCTGGGGGAAACTCACCATGTTTGTTCTCTCTCTTCCATTGGGTCACCCAAAAACCTCTTATTTTCACATCTTTAAAGATCAGTGCACTCTAAAGAAAGAATAATGCTTATGTAGACCACATTCTATCTATATAATTCTATAAAGCCAGATATCGAGGTTCATAAGTCACACTCACCACTGGGACAGTGACTGGTTGTTTGGCCATCCCACCGTAGGTCACCATAGTCCCTCCACTTCTGAAGAACACACAGAAGACTGAACACACACTGCTTATCAAAGGTCCCGTTTACATCCTATTAAGCCTTTTGACATTCAGCTCAGTGTTTCTGAACTCCTGAATCGCCTCTACTGTAGCCTTGAGTTTCTTCCGGGAACGAACACGCCACAATATTCCTCATTATAATAATTAATATGCAAAATAAAAGGGGCGGGGCCTGTTTGAGTTAGTTAGTAGTGTGTTAAACTGGCGTTTATGGAAAGGGGCGGGACATTTCCCAATCACAACACACTGCTCCAGCCGACCAAATGGACTCTATTGACCTCTTTAAAGCTCAGGCTAAAACTGATCTGTTAAGAATAGCTTTTAGTGACGTGATTATTTGATAATATGTTTGATCTGTACATTTGTGTTTTTGCATAGCTTTACTGACCAGCTTTTAAGCAATAGCTATTATTGTGGTTATTTTCAGTAGTTTTTGTATTTAAATTTCGAGTTTTTAAACATAATATAATATAATATAATATAATGGTGAAACTCGAAAAAGTAGAATACCGTGCAAAAGTTCATTTATTTCAGTAATTCAACTTAAAAGGTGAAACTAATATATTATATAGACTCATTACATACATCCAAAGTGAGATATTTCAAGCCTTTATTTGTTATAATTTTGATGATTATGGCTTACAGTTTATGAAAACCTTTTCACAATATTCTAATTTTGACTTGGTTTTCATAAGCTGTAATCCATAATCATCAAAATTACAACAAATAAACACTTGAAATATCTCACTTTGCAAGTAATAAGTCTATATAATATATTAGTTTCACCAATATAAATGAAATTTTTCATGATATTCACATTTTTCGAATTTCACCTGTAATATAATATAATATAATATAATATAATATAATATAATATAATATAATATAATATAATATAATATAATATAATTTAATATAATATAATATAATATAATATAATATAATATAATATAATATAATATAATATAATATAATTAGGGCTGTGCAAAAATTAATTGCGATTAATCGCATCCAAAATAAAAGTCTGTGTTTACGTAATATATTTGTGTGTGCTTTATATAATAATTTTGTATATATAAATACACACACAAGCATTTATATATTTAAGAAAATGTGTTATTCATATATAAAATATGTATATAATATAGATTATGCATTTATATATATATATATATAATATATATATATACAGAATATAAGCGCAAATAATTCTTAAATATATACATGCATGTGTGTGTATTTATATATATAAAATAATTATATACAGCACACACAAATATATTATGTAAACACAGACTTTTATTTTGGATGCAATTAATCGCAATTAATTTTTGCACAGCCCTAAATATAATATATTATAATATAATATAATATAATATAATATAATATAATATAATATAATATAATATAATATAATATAATATAATATAATGGCCTGTTGGAAGTTACTTTTGCATGCTTTAGAATATATATATATATATATATACTGTATATATATATATATATATATATATATTTAATCTCTATGGGTAAAATGACTGAAAAAAACACCTGTGCAACGAAGGCTGCTGCAGAAGTAGGTGGACACTGTTGTAGATTGTGTTTCGATAACTTACTGTAAAAGACGTAACAGCTCTGTGGCGCTCTTTCCTCCAACTCCATTCAGAGCCAGTTTCGGTCGAGGACACGACTGTTAAAAACAAACGCTGAACATGATCAAGACACAGAGTCTCTTTCAAGCTCCAGAATGCTTCAAACACACACATTGCACACACTGACCTGGAGAAGCTCCCTCGTCTCTGGCCGTCTCAGTTTCTCCTCTGTGATGACGTGAGTGGCTCCCAGTGCCGTCAGTGTGTCGGAGAGATGCTGCACGTCAGGCCTGGAACGGGGAACAAGCTGCTTTACACACTGACACACTCATCCCAGCATCCTCTCTGTTAAAGCAGACTGATGAAACTCAACATAAAGACAACATATGTTACCTCCAGACATTTCCAAGTGAAAGAGGATATTCAAACAGAGACTGTTTTATATTCCAGCAATTGGACTGAAGAGAAATATGCGAACGAAAAATGAACTAATCTTTTTTCGTGTCATTTGGATGATTCAATGAACAAAATGAACAAATTGACTCAGAAAATGAGTCATGAACAAGTTCAAACAGGAGAGTCACCAACGCGCATCACAGAACAGACCAAGGCGAGCATTTGAGCTTATAAAACTTAAACTTTTTTTTTTTTAAATGAGCGATCGTTTCGCTAGATAAGACCCTTATTCATTGTCTGGAATCGTTTAAAGCCCTTTGAACAGTTTGCACTGAAACTGTCATTTGGACCTTGAACCGTTTGGTCCCCATTGAAGTCCATTATATGGAGAAAATCCTGGAATGTTTTCATCAAAAACGTTAATTTCTTTTCGACTGAAGAAAGAATGACGATATTAACATGGAAATTAATAAATTATCAGCAAAAGTTTTTTTTAAAGTGAACTACCCCTTTAAGAAGACAGTGAACATCCTCGATGATGGGTTACCTGTCTCTGATGACATTGATGGTTCGAATCCCCTTCGCAGCCGCAATCTGAATAACAGCCTGTCCAACACCACTGTTAGCCGCGTTCTGGATCACCGTGTCTCCTAGAATACACCGTTAGACTTTGGTGAGTACAGTTGAGCACTGCCTACCTGAGGGAAATGCAAAATGAAAGAACCTGGTTTGAGCTCCTCGAAGTCTGTGAGCATCCTAAACGCCGTGCAGGGGTTGACTCCTAAAGTGGCAGCCGACAGTAGAGGAATGTCTTTCGGTAAACTCACGAGATCACCAGCGTTCACCACCGCAGCTGTTCTCCACGTACCTGCGCGGATCAATGCAGGGCTGTTAGAGATCTGCTGATGGGAACACCAGGCGTGTGAATGCACGTGTAATGTTCACCTAATCCAGCATCTCTAGGAATCACCCAGTCGCCGAGCTTGAGTATGGTCACCCGCTCTCCCAGCTCCATCACCTGACCCACGCCCTCATTGCCCCCCACCGCTGGGAGCTCTGGCAGGAGGGCATACGTTCCTGTTCAAACAACAAAAAGAAAGAAATATGCCATTATCCCAATCAATTTTCACTCTGCAATGCAATTAAATTACTTTTTCTAAAATTATTTAAACCTGTTGTAAGGAAGGATGCACGACAGCGAAATATGGCAAATGTACATATCGCGATATGCATTTCAATAGGCTACTTTGAAATGTCAAAATAATAGGTCAACGGCTCGACGCATTCAGCAGGGCATGGGCACTCGACTGTTAATATTTTCAATTTTGTTAGTAGTTTCAATTTTGATATTTTTAGGTCAAACCGTTCTGGTCTGTCAGTCATATAATGGAGGTTTATGGTCAGAGAAGTCCAAATTAAACATGATTTAATGACTAGTGAATGCAAGTTCACATTGATGGCCTAAGACACGAAACGAGCGGTTTGTGTGAGGAAGCAAACAGTATTTATATCTGTTTTTACCTCTTATAACCACAAAGCGCCCGCGCCCTCAGATCACTTGGACGTGGCTGTGGTAACAGAAGTTAAAAACAGATATAAATACTGTTTGTTTTCTCACTCAAACCACTCGTTTCGTGTCTTAGGCCATCAATGTGAACTTACATTTACTAGTCATTAAATCATGATTAATTTGGACTTCTCTGACCATAGGCCTCCATTATATGACAAGAACGGTTTGACCTAAAAATATCAAAATTGAAAATACTGTGGAAACAAAGACACCTACATCTTGGATGCCCTTGAGGTAAGCTAAAATATACCAAAAATTATTTTTTAAAGTGAACTATTAAGCGGAATAAACTGTGGAAAACTCCTCAATATTACAATGCAAGATCAAAACAGCCTTCATTTTCCTCGTTTTCTTTTTTTTTCTTTGCCCAAACAACCTGATTCTGAGCCAATGCATATGTAATGTTTTATTAATGCTTTGCTCTTGCCTTGAAGCATATTTAAATCCGAGGGGTTGATGGGAGCCGCCAGCATCTTCACCAGGACACACTCGGGTCCCACACGGGGCAGCTCCAATGACTCCAACCTGTCAATCATTCAGGACACGCAGGTCACTTTATACGTCAGTACAGTGTTATTATCTATGGATGTGACACGCTTACTGAACAACTTGTGAGGGCTCCCCGTGTTTTCTGTACACAAGTGCAGTGCTGTCTTTGACTGCAGACACAGAGAAGTGTTGTTTAATGAGGACAGCTCCATTTCGGATCGGTTCATTACATGAAACAGAACCTGGAGCCCGGTACACGTGACGCCCCCGAATTAAAAAAGATGTGACTCGCGATAGTTTCATTTTAAAGCTGTGATGTGTCCAAAATCAAGATGTCATCGTCTTGAAGCGTTTAAATAAGCACAAGAGAGCCCAAGTCCGTGTTTACTTTCATGTAAGTCGCCATGTTGTTACCATAAAGCCTGTAGTAAATGCGCCGTAAAATGAACGCTCTCCTCCTGGACTGTCCAATCATAAGCCAAGCCTGTGTTTTTAGTATCCTAAACGTCGTTCATTGGCCATCCTAGCCAGCGCCCATTTAGCAAAGCCATATGGCAAGCCTAGTTAGCATTTAACTGGATCTGCTAGTCGCAATTTAGTGTTGTCAAGTCAAAAATCCAATTCTATTTATCTATTCCGCATTTTTGACTGATCATAATAGTGTGGTGCAGGGATGGCACACTTTTGTAGGCCGACACGTCAATATAAAACATCTATGACGTCATTATACATAGCCCATATGTAAAATAGTGTTAGTGTAGTCAAAACTTTAGAAACATCCCCAATCAAATTTTGTACTATAGTTCAATGTATAATTGCATATATCTAATTATCATTTTGAATAGTCAAGTTATAATTATGACTCGTCAAAACACAACTATAAGTCAAATACATTTGTGGATAGTAAAACCGTAGTGTTATATGCAAATTTTGCCTGCCATAAAACTTTTGGCACATACTTGATATTCATGAGGTGATGATGTACCATAGTGTACGCACACAATTTTTTTAATATATTTCTAGTTCAAGTCGCTGAAGGCTGATATATATGATTGAGGAAAGTCAGAACATTTTTGCTGTCAATGAATGTTATATGGCAAATATTTTATGAATGCTAAATATGAATTAAATATGAATATGAACATCTAAATGATGTTGCCTATAGATATTTACATGACTTGATTATTCATTTTCATGGCAGTTTCAAGGGCTGGAAATTTGCAGTTTTAATCAATAAAATTAAGTGTTACATAAAGAGTCTATTAACCAGCATAACTTTTTCATTAAAAGTTAGAATTTATTGTTGTTTTACTTATTGCTATATAATAATAAATGTATGTAGCTGCATATAAATCTGCGTTCTGGTGTACAAAAACAAGCAGATAGAGGACCAGTGCACTATGCCTTCAAAAGTGAATAATATAATAGTTATATATTTGTAAAAATTCTAATAATAGCTCTGCAATACAAAATTATTTCACTGGCAACAAAAAAATCATTTAATTTTGGGGCTGCACATTTTTCCGAGTGGGTGTCATGTTGTGCTGTAGCCTATGTATGTTATATGCTTTCAGTTTAGCACATACATGACACCAAAGTTATTCATTCCACAACTCAAAATATATTGTATTGTATTGTATGTATTGTGAGAAATTTGTAAAGATTGCAAAATTGTGTCTTAATAAATATTCAAACTGATGGAAACCTTTAGAAAACAATTTCTTATCCTGTGCAGTGTGCATGAGGGCAATATCTGACAATGATGATTAATGTGTGTCTGTGTTCATATAGTCAGAAACTCCTTATTCGGCAATACGTGTACTATTCATAAATAAATTTGAAATTTCATTCACAACCTTTTTTGCAATGTTAAATTCCATGATAAAACCAACTATCATGGTATGAAAATATGATGCGTCATGTCTAATTATGCCACAAAACATAATTAACTGGTCATACTTGGACATCAGTGTGTCTTTAAGTGAATCTTTAATACATATTATGCTATATGTTACATTAAAAGAGACAGATGATATTGTCTTATTATTGTCCTTTGTGAAAGGCTTTCTTATCCAGTGGCCCCTAGTGGACATAATTAGTATCACAGTCTCTCCATGTTATTCACATTACTATAAATCCACATCATATCAACTTTTGTGTGGATCGGACAAACATGTTTAAAAAAAATGGCGAAAGCTTTCCATGTGGTAATTGATAAACACAGGCTACTGTATGAACGTGGTTTTGGGGCCCTGAAGGATTCAGAGGATGATGAATTTCATCATTAATAATTTAGACATCAAACATCTAATTTCCCTTCAGGTTCAATTAAACAATCAAAATAATATGAGTATAATATATTGTGAAGAAGAATACACTAAACTTGGTTATGGTATAACAATTTTGTCAAGGAAACCAATCTCCAGCATTTCGGTTTTATTATGCACAAAAAAATGCAAAAAGCAAAAAGCTCACATGGAACTAAAGCATACGTTGACTACAGTGTAATAAGTTATTAATATTTTGTTGGTTCACCACCCTTGTTTTTTGAGTCCAGCAGTCATTCATTGATACGTGGGATGCTTACTTAGAGCTTCACTGGCAATTCATGACATTAATTGATTGATTAATTGCCTATGAATCTGCGTGACTTATTCAGATTTATAATTTCCCCAAAAATGTATAATTTCCAAAAGGTTTTCGATGGCTGAGGAGGACAGTTGAAGAAGCCTGAGTATCAACATTTTGTTGCATGCGTGGTGTGTTTGCGATCGTTGTCATGAAAACACACATTTGAGCTCAAAACAGATCATTTAGGCCTATACGATGTGTTCATCGGAATTCCCAAGTCCAATTTTAAAGTACAAGCAATCCTCTGCGTCCCCAACACCATGATGATTCCCCTGCGGTTTCTTAAAGGGATAGTTCACTTTGAAATTAATTTTTGATATGTTTTAGCAGTTTTCAATCAAACCGTTATTGTCTATCAGTCGACTGGAGGCTAAGGGGGTCCACCAAAAAGCATGCACAGAGAAGTCAAAATTACACATGATTTAATGTCTCATAAATGTCCCAGACAGCAAACTGACATTGAATCAACGTGGAAACAACGTCTCTCATGACATCGAAACAACGCTGATTTTGCTCATCGAATTAACGTTGAACCAACGTCAGACGCGGCATTCTTCAAAGCTAAATGAAAATCGAAAATTGGTTTGCTTTCATAACGTTGAAACAACGCGTTGATTTCAAGTTGATTTTCCGTTGGTTTTGAAAGAATGACGCGTCTGACGTTGGTTCAACGTTAATTCGATGAGCAAAACAATGTCAGATCAACGTTGTTTCGATGACATGTTTCTACGTTGATTCAATGTCAGTTTGCTATCTGGGCATTGATGGCCTAAGACACGAAACGAACAGTACAGAAACAGAAAACAAACAGTATTTATATCATTTTACCTCGTGTATTTTGATGAGCTCTTGCAAATTGTCGCCTCTTTTCCCTATTTGTAGAGGAGATGAGTGGTACCCGGTGGGGTCTTCTGCTGTTGTAGCCCATCCGCCTCAAGGTTGTGTGTGTTTTGTCTTCTTCACAAATGCTTTGCTGCATACCTCGGTTGTAACGAGTGGTTATTTCAGTCAAAGTTGCTCTTCTATCAGCTTGAATCAGTCGGCCCATTCTCCTCTGACCTCTGGCATCAACAAGGCATTTCCGCCCACAGGACTGCCGCATACTGGATGCTTTCCCCTTTTCACTCCATTCTTTGTAAACCCTAGAAATGGTTGCGTGTGAAAATCCCAGTAACTGAGCAGATTGTGAAATACTCAGACACCAACAACCATGCCACACTCAAAATTGCTTAAATCCCCTTTCTTTCCCATTCTGACATTCAGTTTGGAGTTCAGGAGATTGTCTTGACCAGGAACACACGCCTAAATTCATCAAAGTAACTGCCATGTGATTGGTTAATTGGATAATTGCATTAATGAGAAATTGAACAGGTGTTCCTAATAATCCTTTAGGTGAGTGTACATCAAGATACCGCGAGAGTGATAAGAACCTTACCCCAGACCTAAACCTACCCCTGAACCTACCTCATCACCTAACCGACGTTAAAGGTAAAGCGTCAGTTGTATGACGGCCCGGGATCGCCATGTAACCGACGTTTAAACCCTTAAAAGGTGGATGTTGACGTATCTCAGTTATATGACTTCTTGGGATGAGACTGTGTTAGCTTATTCATAACCTTAAGGCTAACATATTCGTACTAAAAGCTACAAAACGTACATTTTGATATCAGGAGGCCATTACGACTGAATGGGCAGACAAATTTGTGAATATGCTGGGGTTTTATTTGTTGTTTATGTATTTTATTTTACAATAAGACCAGTAACAAATATTAAGAAAAATTTTTTTGATTTCATAGCTAATAAAGAGCTGTGCCATTGCAATAGCAAATACTTGATGGAGCTCCTGCATGCTTTTTTGTTTAATAAGTTTAGAACAATCAATAGGCTATGATACCAAAGTGAATAAAATGGCAAACGTAAGTCATCAGTGTAGCAAAAAAAAAAAAAAAAGTAAATATTAAAGGTGCAAGCAGCGATGGGCGGGCCCTCGCACCTGTAGCGAGTCGGGGTGTGAGGCGCCGCGTTGCATATTCTGCAGCTCGGCCAGTGCGGCTGTGCATTTGCTATGTTTCTTCGTTAAAGGTCACTTCCTGTTGCCAGCAGGTGGCGCTATGACTGTGGGAGAATGTCGGCATATAGATTTGTTCAGGGCGGGACTCTTGTCAAATGTGTTAAATTTCGTGCAGATCTGGGCATTTACAGCCAAGTTACTACAACTTCCTGTTTCATGGCGAATCATCGACGCCACGGACACACCCATCGACGAAAACGCGCAGATAGCACAACTTTACATCGTCAATGCCTTTAGAAGGCACAGCAGAAATGTGAAGTCGATCCGACTAAAGCCCTAGGAGGAGTTAGTTAAAGTACGTAATGAGTAAATCATCCAAAAATGGCGGTAAAATTCGAAATGGCCGACTTCCTGTTGAGTTTAGGGCATCGCTCCAAGAGACTTTTCTGTGCGTCTGGACATGGTAGATGTGCCACAGAAATTTCGTACATGTCGGTCAAACATGCGACGGGGGCTGCTTCGTTAAAGGTCATTTCCTGTTGCCAGCAGGTGGCGCTATTACTGTGGGTGAATGTCAGCATGTAGATTTGTTCAGGGCGGGACTCTTGTCAAATGTGTAAAATTTCGTGCAGATCTGGGCATTTACAGCCAAGTTACTACAACTTCCTGTTTCATGGCTTATCATCGACGCCACGGACACGCCCATCGACGAAAACGCGCAGATAGCACAACTTTACATCGTCAATGCCTTTAGAAGGCACAGCAGAAATTTGAAGTCGATCCGACTAAATCCCTAGGAGGAGTTCGTTAAAGTACTGAGTGTGTAAATCGTCCCAAAATGGGCGCCAAATTCAAAATGGCCGACTTCCTGTTGAGTTTAGGGTATGGGTTCCTGAGGCTTTTTTGTGCGTCTTGATATGATACACGTCCCCACCAAATTTCGTGTTTGTAGGTTGAACGTGGACGAGGGGCTAATTTTTTCCAATTTTCTAGGTGGCGCTAGGGAGCCATTTTGCCACGCCCATCCGCGAAACCCACAAAATACGAAATTTTTCACCAGTCCTGACATGCGTGCCAAATTTGGTAAGTTTTTGAGCATGTTGAGGCCCCGAAAATGGCGCTTACTTTGCAGAAAAAATAAAAAAAAATTAAAAATAAAATTAAAGCTGCAAGCAGCGATGGGCGGGCCCTCGCACCTGTAGCACGTCGGGGTCTGAGGCGGCCGTGTTTCATTTTCTGCAGCTCAGCCAGTGCGGCTGTGCATTTGCCACACTGCTTCGTTAAAGGCCACTTCCTGTTGCCAGCAGGTGGCGCTATGACTGTGGGTGAATGTCGGCATGTAGATTTGTTCAGGGCGGGACTCTTGTCAAATGTGTTAAATTTCGTGCAGATCTGGGCATTTACAGCCAAGTTACTACAACTTCCTGTTTCATGGCGAATCATCGACGCCACGGACACGCCCATCGACGAAAACGCGCAGATAGCACAACTTTTCATCGTCAATGCCTTTAGAAGGCACAGCAGAAATTTGAAGGCGATCCGACAAAAGCCCTAGGAGGAGTTAGTTAAAGTACGTAATGAGTAAATCATCCAAAAATGGCGGTAAAATTAGAAATGGCCGACTTCCTGTTGAGTTTAGGGCATCGCTCCAAGAGACTTTTCTGTGCGTCTGGACATGGTAGATGTACCACAGAAATTTCGTACATGTCGGTCAAACATGCGACGGGGGCTGCTTCGTTAAATGTCACTTCCTCTTGCCACTAGGTGGCGCTATGAATGTGGGTGAATGTCGGCATGTAGATTTGTTCAGGGCGGGACTCTTGTCAAATGTGTAAAATTTCGTGTAGATCTGGGCATTTACAGCCAAGTTACTACAACTTCCTGTTTCATGGCGAATCTTCGACGCCACGGACACACCCATCGACGAAAACGCGCAGATAGCACAACTTTACATCGTCAATGCCTTTAGAAGGTACAGCAGAAATTTGAAGTTGATCCGACTAAATCCCTAGGAGGAGTTCGTTAAAGTACGGAGTGTGTAAATCGTCCCAAATCGGTCGCCGAATTCAAAATGGCGGACTTCCTGTCGAGTTTAGGGTATGGGTTCTTGAGGCTTTTTTGTGCGTCTGGTCATGGTAGATGTACCACAGAAATTTCGTACATGTCGGTCAAACAAGCGGCGGGGGCTGCTTCGTTAAAGGTCACTTCCTGTTGCCAGCAGGTGGCGCTATGACTGTGGGTGAATGTCGGCATGTAGATTTGTTTAGGGCGTGACTCTTGTCAAATGTGTAAAATTTCGTGCAGATCTGGGCATTTACAGCCAAGTTACTACAACTTCCTGTTTCATGGCGAATCTTCGACGCCACGGACACGCCCATCGACGAAAACGCGCAGATAGCACAACTTTACATCGTCAATGCCTTTAGAAGGCACAGCAGAAATTTGAAGTCGATCCGACTAAATCCCTAGGAGGAGGAGTTAAAGTACGGAGTCTGTAAATCGTCCAAAAATGGCCGTCAAATTCAAAATGGCGGACCTCCTGTTGAGTTTAGGGTATGGGTTCTTGAGGCTTTTTTGTGCGTCTTGATATGATACACGTCCCCACCAAATTTCGTGCATGTAGGTTGAACGTGGACGAGGGGCTAATTTTTTCCAATTTTCTAGGTGGCGCTAGCGTGCCATTTTGCCCCGCCCATCTGCGAAACCCACAAAATACGAAATTTTTCACCAGTCCTGACATGCGTGCAAAATTTGGTGAGTTTTTGAGCATGTTGCGGCCCCGAAAATGGCACTTACTTTGCAGAAAAAAAAAAAAAAAAAAAAGAAAAAAAAATAATCCTAACAGTTTCAATAGGGTCCTCGCACTGTTAGTGCTCGGGCCCTAATAACCCTAACAGTTTCAATAGGGTCCTCGCACTGTTAGTGCTCGGGCCCTAAAAATGTATACCATTAAGGGAAGAAGTCACAACCAGTATGTATTCTCACATTTCACTAAATTTATTGAATGACAAAAACCATTGAAAACTTTCACATTACATTCAAATGTTCAAGAAGTGATTCCCAAGTTCAACAGGATAGTCAAAAACAGCATTACCACATCTAAATGGTGCAAAACGTCGTATGATACCTTATTTCATTAAATACGATAAAAACAAGAACTCAAATATAATTGCATAAAGGAATGGATTAGATAACGTCACTGTTTCCAGTTTATGTGAGAGGCGACCACAGCATTCGTTAGGATTTACATTCCCTTTCGAGCCACAAATCTCAGAAAGTTAATCATGATGGTATGGGACTATAACAAAATAATATCATTCTTCTCACTCTGTGTGAAATCATGCTTGATACGCTCCCTGAGTTCAGAGTCATGATTCAACACAGCTAACGTAAAAGGCATTCATAGGTCAAAAAGCGACTGAGGATTAAACGGGCTGATTGCAGTGCCGTCTTAAATCACAAAATAAACCGCACAGAGCAAGAAATCAGTGCGACGAAAACAACCGTACGCAAGTAAAGCTCGTTGAGGTATTTCGGAAATAACACTGAGAAACTTGAGGTATATCGGAGCCAGAGTCTCTTTTACATTGTGGAGAAGACGCAGAACACGTTGCTATAAATAAATACTATAAGTAAAGGATAATAACTGGATTACATAAACAGTATGCATATATCTATATATTAAATATGCTTTAAAGTCTTTCAGCTCCTCCTGTAAAATGGGAGTAAAAGGCTGTTAAATACATGCCGAAACAATACAGGCAGCTTGAAAACGGAGCCAATGTCTTCAACGGGCAACATTTGTTCAGAAGAATAACTTGTTTCTCTCCAAGAAAACCCCTGAGGCCAATTGTCAAGGACAAATAACAAAATATATCGCTAGCAAACATACAGATCAGCAGCATTTAAGACGAGATAGCAGATATCAAGCCGAGATTTGACTGTGGACTGAAGCTTAGAGATAAAAGTGTGATTGATTATTTACTTTCATGTCTAATATAGAGCGTGTTATTGTTTTAAAGATAATAACCACAGATCACTGGTGACAGATTTGGACACACGTAAAAAGAGCCGCTGGTTTGCGAGAGCGGGTTTAACATTCATTTGGTCCCTGGTGATCAGGACAGTCTATTGCAAAAAATTGGCAAATCGCCAAACCCACCACCAAAACATTTTCATAAAAGCATCAAGAAATACCAGAAACATTCAAATCAGTCAATCATATGTAAGAACAAGTCGTTTATACCAATCGCCAACTCTAGACGAGTAAGCTCACTTCATGAGACCAATACAACCAAACACTGAAATTCCTGAGAGCAACTCTATTCCTGAGTGCTAGACCGCTAACAAAAGTGACTTTCTTCTTTGCTTTTATAGACCTGAGGAAGTTCCAACAGCAGCATTATGCATTTGTTTTTTCCAGTATAGTGATTTTCTCAGTTGGTGGGTGTTGGGGAACGGCTGTGCTCCTCCTCCTCCAGGTTGGGACCCGCAGATGTCCCCTGCGGCGACTGCTGGGCTTTGGCGGGACAGTTGGCGACCATGTGCGCTACACTTTGGCAGAAATGGCATCTTTTGGGTTGTGGAGGCAACTTGCACTCTTTGGCATGATGGTCCAGACCGCCACAGTTGTAACACCTGTGGAAAAATCATAGTCGCAAATGTATTAATGATTAAAAACAATACCCATGGGAATAATTAAGTACATTGGACAACGGCGAGGCGTCGCCGTCCGACGCGCGGTTTGTGTTTTACCTAGACAATGGACACCTCGAAGGGCATTAACCCGCTTAAACCATGCTCACTTGCCAAATAACACATTTTTAAAAACATTAGTTTATATTTTAAATAGTTTTACAATCGAAATCTAAAGTTTTTACAAACAATAACTTGGTTTCTATGGTTACGCCTGTTGGTTTATCCAGCAACCGGAGATATTTGTAGTCCGCTCAGCTCGGAGAACCCTTCAGTTCAGCTCACTCACGAGCCAGAAAGTTAACGTATTTTTTTTTATGCAAGTTAGCTAGCCATGGGTGTCAAACTCGCATTTAAAGGGTTAGTTCACCCAAAAATGAAAATTCTTTCAGTATTTACTCACCCTCATGTTGTTCCAACCCCGTAAGACCTTCGTTCATCTTCGCAACACGAATTAAGATATTTAAGATATATTAAGATCGCTCCTGCATACTAGTCCATAGGCTTCTTGAGGGAATGACATTTGCTGGCATCGAAAAGTCATTAAAGACATCGTTAAAATAGTCCAAGTGACTACAGGGGCTCAATCTTAAGTTTATCAAACGACGAGAACAAAAACAGAAATAACGACTTTATTTCAACTATTCGTTTATTTCTCCCTCTGCCTCGAGTCAGGTTACTAGTTTAATAGCGTAAGCTTCTGTTTTTGTACGTCACACGCATCACACACATGACCAGCGTCGGCCAATAGTGAGCCTACGTGTGACGTAGCTTTACGCAATCACACTACGTTAACTGACTACAGGCCCATGGAGAAGGAAGTGAATAGTTGAAATAAAGTCGTTATTTTTGTTTGTTTTTGCGCACAAAAAGTGTTCTCGTCGTTTGATAAACTTAAGATTGAGCCCCTGTAGTCACTTGGACTATTTTAACGATGTCTTTAATGATTTTCGAGGACAGCAAGAGTCATTCCCTCAAGAAGCCTATGGACTAGTATGCAGGAGTGATCTTAATATCTTAAATATCTTAATTCGTGTTGCGAAGATGAACGAAGGTCTTACGGGGTTGGAACAACATGAGGGAGAGTAAATACTGACAGAATTTTCATTTTTGGGTCAACTATCCCTTTAAAAAAAAAACATTGCAACACCTTGACTGCCTGTTGCTATGGTTACTCACAGCTGATGTCGCCAGCGCATTTATTTATTAATTTCGAACGGAAAACAACAGTCAGTCCTTTACTAGGTGTCCTCTAGGGCTGCGTCCGAAATCGAATACTTTCCTACTATATAGTATGCGAAAAACAGTACGCGAACAGAGTAGTATGTCCGAAATCATAGAATTGGAAAAACAGTAAGCGATAAGTCCCCGGATGACCTACTACTTCCGGCGAGATTCTGAAGTGTTATACGATGGACACTTTACTATCCCATGATGCCACGGGAGAGGAGTTCTTGTCGTTATATTTGAAAATGGCGGAAACCGGACCATCTGTTTTATACAGCAGATGCCATTGGAAACACTACAAGTCAACCCCTCACAGCCTCACTTTCATACCTGTCATGGCGCTCTAAATAAGGTCTATTAATGATAGAAATCTTTTTTGAGTGAACTAACCCTTTAATAAGTGAAAGTGACTTGCAGAATTACAAAGCCATAAAGGGACATGGTGGCGGGAAAAAAATATGGGATGCGAGGAAAAAGTAAAAACGCAAAAATGTTTGATAACTTTGCGAGCAAACACAGAATTTCATGGGAAACACAAAACAACTGTGAAAAAATTCGCTGTGTAGGGGCTCCATAACTTATTGAACAGTGTATAACATAGTTAGAGTGTGTTTACATGTACAACAAACTGCTGGAGACCATCAAAAAGCAGGCCATTGAGATATTGATGTGTGTGTGTGTGTGTGTGTGTGTGTGGCTTTTATGACTTATATTCATATGATATAATGAGAATTTGAGGAGGAAAAAACACCCAAGTTTTATTCAGAGGCTCAAACTGAGCAACACATATGTAATTTTGTGCAGTTGCTTATTTATATGGCCAAAAAAAAAATGTAAATCAATACACTACTTAGGCTACATAAAATCATTTAAATATCAGCTGTGCCTCTATATCTGACAATAATATGTCGTATAGCCTAATATCTAAATGCTTAGTTTTAAAACTAAAATATAATGCAATACAATACAATGATGATTGACAGATGAACTAATACACTTTCCTCAAAAGCCTGATAATGCATTTTAACACGTACGGATAATCATGTAAGCCTACAGTACGTTGCTTCAGTTCAGTAAGTGTTCATCTTGACATAATACTAACAATATACGAGTTATTCGGTAACACTTTACAATAAGGTCCATTAGTTAACATTAAATAAGAATGAACAATACTTCTACAGTTAATCTTTGTTAATTTCAACATTTACTAATACTTTATTCAAATCTAGTTAACACACCGTGAGCCAACATGAACAAACAATGAACAGCTGGATTTGTATTAACTAACGCTAACAAAGATTAACAAAAACAGTAACAAATGTATTGCTCATGGTTAGTTCATGTTAGGTAATGTTTAATTAATGAACCTTATTGTAAAGTGTTAACAGTTATTCTTCCTATCAATCAGACAGAAGAAGGCTGCCATGAGGTGTATTTAGAGGACTTTACGTATTAAATATGAGAGTTGAATTTGGCTAAACCGAGTGAGCACATATTCCACATTTCCAATGAAAATAAAACGTGGCTCTTTTACTCCAATAAAGTGAAAGTGTTCAATTCTCGGTTCAATTGCATTGACACAAGGATCTCCCAGTGGCATATGGGTGTTGTGTTTGGGTCATTGATGTCCACTCGGCTGAGGTCATGTGGGCACAGGGGACCGGCACTGACCCGAGGCCTTCATCGGGACGGTGTGGCACGGGCCGACAGCAGGCGCAGCGGGAACAAGCCAATGACGCCTTTTGTTCCAGAAAAGCTGCAGCAGCAACCTATGAACTATGACCTTTTACAGCCCTCACCCCCAAACACCCCCCCAGTCCCTAAACACATGCAGTTTCCATGGCGATGCTGACCCCTGACCCCTCTCGGACACCTTCATCTGTTACCAATTAAATAAACTGCGGCGTCTTCTCCACATCCGGAGGTCGGCGCAGGAACTGAGTGTGTGTGTGTGTGTGTGACGTTCACACTCTATTCAGGCTTGTGAATTGTAATGAAAATGCACTTTAATCTTCAAATCTTGTAATAATTGTGTAATTGTAGTAATACTTCAAACCTCTCTCTCTCTCTCTCAGGTAAAAATTAATATCTCATGTATCTATTTTAAGTGTAACCATAACCATATTTTGTCGTTAAAACTTTTCTCTCGCTCTCATATATATATTTATATATAGTAAATACAATTATTTTGATGTGTTGACTAACATACTAAAGCATGTGTAAAGTAGCCTACTTGATTATAATTGTATGTGCCGTTTGTTTAATATTACATTTAAAGTTAATATATTTTAAATGAACGAACCGCCACTTCCTCATTAAAAATATGTCATACAAGTTTCAATAGAAATTACATTAAAGTACATTTTAGTTTACCATAAATGCCTGTCAGTAGTACATTCACTTAAAACCACATTTTTTTAAAGACACTTAAAACCATATTTTTTTTAAAGACGATTATGAAATTAAATATTAGGGCTGGGTAATAAATACAGATTTCTCGATATTAATCGATTCTCATTTTTACGAACCGATATCGATTCTTAAATCTCAAGAATCGATTAGTCATCCTGTTTCATTTGAATGAATGGGACATTGTATCGCGGCTGCGCGCATCCAAAAAAATCGCAATAATCTTTGTCCTTTGTTACTATTGATATGAAACAAAGTCTCAATTTTCAAATTACGTCCATTTTCTTTAGAAATTCAAAAACATAAATAACATTTTGGCACATTTTCTTCCGGCTTAATAATACCAGTTACAGCGCAAAATAATCATGAATAAGCATCTGAAAGTGTGTTAAAAGAGAGTACAACTTATCGAAATCTATATCATGTCACATTGATTCAATATTGAATCGAAATCGAATCGAATTGCAAGCTTGTGAATCGAATTGTGAAATTTATGTTAATACCCAGCCCTATTAAATATAAAGATGTACTGAAGAGGGTAAAAAAAGCACTTAATTGCATTAAATATAAATTTAAACTACAATATATTTTCACTTACTGTGAAATTACATGCAATTACGTGACTTAAAAAAATCGAGTATTTTCTTTTAAAGTGTGTTGATTCTGCAATAAGCCTCTTTTTAAAAGGGTTGTGTCAGTAAAACAATGAGCGGATGAATATTCATGATGGACAGATGTTAGCGCTTCTTAAAGGGGCAGCGCGCTCCAGGGATGCATCGACCCTCGGAGCGAATAAAGATATGCGTGGAGATACTGTCTTTCACACACTGGCCCAAATCATACATCTATAACACCCATCTGGAATAAATCCTCGCTTTATGTATGCAAATAGACTGATCATTCAAATCCTTGTAGCTACAATTGAAAGTTGCTTTCGGTTGTAAGCATTTTTTTAACAACCTCATGAGTGGGGGATTTCCATCAGGTATAAATGCATCAGTGACCAGGCGTTTTAACCAGTTATTGATCCGGGTCACATCGACGGCCCTAACCGAGGGCAGAGGTGGGGGAAGGGGTGAGATTACCCAAACACATCTTTCAGATCAGAGAGAGGGACTTCAGGCTGAGCTGCTCACACACACACACACTATAACACTACTCACTCACTCGCTCAGTGACAACAGGCCAACGTTACCTACAGGATTAGCTATTTCTCCCTGTAATGTGACATATAGTGTTTTTACATGTGCAACAAATGCTGATAAATATCAAAAGTCAGTTTTCCTTTACATGAGATTTCTATTTAAAGTTTCATTAATTGCATGTGCACATCAAATATGCTGGCCGGGTAGCAATACAAGGATTCAACGTCAAAGCCAAACCGGCTAGTGGAAAATATTTAAATGATCAGTTAATGCAAGCCTTAAAGGGATAGTTCACCCAAAAATGAAAATTCTGTCAGTATTTACTCTCCCTCATGTTGTTCCAACCCCGTAAGACCTTCGTTCATCTTCGCAACACGAATTAAGATATTTTTGATGAAATCTGAGAGCTGGATCACTCCTCCATACTAGCCCATAGGCTTCTTGAGGGATTGAAACTTGCCGGCCTCAAAAAGTTATTAAAGACATCGTTAAAATAGTCCGAGTGACTTCAGTGGCTCAATGTTAACTTTATCAAATGACGAGAACACTTTTTGTGCGCAAGAAACAACAAAAATAAGGACTTTATTCCAACTATTCACTTCCTTCTCTCTCTGCTTTGAGTCAGGTTACTAGTTTAATAGCGTAAGCTTCTGTTATTATGTCACACACATCACACACATGACCAGCGTCGGCCAATAGTGAGCTCTACGCTCTACGTTAACTGACTAGCGGCCTGTAGAGAAAGAAGTGAATAGTTGAAATAAAGTTGTTATTTTTGTTTGTTTTTGCACTCAAAAAGTGTTCTCGTCGTTTGATAAACTTAAGGTTGAGCCACTGTAGTCACTCAGACTATTTTAACGATGTCTTTATTAACTTTTCGAGGCCGGCACGTTTCAATTCCTCAAGAAGCCTATGGACTAGTATGCAGGAGTGATCCAGCACTCAAATTTCGTCAAAAATATCTTAATTTGTGTTGCGAAGATGAAAGAAGGTCTTACAGGGTTGGAAGTTACTTACTCGCTCCTTCTCTACCGCAGTTCGATGCATCGCTGAAGAAATCAGCTAGCGAGTCACGACTGTTTCCCCAAACCGTACTGTCGCCAATTCACCTTTGGCTAAGCCCCGCCCCCCTTAGTTACTGTTGCTACATCCGTCAAACTTCATCTGGGCTCTGGTTTGGTATCAACATGGCTTGTGCTGTGACAGCTCTACCTGCTGAAATGTTATCAAACTTTTATAAAGCAGCAAATAAAGTGTCCGATATGCAAAAGTGTCCGATATGCAATATGCGTTCGAAGGCTATATTTCTCAGTAACTGGCCCAGCTGTAGAAAGACTGTTTGAAGCTAAAGCTAAATATGTGAATGGTCATATTGTAGCTCTGCGACGACTCACCTGTCTCCTTTGGCTCTGCGTTTCGGGACGCTCTTGCCTTTGGGTCTCCTCTCACTGCCCACACAGTGAGCTCCTCCGGGACCCGTCACCCGCAGAGACTCGAGACCCTTGGAGGACTTCTTGAACGTGAACTCGACCGCCTCGCCCTCCTTCAGACTGCGGAAACCCTCCATGTGCAGTTTACTCTGAGAAAAGCAGCAACACATTCTCATCAATGGCCCTACACCAAAACCGCAATTCATTTAGAAACTAAATTCATTACATGCAGAAGGCAAGGAAACAGATGAAAATGCGAAACGTCTGGTTTTCAGCGTCAACGTCTGGTAACATGTTTATGTTAATGTAGAGGACACTATTCAATGACAAAGGCCCATGAGGTCAGGGGGCGGAGATGGGTAGGATTAGGGGTGGGGTTAGGGATCGGGGCGGAGATGGGTAGAATGAGGGGTGGGGTTAGGTATTGGGGCAGAGATGGGTAGTATTAGGGGTGGGGTTAGGGATCAGCGGCCGGAGATGGGTAGGATTGGGGGTGGGGCTAGGGATCAGGGGGCGTAGATGGGTAGGATTAGGGGTGGGGTTAGGGATCAGGGGGCGTAGATGGGTAGGATTAGGGGTGCGGTTAGGAATCAGGGGCCAAAGATGGGTAGGATTAGGGGTGGGGTTAGGGATCAGGGGCGGAGATGGGTAGGATTAGGGGTGGGGTTAGGGATCAGGGGGCGTAGATGGGTAGGATTAGGGGTGCGGTTAGGAATCAAGGGCCAAAGATGGGTAGGATTTGGTGTGGGGTTAGGGATCAGGGGGCGTAGATGGGTAGGATTAGGGGTGCTGTTAGGAATCAGGGGCCAAAGATGGGTAGGATTTGGTGTGGGGTTAGGGATCAGGGGCGGAGATGGGTAGGATTAGGGGTGGGGTTAGGGATCAGGGGCGGAGATGGGTAGGCTTAGGGGTGGGGTTAGGGATTGGGGCGGAGATGGGTAGGATTTGGGGTGGGGTTAGGGATCAGGGGCGGAGATGGGTAGGATTAGGGGTGGGGTTAGTGATCGGGGTGGAGATGGGTAGGATTAGGGGTGGGGTTAGGGATCAGGGGCCGGAGAGGGGTGGGATTAGGGGTGGGGTTAGTGATCGGGGCGGAGATGGGTAGTATTATGGGTGGGGTTAGGGATCAGGGGGTGGAGATGGGTAGGATTAGGGGTGGGGTTAGGGATCAGGGGGCGGAGATGAGTAGGATTTGGGGTGGGGTTAGGGATTGGGGAGGAGATGGGTAGGATTAGGGGTGGGGTTACGGATCAGGGGCCGGAGATGGGTAGGACTAGGGGTGGGGTTAGGGATTGGGGCGGAGATGGGTAGTATTAGGGGTGGGGTTAGGGATCAGGGGCCGGAGAGTGGTAGGATTAGGGGTGGGGTTACGGATCAGGGGCCAGAGATGGGTAGGATTAGGGGTGGGGTTGGATCTGAATCCAACTCCTCCCCCTGGATTTCATGTTCTCCAGTGAGGACCATATCAATATTTTAGATCACCAATCAAATCAAAGTAGACAGGCCTTATGTTCACAAAAGCCACTGATTCTAGCACAACCCGACGCTTCTGTAAATGGTCATAAATTGCGATAAAATGTATAGCTAAACTAAACATTTCATATTTGACAGCAGTTTTAGGATAGAGATGGCAAAAAAATTAGACTTCTGTCTAATTTGCCATTTTCTGAATTGAAATAAAGCCTATATGTAATGTAATATTAGTAACTGTCAATGTGAGGGGACAAGAAACATGAAGGAAGCCGTGTTCATCATATTAGGCATCAGATTAATAATAAACATGTATGTATTGTAAATTCATTTTATAAACTTCTTTACCTATAGTGTTCAGTAAATTAACCTATCTAAGAAAATGATTCATAAAACATATAAATGTCAGTTGACTCTGTTTACTTCTTATTTCTTCACTGACAGACAAAACATGAAAAGACAATCAGTCAGAGCTCGGCTTTAGGAGGGGAAGAGATATGGAAGGATAATGAGACTGAGACTTAAAATGGAAATTAAAATGGAAATTAGGAGAGCGGGTATTGACAAATAATCTACTGCGCACTGACGTGGTTTTAAAGCTATTTCTTATCCATTTACTTAGTCTTTCAAACGTCTTGAAATGCACATGTAAAAAATCAACCTTATTTTAGGGGAGCCCCCGGCCCGAACCCCCCAAACTAGCTCAAATTTGGGACGGCAGTGATTTTAAAACGGCCCTGTGCGCATCTGTATGTGTGATTGTGTGATGTGTATTCTTATGGGATATGAAAGAGAAATCGACTGACTTGTGTGTGAAAAACCCGCGCTTCACCATCCCCCGACCCAGGTTACAGCATTCCTGATACACACACACACATCCCCCCACAGCACACACACACATCTCACTCCCTGATCGCTGGGAAGGATGCTGTTGCAGGGGTCCACAAAAATTCTTCAAATGGTTGCTTGGCTTAAGGCCGAACATTCACTGTTATGAATGAGCGTTTGGCAAAGAGAAAATGTAGTACCTGAACTAATTATTAAAAAAATTCAGATTTTAATGTTTTAATGTTTTTAATACGCTTGAAGTCAAACCATGTGTAAATCGTCGACAGCATTGCTGAGTATTTTCACCTTAAAACTGCAGTCAATCAAAGACCAAAAACACGGTTTGAAATCGCTGGTGTTTCTGACGTCACAAACGACCTTGTAACCAATCAGATCAACGTGTGATCGTCAACCAGTGGATCTCTGAGCTAAGTGAGTGAGTGGAGGCGGGGATCATTTGCATATTCATAGAACCGCGTATACTAAATGAGGCGAGACGACATCGTCATAATTGGTGAGCATTTTGTTTGGCTTGATGCTAATATGTGCTACTGCTAGCAAATAGCTAGCTACAATCTATCAATTTAATTATGCGTCACTAAAGTAAATGAAATATCAATGGATGAATGAATATAGACATTACCTGAATCATGCCAGGAAGCCTTTAAAAATGCACGTTGAGACCACTTAAATTGGGTCGCTTAAAATTACTTAATTCCAAGATGTTGAAGTTACAAGAAAAAATTATGTTTGTTTAACGTAACCCAGTTATGTGGAACCTGTTGACTAAAAAAAAACACAATTAAAGCCAATGTATCATTTTTTTGAGTGTAGTATTACAGGCCTCTTATCGACGTGATGTAAACGGCCCCGCGAGGATCTGTAAGTGTTTGTTTTGAGGAAACATTGCTGGTTTACAACTATGTTGTGGCAGATGCGGTGTTCCCTTTCAAGTACGTCCATTGTGTGTGGGTCAAAGTGACCGTTAACGTATTTCCCTAGACACGTGTGACCCCCAACCCCCAGTTTCCCTTCCTCCCACTGACATCTCACTGACAAGCCCTTTCCACAGTAAAACCCTAAGGAGAGAGCGTGTCCACTAGATCTGTACTGGACATGATGATCCATTAGGGGATGGAGAAATCACAAGCAAGCAGGTTTTGACATGATAGAGGCAAAATGCCACAGATATAGAAAAGATCTGTCACGCTCTTCTTCTTTTGTTTGCGCTCACAAAGACCAGCAGCGGAGTTAATGTTGTGTAGCAGAGGCCAAACGTGTGTGTGTAGCCATCAGTGTCACGTAGCTGGGCTTTAAAGGAGTAGTTCACTTTTAAAAAAACTTTTACTGATAATTTACTCTCCCCCATGTCATCCAAGATGTCCATGTCTTTCATTCTTCAGTCGAAAAGAAATTAAGGTTTTTGATGAAAACATTCCAGGATTTTTTCTCCATATAATGGACTTCAATGGGGTCCAAACGGTTCAAGGTCCAAATGAGAGTTTCAGTGCAGCTTCAAAGGGCTTTAAATGATTCCAGACGATGAATAAGGGTCTTATCAAGCGAAACGAGCGGTCGTTTAAAAAATAAATAACAAAATTTAAGTTTTGTAAGCACAAATGCCTGCCTTGCTCTGTTCTGTGATGCACGTTCGTGACTCTCCTGTTCGAACTCGTTCATCAAAATGAATGAATCTTTTTCGAGTCAAACAAAATGACTCGAAAAAATATCCCGAAAACTGATGGTTTCGCAAGATAAGACCCTTATTCATCGTCTGGTGTCGTTTAAAGCACTCTGAAGCTGCACTGAAACTGTCTTTTGGACCTTGAACCGTTTGGTTCCCATTGAAGTCCATTATATGGAGAAAATCCTGGAATGTTTTCATCAAAAACCTTAATTTCTTTTAAACTGAAGAAAGAAAGACATGGACATCTTGGATGAAATGGGGGTGAGTAAACTATCAGCAAAAGTTTTTTTTTTTAAGTGAACCAATCTTTTAAAAGACACCTAACATTCAGTAATATTATCAAGTTGACCGCACTGACACTATTGGATGTGAACAAAACTTGCGCTGAATAATGACACTATCGTGTTAGAGCTGCTTGTTTCATAATTGGTGAACTTTCCACCGTTATTGAACTGAATCAACACTGAACTGGCTGAAAAATGCAACTTTGTCTTTTTTAGAGCTGATTTACAGCCTTATATTTAATGAAGTTTACTGTGAAGATACTTTGAAACAATCTGATCTCTGTGATTTAACCATAAAGGGCCTTTAAATTGAAGATGAAGATGTTAAAAAGCAAAATATACAAGACTTTAAGATGTCTTTTATATACTTCTTGGGTTACAGGCATGCAAACTTGGGGACTCGGTCAGCGTTGGCATATAACGCAACAAAGATTGCTAAAGTCAACATATTTTTACAACTAATAGACCAACCAATCTCTGTGTAAATATAATATAATGAGTCCTTTACCCCCCCCATGTAATTTGGTGCCAAATCTCAGGTGAAAATTGTCATTTTTACCCACTCTACAAAATAGTTGACCACTCAATCAATATACATGCATTACACTTAATATTTTGACCTTCATCACTATTTATAGTATCAAAAATATTAACAAAATCTCAAATTTGAGAAGCTTGGTTGATTTGACATTTATATAAATAAAGGTGACTCGACCCGTTGGGGTCAGTTCCTACTTTGTCCATGTTTAATGGACATTTCTAATGAGTTTATACTCTGTGAAACAAATATCGAAATACACATTTAACCTCAATTTTGCACATTAAGTTGGCTCTTGTGTCAGTTTTGGGCATTAAAAGCCTTGACAGATCTTCAGTTTGCTCACTGACAGGCATGTCCAATACTTCTCTTAATCTGCTGTTCACGGGGACTGTGATGTGCCAAATAATACTAAATGAAGTCTGTATGAAGTCCCAGCAGCTCACGGGACACAAATGGCCACCCAGTTGGTCACAAACACAAAAGGGGCTCCTAAATGTTTCTCTGCATATCTGTGGCTAATGACTTTATGACAGGAAACAAGATTAAAGGGGTCATCCTTGAAAGTGCTCTTGCTGACAGGCCAGACTATTGTTTTAAGACATGGCACTTACATGGGAAATACTAACCATACCAAAGCAGAAGTTCAAATACTTTGGACAGTGAATCTGTTTGGACAATCAGGAGTCATTGGATTTGCCATTTAAGAGCAAGACTAAGCCATTTTAGATGTTTGCTTTCCAAAGGTAATACAACACCCATTGAAATAGAGTCCTGCAGGGATGACGTTTATTTTTTTAGGCCAAAGCCCAGAAAAGAAACGCATTTTACCACTTCTGCTTTTTGTTGAGGGAACATTATCATTGAGACCTAAACATTATGCTGATTCAAAACTGTCCATATGTTTCTCAGCACGTACCTGATGGACAAACACGTCAATTGGACTTTCTAAAGGCACGCCGTCTCGTCTGGTCATAGATAGGAATCCAAAACCCATCCGAACATTGAACCACTTGCATACACCCACACCATGGTAGGACTGAGGGTCTTCCTCGGCGGCCTGCCCCTCCTCCTCCTCGGTTTTCGTACACCCTCCTGCAAAACCATTTACATTTACCATCAGAGGGGAAATAATGCATGCGGACGTGTGTGTGTGTGCGTGTGAAATTTCAAAATACCAATATAAGAAAATTAGTATAAAACAATTGCCCAAAGTGACCTAGAAACCATCAGTGGTTGTATTTTTTAAAAAAAGACAAATTATTATACTTAGATTAAGCCAGGATTAGGCCTTTGTTCAATTAGGGCATTTCAGCAGCTTTTATAAACGTGCATTTTGAGTCAAAACATTGGCATGTGACATTTTAAGATTGCTTTCAGTTGAAACAGCTCAAACATCCATTTTAGTCCTGGTCATATTTGCATGTTTACGTTAAAGTGACGTAAAATGTAGCATGAGACACATTTTTATTTAAGCAGAATAACAATGTAGTGTTATTACTATTTATATATAAATATATTCTCATATTTTTATTTGACAAAATAATTTACATTAGAACATGCTGACGTTTTATAGAGCAGAAAGCTGGAAATAATTAGTAGTATGGCAAGCTGTTTTGACTTTTCTTCATTCCCAGGATATGAATTTTTGATATCAACAATTAAATTCTTCACATCTGTAATTGTATTTTCACTAGTTGAAAGTCAACATAAGTGCATTCAAATTCAAGTGTTGACTAGTGGAAATTACACACAATTTCTTACAAATAAAAATCAAATTTTTTGATACCAAGGTTAATCGTGCAAATGTCTATTATTGATATAAACAATTGAATTTTTCATTGTTGATATCAATAATTTGACTGTCATTAGTTTAAAATGTTACTTTCTGATATCATGAATGTGATTGTTACTAAGAAAGCCATTTTAAATATCTGAGTTTACTTGATTTACCTGAACAACATTTACAGATATCACAAATTAACATTTCACCTAGTGAAAATTGAGTTCTTGATATTATTTTTGTTTACAAGTAGGCAAACCACGTAATTGTTGATATATTACTGGTTTATATCAATTTAAATATCTATTACTTTAGTAATGCCCTCTTGGTCTCACTGGCAACACATGCTGGCTCTTCGGTTGAGGAGACTTTCCAAATGTGCGCTAACACGAAGAAAACACTCCTGTCCTGTTCGCTAGTTCACCTGGATAGTCCTGTTGTAAACCTGAACCCATGGTGAGCGGAATTAAAGCCTTCCCTTCTGCGACCAGCACAGGCCTTAAACCTTCCTCGAGTCTCATTAAAACACTCTCTCGCAACTCAAGAAGAAACGGGAGCAAAACAAAGAGGAGCTCCACGATAACCTCACTTACACACGAGTCCTGCACGAGGGTTACACGGAAACATGAAAGACAATGCAGGGCCCCCAGCCCCCCACGGCCCCTGAACGAGCGACACCTTGATGAAGAGGGCCAGAACCTCGAAATTAAAATGCCATATTACCCTCTGCCATGGGCTCCACTCTGTGCCTGTTGAGTTCGGGATGTTTGCGTTAAATCTCGTTTCTCCAGGTGATCTCTCAGCATCGGTCACTGCTCTGGACTGATGCTTCTCATGCTCGAACCCCTCTCTCTCTCTCTCTCTCTCTCTCTCTCTCTCTCTCTCTCTCTCTCTCTCTCTCTCAGTTTCGGTCAAGTCCACGTGATTCCCAATCACTCTCCCCTCCAGGATGACCAACACATTCCTCAATGGATACCCCCCCCCCCCCCCCCCACACACACACACACACACACACACACACATAGTCCATAGCAGACCAATCACACTCGGCCCCCAACTCTTCCACACATTGGTGACCACAACAACCCAACATTAGATGGTGTTACAAAAGGTTTAGCCGATTATGCGTACACTCTAAAAATGCTGGGTTGTTTTAACCCAATTTTGGGTCAAATATGGACAACAACATTGGGTTAAACATGTAATTTGAAAATATGCCCCAATGGCTAGGGTTTGTCCATATTTGACCCAAAATTGAGTTAAAACAACCCAGCATTTTTTAAAGTGTAGCCTAATAAGCCGACATGCATGTGGTTATGTAAATGCGTTTTCCTTTAATCGCAATCGGATATAAGCATTAAACCGATCGCCACAGCTCTTTTTTTTTGCCTTTTTTATGGCATGTAAACACAATTACTTGACCCAAGAAATTATTAAAAAAATGTTTTCTCATTAAAAAAATTGCATGAGAGAGGATTCCGTAAGACACTTTTAGGCTAAGCTAATTTCTTATCGGTGTGCATTTTAACGTGATGCACTGGCAGGATCAAATTTTGCATCGTCTTTCTTTGGATACTGGCTAATTTGACACAACGAGATATTTTTTTAATAATTCTTAACATTGTGTTTGTTTCATTTACTTGATTTTTTGAGATGTTTCTATATGAAATGTCTCAACATGTTCAAAAAGACATGATCATTGACCGTGGTTTGAAGGATTGCATCGTCGAAGCATTAGCCTAAATTATCTCAAATGTCCGAGATGAATTAGGCTACAACTAATTTTAATGTCCAAACATTCAAAAGATTCTGAGGATTCATGTGCGCGGCGCCACTTTACAAAAGCATCGTGTTTACAACAAATGTAGCCTTCAACATTAAAATATGCCATTGGTAAATATTCTCAATTGTTTAAAAACAACAGCATTATGGAATAAAATGTGCAAATTATGAAATGTTGCATAAAATAATTTTAATTAATTGTTGTGCGCGCGCAGAACAAACATAGCTATAGGCTACTGTCATCCACCGACCTCATTTATTCAATAGCATATATGATTACTATCACACAGTAGGCTATTATTGATCAGTATTATAAAGATCATCACAATGAATTTGTGAGCAGAATAAATAAGGCTAATCGATCTTTTGATTTTGATTAATCTTTCGTTCTTTATGAAAAATGATGAAGATGATGACTGAAATAAAAGAAGTAGCCTAAACTAAAATCTCATAACGGTTTATAGGCTATATGAGCGTTAACTGGTTTAATTCAAACTAAAAATATATTTAATATCTAAACTAGGCCTATAACCTATAATCATTTAGGCTATAGGCTATTTTTGGGTTAAATCAGATTTTTAAGGAAGCCTTACAATTTAAGTGTATCACTTTTTACAGTGCGATTTTTACAATAACAATCAATCGAAACTAAAAATAGCGTGATTTGTCCAGATGTTAGTCGTTATATCCGTTATTAAAACTCGTTTGCTAATACTAGCTTTTTGCTTATTGAATAAATATGAGATCTGCCATATAACGGGTGTTTGAGTGAGTGTCCTGCTAACACATTTCACCAGCAGATGAAGTCCTTCTGATCAGAGATGCAGAAGCACAGCTGTCCTTCGACAAACAATCAATAATCAAACAAGAAGCCAATGATCAATGCGCTGTTGCTATGGTGATGCATCAACCTACCTATCAATACCCCTAATTAAGTTGTTTTTTAAGCCGATTTACTGATCTAAACTTCTTCTGAGGGAAACTTTAGGCTCGGCTATATCTCCTCCTGGAGCTTCAGACTCTGAGATGAGCTTTATCTTCTCGAACTGGGTTTCCTAAAAATGACGGTCAAAACTGATTAACTCTAAACTCATAAACTCATCCGTGAACTCAAACTCTAAACTCATAATATATCCGTCTCTCACTCTCTCAATTTAATTCAGTTCAATTCATTTATTTATTGGCATGACTGTATGGCTACCTATATATTACAATATGAGCTTGGAATACAATTATAAAGACGTCAAAATACTCAAATATTACAACATAAATTACATTTAAATGTACAAATTAAATGAATTGTACAAGTGTAACAGATTAGAATCTCTCGCTCTCTATCTATCTACCTTGTATCACTCACACAATAGTATTTAATTTTACATAAAATAGTAGCAGTTTCTAAGACAATATTCACATGCTATTTCAGAGCTAAAACATGATTCAGACAAACTAATTTTAGAGAAGCATTTTTTGATAAATATTTTTTTTTATGTAGCCTATAACATAAAGTATGTTGTGCATTTTGTAGATAAAATAAATTGAATTATAATATTTGCAGATTCCTTTTATGACATTGGTTGTATATATGTATTTTGTCTGTGTTTTAATGCATGACACTTTCTAACAGTGAATAACAATGAAATGATGCATTTCCACACAGGATGAAACTGGACATGATTAGACCATATATAATCCAGGGTTTACAGGTTTATGAAGGTTCATTTAAGACTTTATTAATGGAGCAAAATATGATCTCTAAGTGTAAATGTCTTGGGAGAAATATTAGCAACACTTCAGTGTGTGAAAGTACCACTTCCAATAGATATCCATTACTTTCTTAATTCATTTAAAAAATAGAAAATAGTTCTAATAGCTCTCCTCTCAACCATCAAACAAATCTTCCTCAATATTTTTGCACCGCATTTTCCAGGTCAAATAAAGATTTTTAAATGAACATGCATTTACTGGAGATACCCAATTACATAAATGTATCATTACATATCATTATATGAAGTCTATGTTTATCTAAGCTGCTGAAATGTCCTAATTGAAAGAAGGTATAATCCCGGTTTTATCTAATCTCTGTCTGTGAAACCAGCCCTAATAAGACTTTCTGGTCTGATTTCATTTTGTGTACGGGTGAAATGAGACTTCTTTTTAATCAGCCGAGGTCTGTGTTATGCAGAACTTCACTTCTGTCATGGTGAGATGTGATGCCAAAAACAGACACAAACACAGCTCAAACCTGTATTACACACTTATGTATTGTCCTAACTGATTTTCATAATAGTTCTAGATCTAGATTACTAATGTAATGCCTATAATCTTTGTGCCAGAAACCCAACCCTTCATAATCTTAGCTAATATTATTGAACCGTAAAGAATTATTAATTAGCTTTTGATTCTCATTTGGTTCTTACTGTTACTGACACCGAAACACCTTACTGTAAAATAATATTGTTGGTTTAACTTAAAAAACATTTTTTTAAGTTCATTGAAATGGAAAAATTGAGTTAATACAATGAAGGAGATTGATTTAATCAGCAGAAACTCAAAATAATAAGTTATCTGAACTACATAAATTATCTAAGTTGATTTGACAAAAGAAAAAATGTTGTGATTACAAATCATGAAAATATTTTTTACAGTGGGTGATTATTAGTGATCTTAGTGAACTGTTTTAGTCATTGTTTTTGAGACTTTAAACAGGTCCACATCATCCATTACCAGTGCAGCCGTGACCGTTTTCATGAATAATCTCATTATATACATACACTGTTAGACCTTACCAGGTTTTTTACAGTAAAATACTGGCAACACTGTTGCCAGTAATTTACTGTAAAAATGCAGTAAAACTCAAGTTAACTAAAAAATACAACTTATTAGTTTTAGTGCATTTTTACAACACTGTTGCCAGTAATTTACTGTAAAAATGCACTAAAACTCAAGTTAACTAAAAATACAACTTATTAGTTTTAGTGCATTTTTACAACACTGTTGCCAGTAATTTACTGTAAAAATGCAGTAAAAATCAAGTTAACTAAAAAAATACAACTTATTAGTTTTAGTGCATTTTTACAACACTGTTGCCAGTAATTTACTGTAAAAATGCACTAAAACTCAAGTTAACTAAAAATACAACTTATTAGTTTTAGTGCATTTTTACAACACTGTTGCCAGTAATTTACTGTAAAAAATGCAGTAAAACTCAAGTTAACTAAAAAAATACAACTTATTAGTTTTAGTGCATTTTTACAACACTGTTGCCAGTAATTTACTGTAAAAATGCACTAAAACTCAAGTTAACTAAAAAAATACAACTTATTAGTTTTAGTGCATTTTTACAACACTGTTGCCAGTAATTTACTGTAAAAAATGCACTAAAACTCAAGTTAACTAAAAAAATACAACTTATTAGTTTTAGTGCATTTTTACAACACTGTTGCCAGTAATTTACTGTAAAAATGCACTAAAACTCAAGTTAACTAAAAAAATACAACTTATTAGGTTTAGTGCATTTTTACAACACTGTTGCCAGTAATTTACTGTAAAAATGCACTAAAACTCAAGTTAACTAAAAAAATACAACTTATTAGTTTTAGTGCATTTTTACAACACTGTTGCCAGTAATTTACTGTAAAAATGCAGTAAAAATCAAGTTAACTAAAAAATACAACTTATTAGTTTTAGTGCATTTTTACAACACTGTTGCCAGTAATTTACTGTAAAAATGCACTAAAACTCAAGTTAACTAAAAATACAACTTATTAGTTTTAGTGCATTTTTACAACACTGTTGCCAGTAATTTACTGTAAAAATGCACTAAAACTCAAGTTAACTAAAAAAATACAACTTATTAGTTTTAGTGCATTTTTACAACACTGTTGCCAGTAATTTACTGTAAAAAATGCACTAAAACTCAAGTTAACTAAAAAAATACAACTTATTAGTTTTAGTGCATTTTTACAACACTGTTGCCAGTAATTTACTGTAAAAAATACACTAAAACTCAAGTTAACTAAAAAAATACAACTTATTAGTTTTAGTGCATTTTTACAACACTGTTGCCACTGCCAGTAATTTACTGTAAAAATGCACTAAAACTCAAGTTAACTAAAAAAATACAACTTATTAGTTTTAGTGCATTTTTACAACACTGTTGCCAGTAATTTACTGTAAAAATGCAGTAAAAATCAAGTTAACTAAAAATAAAACTTATTAGTTTTAGTGCATTTTTACAACACTGTTGCCAGTAATTTACTGTAAAAATGCACTAAAACTCAAGTTAACTAAAAATACAACTTATTAGTTTTAGTGCATTTTTACAACACTGTTGCCAGTAATTTACTGTAAAAAATGCACTAAAACTCAAGTTAACTAAAAAAATACAACTTATTAGTTTTAGTGCATTTTTACAACACTGTTGCCAGTAATTTACTGTAAAAATGCACTAAAACTCAAGTTAACTAAAAAAATACAACTTATTAGTTTTAGTGCATTTTTACAACACTGTTGCCAGTAATTTACTGTAAAAATGCACTAAAACTCAAGTTAACTAAAAAAATACAACTTATTAGTTTTAGTGCATTTTTACAACACTGTTGCCAGTAATTTACTGTAAAAAATGCACTAAAACTCAAGTTAACTAAAAATACAACTTATTAGTTTTAGTGCATTTTTACAACACTGTTGCCAGTAATTTACTGTAAAAAATGCACTAAAACTCAAGTTAACTAAAAAAATACAACTTATTAGTTTTAGTGCATTTTTACAACACTGTTGTCAGTAATTTACTGTAAAAATGCACTAAAACTCAAGTTAACTAAAAAAATACAACTTATTAGTTTTAGTGCATTTTTACAACACTGTTGCCAGTAATTTACTGTAAAAATGCACTAAAACTCAAGTTAACTAAAAAAATACAACTTATTAGTTTTAGTGCATTTTTACAACACTGTTGCCAGTAATTTACTGTAAAAAATGCACTAAAACTCAAGTTAACTAAAAAAAATACAACTTATTAGTTTTAGTGCATTTTTACAACACTGTTGCCAGTAATTTACTGTAAAAAATGCAGTAAAACTCAAGTTAACTAAAAAATACAACTTATTAGTTTTAGTGCATTTTTACAACACTGTTGCCAGTAATTTACTGTAAAAAATGCAGTAAAACTCAAGTTAACTAAAAAATACAACTTATTAGTTTTAGTGCATTTTTACAACACTGTTGCCAGTAATTTACTGTAAAAATGCACTAAAACTCAAGTTAACTAAAAAAATACAACTTATTAGTTTTAGTGCATTTTTACAGAAAATTACTGGCAACAGTGTTGCCAGTATTTTACTGTAAAAAACCTGGTAAGGTCTAACAGTATATGCTGTTTAGCATGGGGCATGTAAGGCTCTTATAGTGCTGTTAAGAGGAAGAAAGATGTATTATAGACTATATTTATCAATACCATACAGCATGAAAAGTTGTGTGCCATGTGCAAGAAATGTGCTGTGTGTGTCAGCCAGTGTGTGTGGGAAAACACTGATCAGCTGAAGGTGAGCATTCTGGGGACATCTGCTGGCCAATGTGTGGAAAACACTTCAAATTCCGCCACAAAATACTACAAGAATTACTTGCATTTATTTTCATTAAATCAACAATATAATAAATGGATGTAAAACCTTGAAGAATATTTAGATATATGTTGGACCTTATGCGGTTAATATTTCAATTTTTTTAATCAAATTATATGTAATTATACATTTACGTACTATCAAAACACTAAATGTATACGGCTAGATGCATGTAATTATGCATAATTTGTTGTAATTACTACTAGTAACACGTAACAATGACACTTTACAGGAAAGTTTTAAGTGTTTCTTAAATTTTTGTTCTCAATTGTTGCACTTTATTTTACAGTCCTATTCCCCAGAACTTATAATTGCAATAACTGTCATAACTCTGGGAAGCACTAACCCTTAAGTTACCTTATATTACCAGTACCTTAAGTAAGAAGCACTGTAAGTGCACATACTGTAAAATAAACCACAACTCAATTGCCTCGAATACAAAAAATGATTTGTCAACCCTATAAAAAAATATATTTGTATGGTTTTATACATCATATTGTCTATGCTCATTTTGTCTATGCATGCTGTTCTTTTTTAAGGTGTTTTGAGGATTTCTTCAATGAGACTTATTTTAGGAGGACATCTATTATCCTATCCTATTACTAAAATATTTTACATGAGATTTAATTTTGAAGGAGCATTTATTGAAGGAGGACATTTATTTTATTGTTATTTTCTTTGTACATATATATATATATATATATATATATATATATATATATATATATATATAAATCCCTCAGACCAAAAAACTCCTAAATCTTAAAAAAAAATATATATATATAAATATATATATATTTTTTAAAAGATTTAGGAGTTTTTTAGTCTGAGGGATTTATATATATATATATATATATGTACAAAGAAAAATAACAATAAAATAAATGTCCTAAAAGTTAGGTTTTAAAGTTAGGTCCTAAAAGTTTTTTTTTTGTATTTTGTTTCTATTGGAGTTTGGAGGACAGATGAGATTTTTCATTCTTTATTATTCCAGAATAATTATTTATTATTATTCTTTAAAATTCCAGCCAAGTGATATAAAGACTTTTTTATTCCTTGTTAATGAAACAAACTGCATTGCTTTAAAAAAAAAATATATATATATACATACATACATACATACATACATATATATATATATATATATATATATATATATGGGTTGTCAAACGATTAATCACATGCAAAATAAAAGTTTGTGTTTACATAATATATGTGGGTGCACTGTGTGCATATATTTTTTTTATATATATATATATAAAAATGTGTATGTGTGTTTTATGCCTTGACAAAATTATAATGGTTAAAATACAGAGTTGCTCAATTGAAATGTGCAATTCAAGACCCAATGTAAAGTTAAAACATGTATAAGTAACAATATTTGGTGTGACCACTAACACTGATTATTGATTATTAATAAAACTATTTAAAACTAATAAAAAAGTATTTGATGTACGAAATATTCCCGATCCAGGAGAGCTGCTTTCACCCACACCAAAACGATATCATGAAAGTGCGTATATACCATGAATTTAATGTCTAGTGCATGCTATTTATACGGCAAAAATGTTTTTTTTTTTTGTTTTTTTTTTGCATGCATATATGCACTGTAAATCTCTTGGGAAGGATTGGGATGTTGAGTGTGTGCACATTACATGCCATAAAGTGCGCAACATTTACATCCAAAAACTATTTTTTGGCATGGCAGACATCAACTCATCAACTCAGATGAGATTTTTTTAATTGTTAAGCAGCGTTTGCCAATTCTTAAACCTCTTAAAACAGAAACACGCCTACATCACACAATTAGCCAAATAGTTAATTTTCTGCCCAAAACCACATTTCCTTAAACAAAAACAAACTCTGCAGATTTTTCATTTTTAATTACTCTATGCCCCATAAACTATAAACAGTTTTTAGAGATAAAACTCTTTACATTCGATTATCATGAAAACAAATCTCAGAGAACGGTCGACTAGGTACCGATGTGTTATTAGACCAAAGGCTCATTTTGCGGCGGACTTCTCCTTTAAAAGAATGAGAGGAATGTGTTTAAATGACTGTATGCATTATTTATTGATCAAACACCTTTACAACCGGAAACAAACACCTCCATGAATTCATAAACATTATAAAAACCAAATGTATGAAATAACATGAAACAAAGCAAGCAAAGACATAATATATTAAAATTTCAAAAACCAAATGTGAAGGACTATTGTAAAAAGAAAAGACAAAGATGGCAAAAAGATGATTGACTTCCCTTTGGTCCACAATGCAAAACAGTAATGATAAAGTTCATGTCAGAGAACAACGGACTCTCCCGAACCCGACAATCAGGAGTTTAAAACCGCAATAAATAACAAAACTAAAGTATTACAGTACTTTAACATAGCACATCACTCATTATAATATTCCCAGTGTAACTGGAGCGCTGTGGAAATGACCCAGACGTGTGTGTGTGCATCCAAAACACCTGAGAGGAAGACTTCAGAGGAAACAAGAGGAGCTTCACAGACGACCCTCCGCTCTGAAACTCACGGGTCGCCGGGATCCTCCACGAGTCCATGCTTGCCCTCGAGGACTTTCACCGTAGCCGAGAGAGCGCTGACAGACGACACGAGAAAACAAGGTTATGTTTTACATCCCTACAGAATAAATCACTGTCTAATCTTTCAGATGCAGTCAGATCCATAAAGCAAACAGGTCCTGGAGATCCTGTAATCCTGGGGTGCCTTCGATCACTAGAGCGAGCCGTCGCTGTCTTTGGAATAAAATGCTAAAGTATCTGCTTAAAAAAAATCCTTTATCAATAGCTTTCAACCAGATAGAGTGTTTATAGTGTGTTGTGTTCTTTTGTATTGTTGTATTTGTATTGTATAGCACTTTTGTGGCATGGAAAGTGCTTAATAATAAATAAAACATTTAAAAAGGGGTGATGAACTGAGAAATCAAATTGTCCTTGAGCTTTTGACATCTAAGAGGTCATCATATTATAAGAATATCCTGTAAGTTTCAGAACTGAAATCGTCCTTGTTAGTCCAGAAAAAGCTTTTATTGACACCAGCCTCTGAAAACGACTCATTTTTCAAAGTGGGGAACTATGACGTCAAAGAGGATAAAACCCCACCCCCGCAGAAGAAGATCAACGCCTACTTCAACACCTTTAGCCCCGCCCACCGATTCGCGCATTACAAGCATATCTAAATAACATAGATGCCTACTTGTTGTGATAAAACAGGCCTATGGTTGAATTGGTCATTTTGTATATAATTTTATTGTTTCTTTTAAAACAATGCCGAAATTTCTCTCTCTTTTTTAGATTTTGACATTATTATTTTACACCAAAAAAAAAAAAAAAAATGCATGCTGCACATGTTCTTGTGGAATAAAGTATATTTTATACAAAATACCCATGCGTTTTTGTTTTTTTCTATTAAACAATCAAAATCATCTTACAAATACATAGCTTCAATTTCAAAACAATTAAAGATTTTTGTAAACACAATAAATAAATAAATAGAACATAAAATATCACAGAGGTCTAATGAGTTATCCAATTGTGTATAATTTTGAAAACCTCCAATGCTTGTCTTGTTTTTATTAGTTAACTCCTTCATAAAAAAAAACAAAAAACAAAAGGTCTTACCTTCGTAAATCTACACGTAGCCTATGTATAAACTGCTTAGCTAAAATTATTAAACTGTTATACATTAAAATGCCCATAAGTTTCAAGTATTATTTTTTCTTGATCAGGAAGTAACTCATAATACAATGAAACGGATAACTGAAACTATCTACAATTATATTACACAAAATCAATGTTTTTAAAAATGCTTATTGTACTGTAATGTAGCATCATAACATACGTATAGTTCATGTTCAATAAAAGCCGTTTCATGTGTAAAATACCCTCCAAATTACGTTAGGTGGCGTTATTAGATTTCGAACCTAAGCTCCGCCCCTCACCTACGGCCCTGGCGCTTGTGTTGGCGGGTGTTGGTTAGAACGTAACTCCGCCCCTTACTTCCGGTTCTGGCGTTGGGGTTCTGAAACTGGTGTGCTGCGGGTCTGCAGCTGGATACTATAGCAATATTGTGGAAGAAGACGGTCGCTGCATAAGCTTCCTCTGGACTCCAATAGGACTGCATGGATAAACTTTATTTTTAATGACGTTCCAGCTGATGAGGGTAAAACATCGTCCGTCTGTTCACTTCATTTCACTGAGGATTGTTTTGTAAACAAGACTGGATTTGCAGACGATTAAGAGTAAATAACGGTGCTGTGCCGTCTATATCGGATCTGACAGGAATGGTGTAACACACGGACTCTGGGCCGAACATGTATGGGCGAATCATTCCGGTCGCCATTTTACAACATTGGACATTTTCAAAACAATTTCCCCCACGTGGACCGACGAGTGAGTCGAAACTCATTATAATATGCAAAACTGTTATCCACTCACAGCAGTGGGCGTTTACTTCCAAGTCTTCAGTGCGAGACGCCCATAAAAACAGAGCGTTTCTGAGCTAGGCTCAAAACTAGGGTAGAAAATAGCCTATTACTTATTCATTTTGATGTTTTTGAATGCAAAAACCAAGCGAACGTCATAAGTTGACCTCAGACAACAATATAATACAATTTAAAAAGCCAGTTCATGACCCCTTTAAAACTCCTGTAGTGTGAGCCAGGGATTAGGTGAACAAACAGTTTTTTTAACATTAATAATAGGCCTGATTAGAAATATTTCTTGAGCAGCAAATCACATCAGCATATGATTACCCCAGGAAGAGTTCATGTTTTCTCACGTGGCCGGACGTTGGACTCATGAACAATAAAAAAAGTTTTGTTTGAATTCATTAAAACTGATTTGCCGAAATCAAAACCCGTACAGTGAAAGGGATTAGCCACTAGCGCGAGTCCGGATCGAATCAGACAGCAGAGGATTCACAATGATTTGTCCCAAAAGAATCATTAATTCTCAATGTAGAGTCTGTTATTGCTATGGTCCGATGCGTATGAAGGGAGCGCTGTGATTGGATGATGACCAGTGTCGTGATCATTCTCTAATGTTGTGTTGCTGTTGCATCACTCAGTGGTTAGATCAGTGAGCGTAGCATTCAATAAACAGGACAAGTAAATTGGGCCCAATATGCAGGACGTCCCGGCTAATACGTCCCTAGTATCAGTATACATAGTTTCACTGATTGCTTTTGAAAGACTTTTAAATGATATAGAGGCTATACATACTGTTTGTAAATGCTATGAATAATTAGTTGGATGATTCTTGCTTCTATGTTTTATGTTTATGCTATATGTTCCATGTTTTGTTTTTTGTTTTTTTTGTCATGTCTGCAACTTTGTTATTTTTGCTGCTGCCTGTCTTGGCCAGGACACTCTTGGAAAAGAGATTTTTTAATCTCAACGTTAAATAAAGGTATTAAATACCGGATCCGTGCAGCTCTTAAAGTGACAGCAGCCTAATAATCCTTCTTAAACATGAGACAGAGATATAATCACTCATTTCAATAATGTTGGTATACCGTGCAGCCCTAATACTAAACATGCATCCGAAACCGCATACTGTCTAGTTGCTACTACATTTGGTTTTAAATGCTTCACAACTATTAAAAAGTGTGTTTTATATACAGGATTCCCACACCCTGGTTAGCTTCCAATTCAAGGACCTTTCAAGGTACAATACCGTTAAATTCAAGGACTTAATGACGGGACACATTTCAAGTGAGACCAAGGTTACATAGTTTCAGCAGTTTTAGACTATTTTTGCAATGTTTCACAGTGTGTCTGTGAAATGTTGAGGTATCGACGTAATAGTTTTGTGCACATGTGAATGTCATGCCAAAATACAACACAAAGTACCTCACATGGGAAACACTTAACGAAACGAAATGCGCAAATGCACGTGACTAATGTAAACCAAGCAAGCGAGTATGCATAGGCCACGAAGTGTTGGCGAAATAACAGGTTAGCGGACCGGAGGGAATAATATATAATTTTTTTCAGAAACTTCTTGCACAAAATAAATTCAAGCACTTTCAAGGACGAGTATATTTGGATGTTTACTTTCCAGGGCCTTGAATTTTTGTTTTCAGATTCACAAATTTTCAAGGATTTCAAGGACCAGTGGGAACCCTGTATATAGTATGAATGGCATTTAGGTGAACTACATCCACTTCTGTGGCCTCATGGGATGTGGTTCACAACTACACTAAGAGTTTTTCATCTTAAGCCTAGTTCACACTACGTGATTTTAAGCCCGATTTAAGCCCGATTTGCAAATCGTTGAGTCGCCGACAAGTCAGGGTGTTATCGCGTGCAAATCGCGGGCGATTAGCGGACGATTAACGCTCGCCAATCCGTTAGTGTGAAAGAGCCAACAACGCATCAAAGACAGCTCGCAGACAGCTCGCAGACAGGTCACCGAGCTCAGAAAAATATCTAGCATGCTAGATATCTCGAGCAGTCGCGCGACTCAATCTCAGTGATGTCATGAGTACAGCCAATCATAGCAACGCATGGGTTGAGGACACCAGGTAAATCTTACTTTTTCTTTTTTGCATTTTTTTTCTCAGAGCAGATCGTCGAGCAAACAGTGTGCAGCACTAGTTTCTGTCTGACGTCCATATTCGCGTGTTGTGTTCTTCTCTGCAGTTTCGCGTCATTTCTGGTTCGTTTTATTGCGTGGTTTTTCGTTACAAAACATGGTTTCTAGACCAGATAGAATCGTGTTGTTGTCAACTCGTTATTTGTTTGATTATTTTCAGGATTTAGACCGTATTATAGTACTGAAACAGCTCTCATTGAGTCACAAATGATATGCTCTTATCATCCGATCGTGGTTGTATCTATGTAGTGCGTTGTTAACTCGTGTAGTGAGTTACCTCCTGTTGTGGATCAATCACGTTGTGTTGTGTGGTGTGAACAGCTAAACAACTTGAACACTCATGATTTCACTGAGAGCAAGTCATGTAGTGTGAACTGCACAGTTCAGCCCGACATTTTAAAATCATGTAGTGTGAACTAGGCTTTACTCTGTTCTTGCCTCTTATATAGTAGAGAAGAGTTCGACTGCGGACGCAACTCGAGTTAATGTGAGTCACTCACCACCCCGGTCTGATGATCCGGTATCTGCCACACACGGACAGATCCACGACTGTCGAACCCAAGCGGTTCTGATGTCCAATCGGGCCTCCGTCCACCACCACCGCCAGCCTGGGCCACAGATCCTTAAACTCCTGCAGAACACACACACACACGTCAAACCCAGACCAAAGCCCACTGAGAAAGCATTGGGAGTCGTGGAGTCCTGTGCTTACGCTAGCAGCGACCGTACTGGTCTGAGCGCTGACGTTAGCGCTGGTGAGCGCGAGCGGTTCGCCACACATCTGACAGAGGCGTCTCAAGAACGGGTGATCTGGGATACGGACCCCTATGAGCTGCAGCAAACACAACATTAATGACACACAACAGGGAAAACACTCACTGGTGAAATCACTGGTGTTTCTGACGTCACAAACCAATCAGATCAACGTGTGATCGTCAACCAGTGGAGTGAGTGGAGGCGGGGCTCATTTGCATATTCATAGAAACGCACATACTAAATGAGGCGAGGGTGTCGAGTTACATTAAAGATTTTTTTTTTGTTGTCATTTTGGTGATCAAAGATGAGTTGCATGTTACAAGAGATACAATTACTGACTACAGGGGGACTTTAAATATATTTTAAAGGACACTTAAGTGTATTTAAAAACCCAACACTTTCAGGACTCTTTGGTAACACTAATTTACTGTTGTAATAACTATAAATGATGCATAATTACATTAACTAGTAACTAACCCTCAAACAAACCCGAATCCTACCCCACAGTACGTGCACATACAACATTTCACCTTAAAGTACATTTTAAATCTTTGTTTTAATAATCTTGTGTCATGCGTTACAGTACACTGATTCTGATTTGTTAAAGTACATGTAAAGCATTTGATTATAAATTTTACGGTAGTGCGTTATGAGTTTACGGTATAACATTTAAAGTTAAAATGTACAAAATTGCATTAAAATGTGTAATTACAGATCCATTTAAATACATGACATACAAGATTCAATAGAAATATTTTGGTTTATTATAAATACATTCAGCCAAAACGAAGTGACCATATTTTAAATACATTTACATAAATAATTATGGAATTACATATTAAGATGTTTTTAAGTGGATCAAAAAGCACAACAAAATTCAACTAATTTAATATAGATTTAAACTAGGTTTGATTTAATTGCAAGTAACGTACAGTTAAGTACATGGACACATAACATTCAGACTTAAGTATATTCTATTAAAGGTGCAGTGTGTAAGTTTTAGCAGCATCTAGTGTTGAGGTTGTGAATTGCACCAAACAGAAGTTACAGGAAGTGATGTCATCGTCTGAGACAGCAGAGAGGAGGCAGTTAAGTAATGAGGTTTCTTTACAAATTATATTTACTTAGAGACAAATCATGTTACCGTAGTAACATGCCGATGTAAGCGGACCCGCGGATTTGCAGAGATCATCAACAGTTTATTATGTAAGGTCTTTAAACGCCACTAATAAACATATGTATATGATGTTGCATTTCTGTCAACAGATCCTCCTAAATATTACACAATGCACCATTAAAGTACATTATAGGTCGAGGGGTGTGTTTCCGCACACAGATCCTAACCTTAGTGAAGGGATTGAGATCGGCGTTAAGTGTGTGTGATCTCTCCAGAACGAGTGTGACGGGTCCCGGCAGCAGATCCGACAGCAGATCCTCAGTCACAGACACACGGCAGAACCTGCACACACCAGAACCAGCCGCACCTTCAGCAACATCAATATCACTGCATTACATCAACACTAGGGATGCACCGATATGAACATTTTGGCCGATACCGATAACCGATAATTCTTTATATTTGAAAGCCGATAACCGAAATATCGGCCGATAAATCTAAATCCAATTTTTATATAATTTTTGAGATCCTGATTGCAAAAACCATTAAAATCCATTTCCCAATCACACAATTATAATGTTCTTATTATAATTTCATGTAGCCGATATGACGTATCGGCTATACAACACTATAATGAGAACGTCATTATAATTGTGCGCTTGGGACATGGATTTATTTGTGAGACTTTTGTTTTTGTAATCAGGCTCTCAAAATTAGATACAAATTTGGATTTAAGTTTATCGGCCGATATATTGGTTATCGGCTTTCAAATATAACGAATTATCGGCATCGGCCAACATTTTCATATCGGTGCATCCCTAGTATTAAACATGGGAATCATTAAAAAGGCTTTTTATGCTATTGTATGCTAAATTTTTTAAATGTAAGCAACTAATTTAGACGTGCAAACTGAGTGCTGGTGTGATGGGAAGTTTGTGCTCGGCTTTGTTTTTATGAGAGAACATTTAATTTTAAAACCTTTCCGCAGGCCAGTAGATTATTATTTACTGACCCCCACTTATTATGGACCCCCACTCATGTACACATGAGTGGGGGTCAAGTTAAACATTTTAGCTTGAATTTTATTTTATACTGTGCATTGTGCCAAGTAAATATTTGCATAATTTGTAATTGAATTATTTTTTGAAAATGTTATATTAATTTGTGCAATTGCAATGCCTTGATTTTAGTTTGAAGTTTGTACACCGTCATAGCCATAAATTAAATGATACTAATATTTGGCATAATTTCGGTGTTTCGGTTTTCGGCCTTGGTTTCCTCGTTTTCAGCCAAGAATTTTCATTTCGGTGCATTCCTACTCTTCTGCTCACCAAGGCTGCTTTTGATCAAAAATACAATAAATATTGTGAAATATAATTTTAAAGTTTGCTATTTGAACATATTATAAAGTGTAATTTATTCCTGTGATCAAAGCTGAATTTTCAGCATCATTACTCCAGTCTTCAGTGTCACATGATCCTTCAGAAATCACTCTTATATGATGATCTGATGATCAAGAAACATTTATGATTATTAGCAATTTATTTGTGGAAACTGTGATAAATTATTTTAAATAGAATAGATACGTAACATAAAAAAAAGAGCTTTGAGTGAGATTTTTTTTTGTCTGCAGTACCAAACGCTTCCACTAGAGGACTTTCATGAAATTAATTTGACCACGAAACAGAACAAGTGTGACTATTTTTTTTCAGGACCGTTTAACCTTTTTGAATCATGTCCAATGTTTTTTGATGCCGAATGCCGAAACTTATGGAAGCTTGTTTCCGCCACAGAATAAAACGTTTTTAAAAGATAATTGTGACTCTCACAATTGCGAGTTTACATCTCGCAGTTCGGACTATTTCTCAAAACTGTGAGGTATAAAGTCAAAATTGCAACTCGTAATTCTGAATTTATAACATGCAATTGCGACTTTATTTCAACTAAAATTCTGACTTTATATCTCGCAATTGTGAGATAAAAAGTCGCAATTACCTTTTTTATTTTTCGTTATGTGGCAGAAACAAGCTTCCCTTCACTAAGTACAATTCCCTTCACTAAAAAAAAGCAGCTCAATTTTCCCGAAGAGCACGCGAGAGTTGAAGGCGCTGCTGGAGAACTGCACCTGTATATGTCCTGCACTTCCCCGACACAGATGGCGAGAGGCTTGTCCCTGTTCCGGCCCTTGATGTCGTAAACCCGTCGCACGGCGGAGGAGTTCTGGGCCACACAGGCCAGACCGTAGATGGTGTCGGTGGGCAGAGCTACGACCTGCCCGTTCCCCAGAGCCTCTGACGTGGACCTCAGCGCCTCCAGAACACACTCTGACACACACACAACCGGGAGGAACACAGATCAGAACACACTGACACACACAACTAGGAGGAACAAATGCGTCTTAAAGCATCAACGGGCTCCAACATTCACATTTGTTTTATTATTATTGGTATTTAAGACTCACATTGAAAGACTTGGAAACATTTGGTTTGTCTATTCTAATTTCTGCAAACACCTCGTATCATGTTCAGATCCATCAATCCTACTATAGGTCAGGGCTTCCCAATCCTTTTAATCCCAAAATATGATCATTCGCACGTGAGTGACCCTCATCCTAACATTGAAAAGATAGCAATCTGTATTTGTTTATGTATAACGACCCAATTAATGCTGTAAAAAAAAAAATCATATTATAAATGTGTAAAGTATTTTGTTTTTCTATTTTCTCACTGTAAGTTTGCAGATGTAAGATATGTATTTTGTTCATGCATTTATTTATGCATATATATTATCTATTTAAATCATACTTCATTTATATTATGCAGTTTTTAATTTTAATCTATTTATTAATTTCCTAACTTTATGATTTTTATTTATTTTACCATTGATTTTATTTTTCAGTTATTTTTATTAGTTATTTTAATCAAAGTTGTATTTATAGTCATTGTTTTGTTTAGATGAAATCTAAATTATTTATTTAATTTAATCAAATGTATTAACTTTTATTTATTTAAATCAAATATATACAAATCACTATTTTTACTTTTTTTAATTGATTATTTGTTTAAAACAAGTATTATTTATTTAATAACAAGTATTATTTTTTTCTTTCTTATTTTAATAATGTTTTTATTTATTTTATTTATCATCTATTTTATTATCAGTTTACTTAATTTTATTTATTTATTTTAATTAACGTTTTATTATTAGAAAAAAACATTTGGGGGGTGTTAGATGAATCTTATTTTTATTTATTTCAATTTTTTTTTTAAACTGCTTTTTATCTAACGGGCCTCAGTTTGAATACCCCTGCTATAGATTGTTATGAATATTACATTATTAAAAATACGATAATCTGAACAAAGACTGCAATAATTGTTATGGATGAATGAACAAACATTTTAAATATGAACTGTCCCACAGTGTTGACATCACCAACCATTTCGCCCAAAATAAAGTAAAAAGTATAAGCGTTTCATACTTCACGTAAAGAACATGCTTGATATTAAAACTGTTAAACGTGCAAAATAATATTGTTAATAAGTGATCACCTTTAAACAAGCAAATTATGCAAAAACAAAAGGTAAAATTTAATTATAGGTCATTTAACACAGAAATTGCCAGCTATGACATCATGACAAAAGCAGACAAAATATGAGTTTTTGTGTCCAAAATATGAAATAGAAATGACACTTAAGTAAAAATATTTAAGTCACCGTTGGACATTTCAAAGGACAATTCACACACAGAACAAACAAGTTACTGTATGAAAATTATCTTTCAAATTAGGAGCGCGTTTAAAGTTACTCTTGTAAAATATAAAGGAAACTCTTGGTTATGAAACATTAGCAGAAACCAAAGACAGTAAAAAAACACCCCAGAAGTGCTTGTTATCGACGGATATCATAAGCGAGATTTCTAACTTAGTTGAGGGAGTCTTACCGCGCTGCTGTGACGTCAGATCCTCTGCGTCAAGAGGTGGAATCCGCAGGACTCTCGTCTTCAGCTCTTTACACATGATGACACTCTTAAAGGGCTTGTTTCGTGTATAAGATGAAGTATTTAAACGTGTGCAGGTAGTACGAATAAACCTGAAGAAGACCATAAACAGCTGCGCTCAATGACGAGCATGCTTTCACACAACAGGAAGCCGCGGCTGACAGCACTTCAAAATATAAGTCCCGCTGAGGCAATGCTGCGGTTGTGTTACAAAACAAACTTAAAGTCCCCCTGCAGTCAATAATTGTAACCATTAAAACGCATCTTTCATCACCAAAATTACACATTTAAACGTTTTTTCCTATGGAAAGAAAAGTAATTCCTTAAAATAGCTTGAATGTAAGTCTGTTTGTACAAGAATAAAGTTCCACATACATGCGCATCAGATACCTGTGTGTGTTTACAGGGGTTTCATGAGATACCTCTCCTAATGTGCATCAGATCCCTGTGTGTTTACAGGGGTTTCATGTGAGATACCTGTCCTAACTGTACATGTGCATACCCGTGTGTGTTTACAGGGGCTTCATGAGATACCTCTCCTAACTGTACATGTACATCAGATACCTGTGTGTGTTTACAGGAGTTTCATCTGAGATATGTTCCCGTCCACATCAGACAGTATAAAGAAGGGTCCACACATCAGACAGCTTCCGTCTAACTATCAAGCCCCGCCCACACGTGACGGGATTGGTCGCATGTTTGTGATGCAGCAAACAGGGGCGTTTTTGAGACTGTCTTTGGTTCACTGCAGTTTTAAGGAGAAAATACTCAGCAAAGCTGTCGACTAATGAACTTAGACATGGTTTGACTTAAAGCATATTAAAAACACCACATAGACACATAAACAAATACTTATTTTTCACCTCAGGGGGGGCTTTAAATGACTGTGGTGATTTAGTCTCGCAAGAACGACCAATTAAGTGCAAATACCCAGGTGCATCCTGTTAAGACCAATAAATATAATTAACTTGCTGATGTAATTAATTATGACTAATGAATAATTGATATAATTAAGACCGACTGCATCTGGATGTATAACCAACACTAAAAATGGCGTCAACTGCAGGTAAGACATTTTCATACATTTGAAGAAACATTATATAGGTTAATTTAATTATTTATAAATCTCCCGCTTCAGGAAAACCTGAAGACACTAATGCCCAGGAAGAAAATCTACACACAAATCGGGTAAATTGTATGTTTTTGCATTTATGTTTGAAAACCACACTCCTTTTTTAATTCTTTTATTTAAAACAGTGTCCTTCTGAGAGAAACCTGGAGGCTCTTGATGCCCTAATCTCTGAGAGAAAGGCGCAGATCTGTCTCTGCGACGCGATCATGAACGACCTGTTGGAAATCCAGAACATCATCGCTGTGGGTTCAATACGGTTTTATAGAGTTGCTTTTAAAAGGCTTTTCAACTCTATTTATTCAAGTTTTTATTTTGGTAGGAAAAAGGCCTTGAGAACACGTCATATCCAGGACCAGATAACTGAGCAGATTATGATTTGTAATGTGTGTGTGTGTGTGTGTTTAAAAATAAAATCTATGATGTGAAAGTGTTGGGATGGAACAATTTCTTACTGAAACAAGAAATAATGTAACCAATTACACAGGGTTTTACTGGTATTGTATTGCTTTTTGATTCAAAAAGTTATTACTTTGCCATAATACTTTATACAAAACAAGCATATGAGAAAATTTTCACATTATACATTCTTTAAAAATACAGATCTTTACAGTTTCCTCACACTCTGGGTATCAAAAGCAATCATTATGGAAGCATTTGTGACTCGACTAACATGCCGGACCAGGAGATCAGAATTTCTGAATAAATATCTTCTATGGAAAGCAACTGTTTAAGAAGCAATATTAATATTTTTGTTGCACAGAAGGACCAAATCATCAGTTAATGCATTCAGAAGACCCTCGTGTGAATGAAAGCGTAATGATGATGATGGCACCTGACGAAGGTGGAATGATTCAACATCTTGAAGGTCAAGCAAGTAGTTTTTCACAACTATTTTTCCAACATTAAAACAAATGCATGATTTTTATGTCATGTGAGTGTCAAAAAAATTACATAAAGCAGCAAAAGTTCTCAACAGGAATATATATATATATATATGTATATATGTATGTATATATAAACATTGCAATGCCCAGATACAAAACAAAACAACAGATTAAGTCACATCAAACATAACTGTACACAACAACATTTTGATGGGTTAAGAAAAACAAAAAGGCTGTTAAATGTGAAATATTCAACGCAACAGGACAGTTTCACTCTATAGTGACTTGCATATGCTAAATATGAACGCTGACACGTGATATTTTGCATGTGAACATGTACAGATGGAGTGGTTTGATGGTCTGTGACACATTGCATAGTTGTTGTTAGTTGATGAATAAAAATTGGCTTCAGTCAACATTAATCTTTCATCCTGTAAAGTAACTAGTCCTATATGAAATGTCAACAAACAATAAGGTCAGAAAGCATGTACATTATTATTATTATTATGTTTATCGGCTGGATAAGTGCCGGTCATTAGGGAAAGAACTGTTGTTTAAACTATAATAAGTTTGCACAGTTTATAGATTAAAAAGAAACTGTAGTGGATAAATAAAGCACCGGATGGACACTGAGGGAGCGACGCACAGGCTCTAGCGCAGCGGCGGCTCGCGCTGTTATTTGGCACTGGACAGGAAAGGCTCAGTGTTTCTCCGCCGGGATCTGAGACGGGGAGGAATGAATGAGCGAGCTGGAGTTGTAAGGCAGTTCTCGAATAACAGGGTCTGGAGAACTACACACTACACACAGCTGACAGCGCAGGCAGTGCAGAGGCTCAGCTCTCGTCTCACACACACTCCTGTACAAAAATACAAATACAATCTAATGGCTGAAACATTTATCATTTAAAATCTACTATATATTTACATTACGGTCAGCTAGAGTCTTTACAGCAGTGGTTTAGAAGAGAGGGGCGAACGAGCGCAGGCTGAACTGTGGCCGGGTAGTGCAGTACACACACACACACTCACTCACTGACTCACTGACTCAGACACTCACCGACTCACTCACTGACTCAGACACTCACTGACTGACTTACTGACTCAGACACTCACCGACTCACTGACTCACTCACTGACTCAGACACTCACCGACTCACTCACTGACTCAGACACTCACTGACTGACTCACTGACTCAGACACTTATGACTCACTCACTGACTGACTCACTGACTCAGACACTCACTCACTCACTGACTCACTCACTGACTCAGACACTCACTCACTCACTGACTGAGACACTCACTCACTGACTGACTCACTGACTCAGACACTCACTCACTCACTGACTCACTCACTGACTCAGACACTCACTCACTCACTGACTGAGACACTCACTCACTGACTGACTCACTGACTCAGACACTCACTCACTCACTGACTCACTCACTGACTCAGACACTCACTCACTCACTCACTGACTCAGACACTCACTCACTGACTGACTGACTGACTCAGACACTCACTGACTCATACACTCACTCACTGACTGACTCACTGACTCAGACACTCACTCACTGACTCACTCAGACACTCACTCACTGACTCACACACTCACTCACTCACTGACTCACTCACTGACTCAGACACTCACTCACTGACTCAAACTCACTGACTCACTAACTCAGACACTCACTCACTGACTGACTGACTCACTGACTCAGACACTCACTCACTGACTCAGACACTCACTCACTGACTCAGACACTCACTGGCTCACTGACTGACTCAGACACTCACTGGCTCACTGACTCACTCATTGACTCAGACACTCACTGACTCACTGACTGACTCACTCACTAACTCACTCACTCACTGGCTCACTGACTCACTCACTCACTGATTTAGACACTCACTCACTGACTCACTCACTTACTCACTCACTGACTGACTCACTCACTGACTGACTCAGACACTCACTCACTCACTCACTGACTCACTCACTGATTCAGACACTCACTGACTGACTGACTCACTGACTCAGACACTCACTCTAACACACACACTTTGCTGCTTGTTCTTCTGAATCCCTGAGTGGGCCACAAAAGAGACTCGTGGGATTTTCAGGAAAGGAAAGTGCAGGGGGACGTGACGAGACGCAGTGATCTGTAACAACCAATGAGAGAGAAGAAAGAAAACCCAAGCACACGCCCGTCACAAAGGCAAGATTACAGTGTCTGATCCCATCACAGAGGTTCAAGAGCTCATATTTCATCCAAAAATCAAGAGGACATTTTTTTGCATAAATAAAAATGTAAATTTAAATCAGTCTAAATTAAATTCAGTTTAATTTAATTTTTTTTTTTTTTTTTACATGAACATCGCGGATGTTAATAGCCATAATATTCGAAACGGTTCTACAATTGGGTTAATTTCTTTATGCAAAAAACAAAAAAAAACATTTAATTTCTCCTTTTGATTATGGGAAATATGACCCGAAGAATTTCTAGACAGGTTTCGTGAGATCCACTTAAAGTATCTTGCTCCACCCAGTTAGGGGAGCGAAAATTGATTGAAAATGTGGGTAAAAGAGCTACATTAATCCAACAATTGAGTATTTTAATAAATTAACATATATAAAATTAAATACTAAGTTATAGGCAGCCAAAACAAACCTCGAAATTACATTTAAAAGGCAGGGAAATGTTCATCGCAGTTCATCCAGACGGACAAACCGTAAAATAAAGCATCTCAAAAATCACATTAACCACTGCAGCCTTTCCAATAAATTACACATAAAATACTTCAATGTGCAGGACTTCAGAGTAGATGATTCAAGCCATGATGGAGGCCTTACTGTTGAAGTCTCACATATATATATATCCCATGATCGATCTAGTGGATTTCAAGTTTAAAGTTAAGTACAGCATGTATGCCTCGTTTTGTACGTTGAATCTCTATAAGCAAATGTCAAATATTAATAATTGAGCGGGGTTAAAAGCTAATGAGACTCAAAGCTAATCAGGGCTGCACGATTAATCACAGTAAAACCGCACGCGATCTGGCAAAGGCTGCGATTATTGCAGTTTGTCTAGCGGCTGATCGGTAGTAAATGCTAAACTCCAGAGGGCGTCACACACACTGAAAATATCCCCCGCAGAAGTACGATAACGCACATCACTCCAGGAAACCCCTATGGGCTCCATAGTGTCTCTGTACCTGAATAAACAGACGATTGAAACGCTTCGATTGAGGAAACACGACTAATAAACACACGACTGCCTTATTCATCTCACAGAAGGACGAGCTCAGCTGTGCTTATGAAGGGAGTTTGGAGTAAAAGCATGTTATTAATGTTGTCTTTTGTTCATAAATGCGAATAAAGCTGCACGTTATAAGCTACTGAAACTCGCAGTTGCAGATAACTAATAATCACAGCCTTTGCCGTTTCAAAATCCCGACAAGCCAACTCGATTTAAGTGCGATTACGTGTGAATGTCGATTAATCGCGCAGCCCTGAGCATTATGAGAAGCTGCTCTGCCTGCCTTCAAAGTGCACCACAAACCACTGGTTTGGATGGTGTGTGTTAGAAGCGCATCTGTACACGGTACAGATGAACCTCTAGGGGGCGCCGCTGGGGAACTGGTCCAGCAGGGCCTCGATGTTGGCCGTGGTCTCCGGGCTGAGCAGGTCCAGCCCGTCGGCGGGGGGGTCGGGGGTCACGGGATCGGGGGCCGGCTCTGATGGAGGATCCTCAGGGAGAGATGGAGGAGCAGGAGGAGGTGATGTGGTCTTGGTCTTCTCCACTGAGGAGGGGGTGCTCTTGTCTTTAGCCGAGTCTCTGCAGGCACACTGACACTGGCAGGACTCCTCCTGCTTTATGATGATCACCGGCAGGCTCAGGCCGATCTGCTGCACTGCGTTCCCTGAAACACACACACAACTAGCTGTGATAATACACATTACCATGGAAGCAGGGCTTGACATTAACACCCAATGTAGGGCCCTATGATTTCCGCGATAACGAAATCACGGACGGAATCGCGGAATTGGCCAATTAATTTAGTGGATTTTTACATATTTGGTTTGAAATTCTGCTTTTGTGTGGGAGATGAACGCATGCAGATCTGGGCGACACAAACCCCTCAACCCGTCATTTCAGCTCCAATGAGGAAATCAAATCAATGAAAGCATGGCAGAGTGTGACTTTATTTAAACTTATATAAACGAATATAATTTATATTACAGCTTAAAGCTCATAACCATATTTTGTTGTTACTTGAGGAGTGCAGTGGTACGTTGCATCATGCAGTATTTGTCCTGAAAAGGCTCCTGAGTAAACGTCTGTATTACTTTAATAAATTTAAGGTCATTCCTAATTTATTTGTATTTTTTAATACATTTTAATCATTAACTTTAAAAGCATGCTATTTTTACAACTAAAATAACAGTCAAGGGTAAAAAAAAACCTAATTCCCAAAAATTAAAATGGAAAAAACTGAATTTGGGAAAAAATAAAATGGATTTCATAGGGCCCTACCAATGCGGGTGTATTTCAGCAGTGTGTAACGCAGTCACTCTTTTTAGCCACTTTGGCGGGTTGAATCTTATATAATATACATGTTTTCAATTGTAGTCTTTTAAAAAGGCATCTGAAATAATAAACTAAGTGCAATCTAGTGTTAATCACTGTATTGGACAATAATCATTATTGGCTGATAAAAGCTATTATTTTTTTTCACAATTGGCCATCGGAAGATTAACAGCAGATGATCAGGGCTGATTATATCCTGTCAATCAAAAGGGTGTGTAAAAATGTGAAATGGACAAATAAATACAACAGAACGAAAATACACATTAAACAGTGTTTAAAGTTTTTCATGAGGAGCACTAGCAGAGATATTCAGATAAATAATAAAAAAAATGGAATAATCAATTAAATGCACAATAACTGCATATGACGCCGCATAGTCTCACTGTACACATTAAATATAGATTCATCATTATTAAAGATTTATTTTGTCATTTGTTGATTATTGTTTATCATTAATGATAGACTGCAGCATTTATTAGGCTGCTGTCACTAATAATATACCGTTTTCTTTCTCAACTGTGTATGTTTACTTAAGACAAAACCCCCTGTGTTTACATGAATCCTCTACTATTTTTTTGTGCGTATCTGAAGCCCTTCTGCATATCAGGTTCGGCACGCAGAAAGCCGCCAGAAAGCGGGCCGCAGTTTAGCATCGGCAAACTGCATTTTACAACACTCACTTATTAGGGTGATTTGCATCTTAAAGGTGCAGTATACAAGACTCACAATTAGTGGTTGAAATGGGTACTGCAGTCAAAATTAAAAATATCGGACTCAACGCGCACACGGGTTGCCAGATTGAGGACACGCAAAAGGAAAGAACGCAATTGACAATGGAATGCGAGGAGACTTACACACTGATTTATGATTTTGTTGATTTCATGTTTTAATATGCTTTCGTTTATAGAGATTTTTAGGTGGATACCGAGGCTTTTCAGGTCGTCTAGAATCTGCGATCTCTGACACAGTTTGTTCACTGGCTTCCATGTGCTGTGTTTTCTGGTAGTGAAACACTTCTGGGTAAATTGGCAATGTGTGATAACACACAGACCAAACCAAAAACTGACATTGCAACATGGAACGCACGTTTCAAAGTAAAATAACTGGCTGTAGAAGTATTTTTAGAGAAACGAATGTCAACTCAGCATGTTTCCTAAATATCTGCAAACATATTGTGGTGTTTTAATGCTTTAGTACTGTAAAAAACGTACATACAGCACCTTTAAGTTTGGGGCTTTTAGGGAGGAAAGAAAAACACACCGCTGTGACGGAAAGGAACAATAACCGTTTTACCTCGATTATCTTGTTTTCATAATCACTGGATCATAATCATTTATGATTAATGGCACAGCCCTAGTTTCGGCTGAAACTGCCCTAAAGGTTGTCAATGACCTTTTACTTCTCTGGTGATTTGGGAAATCTCTCCAATCTCTTATTACTTGACCTCAGCTCAGCTTTTGACCTTTCAGAGATTGGCATCTCAGGTGTGGCATTATCCTAGTTATCTTCATATCTCAAGGATAGGCATTACTACATCTCACAGTATCACTCAAACAGGGTGTTCCCCAGGGTTCAGTCCTCGGCCCGTTATTATTCACCATCAGAATATTTGTCGTAATTGTTTTTATCACTGCTATGTTGCCGATATTCAGATATACCCAGCTTGCCAGTCAGATAATATCCGCCAGACTGGCTCGTTATCCTAATGTGTTAATGAATGGAAAGAGAGAGCGTGTGCACACGGTTGCCAGGTTGGGAAGATTAAGCAGAAAATGCAAATATTCAACTAAATATTCAATCATACCTGAATGTCCGCCGACTGGTATGGCTGTTGTAAAAAAGACTTTCTCTACTTTTGGACCCTGAAAATAAAAACAGTAGTAATGTCAACCAAAAAATATGAGAAGAATACATTAGTGGCAGAATTTCAAACACTAACTTGGACAATTACTAAGATCACAAAAACATGTAAGAAAAGCTAAAAATATCTGAAATATAATCAGACACATTTCTGGCAAGATTAGCATCATTAATGAAAACAAAAATAGAATAATTTGGTTCTTTTAACTCCATCTTAATTTTAAGCATATTTTAACGTTGCTATTGGGAACACATTGCTAGCATGTTTAAGCTGTAGACTGTATAAAACAATGAGCGTAGTGTGTGTGTCGTCACCCGTAGTGTTTCTGGAGAGCATTTTTGAAGCCAAAAGTGGGCGGAGCCGGCCGTCGCCATCTTGGCTGCGTGTCACTCCCGTATAAATGTAAATGTGCAGCGAGGCGGATTAGCTGAAGTGACGTGACGCTAACACCGTATCCTAACTACACGCGACGCAATAAAATTCCAGCGACAGCAAGTGTGTCTGTCCACACTAGACGCGACGCGACTGTGAGATGCCACACATTCAGGACAGCGTGTGGGCGGAGTCTCTCTGTGAAAGCGCACTGTTGGCCCGCACTCGCATTGGAAATGGGGAAAAGGACATAATCAAATCAAGAAATAACATTATTAAAAATCTAAACATTAACAAAATATACTCATTGACTAATTTTGTTATGAAGTACAGTCGTATGTTTGCATAGAATTCATTTTGAACGCTATATTACATGCTTTAAAAATCTGAGGTAAATTATCCGTTATGGCTTGTGGCACAGTGACCTATTTTTAACTAAAGATAAATAATGTGTACTCATAACCAGTGTAATTCTTCATTCTGTCAGCCGCGACGTCGCAGAAATAGGAACCGTTTCTAAATTAGAAACTTCGCGTGTCGCCGTCGCGTCTGGTTAGGACAAAAACTCTGATTAACATGGAAAAGATACCTTTTATCGCATGTCGTGGCGTCGCGTCGCGTGTAGTTAGGACACGGTGTAACACACAAAAGACAAACGGCTAGTAGTGACATCAGCGGCAATCCACCTGTCACTCAAGTGGCCACGCCCTTAATTATGCAGAACTTTAAGCCTTAGTGTAATTTAAACGGATGATGAGTTATACAATAATTCACTGCCCTCACGGTCGTCATGAAGTGCAGAATTAACTATATAGACCAAAACACTTTTAACACCAGGCTGTAAACACATTTTTTTCTGGCCATTTTAACATATGGGTTTATGGGGTTGAGTCTCTTCTGCAGCCGGCCTCTAGTGGCCAGTGGAGGAACTGCAGTTTATCTCACTTCAGTGTTGAATTCAAGAGAGAGACTGGAAGGTTGCCGCTTGGTCCCTAACATGTTTTGGACACTTTGTGTACTCTTAACTGTTGCAGCTTTCCTTATGACATTAAAGTTGACTGATTAAGCAACAAAACCACAGATAAAAAACGTAAAGCTAAAGTAGAGTTGAGTTAAACTGCCAGACCTGTTGTTCTGGGTTCTGCTGCGCACTGGCGGCACTGCTGAGGATCCACTGCAGGTTCTGATCGGACATGACGATACTGGGCTGCAGGCCGAGGGTGGGGGCGATGGTGATCGTAGGAGGAGGAGGAGGAGGAGGAAGAGGAGGAGCCAAAGGCACTGTGTGTGTCACCTCCGCGGTCACGGAGGCGCTAGTCGCGGTCGACCCCGGCTGAGCCACGAAGAGCGGCGCGACTGAGGGAGCCGGTGGAGCCGATGGAGCGATGGGCACTTCTGGCGAGACAGATGAGGTGGGCGGAGTCAATGACGAGCTGCCGGCGGCAGGAGGCGGAGCCGGCTGTGAGGTGGGAGGAGTCTGAGCCTCAGGTGATGTAACGGGGGATGAAGAGGGCGGGGGGAACCCGTCTGAGGCTGACGGAGGACACGGGTCCAGGCCGAACACCTCGCCGGGCTGATCTGAAGACACAGAGGGACGGCACATGGGATGAACGGTCATTCCTACTATGCAGCACGTCACATGTTCCCTTCATTAATATACTGGTTCCAAATCTTAAAATAAAAAAGATGTCATCAAATTATCACCATTACGTCAACTTTTTAAAAAGTCCAAGCACGTCACTTAAGACTATTCAATTAAACACAATCATGTTTTAACATGTCGCTACCCTTCTTTAGCTTATTGCTAACATTTTTAATATGTTTCAACAGATTGATATTGCTATAATGTTGATACAAAGTTTCTAATGTTTTTGCACATGGGTAGCATATTTTAACAAATTGTTAACATGTTTTCGCTTGTTGCCAGAATGATTTTGAACATGTTTATCATATTTTATGTCGATCATATCATGTTTTAACACATTGATATTACTAACATGTTTCAACATGTTGATACCATGTTTCAAATGTTTCTGCCATCGATAACATGTAACACTTGGTTACTATGTTCTAACCTATTTCTAACATTTCTTAGCGTGTTGCTAACATATTTTAACACATTGACATGTTTTAACACAGTGTTAACATGTTTCTAGCATGTTTCAACAAACTGACAGTGCTAACATGTTTTAAAATGTTTCTAACAAGTTTTAACACATTGCTAACGTATTTAATGTTTTAACACATTGATATCGCTAGCATGTTTCAACATGTTGATACAATGTTTCTAATATGTTTTTGTGGTTACCATGTTTTAGCACCTAGCTAACAAGTAATAACAATTGCTAACATGGTTTAACATTAAAGTTTCATCATATTGCTACTAACGCGTTAAAATGAAAAGAAGTTCATCGCAAACTAAAGCGTTAATTTTGACAGCACACATTTTAATCACGTTCCTAGCATGTTTTAACACGTCTAGAATGTTATGTGCACTGCAAATATCTAAATGATTCACTTAATTAAATGATAAAATGAAGAACGATGGGCAGTTCATTAACTCTAATGTCGCAGACTCCATTACTGAATGAAGACAAAAACTTATAATATTCATTAGAGCCAGACCGATATTATCGGCCGATATTAGGCATTTTCCAAAATATCGGTATCGGCAGTTATAATGGCGATAAATGAATATTTAAAAAATAAAATAAAAACGGACAAAACACGCTTGAATCATCTCTCCTTGCCCTGTTATATTGAAAATGTATGTTTTACAATTTGCAGTATGATGTTATCTATTGCTAAATTAAGGCTCATCATAGACTAGCTAACCACAAAGCTAGCTAATGCCACTATCATCAGTGGAAGACCGCTAACGTTAACATTAATGAGCTTGGAAACCACAATGAACTTTTTCTGCCTAAATAAAGTAATAATTACCGTATTTATAACTAACATATCTCTAGTTACAGTCAAGTTATACTTGCGAGGAGTGAACATTTAGACATAGAGAAAAAGTATCAAACGTATCTTGTGCAGAAAAGTTAGCTTTTCTTTTACACGTGTGTGAAATCCAACAATATTTAATAAAAAAAATATCACCCGATATATCGGAATATCGGATTTTAAAACCCAAAAATATTTGTATCGGTCTTCAAAATCCTTTATCGGTCGGGCTCTAATATTCATAACTACACGGTGGAGTACATAGTACAAGTGCACAGCGTATAGAGCGTCATTTGGGACACAACTATTGTTAACAACCAAGTTTTAGCACATTGCTATTTTGTTTTAACACCTTAATAGCATGTTTTCAACATATTGATATCATTTTGTAAATGGGTTCCTAGCATGTTTTAACGCATTGCGAATGTGATTCGAACTGCTTTTGTCCGAGCAAGTCTCTGTAGGTCTGACTGGCATACACAAAAACAATAAAAATCAATAATTATCGCCGAAGGCACACGATTAATAAAGGGGTGGGGCCTGGTTGAGTTAGTTAATAGTGTGTTAAACTGGTGGTTATGGTAAGGGGCGGGACATTTCCAAAACACACTCGAAGCGCTCGACCAATCACAACACACTGCTCCAATCAGAGCACGGTGTGCTTTTCAGAAGGAGGAGCTTCATAGAGACAGGAAGTAAACAGTGCGTTACTGACAGACAGGGAAGAGAGGAGCCGCAACAATGGAGAATATGAGGAAAATAATGAAAACCTGTTCTAGTAGAGCCCAAAAACAACATCAAGACTTTGAAAAAGGTCCTCTTTAGCACATGCTTATTCATTTTTTAAAAGTTCAAAGCGTACTGCATAACAGAAGTGACTCGAGTGCCTTTGAACATAGTGAGCTCTAAAAGATCTTGCCTGTGGTTTTGGGGTCGTCCTGGCTGACACTGTTCTCAGGACTCTGGAACATCAGCTCAAAGATTCGTATGGGGGTGACGCTGTTCAGATCCAAACCCTGAGACTGAGACATGAACATGTGCTGAGATGCACTCTATGTATCTGGGAGACGACTGAAAAAAAAAAGCTCTGTGTAAAAAATGTGGGCGCAAACTCACATTGTGGTTCTCCTGGAGCTCAGAGTCAGTGGAAATGAGGCTCAAATCACTGAGGCACAGCGAGTGATTCGCATCCTGCGGTTGAACAAGTACAACAGGACCAATTAAGTCCACGGTCACACAGTGTTGGTGTAATAAAGGGCAGTGAGTGTGTGAGTGAGCACCTCGGACAGCGGATGAGCGCTAACGGTGAACGCCGGGCCTTTGTCGTGACCCCGGATGTGGCTCTTCAGGCTGTACTGAGAGCTGAAGGTCTTCTCACACCCGTCGCTCGGACAGAAGAACGGCTTCTCTCCTGGAACAGGGAAAGAGAGAGTACCAGAAGTAATTAGCAATGCAATGATATAAAAATTTTGCCCGATAACCGATAATTTGTTATATTTGAAAGCCGATAACCGATATATCGGTTATATATATCATTTTTGTCCCAAACACACAATTATAATGTTCTCATTATAATTTTATGCAGCCGAGTTACTGTATTTTCCCTTTTTTAAAAGTTTTTTCGATCATAATTCAAGAAAATCAAAGCCACCATGTTGAATAGTGCACTTCTGAAGAGTCTCAGCTGAAAGAATAATCCATTATTCATCGGCTTTAATATATCGGCCAAATTTTAACATTAAAAATGACCATATTTTGGTGATCGGTTGGAGATAAAAATGGCTTCTCTCCTGGAACAGGGAAAGAGACAGTAGAAGAAGAAATTAGGGATACACCGATATGAATATTTTGGCCAATAACGATAACCGATAATTCGCTATATTTGAAAGCCGATAACCGATATATTGGCCGATAAATCCAAATTTTTTGTGTTCAATGTCCCAAACACACAATTATAATGTTCTCATTATAATTTTATGCATCTGAGTTACTGTATTTCCCTTTTTGTTTAAGTTTTTTCGATCATAAGTCAAGAAAATCAAAGCCACCATGTTGAATAGTGCACTTCTGAAGAGTCTCAGCTGAAAGACTAATACTTTATGCATCGGCTTTAATATATCGGCCAAATTTTAACATTAAAAATGACCATATTTTGGTGATCGGTCGGAGAGAAAAATGGCTTCTCTCCTGGAACAGGGAAAGAGACAGTAGAGGAAGAAATTAGGGATGCACCGATATGAATATTTTGGCCGATAACGATAACCGATAATTCGCTATATTTGAAAGCCGATAACCGATATATCGGCCGATAAATCCAATTTTTTTGGGTTTAATGTCCCAAACACACAATTATAATGTTCTCATTATAATTTTATGCAGCCGAGTTACTGTATTTTCCTTTTTTCAAGTTTTTTCGACCATAATTCAAGAAAATCAAAGCCACCATGTTGAACTGTGTGCATCTGAAGAGTCTCAGCTGAAGGAATAATCCATTATTCATCGGCTTTTATATATCGGCCAAATTTTAACATTAAAAATGACCATATTTTGGCGATTGGTCGGAAAACGGCTTCTCTCCTGGAACAGGGAAAGAGACGGTAGAGGAAAAAATTAGGGATGCAACGATATGAACATTTTGGCCGATACCGATAACCGAAAATTCTTTATATTCGAAAGCCTATAACCGATTTATTGGCCGATAAATCTAAATCCAAATTTTTATATAATTTTTGAGAGCCTGATTACAAAAGCAAGTCTCATCATTAAAAGCAATGTCCCAAACACACAATTATAATGGTGTTCTCATGATAACTGCATGTAGCCGATATGACTGTAGCCACCAGACTGCACTTTGCACTAACAGGGTTCGTACAGACGCTGTAAAATAAAATTTCAGGACTTTCAAGTTCTTTAAGCACTACATTTTTTCGTTTTGCAGGACAACAATCAGAGATATCACTTATTAAACAATATCATTATTATCTTTTAAATTCTAAAAAAGGTAAACAAACTAATAAAACAAAATGGTACAAATAAAGTATAGCAGATGCAATGACTGTGGAAACTTTAACCATTGAAAGGATATTATAATAAAGATATTGCTTTCTTATTCAAACTGATTTCCCCTGATGGAAATATGATTGACCTGAAGAATGAAAGCTGAATCATATATTTGGGTATTTATAAGCAATATCGCACTCATAGCCATACGAAATGCCTCTATATCTATATCAGACGGGCTCCAGTGTTAATTTTGCATGACAATATTGTTTTATTGATAAAATTAAACACTAATTTCACAAATATTGTCATTCAATAATTCAAGCACTTTTCAAGTACCTTTTAATAAATTTCTGTTTTAAAGGGTTTCACTACTTCAAATTTAAACACTTTAAGCACCTTGTACAAACCCTGCACTTTACTGTATTTTCCTTTAACTGATCGGAAGTTATTCTGATCATATCTCAAGCAATTCAAAACCATCATGCTGAACATTGCACATCTGGAGCGTCTAATCTGAAGGAATAATCCATTATTTATCGGCTTTAATAAATATCGGCTAAATTGTCTTATCAGGCTGATAATGCTAACATTAAAACAAACATATATTGGCCGATACTGATATGGTGGCTGATATATCGTGCACCCCAAGAAGAAATGGAGATTCTCTAATCTAAATAAAATTGTTATTTCAGCACACAAAAACCAGAATCAATTACATAAGTAATTATACGCCACAAAAAGCGGTGTATAAATTGAAATATTGCAAATATCAAAGTTATTTTTACGTTTACTTTATAAAAATCATTTAAGATTTCACAGCAAAATTTCATCAGATCACCACTTAGAGGATTTAGAAATGTGCGTATCAAATTTTTTTATTTTCTGTATTGCTTTGATTTCGCCAGTTTTGAGGCAACAGGCCGACAGTGTCTTACCAGTGTGTGTCCGTACATGTGTTTTCAGGTGATGACTAGCAGCGAAAGCCTTACCACAGCCATCATGGTCACACCTGCACACACAAACACAATAGTAGCCTATAATAGTGCATCATCTTTGCTAATATGTAAACACATGTCCCTGATCTAGCACCAGGGCTAAGTATCGAGCTCAATACTGTTCTGCCACGACACCATTGAGTATCAAAAAACGAGTCTTGTTGTTCCGTACCAAACTGCGATCCCTGAGGGGTCGACGTCAGTGAGCCAATAAGCATGTTCACAAATCAAGTGCTGGTGATCAAGGATTAACGCTAGTTTACATCAGCTTGATGGCAACAGAGACGTTCATTAACATGCAGGATTCATTTTTATAGTCCTTTTGCAGTTTAATATTGTCACTTTGACAAAATTTTCCATTTGAGAGAAACCATGATCGCATCACGGAAGAAAATCTACACGGCAACCCGTCACAAGAAACGTTTGGTTTATCTTAAAGAAACTGTGATAGGAATAGATTACTCTTGTACAGTGTAATGTACAGTAGCTAGTAATCGAAATCGAAAAAACATTTTGGTTCAAAATTCAGCATTGTGTTGTCTTCCGGTTTTGGATCAAAATGAATGAATCTTTTTCTAAGTCAATTTGTTCATTTAGTTCATTGAATCAACCAAATGAATCGAAAAAAGATTTGTTCATTTTGATGAATGAGTTTGAACAGGAGAGTCACACAGAACAGAGCAAGGCGACCATTTGAGCTTATAAAACTTAAACTTCGTTATTATTTTTTTAAAATGAGCGATCATTTCGCTAGATAAGACCCTTATTCATCATCTGGTGTCGTTTAAAGCCCTTTGAACAGTTTGTAGTTTGAACTGAAACTGTCTTTTGGACCTTGAACCGTTTGGACCCCATTGAAGTCCATTATATGGAGAAAATCCTGGAACGTTTTTATCAAAAACCTTAATTTCTTTTCGACTGAAGAAAGAATGACATGGACATCTTGGATGACATGGGGGTGAGTAAATTATCAGCAAAAGTTTTTTTAAAAGTGAACTACTCCTTTAAGGTGTTCCAGCTCGACTCTCCGTGCCAGTGACTATACAGTGGATCAGTCAACATGTCGTACATGTGATTGGCTGTTAATGTTGTAAAGCACTCCTGAACTAAAGGTGGTGTGTGAATGAACCAATGTGACCTGAATGGTTTTTCCCCCGTGTGTGTGCGGATGTGTTTCCTCAGGTCACTCAGCGTGGTGAAGTACTTGGTGCATCCCTCGGATTCACAGTTAAACGTCTTCCCCGTGTGCAGACGCTGGTGTGCTTTCAGTCTGATGAGAGACAAACACAATAACCATACGCTGATCAGCAGAAGCCTTTATACTATATGTTGATGTGTGTCTCTAAACAATAATCACAATAACCTTTGTATGGAAGTAAAATAATGCCAAATGTTTCTGAATCAATATTTCAATATTTAAGCTGTGAATATTTCATTCAAAACACATTTTCATTATTAAAAATTCAATAATCCATATTCCACTTTCAGAATATTCAAACCGTTTAAAAATACAACCAATAATATTACCTGTAATCCAATTTAACAGGCTTTTTTTGTTTTAGAAAGTTCTGGCATTATTTTACTTCCATACCTTTGTGCTATGATGCTTATCAAATGAAATTTCATTACAAAATTCAAACAATAAATGCAGTTTCTCTTAAATGTGTGGTGACGGATCGCCGTCATGCTAAATACACATGCACTATATTACATACTCACTATATTTTGCTTAACCTGTTAGTGATGTCTTATTTACTGTATTGTTTGAATAAATCTGTTATGAAATCAAGATATGAGAGCCACCGTTTAAATTACATTTTTGCAGTAGAATTTCAGTAGAAACATTATTATATCATTAAATATACACCTTACATTCCCAGATGTAACTAACGAGTGTTGCTGTAATGAGTTTAGGAGTGTTGAAAAAAAAAAACACACTGCCCAAGGCCAACCCAACAACTTTTCACAACCAGAACCGAACAGCAAAAAAGTCTAACACAACCAAGTCAGCCAGTGTCAATAATAAACTACTGCACGCATACACACAATCTCGACACCGCAGCCCAAAATGCAGAAGCACAAACACTCACTAATTATTAGGGCTGGGTATTGAGACAAATTTCACAATTTGATTCGTTTTCGATTCACAAGCTTGCAATTCGATTCGATTTTGATTACGATTCGATTCAATATAAATTATTTTGGATATCAGTTACAGTTACTTATCAGTTGGGAGTCTAGTTGTAGCCAATAGGCTTCATTAGCCTAATATGAAGGTAATAATGAACTATACAAACACTTAAATTACACTTTTATTTATTTTTATAATAAGAAGATTATATGAAATATAAACATTTAAATGGTGGCTGTTATAAAAACTTGCCAGATTTATTCAAATATGCATTAAATATTGAAGAACATTAAGATTATAATGCATATGTAATATGGTGTATATATTTAGCAAAATGCTCCTCTCTAGAGTTATTTTTTTCTAGCTGACTAACGAGTTTATGTGGGTTTTCTGAGGTAAATATGACGATACATGACATTGATTACAAGCTGTTTAACTGACGTCTTTCCACGGTTGAAACTCTGATTGAGCGAATCAATGAGACATGATACGGATTTCGATAAGTTGTACTCCATCTTTTAACACACTTTCAGATGCTCATTCATGTTTATTTGGCGCTGTGACTGGTATTATTAACCCGGAAGTGAGATCAGCGCTGCTGCTTCTCCAGAGCGATCTCACGCCACAGCGCCAAAACCTTATTAATGTTTTTGAATTTCTAAAGAAAATGGACGTAATTTGAAAATTGAGACTTTGTTTCATATCAATAGTAACAAAGGACAAAGATTATTGTGATTTTTGGATGTGCGCAGCCGCGATACAATGTCCCATTCATTTAAATGAAACAGGATGACTAATCGATACTTGAGATTTAAGAATCGATATCGGTTCGTAAAAATGAGAAACGATTAATATCGAGAAATCGACATTTATTACCCATCCCCACTAATTATAGTTGGATTCTCCCGGCCTTTCTTTCGGCAAATACATCCACGATGTCCTTGGTGTTTAGATAGTCTGTTCTGTGACATGATGCTCCGCAAATGTTTTCTTTATTAACCAGAAAATACTCAGCAATGCTGTCTATGAACTTATACATGGTTTGACTTCAAGCGTATTAAAAACAGCGCATAAACATACAGTCAAACCAAAAATTATTCAGACATCAGATATAATTTTTTGATAATTTTTATACTAGGACACTATAGTTCATTTATGTAAGTGAGGAGAGCAAAATAGAGTAAACTGTGGCGTATTATACACAATAATTTATAAAAATACGGAACCAGGAAAGACTCGGACACTTTGAGCTGATCATGTTTTCTGTATTTGCTAATGCTCTTTTTACACACACACTGAACAACATGAAGCATTGCTTGGTCACTGGTTGAGCTAAACTGGTATTATCTAATTGTGTAGATAAATTTAACATCTGACAGATATTCAACAGAACTCATGTGTGAGAATCGAACAGAAGGACGGACAAAACCAGTCAAATATCCACTGAGTTCTGCTCATAATATCACCATTTCCTAAACAATAGCGAATAAACTGAGATAATGTGAGAAATGTTGAAAGTGTCTGAATACTTTTTGGTTTGACTGTATAAACAACATTAAAAGCTTGATTTTCAACACAGGGGGTCTTTAAGCACGTTTCACATGTACAGTGCCCGACATTTATCCAAAGGAACCGATATTGAATCTAATCAAGAGTTCGTGAATTAAAGCCAAGAAACCAACAATATTGCAGCTGGTTAGGACGAAAATTACTTCAGATTTACCAGTCGCAATACATGTGCAAACACACATCTGAGTGTAGCTTCAAACGAGTCGCACGGGTATATCTGTGGCATTAGCCAACACTACACTGTATGGGTCCAAATTATCGATTTGTTCTTTTATGGCAAAAATCATTAGGATATTAAAGTAAAGATCATGATCCATGAAGATATTTTGTAAAAAACATTTATTTTTGTGAGTGAGTGCAGCAAAATAGTGATTTTCTCAATGTTTAGTTTTTTTGCACCCTCAGATTCCAGATTTTCAAATAGTTTCATCTCGACCAAATATTATAACAGACCCTACATCAATGAAGCCTATTCATTCAGCTTCCAGATGATGTCTCAATCTCAAAATCTCTGTAAAAGTTTACCCTTGTGACTGGTTTTGTGGTCCAGACTGCAGTTTTTCTCCAAATATCAGCATAATAAACAAATGTGATATTGATTTTATACAAGTTTAATAAACATTAAGTTAACATTAAGAGCCATATTGCCCGTTTTTGCTCTGTTTCGCCAACGAAAGTAGTTTAAAGCAAAGCCACACGCGGTGTTTCCTTACTGAGTGAATCAGCTGATGAGGACAGATTAAGAGTCAAATGCTTCTTTTCTTGAATGAATCTGTTGAATCTTAATGATTCGCTTAATAACAGTGACTCCTGCCTCCTACTGGCGGACTCAGTTTCACATTTAAAGTATCTTTTCTTGATTTAAATAAGTTTGAATATCAATATTCAATACTGCAAAGATGATTTTTGTTGATACTGGTTTCTTTTGATTGCCAACACCCGTATTATGTCTTATTTGATTCAATTTAGGAAATTGACACATAAGATGATGCACGCATATAATTAGGTTTAAAGATTGGCTTTATAAATGTAAAAATGTAAAAAAAATTAAAAATTGTGAGTGGATGCAGCAAAATTGCAAACGATGACTTTACAGGCGATATTTTCAGTGTTTACATTTTTTTGCACCTTATATTCTTCAAATAATTTTATCTTTACCAAATATACATCAATGGAAAGCTTATTTAACCAGCTTTCAGATGCTGTTTGAATCTCAATTTCAAAAACTGACCCTCGTGACCTGTTTTGTGGTCCAGGGTCACAAATATATCACATACTTTAGCAAACAGGAAGTGAAATGGGTGTCAGATCTGCGGCTCAGGCCAGAAGTCACATGAGTTTCTGTGAGTTTCACACACTTTCATCCACACTATACAGTCTCTGTCTGAGTATAAAGCCCACAGGGTTTCAAGGCTATCCCAGCATGCTAATGTAAAACACGTTCACCTGTAGAGTGTGTTGAAGGCCTTCTCGCAGCCCTGCACGTCACACTCGAAGGGCTTCTCCTTGGTGTGCACGCGCACGTGTATCTTCAGGCTGTAGGACGTGAGGAAGGCTTTCCCGCAGCCCTGCTGGTTACACACGAACGTGTACTCGCCGCGGTGTGTCTTCTGGTGCGTGCGCAGGTTTCCCGCCGTGCTGTAGGTGCGCGTGCAGCCCTCGAACATGCACTGGTAGCGCTTCACCTGAGACCAGCACAAAACACACCAGTTACACACACACAGGCCTTACACACACATGTCGCACGGGTTTATCTGTGGCATTAGCCAACATTACACTGTATGGGTCAAAATTATAGATTTGTTCTTTTATGCCTAAAATCATTAGGATATTAAGTAAAGATCATGATCCATAAAGACATTTAGAGAATTTTGTACAATGTATATCTGTTTTACGGCTTTTTATATTTGTATTGTTCATTGTAATCTTTTATTGTTGTTCATTTTAGGTAGACAATTTTAAGATCTGTCCAGGGACAACAGATGAAAAATAGCCTTTTGGCTAATTCTGGTGCATTTACAGTAATGTCAATTAATGTACATTGTCCCTGTCAAATAACTAACTAAATAAAATAAAATAAAATAATATAAAAAACATTTATTCTTTAAGTGACTTTGAAGGCGATTTTCCCAATGTTTCAAATTTTTTGCATTTTTTGTTATCCTTTTTATCCTAACAAAACATACATTAATGGAAAGCTTATATCAGCTTTGTATAAATCTCAATTTCCAAAAATGTACCCATGACATGTGACTGTTTTTGTAGTCTAGGGTCACAAATGCGTTTCAGCTTTGATCACAGGAATAAACTACACTTTCCTACAGATTCACATAGAAAACAGCTGATTTACATTGTAATAATAATATTTCACTATTTTTACTGTATTTATGATTGAACACATGCAGCCTAAACAAAACATAAAATCAATTAAATGCAAAAGAAAATCATACAATATTAAAATAAAGACATATGGGAGAGTCAGGGCAAACTCCAATCAAACGCCCAAATTAAAGGTCATAATTAATCATCAAGAATAATATCAAGTAATTATTTTTAACAGTCTCAGCATAACGCTGCTAATGTCATAACAAAGGGTCAATAAACTGTGTTTGGGAAACACTGAACACTATTCCCGTCGTTGACGTGTGTGTGAGGTTTCTGTGTGATTGTGTGTATATGTGTGTGATAGAAAACAGCCAACAGTCACAGAGAAACAGGCATTACGCCCGTTACAGGCATTAATTATTGTATAACTCAGCCGTTTAAATTATATTAAGACTTAAAGTTCTGCATAATTAAGGGCGTGGCCATTTGAGTGACAGGTCGATTGCCGCTGATGTCACTACTAGCCGTTTAGCGTCACGTCACCTCAGCTAATCCACCTCACTGCATATTTACGTTTATAAGGAAGTGACACGCAGCCAAGATGGCGACGGCCGGCTCCGCCCACTTTGGGCTTCAACAATGCTCTCCAGAAACACTATGGGTGAAGACACACACACTACACCCATTGTTTTATACAGTTTATGGTTGAAACTGGCGGTTATTTTAAGGGGCGGGACATTTCCCAAACACACTAGCAGCGCTCAACCAATCACAACACACTGCTCCAGCCGACCAATCAGAGCACGGTGTGCTTTTCAGAAGGAGGGGCTTCATAGAGACAGGAAGTAAACGGAGCGTTACTGACAGACTGGGAAGAGAGGAGCCGCAACAATGGAGAGTAATCAACATTCAAGCAGGAAAACCTGTTCTAGTAGAGTCTGAAGCAACATCACGACACGAAGAAGGTCATAATCATGTGTTAAACGGGTATTACAGGCGGACAGAACATGACTCAAATGAACAAAACATTTCCTTTTTTTCCACCAAACTACCACAAACAGTATTCTCACAGACGCCGAGCTCTACGCTGAACAAAACATACTTTATCTAGAATATGTGTGACCTGAAATGACATGAGTCATGACAAATTTATGATTTTCCATTTCTCTGTAATCACTTGTGGTTAAGTCACGTGTCAGAGATGTGGCCTATAGTGGTTGTTGACTAGCATGCTGCTCATGTGAGCTCGTTTGCCAATCCTCCTCGTTTGGACAGACATTACTCCTCCTATAGGACTGTCTCGCACTGAGGAACGGCCTAGGAAGAGCTTCTGCATAGAAGATTATGAACTAAAGGTGCAAATACAACATAGAAGATTGCATGGAATACTGTATCCCACAATGCAATGCGTTTGACTTGACCTTTCATTTCCAGTGTGAGGAAATCATCTATCCAACAGTAGAACGACAGTAAAGACTCCTGAAAAATAATTGTAACGATTCCCACGAAAATGGAAGAAGACTGGAGTAATGATGCTGAAAAGAAATAAATTACACTTTACTACATAGTCACATAGAAAACAGTTATTATAAATAGTTTTTTTAACATTTGTACATTATTTCGATCAAATAAATGCAGCTTTGATGAGTAGAAGAGACTATTTCAGAACATTAAATCAATTTTACAGACCCAAGCTTTCGAACGTTAGCATAAATTAATAAATTAAATTCAAAACTCATTTAAAAATGTTAAAATTCAATTATTTCAGTGTTTTTTTTTTTGCGTGTAAACCAGTCAAGGAGGTTTACCTGTCAGATATGGGTCACATTTAAAAGGTAATGTGGAAAACATCTGATTCAGGCATAAACTGTAATGGGATCATGTTGGATGAAGCAAACGCGCGTGCGTTATCACCATCAGCCGTTCTGTGAACACTGTGTGACAATCAGGTGTACACACACACAAGTGCAAATATATTGATGTTTTTAGGATTATTATGAGACAAAGTGTGTGACGAATGACCTAAATGTGCGTGAGTGTGTGAGAGTGTAAGTGTGTGTGTGAGGGTGTGTGTGGCAAAATAGGCCTTAATCACTGTAATTTGCAAGTCTGTGTAGTGCAAATAAAGCACCTGGTGCCATTTGATACAACCAAATGATTCCATTTCTGCTTCACGAGGTCATGACCCACAAGACACACAGGATTATGACAATATTTAAACTAGGGCTGTCAGTTTAACGCGTTATTAACGGCGTTAACGCAAACCCATTTTAGCGGCGTTAATTTTTTTATCGCACGATTAACGGCCTTTTTGTCCTAGCAAAGTTTGTAGTTTTTTCACATGCTTTTGCAACAGGACGCGGCATGCGTCCTGGTCCATTTTGGCGTCTCGCGCTCGTCATCCACTCAATGCTGGCTCACAAGCCGAAACGTGTGTTTGCGGCGTGCCTGTTGTTTTGTTTACGGTCTAGATCCGCTTGCGCTTTGGTCGAAGAAGCAACAAAACGTCCTCGCGCGGCACAAGGCATTGAAATGAATGGGTTCAGAGCGCAGCGTGAGGACGTTTTGTGCCGCACACACTCGTTTCGGCTTGCGAGCCGGCCAAATAGTAACGTTACATTCTGAGTGCATGACGAGCGCGAGACGCCGAAATGGATGCCCTTAGAAGATTCTGAATGGAAAGTTTACTTTTAAAAGGTTGCCAAATTGTCCCATTAACAAGACGAAGTGATCTGTGTGTTTTGTCGTTGTGAACTGAGCGATCATCATCGCAGCACGTCCAGTCTGAAACATCACTTGGCTAAGCAAACACACACACACATGAAACAGCACATGGCTAAGCAAACACACACACACACACACAGATGATGCGAATTCTCCACCCTCTCGCCAATATTAGGACCTCGTCAGTATTTATTTCACCCTTTTATTGATAGACAGTGTTACATTGTGTGAGAGATTATTTATATTATGTTAGTGTGAAATTGAGCAATATTCCAATGTTTTTTTTAATAATAATAATAAAAAAAAACATTTGCACTAAACAAGCACTTTTTCCATGTTGATAAGAGCATTAAAATGAGAAAAAAATAATGTAACAAAAAGAAATCAAAAGACATTTAGAATAGATAAAAATGTGCGATTAATCGCGAGTTAACTATGACATTAATGCGATTAATCTCGATTAAATATTTTAATCGTTTGACAGCACTAATTTAAACGTTAAACTCTTGCTCTCTCGCGTACTGGAACCGGACTTGGCGGCGTACGAGAACACGAGATTGCTGAAGAACGCGTACTGGATGTGCAGTGTGTGGTCAGGAGGACTAATGTGTTTAACCGTCCTCGTTTGATTGACAGGTGGGGAAGCTCAGCGGGGATCCTGGTTTTCTCGGGTGTGAGATCATGTGGAAACACAGATCCTGTGGGATGAACAAACACAGGCCTGGAGCTGAACACATCCTCTAGACCAGCTTATCTGATCAGCTTTCACTGAGCAAGCACATCTCTCAAACATGCGTGATGACAGACAGACAACTGGCCTTACCGGTCCCGCTAGACCGAGCAGACAAAACACCTGCTATATGAGGGTCGGAGGACCTATTGAGTGCTTTAAAGGGCACCTATTATGGAAAATTCACTTTTACATGGTGTTTGAACCTAAATGTGTGTTGGCAGTGTGTGAGCAAAACCACCCTAGAATGATAAAAATCCACTCATTGTTTTTTTTTTCAATCTCAATAAATCATGTGCACTGTCTCAGAACGAGCTGTTCTGAGATTTAGCTCTTTGTGACGTAGAAAGTGAGAAAGGGGTTTGATTGACAGTGTGGTTGTGGCCTAGACCCCGCCCTCTGTGATCTGTACACATCATCCTCCGTTGTTTCAACGACAGCCGGTAATGTCTCTTGGAAACATAAACGTTTTGTCGTGGGTTAATCCTGTTGTTGTGGCTTAAAAGTTAATCCTCAAGTGTGGATCGTCGTCTACTGTTTGCGATCAACCGTCACATCCAGTAACAGTAAGTGTAGTTTATGATTTTTGAGCAAATAGTCATTTCAGTCTGTCAGCCAATTCAACAACAAATTATGCGTCTAAAGTTGTTGTCGTCGTTGGATGTCTGTGTATATAATTTAAACATTGTTTGTATAGTGTGTAACCACACGTTTATAAATATATATTTAAAGATATTGTATTAAAAACTGCATATATGTTGTTGTTCTTTAAGTTAGCCATCTTCTCACATTTGCCACAGAAGCACCCGTATGACAAATAAACATGACGCCACAGGTCCCTCGCATAATTTATCACCTCGCGTAATTTTTTTAACTTGCAGATATCACCATGAAACTTTCCCAGTTGATTACCTACATTAAGATGAGAAAAAAAAATTATATTACAAGTTTTCTGTCATTTAATGTTTAATTTAAATTTTTTTTAATTTGCATTTATTTTAAAAAACGAAATCTGAGTGTTGGATAAAGCCAGGTTCAAAATTATTTTTTCATTGTGTTCACATATTAGATAAGAAAAAAATTACAGAGGGATTTATGGATATCTACTTTTGTTATCCTGTAAATCAGAATATTCTGCCAATTGCCTTAAAAAAATGATTTTTGCCAAGTTTTTCAGAAAAAAAAAAAGTTATATAAATCAGGCTAGGAATAATATATTTACAAATCCCTCTGTAAATGCCTTCATATTATAACTAGGTATAAGACTGGAGAGTTTGGTGTACATAGGTGCTACTGAAGTGGAGATTTCGGACTTGGAGTATGAGAGAGAAGTCATTTTGAGAAAACTGGCTTTAAAGATTTAGCATCAGCCAATGAGATCGCACATTTAGAGTTAAATCCCCCCTTTTACTTTCACAATTGGTTGGTGATAAAAAGGAAATGACCATACTTGGACCCGACAGTGTTGTACAGGAGAAAGAGAGCTTTCTAACGGTGTGTGTGATGACAGGGTGCAGATCGCGATCGCTGAGCAGAAGGATGATTTATAACGACAACTTTTGAGCAATTTATGAAAAATCTACAGACGCAAACAGACAAAGTGTAGTAAAATAAAGACCTAAATGTGTATTTCAGACTTTTTTCACCACAAGTCTGAAAGAAGACATGTTATTGAAGACAAATATCCCAAAAATGTAGAATTTAGATATGTCCAGAATGTAATAATACATTAAATCTAATCCAAATAAATTATGAATTTTTTAAACAAAACTGAAATTAAGGAATAATCCATGTTTTAATTTAACAGTGAAGCTCATTGTGTTATTTGACAAAAAGTTGATGATAAATGATAAAATTTGTTTTATTACCAGCAAAAACACAGAATTCGATTTTTTTCATATATATTAAAAAAAAAAAGTTAATAATACATGATTTCAATTAATTAGACATGCTTTTTGATTAAATGCCTCAAAAATCGTATAGCCCTAGTAACAAACAGCATGAGTTCCTCACCTCTCTCTGCTTGGTCTCGGGACACTCGGAGTGTAGTGTGAGCGTGGCGCCCTCGATGTTTCGAGGCATAGGGGTCGACCCGGGGTTGATGATGAACTGGATCTGGTCCGGTGAGATGGTGTGGTGTATGTACCCCTGCGACATGCCATCGGGGTCACACATGAAGGCCAGCGAGCCCTCGTCCCCCTCGCCCTCCCCGAACGCCATGCCGTCCTCCTCGCCCTCCTCGTCCAGCCGGATCGGGTCCTGCTCGATCAGCACCGTCGTGCGGTCGTAGATTCGGCCCGAGGACGACGACGGGCCCGAGATCAGCTCGTCGTCGTCCTGCTCGAACCGGGACGTCTTGTCCTCGTCGTCCTCCTCTCGGCCCAGTTTGTCCACGTCTTCTTCCTCGTCCTCAAAGAGCATGGCTGTCTGCGTGAGAGGACCATTCTCTCCCATGATCCTGACGGAAAAGCTCAGTCCGGGGTTTGTGTCCACGCGCTTGCTTTTGTTGCGGCTGGAACGAGTTTAAACACCATTTGTTAGTCAAACTGAAAACAACTGGTTACTCACTTCCCTAATCAGTGCTGTTATTGTTAACTTAAAGCTGGAGCCGCACGATTAATCGTTAAAAGATGGCGGTCTCGATTTAAACACTCATGTAATCATGTTCCTAAATGACAGTGATTCGACTCTGTCTATTAAACCAAACATTCAGATCTGCGTTCTGAACCAGAGAGAGCCGTTGTCATGAAACAGCTTTAAAACACACTATCATTATTTCTGTCTCACAATAATTTAGATTAATCACTGAGGTACTGGGATTAAAGTTTACAGTTCAGATATGAACACTGATGTCTACAGTAATGATACAAATAGAGTAAATCACCTTTTAAAAGTAACATGATGCTTCAAATAAAAGACTGTATCATTAAGTCGTTACACCGGAGACATTGTGAGTGAGTCATTGAATCATTCATTCAAAAGATTCACTCGAAACGCTGATTCATCCAGTAATGAAACAAGTGAAGTATTTACGAGTGAGTCATTGAATCATTCATTCAAAACGCTGATTCATCCAGTAATGAAACAAGTGAAGTATTTACGAGTGAGTCATTGAATCATTCATTCAAAAGATTCATTCGAAACACTGATTCATCTAGTAATGAAACAAGTGAAGCCTTTACGAGTGTGTCATTGAATCATTCATTCAAAAGATTCATTCAGAACGCTGATTTATCCAGTAATGAAACAAGTGAAGTCTTTACGAGTGTGTCATTGAATCATTCATTCAAAAGATTCATTCAGAACGCTGATTTATCCAGTAATGAAACAAGTGAAGTATTTACGAGTGAGTCATTGAATCATTCATTCAGAAAGATTCATTCGAAACACTAATTCATCCAGTAATGAAACAAGTGAAATATTTACGAGTTAGGCATTGAATCATTCATTCAAAAGATTCATTCAAAACGCTGATTCATCCAGTAATGAAACAAGTATCCTTTATGTCCTCTTAAAGTCCCTGTGAAATCAAAATTGAACCTATTTTCTTTGTTAGCGCATATTACTAGTCTTGTGGTGAACAATTAATCCGTGCAAGTAAAAATATATTTAAAAAATGTTTTACCTTGGTAATCTTTAATCAAAATCTGAAAAGTTACTTCCGGTCTGGAACGGTTTCTTTTTCTGATGACGTAGGTTTCACAGCTTGGGTGGGGAAACGCTTAACCACTCCCCTCAAACCGTTAGTTTACTATGAGCGAGAGATGGAGAGGAGGAGCGCTAGAGTAAAACCCTGCCCTCTGTTCAATATTCCGTTTCACTTGGAAATACGTCACAGCACTGGAGAAAAATCGTTTGCAACTTCCGGTTCACGGGGACTTTAAGGTGAATGCATCGCATTCTTGTTTTTATGTTACCCTGGCAACTTATTTGTGTCTGTGTATTTTGCTGTAATTTTTTTTTCTTTTATATATGTTTGTATGTATTGCTTTAATGTTTAATAAAAAATAAAAATAAAAAAAGTAATGAAACAAGTGAAGTATTTACGAGTGAGTCATTGAATCATTCATTCAAAACGCTGGTTCATCCAGTAATGAAACAAGTGGAATATTTACGAGTGAGTCATTGAATCATTCATTCAAAAGATTCATTCAAAACGCTGATTCATCCAGTAATGAAACAATTGAAGTATTTACGAGTGAGTCATTGATTGAGAGATTTTTTTTATATTCATTCTGATTAGTTAAACATTGTTTAACATTTTGTATGAACCTCTAGTAGTCTAATTTACATTTTTTTTTGTCTGTTCAGAATCGTCATCCATATTTAAGACAAAAAATTTTCGATTTTCATTTTATTCAAAATCATACAGCTCAAACTAAAACCAATAAAAATTATTTTCAGTAAATTAAGCAAAGATGAAACAAAATAGGATATAAAATGTAGATGTATAATAGTTAATTCAAAATATTATACTCAATAGTGCATAACTAAAATAACACTGAATCATTATAATAAACGCAGGAGGAGAAGCATAAATGTTTGTGCACTTTCAAGTGTGTTAAAAATGCTAATTTCTAAGTCCATTTAAATCAGTTTCGATGAAATAGATGCGGTTTCAATAAAACAACAACATAATGTGTTGGAAAATTGCTGTTTCATAGAGTCACTAGAAAGTAGGACAATGCAGGGAAACTATTTTTGGCCGGTGTTAGACGAACTACAAAACAATCAGGGCAAAAGAGCATTTGTAAACCGAAACCAGTGTTTTCATGTCACTAAAACAAACACACACACACAATGATCTGAACAAAACTAAACTAAAACACACAACAATTCAGAGACGAGGGCTGTGGAAACACTTCGCTAGCTGACTGTCTAGACAGCACATTATACACACCTTTTACAATAAAATGTCTAGAGATTATGATGCTATCCATACTAGGCTTTAATGTTGTCTAGAGAGCAGTGTACTACTGTGTGGGAAAGCAGCTGATATGATTTGAGACACAAAAAATGCTTTTCTCACACGAAGTGACAGTTACAAAGAGGACATTATGTCTCAAAGTAATGGACAAACTGTGACAACACAGCAAAACCCGTCATGATTTTAACAAAGTTTTGAGTTTATCAAGCTGTGTCATTCTGGACACTTTCTAGAAGTTTCCATGTTCACACTTTGACATTGATGACAGTAACAAGACAAGCATGATCATGTTCACATCGATCAATTACAACACACATTTAGAGAAACCCGCGAACACATTAGAGATCCTAATTACCACGCGGACACTAATGACAAGCAGTCATTAATGTGATATATTCATTTTCAAATGTATGTTTTCCATAAAAACAAACTGTCATTTCAGTCCTGCTAACTGATTAACGTTAACGTTAGCTCACCTGTGTATTGAAGCTCCAGTCATTAGTTCATCTGCTTCGGTCCGATCAACATGAATAACATCCCCAAGACAAAAGGGCTGAAATAATTAAGCCACACATATTTAATGTAATAATTAAAACGGTGGAGACTGCAGAGAAGCTAACAGGCTAAAGTGCTAGTCTCATCAATGACAGGCGTTAGCTTCACTAGCACGCCGTTTACAGCAGTTTATAGACTATATTATACACTGTCGTTTGACAAAAACTCGGTTCACGTGTCGTTTTAACCAGTTAAAGTGTAAAACACTCTGAAAACGGTGACTATGTAATGGTTAAAGAACTGACATGTAGATAATGGTGTGTATGCTAACAGATTTAGCCCGTTAGCATTGAACAGAAACTCTAATGTATCAAGACAGGCCATTAAAATATCAGAACGACAACGACACGCTCTCACAGCATTAAATCAAGCAGATAAAAATCCTCTGATGGGTTTACCAGTGTTATAGAGACGCTCGAGGCCCGTGTAATGTTGTGTATCGGCTCCTGTCTTCATTCCTCAGCGGCAGCATCATGAAGAGCAGCAGCTCATACTGACCCCAGATCAGATTCAGACACACACACTCACATCACACAACACTGCTAACGATTCAAAATACCAATACAATACTTTTTAATCCATTTAAATATTTGCAATAAAATAAAAACCCCTTTACTGCTTGAATTCTTCTCTCAAGCACTAGAATAATTTGATCATACTGAAATAAAGTGATAAAGCCCTTCTCAGAATTCCTGTCAGGTTTTCCAGTGCCATTGGGACAAGTTTGCCATTGGGATGACTAGGAAAATGTCAAAACTTGAGAAGAAAAATCCATTTAATTTATGATTAAAAGAGCAACAAATACAGCATCTTCCAAATGACCTCAGAAAAATCTACTTAATTCAAAGGGAAACCTGTCTTTTTGTATTACACTGACAGATATTCGTTGTTCATTTTGATCAGAAAACAAAACTACATTTTCTTCTCACGTAAATGTGAAGAAATTTATTCTCTAATAGCTCTAATTTAAAACCTTTTTGAGGCAGTAATTATTATTATTATTATTATTATATAAATATTAGTATTAATATATATAAGTATTATATTAGACTAATAACTTAAGTGCAATATATATATATATATATATATATATATATATATATATATCATATTTCCTTTTTTCAATAGTAAAATAATGACTGAGTGACTGAACTTAAAATACTTGCTTGTAAGCTGAGGAATAAACCTTTACTTAAGTCATTACTTTAATGGTTTATTGAAATTGGCTGAGAAAAATCTTGAAAATGAGCCTGAACATAACAGACAAAGATATACATGGTAAAATAATAGATTTTTTTTACAATAAATCCTCTATGTGATTTTGCATCCACACTCCTAATACGATCAAAGAAAAGTCAAACGCTGAGATTGTTATGATTGTTTAGATTTAATATAAAATAACAGCCGTTTTGTATTTACAAACATTGAAAATACAAATATAGTTCATTAAATAACCTTTTTTTTTTTCAAATAAAAACTCCCATCTGATTTGTAATAAAACCAATTAGTTTCAATAACGGTTTAAAATGCTTTGAATTAAATGGCAACTACAAAATTTATGGACATAATTCTGCTGATACCTGGAAAAAACTAGGCATGTGAAATAAGGAAAGGAGCCGGTTATTCGGTTGATTTATCATGAATGTCTCTGTCAGAGGGCGTCTGGACCAGGAAATGCTGGAAAAACTCCTTCACCTTCCTTTTCTCTGTGAGATCTTGCTTTGTGGGCGACCGGAGCATCAGGCCAGCGAAGATCGGGCCTGCAAACCAGAGACACATCCATCAAACTCACAGTTGTGACGACTGCAGGAAACCTGGAAAATGAAAACTTTTTTTTCGCTAGAAAAGTTATTAATAATGTTTTATTGACATAGTGAAATTACAGAAATGCAAAGTCAAAGTTCAGTTCGAGTTCTGCTTTCCATTGAAACTGGCCTGTGCTCTCAAAAATCTGCGGACAAAAATACACAGAACAAGTAGTGAAAGCGCAGCGGCAACCGACCTAAAATAGCGGCGTCCAGCCGATTGTGTGTCGAGTGTTTCAGCAGCTCTTGGAGGAAGGCCGTCACATAGTTGAACACATTTCTATGGCACTGAGGTAGACTAGAAATGATCTGTGGGCAGAAAGAAAAATGAAACGTTACACGACTATATTGATCAAGCGAAAGCTAGAACATTTTCTGGTTTATTAAAGGCGGTTTTACCGCCACTTTTCAGATATTATTTCGTGTAATATCAAATAATATCTGAAAAAGCACAATATGTTTCACATCACAATACTATATTAATCATTTAAATTTGACAAGACTGAAAATCTAAAAAATGTATTCAGGTGAAATATTCCACAATTTTTCAAATGGAGATCGACCGATAATCGGTTCTACCGATATTTCTTCCAAAACGTAAAATCGGATTCACCGATGAATGGCGGCATCTTGTGGACGTTTTGAGAATTGCGCGGCAGCCGAACTCATCTTCGATCTCCAAAATGACATTTAATTGTTTTTTTCCTTGAAAAAAAAATCATCATGGCTTAAAATCTCCTGAAAGTAACTCAACACCCTTGCCTCATTTAGTATGCATGGCTCTATGAATATGCAAATGAGCCCCGCCTACACTCACTCAGCTCAGAGATCCACTGGTTGACGATCAAGTTCAGAAGATTCTCAATTTGAAAACATCAGACTTTGTAAATTGATTTAGCCTGTTGTTAATATTAATGTTGTTGTTGTTATAAATAAGACGATGCAACTGGGTTTATTAAGCTACACTGAAGTAGTGATGTTTTTTTTTTTTATATTATTATGCAGGTTTTTATTTTATTTATTTATTTGTTAAAAAATTGTTCATATAATTTGTACATGCTCGTTACCACAACGAGCGTCGACTTATTCTGCTGTTTCACGTCTTCATCTGTCTTTAGTGTGTAGTAGGGCTTGTCAAAATGGCTAACACACACACACACACACACACCTGTCTGCTCTGTCTGCTGTCGGCGCTGATGTGTAAGAGTCAGAGTCAGTAGCGTAGCCAGAAAAGAGACTTTGGGTGTGCATCTGAAAAACTGGGTGTGCCACATTAATTGTCAGATTACTGTGCAAAATTATTAACCATAACCATGCCCCACATAACCGTAAAACTATCAAAATATAACTAGACATTACATTACGCTCTGTGTTATATAAACAGTGACATACAAGACTACTAGTCTTGCATTAGTATTGAAAATGCAAGACTTTAGAATATAAAATATAATGAATACAATAGAACATATAGAATCACTGGTATTTTTGCATATCAGGGTCGTATGATCAGGTATATGTATATCATAGCATTTTGTTGCTAGAAAATACTGATTTTCTCTCATTTTAAGGTGTTTTGATGGCCAAACAAAATGGACAACAGTAGCTTTAAAAGCATGAAGTATTTGATCAGGTACTACTTTTTCTTTCCTAAATTAATCAATGTTTTTGGACTAATCTGTTCATTTAATTAATGGTTCAATTGCTTTATTGCTCACGCATAAAGACAGTCACTTGTCGCCGCCTTCTGGCTTAGTTATGCAAGTTGCGCAAACACATTCGAGGAAACGTTATACAAATATATTTACAACAATAATGGCAATAATATTTACAATAAATAATATATTTAATAGGGTGCTTGTGTTGTTAAATTGAGCTTACATTTTCAACTATTTTTGATCAAACTGATTATTTCTGTCGGCCATTTAAAACTTCTATCGAAAAACCCCATCGTTACTGAAAAAGAAGTGGGTTTACCCAGCACTACACCACTGATCAAAACTAATAGCATTGTTTTCAACTACATAATGTTTATTTTAGGTTTCAGACATTTAAATACACATGAGCACTAGTAAAGCAATACATTTGGAGTTAGTAAAATATACACTGATGTCTAGTATGAAAGCAGCAATAACAATCTATTCAGACGTAATTTGCCGATGTGTTTTATTTATATATCAGACACATAGCGGAACTATAAAGTTTAACGTTACTCTATTCTTCTCCCAGTTCAACGGCCACTTTTTTCATGTATTTCGGGAGAAACTGATCATTTTAGGTGCTGTGAATCCAGCTGAAAGGACTCTCTAAAATGCGGCGCTCATCTTGTAATATAGGCTAGCTAGAATATAGATCAATATCATTTATAAAAGTTTTTAACCCTCTGGGGTTGTTCGTTTCAGAGTCACAAACGGGGTGTTCGGGTCCAAATGGACCCAAAGGGCGGGATTCATATTTAAAAAAAAAAAAAAAAAATCATGATTTTTTTTTTTACTCATTATTTATAATATTTTTTTTTCTTTTTTGGTGTTTTGAGAACATTTAAAAAAAAAAAATTATAATTAGTATTAATGCAATAATTATGACAAAATTTCACCCCACTGAACATAATAGAAAAAATATTGAAAAATATATATATTTTTACATTTTTTTTAAAGCTGTATTTCATTTTAGAGTCAAGCCTAGGCCTCATAAAAGCAATTTTTGAAATGAGATGGATGCCATTTGGTGGACACACTGAGCATTTTAAAAATGCAAAACATGTATAATCTGAATTTTTTGTGTGTTTGTGTATAAAAGTGTGTGTGTGTGTGTGTGTGTGTCTGGATGTGTCTGTTTTGCACTCTCGATGTTTTATAGATTTAAAAAAAGCTCAATATTTTTACATTTTTGCCAATTTCCCATTCATTTTCCATGCAGGTCCATTTGGACCCGAACACCCCAAGTGTGACTATTTTTTTTTACAACCTCTTAGACTACTCACATCCTGTCCCCAATTTTTTGGGGTGTTCAAATACCAAATACCAACAAAGTCACTGTGTGCTGTGATTTTTAATATTTTTTAATTTAAATTCTTCGGGTCCATTTGGGCCGAACAACCCCAGAGGGTTAAACGAAGAATTGGACTATCAGACATGGTAAATGAAATAAAAGCGAATACATCTATCAGTTGTGGCTGCGGTGTGTCACGTGACAATCATGACGCGTCACCATGGAAACAAGGTCAGTTAAAATTTGTTTAATTTACGCTTGAAAGTGATGATTTAAAAAAAAAAATATTTTAAGTAATCAACAGTAACCCAAGTTTAGTAAAACATTTTTTATCAAGACTATAAAAAAAATAATTCTGCATCCATTATTAGGTGTGCCAGCTGCCACTGTTGGCACCGGCACACCCGTAGCTACGCCAGTGGTCAGAGTAACACAGAGTAATGTCTCACACACACACACACACACCTGTCTGCACTGGCTGCTGTCGCCGCTGATGTCCAGGCACTGCCGGTAGAAGGAGAAGGGAAGGACGGGTTCGGGAAGCGCGTCGAGGAACAGGAGCAGGGCTTCGGCCACGGAGTGATTACTGCCCGCTGACAGCGCTCAGGTCAAGGGTCATCGCCATCGTTACCTACAGCAGACCACCTTCACCAGTGGCTCATTTGTAAGATAAAAGCACCAGCTACAGAATTACATGTAAATGAAGCCCAGTCCTTCACTAGAAGCCCAGAAACTGGACATAACTGAAGTCTGTGTGTAATGTAGTTTCAGCAATAATATATGTGCAGGCCTATAAACACACAAAAGTTAAAACTGCTTAAAATAATTGTATATTTTTATTAATTTGGTCACAAATTATCTGATATCTGATTTTAGAAGTTGACACCTGCATTTATTTTTTAGTATTTATTTATTTATTTTTAATCATTAATTTTTTTAAAGTGCCCCTATAATGTTTTTTTTGGGATATTGGGATATAGCAGAGCAGCTGTGTGTGAATGTAAAAGCTCTGCAAAGTTTAATAGAGCGAGTCGTCAGTAAATCGAGTCTCTCTTCTGCTGAACCCACGTAGGTTTGAAACACATTTGCATAATGCCAGTATATAGTCCTGATTGGCTGAACAGCGTCTCTTAGCTCCGCCCTCAAACACTGTAGTGTATGTGAGACTGGAGAGTTTGGTTCATGTTTTCATGTTTAGAAGGCTTTCTGCTGACAAACCAAATCCCACCTCGTCGTTACTGTCAGATCAAGAGCTGAGATTCAGATATGATAATGAGCATTTGATTTCTGACCAATCAGAGCAGAGCAGCTCCCAGAGAGAGACTGAATCTTTATCAGAGCGTTTCAGACATGCTGCAGTGGAGATTATGAGAATATTACAGTGTTTTTGACTTTGGATGCATGTATATGTGTAGTAGAGCACCTTAGGAACCTTTAAAAAAGCATAACGGGGCACTTTAACCCTTGTGCTGCATTAGATTTTTAACACCGTTGAGTGCATTAAGGACCAAAAATGGCCACATATTAAACATTGCCTAAAATATTATATATTATTATTTTCCACTTTTACCAAGTTAAATCTTTTAACCAGCATCAGTCCTCATCATAACTACCAAAAATGTATTCAATTTCAGGATTTTAACCCTTTAATTACCAGTTTTGTTTGCGAAACCATCGATTCGTATAAGAGGAAAAAACACAAAAATTCAATTATTTTCATTAAACTAAATGCAAAGAGAAAACTTTAGATTTGGATTATCACAGTCCCACTTTGCAAAAAATCCCACTTAGCGCGTTAGAGACCAAAAATGGCCACCTATTAAACATTGCCTATTGCCTAAAATTAGGTGCATTTCCACCCATAGGGAATAAATATGTAGTGACGTCATCTGGTGGAATACACTATATAATGCAAATATAATGCTTTTGCTTCAAAATGAAAGGATGTTTGTGCAAAAATCATGTTTCATGTATTACTGACAGCCTCAGATTTAATGGGTTTCAATGGGCCATTTTTGGTCTTTATGGTGCTGAGTGTTACTATTTTATCTACACATTGTGTGTTATACATATTTTGCAAAATGGGATCACATTTTTTACATGTATCCAAAAAGTCACAATTTTGCCAAATTTCATACCATTTGCATTAAAACAGCCAAAATGGTCAAAGAAATTAAACTGCAAAAGACCAAAAATGTCCCTAATGCAGCATAAGGGTTAATGTGAGGTAAAGGCAAAACGTTATATATTTTTGTTTTTATTCTGCTTTTGCGATGTGAAAAAGAACAAGGTCACCCATTGGACTACACTTGGAATATGTGCTTTCTCCACCTGATCTATTTATGAAGTGGCAAAAAAAGAAAAAAATTCTAATAATAATTTCTGGAATTATCCAGAAATGAAAGAGACTTCTAGTCCGAGTCGGTTCAGACCACAGACATTTATTATACAGTGAGTGTGTGAAAGGATACGGAGAGTGTCCAAGCTGCCCGTGTCCAAACAATCCCGAATCTCCTCGAACTCACTGCGCAGGCCGGGCTGCTGAAACAGGTCTTCCTGTGACACACACACATCACAACAACTTCATCAAGTCCTTGGATGAACTCCAGTCATTGTACTTTAAAGTTTCATTTACAGCCAGTTCAGTCAATCACAAGAGTAATTCAGCCAGACATCTCTCAACAACAAAGGACGATTTGGGGAATTTTAAATTCCTGTTACTGAAACAACGAGCGCTGAACGGATTCCTGCTTTAGTGTTGGTGTTTCTATGGAGAGGAGCTCAATGGGAGACCATAACAAAGACAAACAGCAGCACACAATCACAAAAGCACAGTTTGAATGTTTTTAAACAGGCCAAGCGACGAGTTTAAGCAAGTCCTGACCTGTTTTTTTGCATAACGGAAGAGATGGTCCACCATCATCCACAATTCCTTGGGGATTTCTTGAGGTTTATCCGTCTCAGGGTCAGGCATCTGGCTTTTTGACTTCATACTCTGATACGACACACAAAAATATGAGGCAAATTATTAATTCCCAGATAATTATGGCTTTTAGTCAAGTTTATGATAATGGAACATTTAAATATGGTCCAGAAATGTCTCCATTGCCTGATTGCAAACGGCATTTTTGAATCTAAACTTAGAGACATCGAACTGATCAAAAGAAAAGACAATTATTATGTTAAAAAAGATTCCATGTCAAATAAACATTAAATAATCCTGAAAAATAAAATGTGTGATGGTTTCCACAAAAATATGAAACTGTTTTCAACTGATATTATAATAATAATAATCATAAATGTTTCTTGAGCATCAGATCATCATATTAGAGTGATTTCTGAAGGATCATGTGACACTGAAGACTGGAGTAATGATGCTGAAAATTCAGCTTTGATCACAGGAATACATTACACTTTACTATATTCACATAGAAAACAGCTGATTTAGATTGGAATAATATTATTTCACAATATTACTGTATTCATGATGAAATAAATGCAGCCTTGGTGAGCAGAAGAGACTACGTTTAAAAACATAAAAAATCATACCAATCTCTCAAACTTTTGAATGATCATATATTACATTCAATCATAAAAATATCAATAAAAATGGGTTTTTTTTCAGACATTTGAGCCGTATACTATATTTGATTATTGAAGAAGCAACATGCCAATGTTAAAGGCGCAGGAAGCGATTTCTGAGAAACACTCTCGACACCCAAAAAAAACCCCACACCCCTCCCTCCATTGCTCCGCCCCAAAAATAACTAATATTAATGAGGTTCCTAAAGTTTTGGTCTAATCACAACCCTTCTTCCTCAACCTATATTCCTCTGAGCTTCTCTTTTTTGTAATGTCTCTCAGCCATCTCTCTTTCTACAGTGTTTCTAAAAATCTCCCTCTTGCTCACTCTCTCTCGGCTCACTCTCTCTCCTCCACCATCATGAGTGGACACGCCCCCTACTGTTGATTGGCTCACTCTCTTTACTCCCAGTCATGAATGGACACACCCCCTACTGCTGATTAGCTCACTCTCTCTCCTCCACCATCATGAGTGGACACGCCCCTACTGCTGATTGGCTCACTCTCTCTACTCCCAGTCATGAGTGGACACGCCCCCTACTGTTGATAGGCTCACTCTCTCTACTCCCAGTCATGAGTGGACACGCCCCCTACTGCTGATTGGCTCACTCTCTCTCCTCCACCATCATGAGTGGACACGCCCCTACTGCTGATAGGCTCACTCTCTTTACTCCCAGTCATGAATGGACACGCCCCCTACTGCTGATTAGCTCACTCTCTCTCCTCCACCATCATGAGTGGACACGCCCCTACTGCTGATAGGCTCACTCTCTTTACTCCCAGTCATGAATGGACACACCCCCTACTGCTGATTAGCTCACTCTCTCTCCTCCACCATCATGAGTGGACACGCCCCTACTGCTGATAGGCTCACTCTCTCTACTCCCCGTCATGAGTGGACACGCCCCCTACTGTTGATTGGCTCACTCTCTCTACTCCCAGTCATGAGTGGACACGCCCCCTACTGCTGATTGGCTCACTCTCTCTCCTCCACCATCATGAGTGGACACGCCCCTACTGCTGATAGGCTCACTCTCTCTACTCCCCGTCATGAGTGGACACGCCCCCTACTGCTGATTGGCTCACTCTCTCTCCTCCACCATCATGAGTGGACACGCCCCTACTGCTGATAGGCTCACTCTCTCTACTACCCGTCATGAGTGGACACGCCCCCTACTGTTGATTGGCAACTGCATGGTTCAGAACTCTAGCGGTTTGTGGATCAGTCAGACAGAGAGCCTCTCTCACCAGCTCTCGGACGGTTTCGAGCGGCATCTCCTGGATGGGTTCCCTCAGCAGACACAGTGTGGCGAGAGACGAGCCGAAGCAGCTGGGCAGGTACGAGCCCGTGACGGAGATGAAGTAATCTTTCCCCCTCTCCAGGTGCAGGACCAGGATATCCTCCAGCTGCTGCTGGCCTGAGTTCAGCTCCGGGGCCGTAGAGCGGTTCACAAACACCTCCAGGTCAATGTCCACACTGCCACCTACACACACACACACACCACAGAGACATCAGAGGAGGCAACATTTAGCACTGCACTGGGGGCGGTGAAAGAAAATGTTGAGTGCACAATAGGGCTAGTTAACCCTGGGTCATCCTAAACTCCTTGGTTATCTTTATGTTTCACACTGCTTATAATTTACACCGGGGTTATTTACACAGAGTGAGCAGTCGTATAGTTTGAGGAGTTATGGGAACCTTGTAATACCAGTGGTCAGAACAACTAGGAGAAGTTTTTGTGTGTCTGTATGTGGGGTTAAACTTTGGAATAGTTTGGGGCTTGAACTTAAACAAAGCCAAAATATTCATCAATTTAAAGTACATTATAAACAGAAGGTCTTATCGCAATACATGTCGGTAATGGTTTAATTTTGTGAGTTGTATTCATGTATTTTTGTTAATATTACCCTGTAGGTATTCTGATTACCATTGTTGGTATTTTCATAGATGTATCCATGTGTTTATAATCTGTTTTATTTTACCTTGTAGGTAATTGATTACCATTGTTGGTATTATTATAATTGTAACCTGAGATCATGATCATATATGGTGTGTATGTAGGATATGTTTTGTTTTGGTATGGTTTTGCTTTTGATGAGGGAGAAGGGGTTTCCCTTCTCTCCTTTTCCATGTTTTCATACATGTACTTATATCCAAAATTGTTATTGAGTGTTATGATAATGTGTAAGTAAGCAACTATTATTGTTTTGTTTTTCCTGTTATTGGTAACCGGGGTGGGTTCAAATAAGTTTGACTTCTATCCACTCCGTTTCGAGCATTAGATTTAGGTTTTGTTAAAGTTGATGTAAATAGGATGAATTTAAAGCCCTGTACAGACTAACCAAAATGCTTTCGTATTGCCTTGTCGTGTGTAACTACATATTGCTCGAAATAAACAAATAATAATCTAATGTAAAGAATTTTATCTCTAAAAACTGTTTAGTGTATAATGCTAGTATATAGGGCATAGAGTAATGAAAAATACAAATAAAAAAGGCTCAAAATAGCCCCACGTGTCCCTACATGCAAACCGAAGCACTGTGTAAGTGTACAGACAGGCAGTGTATTCGCGTATACAGGCAGGAGCCATCTTGGAGAACAGTCTCAATAAGTCGATACAGTTCAGCTCACTTAACACGGCGTTCGTGGTTCGACTGGTCGAGACTGTTTTCCAAAGATGGCTCCTGCCTGTACACATGACGTGGACTGTCTTTATAAAATATCTTCTTAATATCTTCTCTTAACTGGTTTTGTGATCCAGGGTCACATATTTTTCACTAAATGATATAAATAAAGACTAAATTACGCAGTGAAAGCGTGTACTCTAAATGTGCAAACACACTAGTCTAATCTACAAGACTACATTAAGTAGAGTATGCATGTGTGTGTGTGTGTGTGTGTGTGTGAGGGATAGGCTGCACTCGATAATGTCAAATCATACAGCGTTAAAACAACAATTATTGCAGATGATATATATATATCTCACACCCCTATTCAGTACACATAGAAAAACCTAAAAAATGCTCAAAATGAAAACAAAAATTGCTAAGACTTTACCAAAAAAATGTCTACATGTGTATCTGAATGCACACTGAAGAGAAACTGGCTTTAGGACACAGCGGAGCAGCTCATATAGAGCTATAAGGCCATTTAGAGTCATGAAATATCATGTGTTTTTATTAATTTTCCACACGAGGTCGGCAAAGACGCCCAACGTAAGATATTTAGAGCTGAATTAAAAGGGTTATGCATGAAATAGTGAGTTACTTTGTGAGGAATGTGCTTAAATGACTCAATATTTATTATTAATTGATTAACTCTATTAATTTAAAGTTAAATAAAATAAAAAATAACAAAAAAAATCTTTAAAAAAATAAAATAAATAAAAAATATTATTAAAATGAAATAAAATAAGCTTTCTGGACAAAAAAAAAAAAATTACGCTAAGTATAATTTTAGGTCTTTGGTCGTTTTGACCCGCGAGGGAAGGATCATGTGTGATCTGTTGTTTCAAGCGGCATTTTGATGCAAGTGAGGACAGAAAAATGACTTGGTATTGAAACTTCTTGTGTCACATCTGCTTGTGTTAGGAAACTCAGTGAAATAACTGATGGCATTAGCTAACACAAGAGGGTGTGAAACTATGCTAGTCAATCTCAATAAAAACAGTAACCACTGGATGTTGTAGAATTGCTACAGAGATACTATATTCACAGTGGGTGAATATACAGTCAAACCAAACTGTATTCAGACACCTTCAACATTTCTCACATTATCTCAGTTTATTCGCTATAGTTTAGGAAATGGTGATATTATGAGCAGAACTCAGTGGATATTTGACTGGTTTTGCTCTCACACATGAGTTATGTTGAATGTCTGTCAGATGTTAAATTTAACTACACATTTAGATAATACCAGTTTAGCTCACCCGGTGACCAAGCAATGCTTCATGTTGGTCAGTGTGTGTGTAAAAAGAGCATTAGCAATTACAGAAAAGCTTGAATTGCAGCTTGAATTAACGGGTATGTGCCTCTTTGGCTAATGTACTTTCAAGATGGAGGGGCAACATGGCGAATCCCTTACCAGTATGTATTTTCAATGGCATATTATACACTCACGAGAACACTTTATTACTTGAACGAACTAAATATACATTAATGAGTACATTTATTTTCGAAGGAACCAAGTGTTTTTAGATAAGAATAAACTAAAAGAGTTACACAGTGTAGCTTTAAACATTTAGAAGCCAAATTGTCTGGTGGGTGGAAAAGTTGATTTCAAACCCTGACGGTCAGTGTATTGTCTCACCCTGGGCCAGGAAGCCTTTGCACGGGTTCGCTGTTAGCCAGGGTTTGCAGTAGAACGGCTCGTCCAGCTTCTGAATGAACTCGAACTGACACGGCACCTGGCCGTCGTTGTGGACCCTCACGGTCTGAGCCTGATGCTGCATAAACTTCACGTTCTTGAAGTCGAACTGCACACACACACACACAGAGAAACATCAAAATGAGGCATTCGGTTTCCCTTCAAAGGCTAAACATGTAAATACTGACTTGCGTTACAGCTAAACCAACAGTAAAAGTAAATACAGTAAAGATTGTGTAGTATTATTACAATTTAAAAAAGCAGTTTTCCATGTGAATATTTAGTAAAGTGTAATTTATTTATACAGTCTTCAGAGTCACATGATCCTTCAGAAATCACTCTGATATGACTTGATGATTAAGAAACATTTGATTAATATCAATGTTGAAAACTATGGAAGCTTGTTTCCGCCACAGAATAAAACATTTGTTTTATCCCAGAATTGTCCCAAGTCCCAATTGCATGTTATAAAGTCTAAAAAAAACTAACAATTCTGACTTTGTTCCCTTGAAATTGCAACTTTATTTCACGCAATTCTGACTTTATAACACATTATTGCGAGTTTTATTTTTTATTCAGTGGCGGAAACAAGTTTCCATAGAAAACAGCATGTTTTTGTGGAAATGGAAATGATTTGATGAATAAAAAAGAACAGCTTTTTTAAATATATAATCTTTTGTAACATTATAAATGTCTTGACTGTCACTTCTGATTAATTTAATGTGATCTTTCTGGATAAAAGTATTCATTTCTTTCAAAGCCCAAACTTTTGAAGTGTAAATGTGAAATGTGTGACAGAGTCACAGACTGAATAATGACAACACTTCAGATGCTGGAGGACGGAGACGGCTCACCTCTGTCCCAGACAGCGTCACTGAAGGAATGCAATCGTTCTCCTGTCGGTCGATGCGCCTCACGATCTCTTCGAATGTCCGTTTGTAGGACTCGTCGTTCACGAGCTTGATCTGCGCAGATTTCAGTAAGGCGACTGAGAATTATGGCAGGGAAAACTCTTTCCGATTCCTAAAATTTTAATTTTGATTCCTCTTATTGATTCCATTTCAATATGACTTTAAACAATTCAAGCGTGAGACGACTCGCTGTGTTCATGTGCGATGGTAATCATGGTAAATACCAAAAGCCGACGTAGACACCCCCTCATGTGGTATTTTCCACTGGGCAACTCGTAGAATATTTTTATGGACGAGTTGCCGAGTTGAGGTGACCTTTGACCTTTTCAAAATGGCATGAATGGTAAAAATATATGAAGAGTTCAGATGCAAAAGCCTCTAAATGCCATTTGAAATTTTCTTCTTTAATGATGATTTTTATCAAGCTTGTATATTTAAGTTCCGTGATTTCACTTAAATGACAATGATAATTACCTATTAATTGTTATTTAAGTGAAATTACTGAACTTAAATATACAAGTTTGATAAAAATCATCATTAAAGAAGAAAATTTCAAATGGCATTTAGAGACTTTTGCATCTGAACTCTTCATATTCTATTAATGATCTAGAAAATATACAGCATATTATTTACCTTCTGAGTTTTGATGAATCATTTTCTTGCTGTTGCAGATGACTTAAGCAATCTAAAATAGTTCTAGCTAAATAACAGGTCTGGATCTCCATCTTTTTACCACATTACGACAACAAAAGCACTTGAACGCAACACACTGGTAAATACCAGTTCACAAGTGGAAAATATCCTATTTTCTATAGCACACGAACGCAGCATCAGTATATCGGACCAGTGCAGCTCTTAAAGGGATGGTTCACCCCATAATAAAACTCAACCCCTGTTCAACCCCGTAAGACTTTCGTTCATCTTCGGGAACACAAATGAAGATATTTTTGATTAAATCTGAGAGCTGGATCACTCCTCCATAGGCTTCTATTGTAATTGATTCATTGGGGTGAACTATCCCTTAAAGTGACAGCACTAACATTCCTGCCGTCTCTATAATAACACTAAACAAAAGACAAAAATTCACTCGTTCTTCACTGAATAACTATATTTGTGTATATTTTACTTATAAAGTGCAGTGTTATTTTACATGTGATTACAGATTCTGTACCCGAACACTGAAAATCATAAAACACTGTTAATTTCAGTTATCTTTGTTCAGCTGTATCTTTTTGTTGCGATTGCTAATTTCTTATCAGTTCTTTGAGTGTTTACTTGTCTTTTATAATGCTTAACATTTGTACATTAGTCAGGCTAGTTGTTTTTCTATGGTATTTTTAAACCTCAGGCAAACGCTCTTTGTTTAGCCTGATCAATTTTGTTCATGATATTCAGCTACAAATAAATGTTTCGCAATAGATCCCTTTTCAGTTGGTAAACATGGTGATGTTTTTATGTGGGCGGAGCTTAGGTGGAGGCAGAACGATCCCTCTGGCCGCTTCACTAACGCTAGTTAGCAAGTTTTATTAGCTTTTTTTTTAACAATGACTGGAGAAAATCAGATTTTATCTTAATGTGTAAGGTCACTCAGTGTCCAGGACTGCAATTGTTATTTTCAAAAGTTAATTTTAATGGACAGAACCAGATCGGCCGACCCGTAGCCTTCACGCACTCACTCAATGCATGGACGATCTGACTGATTAATGTACGTTCCCTCGGTTGAGTGGCCTGACTTCTACACCTACCTTATAGAGAAACCGATCGTAAAGAGAAACTGAGGGCATATAAATCTTTAGATGCCTACATGGTCCTGTACAAGACTTGTGTGTACGATCCGCAGTTCTGCCGAGTCAGCGCCGAAACCACGACAATGTAAAGAGTGACATTACAGTGCGATTTTAATCATGTGAATATTTTCTAGAAATAAAAGTTCCAGATACAGCATATTCATGTTTCATCAATTCTTGCACCAAACAACACAACAAGATGACATTTAATAATAATAAAAGTAATTTAAGCTCCTTATTATGTAGCCGAATCTGTGCTGGTTTGCATTGGCCGCCTCCAGTTTTCACTTTGTTTTGCCTCCAGCTAGCGCCGTGACGTAACTGTGACGTCGGCAAAAGGGGTCTATAAGACTAAATATAAAAGATATCGAAGTTTTTTTTTCCCTTATTGGAATCGAAATTAGTAATCAATAAGAATTGGAATCGTTAAAATTGAAGCAATACCCAACCCTACTGAGGATGAGGAGTGTGTGCGATCACGTCTGCTACTGTTCTCACCCCTATCTCCAGCAGAGAGCTGACGGGTTTGTGGTCACTGGTCTTCAGGGTCATGTGACTCTGGTAATTAAGCTGTTGAATGTCCTTCCCCCTCCACAGGATGCGGTCACACCACGCAGGAACTCGACACTTCTCACTGCATCAACACAAATAAACGATTTTTAACACTGATAATCATAAATGTTTCTTGAGCAGCAATTCATCATATTAGAGTGATTTCCGAAGGATCATGTGACACTGAAGAGTAATGATGCTGATCACAGGAATAAATAATGGGGCTAAAACACATCAAGATCATCTGAACTCTAGGCGATGCTGTCTTCAAACGTTTTGGGCACCTTCAGAATTTGCTGTTCAGGAAATTGTGTGCCGATGCGTCAAAACACTTAAAAATAATTACAATGTATGCCAAATTTCAAAAAATGGCAGACGTGTGACTCTTCCGATCAGATCCATGACCAAACGTTTCAAAAGTTGTGAGAAACATAGCCATTTTTCAGATCTCATGACCTGTAGGTGGCGCTATTTCCAAATTTGGCACACACCCTCGGATCATGGTGTTGATGAAGTGTACCAAGTTTAGTTTCGATAGATAAAACTATTGCAGAGATTTAGCATCTAATGTAATTACAGAGTAGACTCAATATTAATATTAAGTTCACATTAATGTAACTTTTTAACGAAAAGAAATATCAAAATTCTGTTCAGTCATTTCTGCGAGGCTTTGTCCAGTGATCATCTGAGAGGTTTTTCAAGAGTAATTGGCTGTACTAAGCCTGTCTCAAGGACAAAAGGTTCAAAACTAATGACAAAAGTGAATATTTGAACTGGTGGTGGCGCTATAGAGTTGGTCATAGAAACCCCAAAGTTGGTCAGATTACTATTCAGGGCCACCTCTATAAGTGTGCCAAATTCCAGCACTTTCTCATGTATGGTTTATAAGGCTGTCATTCGCGATCAACTGGAAATAATAATAATAATAAAAGGCATTAGAAAAAAAACATTGTTTTGATGAAGTAAATGTTTCTTGCAAGAACATGTGATTTTAGCACATTGCTATGTGTTCGTTTATTGTACGTTGTGGAGAATATTAGCTCTTTTCTTGAGAGTGTGACAGGGGAAGTGATGTTTGATGGTGTTCTCTGACCTTGTATCCCACTGATCTGAGCCAGTGTCATATTTGTATGTGGGTTGGAAATCAATCTCTCCCTCCGTGAATCCCACAAACACAACCTCCTCATCCATCTGCCGCTTCAGCTGAAACACACACACATTCATATTTCCAAATTACCCCCCATTATCCAGAGAAACGCACATGATGTGTTGAGTCTTACCTGGTCATGATTACACAGGGTCTCAAACTCCTTTTTAGCTATTAACTCCTTCACATGATCGACTTCAAGGTCACTTAAGCGATAGTTTAGATCTCCCAGCCATATCACAACACTGGAAAAGAAGAGAACATTGACGAACATTGAACATTGACAGGCCTAACACTAACTTTAGCATTAGCGATAATATCGCGATATGATGAAACGCGATTTTGTAACCGCAAAAGCTGCGATTACACTGATCACATGACACACGAGAAAAATCGCAATTAGATAGGGCCCTATAAAATCCGTTTTCTTTTTTCCCAAATTCCGTTTTATTTTTTCCTAAATTCCGTTTTTTCCGTTTTAATTTTTGCAAATTCCTTTTTTTCCGTTTTAATTTTTGGGAATTCAGGTTTTTTTTACCCTTTACTGTTATTTTAGTTGTAAAAAGAGCTTTTAATGTTGCTTTTAAAGGATTAGTTCACTTTTGAAAAAACTTTTGCTGATAATTTACTCACCCCCATGTCATCCAAGATGTCCATGTCTTTCTTTCCTCGGTCGAAAAGAAATTAAGGTTTTTGATGAAAACATTCCAGGATTTTTCTCCATATAATGGACTTCAATGGGAACCAGGTCCAACCGAGGTCCAAACGACAGTTAATAACAGTTTCAGATGCAGCTTCAAATGTCTTTAAACGACACCAGACGATGAATAAGGGTCTTATCATGCGAAACGATCGGTTATTTCAAAACTTATTCCAAAAATGTAACTTTTATAAGGACAAATGCTAGCCTTGCTCTATTCTGTGAGGCGCGTTTGTAACGTCACGTAATACGTAATTACGTTCAAAAGGTCACGGGCGACGTAGCCAGAAGTACAGAGTCAGAGAACAACCGAGGTGTTTACAAGTTGAACGCATAGGTTGAACGTAAAAACTAACTCAAACGCCGTTTACAAAAAAGGAATGAAAAGGTAAAACAACGATGTCGGACGATTTTGATTCTGTACTTCCGGCTACGTCGCCCGTGACCTTTTGAACGTAATTACGTATTACGTGACGTTGCAAACGTGCCTCACAGTATATTACAAGGCTAGCATTTGTCCTTAGAAAAGTTACATTTTTGGAATAAGCTTTGAAATAACCGATCGTTTCGCATGATAAGACCCTTATTCATCGTCTGGTGTCGTTTAAAGACATTTGAAGCTGCATCTGAAACTGTTATTAACTGTCGTTTGGACCTTGAACCGTTTGGACCCCATTGAAGTCCATTATATGAAGAAAAATCCTGGAATGTTTTCATCAAAAACCTTAATTTCTTTTCGACTGAGGCAAGAAAGACATGGACATCTTGGATGACATGGGGGTGAGTAAATTATCAGCAAAAGTTTTTTCAAAAGTGAACTAATCCTTTAATGTGAATGATTAAAATGTACACAAATAAAATAGGCATTTACTCTTAAAATGACAAATACTGCATGATGCAACATAACACTGCACTCCAAGTACTTCAAGTAACAACAAAATATGGTTATTATGAGTTTTAAACTGTCCTGTAAAATAAATTATATTAGTTTATATAAGTTAAAATAAAAGTCTCACTCTAGCTGTGTCGTAATGTGCATACTATCCATCCTAAATAGTATTTGACATTACTGTCAATACTATTTCGGGCATAGTATGCATATTGGGACGCAGCTTCTGTCTCTCGCGCGCACTGTCGAGCGCTCTCTCGGACACACTCGGTCTCTCTCGCGCGCACTGTTGAGCGTGCTGTCTCGTCTCTCTCGCGCGCTATCGACTCGGACACACCTAATTAGATTATTTTCTATAATCGTTCAGCCCTAGTTAGTGTGTAATGTTGCTGTTTGAGCATAAACAACATCTGCAAAGTTACGAAGCTCAAAGCAAAGAGAGACATTTTCTTTTACAGATATCGCTTTTTAAGGACTACAATAAACAGCTGGTAGGAACTACAATGAGCTTGTTCATGGGTTAGTGACATCACCAACCCTCAAATTTACATAAACCCCGCTCACAGGAATGCGATTTATAGCTTATCCTGACAGAATATGCTAATCAATGACTAGAAGATCGTTAACTCCACATCAGCTACATAAATTCATCAACTAACCAATCAGAAATGTCCTGTTCTATTCTACATGATGTCACTTCTTGTTGAGTCTCTCCATCTTTGTTGACTCCGGTTTGAACAAAAAAGGCTACAAGTTTTTGAAAATTTTCAGTGCGAATGTGTGAGGTAATAGGAGCTTACACACACGCTGTCGAAGCTCCGCCCTCTATGCTGGGAGCATCAGCTCATTTGCAATTAAAGGGACAAACACAAAAACAGTGTTTTTGCTCACCACCAAAAAGCAACAATTTTAACATGCTATAAAATGATCTGTGTGGTATTTTGAGCTAAAACTAGGGGTGTGCGATATGACGATTTTCAATCGTGGACGATTAAAATGTCTCCACGATCTGCTTTTGAAGGAATATCGTAGTATCGTGTTACAGTGCATTCTATCAGTTCAGTTCTGGCGCCGTCTCAACTGTACAACGTGACGTATAGCCTACACATCACACATGAATAGGTACGGGACACAGCAATTCACAAAAGTTCATTATTTGCATAAGCCTTGCCGGTTAAAAATGTAATTCACGCGCTGATTCGCTGTTCTAACGTGCGCTTTCCTGACCGCATAAATTACCCCTGACACTGAAAGCAAACATTTGAGAGAATATCTGGTGTAATATGCGTCTACAGTATATTAAACACATCGCGTGCTGGTCTAAAAGTGACAGGAATAAATATTACTGCCGCTCGTCCTTAAAGGGATAGTTCACAAAAAAAACAATAATAAAAAAATCTGTCATTATTTACTCACTCTTAATGTTGTTCCAAACCTGTATTAATTTCTTTCATGTGCTGAACACAAAAGATGATTTTTTTTATGTAGGTAACCAAACAGTTGCTGGTCCCCATTAACTTCCAGGAGAGAACCTATAAAAAACTATAGGGGGACCAGCAACTGTTCGGTGACCCACATTATTCAAAATAAATTTTATTTTCAACAGAAGAAAGAAACTTATTCGGGTTTAAAACATCTTGAGAGAGTAAATTAAGACCATTTTCATTTTTGAGGGAACTATCCCTTTAGTGTTAATAAAACAAAACAAAAAAACACAAGGAGAAAATCACTCACTGACTGAGAACTTTAATAGTAGCTGTAATAAGAATCAATAATTTATTCAGTAAAGTCTCTGTAGTGTTTTAATTTCATATTTGTTAATTTAATTACTTTCTTCAATGCTACTGTAAATACACCTACTGCATCTGAAAAAATAATTTGTGTAATGTTTATCTTGTCTTATTTTTTTAATAACAAAGAAAATAATGACAAAGATTTTTATCTTCGCCACTGGCCTAAATGTGTATGCACATTTCTTTTTTCTTTTGTTACCTAAGGCTTTGTTTTTAACATAGGGACATTAGTTTGGCTGTAATGAACAGCCACTTGCAAAATATTAAAACCAACTTGAAAAAGAATCGTGATAAAAAATCGTGATCGTGATTTTCCTAAAAAAATCGTGATATGATATTTTTTCCATATCGCCCACCCCTAGCTAAAACTTCACATAAAGGGCCATTATGCCACCCCTTCACACCAGATATGCTGCACGTTGGCCAGTTCATACCTGTGTTTCATGATGGTGAGGGGGGGCAGTGTGGGGTCCTCCTGCCGGAACTGAATCCTGCGGCAAATGTCCTTAAAGTCCTGGTTCCGTCGCTCGAACTCTTCGGTGTGCGCGGCGAGGTGGGAGTTCACCACACAGATGTCCGAGTTGTGAAACTGGAAGCGGATGGCTACTGCACCTTTATTTCCCTAGAGGAGAAAGAAGGTTGTTTGAATGTGATAAGCTAATGCTTACATTTCTTTAGGCAACTTCATGCTTCTAATTTAGGAGAACAGTTGGAGTCCATTTATGTCAATGTTAATATGACACAATCAGGGTTGGGGAGAAACGGAATACATGTAACGGCGTTATGTAATCAGGATACAAAAATCCAGTAACTGTAATTCGTTACAGTTGCATCAAAAAACGTAGTAATCAGATTATAGTTACTTTTTGAAAAAGAGGGGGATGCTTTCAGGATTACAATGGTTTCATTTAAAACTAAGTAAAAATGTGTTTTTTGGCATAATAACACTATATTAATGACTCGCGCGACACGAGTCACGTGTGCCTGCGTGAAATAACAGCTCTCGACAACAATCTCCTCAGACACCGATTGAATCACTGCTGCTAGAAACGATGCTGCTCACAGGTAAAAATGCTTTCATTTCTTGGAAATGCCGCTGCTATTTTGTTTTTAAAGAGGAAAATTCCAACAACATTGTTTTACAGTGCATCCTGTGCCGTGTTGTTAGCTTAGCCTAATATGTAGCGTTTATAGACGAATCCGACGAGCGTTCTGTGTAGGCTGCCATCTTGTGGCGACGCCATTACTGAGCTGTTACACAGGCATATAGACATATGCACCGGTATGTAAACAAACCTCGGTGATAACGCGAACTCACCGTCGATGACAGCTACAGCCAGGCAGAATGACTTGTTGGTTTGATCTGTGACTGCAGTGGCCTCCAGTCACAGATGAAGGTACAAACGATCTTACAGACTAACGTTATTTATGAAAATAGCTTGGCAAGCTAGCTAGGCTAACGTTTGCTAACGAGGAAACTATAAAAAGATCTGTCCATTTGGCAACAATAAATAAATAAATGAATGAAATCAAATAAACAAATTCATGTTTTTCATTTGTGTCCATTATTTATCTCATTTTCACATTGCAACAGGCAACGTAACAGCTAGAAAGTATACATAATATCGACCAATTAGTGTTTTTAAACCATGGAATGAGGTCAATATAACAGCGGGAAAACAATTATGTCACATAACGTTACATTTAGCTCAGGAAAGCCATTTAATGACCATAGCATGTTAATTGAATAGAAAAAACAGCAAGAGAGGAGATTTTGCTGATCACTATATCACATTATTATATTTTTTTTACTCATGTCATTAAATAATTGTTATTATACGCGAATGTCCGCGTCTTGTACTCGCCCAGGAAATCTGTGTAAACCGTACGGCACCAGACAGGGGCAGTCGACCCGGGGTATTCACAGTGTTTTCTCTTCAAAATTGAAATTTTAGTGCCACCATTGAAACAATTTATAACGGAAACTGTTTACCCACTCGACATTATACAAGGGGTAACGTTGTAACGTTAGTGACAGTCGTAAATCGCGAGCTGTTTATTCCAGTGGACGCAAGTTGCAACTAAAACAATAGGAGGCAATGGCGCAACGCTACCCAGCAGCAACAGCTCAGTAATGGCGCCCCGCTTACTTCCGGTAGTTTCGCCGGATTCGTCTATTACTGCTTTAAAATTCTGTGGTTTGTATGATCGCAGTTGTAAGTTTTCTAGTGATGCTGGAATCTGTAAAAATTAAGAGAGTAGCTTTTTTAGTACCTAAAATTTCCTTTCATTATCTTTTCGTTCTCAGTCTCACTTAAGGGGATGTTCACCGCTAACGTTAGGGAACTCCTACTTCCAACGGCCCAAGTTCAGTCAGGCAAATTAAGAAAGATCACGGCATTAGTCAACAGTTTATTTCCTATTCTAAAATAAACTAATATGTAGATTGTGTAGAATTTTTAAATGTTGTGTTTTTACAATTTCCTTAGCCTACATAATACATAATAATCTCTATAGCCCTTTAAATAAATATATTTCAGGGATGTGAAATTCTTAATAAATAAAAGTTTTTTGGTAACACTTTACAATAAGGTTCATTAGTTAACATTCGTTAACTACGTTAGTTAACATGTACTAAGAATGAACAATACTTCTTCAGCATTTATTAATCTTAGTTAATATTAATTCCAACATTTACTAATACGTTATTAAAATCAAAGGTTGCATTAGTTAATGCACTGTGAACTACCATGAACACACAATGAACAGCTGTATTTATATTAACATTAACAAAGATTAACAAACACTGTAACTAATGCATTGCTCATCGTTAGTTCATGTTAGTTAATGCATTTACTAATGTTAACTAATGAACCTTATTGTAAAGTGTTGCCAGTTTTTTTTTGTGTTTTTTTAAATAATATCTGTCCTTGAAGTAATCCAAAAGTAATCAGTTACATTACTTTCATATTCTGGTACTTGGTTAACGTTACTGAATACTTTTTTTATGAAGTAATTTGTAACTGTATCGGAATACATTTTTAAAGTAACCCTCCCAAGCCTGGACACAATATATCAAGTAGGCATGAGAAAATGAAGCTCTTCAAGGCCACACATTATTTTAAGGTGACGTTGTTACAATGTCGTTACACAAATAAGTACTGAGTGATATTAATGAACTACATCTACTTACTGTAGGGTTAGGGTAGGATTAGGCTAGGTCCTCGTAACACACTCACCACACACTTCTCGTAACTCACTCACCATGCGCCCCATGACGCCTGTGCCGACGGTCTCGGCCTCCATCTCAGAGATGTGCGGCACATGCTCCGCCTTCACGTAGAACAACAGCATGATTCCCACCAAACGCACGACCTTCACCTAAACAACACACACCAATACTCTTACAAGGACAATAAAGTGGTGAAACATTTAATCGTCTCTGTTGCTCTTCCTCATTTTTAGTATTGTTTACTTCATCGGAATGGTACGAAACTTATTAAAAGCTTTGGCACTTGCTATGCGAACATGATTTGAAAAGGTTAAACGGTCCTGAAAAGAATCGTCACACTTGTTCTTCTAATCGTGTTCAAACGTATTTCCTCTAGTGGAGGCGTTTGGTACTGCAGCCAAACAAAATCTCACTAAAAGCCCATTTTTCAAGCTCAAATTAGGAACGCAATTACTTTAGATTTATGGCTTTGATTTTCTTACAGTTTTAGAGTAAAAGGTGCTGTATAAAAATAGTATTTTTGTGCATTTTTCATAACAAACAAACGTAAAATTCTGTAACTACGTCGTTCACTCTAATTATTAAAAACCTTTTTCACTTCAGCAATAACCCGAGTGTGCTTTAAAAGCCTTCAAGATTTACAACAGTTTAAGTTGGAAATTTATTTTTCCGTTTTATGCTCAAAAAATGAATAAATGGATTATAAATACAGCGTAAATATAATTTAGTACCATAAAATCCCCTAAAAAAATACAAAATAATAAATAAAAACCATTATCTCACTAAAACAGTACATTCATTTAATTTAAGTATATATTTTTTCGTCGTCATTTTTGACCAACATGCGAAGAGCACCCGGCAGGTTAAACAAAATGAGTTTAATGGGGTTAAAATGATTGATTACAGGGGGACTTTAATAAACTAGAGATTTCTGAGTCAGCGTCAGCTGCAAAAATGAAGTTGACGACGCTCATTAAGTTACATATTCGCACATATATTTATCCAGGGCAACATTAAGACTGAGAGGCCATGTGAAGTGGCAAACGTTAGGTTTCTACAACTGTTTCACATGATAAGCCACATCTGAGGTTTATTTATTTTTCTCTATGACTCTTACCGTCTAATTAAAGTTTGGTCAACTAAGCCTCTTCTTGTTTAGTTGACTTTTAAGGTGTTGTTATCCTAATAACCCAGTGTGAACATTAGCTCATGGGTGCGAGGGCAGAGGAGGTCCTTACTAAAGCATACTTGGCATCTGGATGGAGGCTCTTGTAGACGGCTAGCATCCACTCGGGCTCTTTAGGAGTATCATTGAAGAGAAACGCCTCCTTACTGAGATCCAGCTCCTGGAAACTACAGCAGGGAATCACACACACGTCTTCATCACTGTCTACGTTATCATGTGACCCTGGACCACAAAACCAGTCACATGGGAGCAATTTTTTGAAATTAAGATTTATACATCATCTGAAAGCTGAATGAATAAGCCTTCTTGATGTATGGTTTGATAGGATAGGACATAATTTGGCCGAAATCTGGAATTTGAGGGTGCAAAAAAATTGAAATACTGAGAAGATCGCCTTTAAAATCGTCCATTTATGTTCCCGATTTTGAAACACTCACTCACAAAAATAAACGTTTTATATATTAACAGTAGGAAATTTTGAAAATATCTTCATGGAACATGATCTTAATATCCTAATGATTTTTGGCATAAAAGAAAAATCTATAATTTTGACCCATACAGTGTAGTGTTGGCTATTGCCACAGATATACCCGTGCGACTCGTGGCTGGTTTTTGTGTCACAAATGCGGATTCTCACCCCACGAGGTAGAAGTCAGGAGGGGTGGTGGAGGACGCCAGCCATGGACTGAGACTTTCCTTCGGATTCTGGCCATTCACATTGTACGTTCCCACGAAGAAGCTGTCGGCACATAATGAGAACAGAGTCGGTGATTCACAAGATCCCACAACACGAGCCAAAGAGAGAAGCTGCCGGTGTAAATTAAGAAACATCTCACGCATCCTGAAACCTCACGATGAGCCTGAGAGAACGAGTCTGACTCTGGGCTTAATGCCTTTTGTCCTAAACAAGAGCTTTGCGAGCCTTTATGAATACTCTTCGTGTATTTGCAGCTGTAGGACAGTGTTTCGCTCAACAGGGGGCAGCGTCGAGTCACTGCTGCATTTCTAAGATGAAAACAAAGTACACCAAATAGAAAAAGGTACGAGTAACAAACCAAACTGTTTGATTGAAAATCCTGGTTATAGTTATTGTTTCAAAGCGATATTTATAATGAATATGTTTCAGGGATGATCTTTGAGTTTGTTTTCTAAATAAAGGCTGCCAAATGTACAGTGAAAATACTTAGATCAGTCTTAAATAGTGTATATTCGTTAATATTCATTCAGTCTTGTATATTCAAGTGTTGTTATTATTATTGTACATGATAATAAATGACTTTCCTCACAAAAAGGTTTTAAAATATTTAGAGCAAATAAATCTTATTATTTATTAAAAATGTTCATTATTTTTTATTTATTTAATTGTTTAGTGGGAGGGAAACGAAACATTAAAATACACTTTTTTTAACAGGGAATAACTGTTATAGCTAATGTTAATAATATTTCACAATAGTCTTGAGTTTCTTTCGGGAAAGAAACACGTCACAATATTCCTCATTTAAATAATTAATATGCAGAATAAAGGGGCGGGGCCTGGTTGAGTTCGTTAGTAGTGTGTTGCGGTTATGGTAAGGGGCAGGACATTTCCCAAACACCCTCGAAGCGCTCGACCAATCACAACACACTGCTCCAGCCGACCAATCAGAGCACAGTGTGCTTTCAGGAGGAGGGGCTTCATAGAGACAGGAAGTAAACAGAGCGTTACTGACAGACTAGGAAGAGAGGAGCCGCAACAATGGAGAATATGAGGAAAATAATCAACATTCAAGCTGGAAAACCTGTTCTAGTAGAGCCTGAAAATAACATCGAGACTGTGGAACGCATAATCGGTCCTCTTTCACCTCAGGCATGAGAACTGGCACTGACACACACCTGTAGTTCTGGATGTACGTGTAGGCGTCCTCGTTCTTCAGGAGCTCACATTTGATGAGGTTATCCCGCAGGCCGAACTGGGGCATCCCGAGCATCTGGTCTTTATTTAACAAGATGTGCTGGGAGTTTCGGATCAGCTCATCTCTCAGCTCGCCCTTCCCTCTCTCCTGGCTGAGTATTTATGACAGAAATATTTGGCTTTTATTCAATAAGAATGCTTTAAACTGATGATTAAAGACATTTATAATGCTACACAACTTTCTAAATCACATAAACACTGTTCCTTTGAACTTTCGGATCATCAAATAATCCTGAAAAATGAAAATCTGAAGCAGCACGCCTACGTTTTCAACGCTGATATAATCATAAATGTTTCTTGAGCATCAACTCATCATAACAGAGTGATTTCTAAAGGGTCATGTGACACTGGAGTAATGATGCTGAAAATTCAGGAATGAATTACACTACTGTATTCACTGTACAGTACACTACTGTGTACTAACTATATTTAATTATTAGAGTTGTATATGATATGCATGCATGTATGTATTATTTTTATTTTTTTACTGAAGTAGCTAATCATGTAAATTTTATAGTGTATAAAAGCCCTTCCAGGGACAGGAGTTGAAAATTAGCAATAGCTATAAACTTTATATGCAACACTTCAGTGACATGCTTGGTCTTGACACTATGTTTGTTTGCATTGTCCCTGTCAAATAAATAAATAAATAAAAATAAAATAAATTTCACATAGAAAACAGCTGATTTACATTGGAATAATAGTTCGACTGTTTTTACTGTATTTTTGCTCACATAAATGTATCTATGGTCAAAAACATCTGAGTAAGATAGTGTAAATATGATGAAACAACAAATTATATCTTACATCAGGACTCTGACAGTAAATAAACAGTATTAAAGTATTGTTGTAAGGTTAAAACATGACTTCACACTCCCAGCTAGCAAACAGATTATTAACCTCACCGTGAAAAATCAAACCATAACGGTTTTGTAGAGCCATTATAAATTAGTAAAACTGGGGATTGAACATTTAAAACTGTTATTTTTCTTCCTTTCTCAAGATTAATCTGCAAATGACTGTCATAAACACACTGGATTAAATACCATAGATGTTTTGGAAACATGAAAATATGCCTAGCAGAGATTTCCTCTGATGATGTTGAATAAAGCCGACTTTAAATCAAGAACAGCAAGGAAAAGTTATGTTATAACTATATATATATTATTATGTTTAAGCTGTTATAACGGCAGATTTATGAAAGAAACGCTAACCATGTGAAACGTACCTCTCACACACACTGCGCTCGTCCTCTTTCTTCTGTCCGACGCCGTCGGCTTTTCCTGCAAACGTGGAGACAGAAGATTATCTCAGATTAGTCCACAGCATTACACAAACACAAGTCCTTCGTTAAAGGAGTAGTTCACGTTTAAAAAAAAAACTTTTGCTGATTATTTACTCACACCCATGTCATCCAAGATGTCCATGTCTTTCTTTCTTTAGTCGAAAAGAAATTAAGGTTTTTGATGAAAACATTCCAGGATTTTCTCCATATAATGGACTTCAATGGTAACCAAACAGTTCAAGGTCCAAAAGAGAGTTTCAGTGCAAGGGCTTTAAATGACACCAGACGATGAATAAGGGTCTTATTAAGCGAAACGATCGCTCATTTAATAAATAAATATCAAAGTTTAAGTTTTATAAGCTCAAATGCTTACCTTGCTCTGTTCTGTGATGCGCATTCGTGACTCTCCTGTTCGAACTCGTTCATCAAAACGAACGGTTGAATGAACCAAATGACACAAAAAAAGATTATTTTTTTCGAAAGAGTCACGAAACAGAACTAGGCGACCATTTGAGTTTATAAAACTTAAGGCCCGTACACACCGGGACAAATATCAGCGCGCGTTATTCGTCAGCGTTTTTCAACGCGTTTTTTGTGTTCACAGTCACACCCAAGCGATTTTCGCTGACGATGAGCCGAGTGAACATTCATTCATTCCCTGACATTAGATGGCGCTAATTTGCTCTGCAATACCACTCCATATCAGTTTCCTTTTATCACTATTTGTTTGTAGTCACTGTCGCGTTTGTCATAGAGTTATCCATATTCTAGCACCAACGAGAACAGCAGCTCAACATTCATCTTGCCTCGCATCTTCCTCGTCTTATTTCTTCCTGGCTGTGTAGACGGCGACGCTACTTAGCGTAAATCTTCTTCGCCATTGCATATGTGTGCTGCTCTGCAAGACCGTTTTGTGTTTGAGCGCCCCCAAGTTGTGTTTTACTGTAACTTCAGAAGCTCCAAACACATGACCAAAAGCGCCAATCTCATTAGTTGGATAATTTTTGACCCAGAGCATCAAACTAAAAAAAACGTTTTTAAAAAATGACGCTTTTACTCGTGGCGTTTTACGCGTCGGTGTTGACACTCACATTGGGGCCCTTTGTTTAGTCACGAGGCGTTGAACGTCGGCAAATAACGCATGCAAAATTCGTCCCGGTGTGAACAGGCCTTTAAACTTTGTTATTTTTTTTTAATGAGTGATTGTTTCGCTTGATAAGACCCTTATTCATCGTCTGGAATCGTTTAAAGCCCTTTGAACAGTTTGCACTGAAACTGTCTTTTGGACCTTGAACCGTTGAACCGTTGGTTCCCATTCAAGTCCATTATATGGAGAAAATCCTGGAATGTTTTCATCAAAAACTTTAATTTCTTTTTGACTGAAGAAAGAAAGACATGGACATCTTGGATGACATGGGGGTGAGTAAATTATCAGCAAAAGTTATTTTTAAAAGTGAACTACTCCTTTAATACAGTCTTGCTCAAATCTTATGAGTTTTTCCGAGACCGTGAGCCACGAGTCTTACACCCGTTTACAATCAGACTATCAAATCTCACTTATCAAACAACATCTTTATTATCTTACATATTCTAAAAAATGCAAAGCTGTCTCATATACTTGTATTATATGAGCAATATCAGATATCACGCTCATATCCATTTCCGAGTGAGAAAAGAGTGTTTTATCAATACAATTAAACATTACTTTTAATAATTCAAGCACTTTCACACATTGAGGAAATATGGCTCAAGAGTTTTCCATGACTTACAACTCAAAAAGTCAAATTCAAGCACTTTAATCACCTTGTATGAAAAGTTTCGGTAACAATTTATTTGAGTGTCATTGTTACACAAGTTACATGTAGTTACTTTAGTAATAACTATAAATTATGCATGATTACATGCAATTACCCCTTAACCAAACACCCATCCTAACCCTATAGTAAGTACATGTATTCAATTATTATTACTACATTACACTGTAACAATGACACCTTAAAATAAAGTGTAACCAAAGTTTCTTACAGCGATCTTACAGGGAAATGTTTTGCTCTGATAACGAGCGGGGAGATCAGGTCAGAGTTCGACTGCGATGACATCACGAACCCTGCGATGATGTCATCCGAGAGGAATGTGGGCAGGGCCCAAACAAACGCCAGTTTCCTTACGCTTTTACACACTCAGGAAATGTCACAGCAATGGTTTGGCAACAATGGCTTGAGCTAAAACTCATTTAGTCTTAGCAGAGGATTTTAGTTTAGTTAAACCCTAAAGGCTCACATTCTCATGTTTGATTACACTGATTCAGTCCATTTTTGTGACCTTGGAATGGACTCGAGATACTTGTTTTTTCTAAAATCATTTGTGACAAAAATCATTACAATTAGGTTAAAGTAATTATATCCAGTAGTGTCCGAGACCGACTTTTTATTTAATCTTTAGGTTATAAATGTATCATGACGATAATGATTAAACATCATTATAAGTATATGTACAGTATATATGAAAAATGTATGCGTAGTTAGATTATTCTTTCAGTAGGTGTTGCATTATTTTAAATAAATTTAAAATTGAACAATTTACAAAGAGCATCTTAAACTTCAAATAGAAAAACGAAAGTTTAAAAGAAGAGAGTTTAAATGTTTCAAATTCACAAATTAGCTTTATGGCCTATAGAAACAGAATCAAAATCAGAATCTGATTTTTATTTCCAAGACTTTCTATGTGGGTCCCAGACTTTTAAATATTTATTTTAGATGATGTAATTGGCTTTTCATACATGTTAATTTCTTCTGATGAATATTAAAAGAGCAAATATTCCATATAATATCCATATAAGGTTACCATACAGGTGAAACTCCAACAATTAGGATATTGTGCAAAAGTTCATTTATTTCAGTAATTCAACTAAAAGGTGAAACTAATATATTATATAGACCATTACATGAAAAAGTGAGATATTTCAAGCCTTTATTTGTTATATTTATGATTATGGCGTATAGCTATGCAAACCTTTTCTTTCTTTACTTCTTTATTATAACAAATAAAGGCTTGAAATATCTCACTTTGCATGTAATGAGTCTATATAATATATAAGTTTCACCTTTTAGTTGAATTACTGAAATAAACTAACTTTTGGACGATATTCTAATTGTTCGAGTTTCACCTGTGAATTATATTAAACAGATATGTATATTATATAGATATTGTATAGAGAAAATGTCACACAGCAGGTCACTAAGGTCAAACACAACATAATAACACTTAGTAAAATGATAAACAAACATAACGTGTATGGAGAAAAGAAAAATAAAGATACAAGCAAACACACATAATAAAAGATTAATAAAGCTGACTTTGAGATTATCAGGTGTATTCATACAGTACACAAGCTCACTTCGAAGGATTACTCATGTATTATAGTTCTACATCAAAGCCAAATGTATAAAAGCCAGACGGCGAGCAAACACGCACGCGCGCGCACACACACACACTTCACTATGAAAACCAGAAGAACCGAGTTATTTAAATGAAACGTTACGCGTCAAAGCGAGTAACCAGAAGAGACACACATTGTTTCTTACACATGAAGATGTTTATATTTAGTTCGTTTAAACTGATATCTCACCGAATGCACTTTTCTTACCATTTAGTGGAGTTGCATTAGACATCTCCCTGTCCTCGCATTCTGACTGTACACACACACACACACACACACACACTGAGCTTTAGACACGGCACGGAGTCCTCCTATGCCGAAGGATTGGCTCATGAATATTAATTACGTTATGGTTGACGTCCCCTCCTAACCTTTCTGTGGCGACCAATCACAAGACTTCGCAAGCGCCTTTTACATGTCCTTTTACCAACGTCAGCTTTGCAGCCAATCAAATTGAGCCATTGGTTTCTCACTGTTTGCAGACCCGCGCAGCCGAACACGAATCAATCGATTGAGAATCAGACTCAAGGAGCTGATCGTGTTGTCTGTATTGCACTTCAGTAGCGTGTCTTTTGGGCAACAAAAATATAGAATTTTTATTTAATAATATGTTGATTGAATTTTTAACCGCACAAATGCAGAATTGTTAAAGTTTCTACATGTGTAGCGGCATTTAAAAATCATTTAAAAAATGTATTTCAAGCCATAAAATAATTAAAAACGAGGAATGCCTTAAGTTAAAACTCTCTAAATTACCGGCAATATATGAATTAAACGGAGTGTAATTTATTTTGTTATAATTAGCTTTTTTAAAATATACATTATTATTATGTTGTTTACGATATGCAGCTTAAAAAAGTAAAAATAAAAAAGTTACACATTGTTCTTGTGCATTTAAGTACTGAGTACTGATTAATTAACTAATGTAGGCCTACTTACTTGGATAGGATTAAGATTAGGTTTGGTTTAGGCCAGGGTTATGTAAATTATGCAGAATTTATAGTAATTAACAAGGACACTGAAAAATAATGTTAAAATTCCACACAAAAATAAAAGGATACATTAGTCTGTCAAGTTTAAGCAAACAAAAATCAATATAAAGAGTCTGTTTTTCATGAACAACAACAGCGCTGATAGTCCAGCCCACAAGATCATAATGCAAATACACTCTGAAAACACTTTACATTGTGGAGAGTGTGGTTGAGGTCAGTGTTAACAACATAACTAAACCAATCAAATAATTAAAATAAAGTTGAAATAAAATACTAGATGTAAGTATAGTGTACATAGGCTATAAGTATATAAAGTATAGTATAATATCACAAGGTACATACAAAACTTTAACAAAAATTTAAATGAGCTTAACCCAAAAATGTATTATGCAATATAATAGTGTATAAATGATATTGTGCTGTTACAGCTCCTGGTTTCACTGAGCCGGTGACGCAGACACGCATGTGGACCAACTGGTTTGTTTACTAAAAGAAATCATGCAAATTAAAAAAAGGCAATGGTCAAGTTTCTCTCACAAGCGCCTCAGTTGTTTGGATGATGTACAGTGAACAATGAACATAAACAGCGAATATACCGTTTCATATCAGCAATCAGCACACAAACACACACATCTGTCAGATCTGTCGTGACTAACCCAACCACTAAACCTACCCATCACACAACACTTTCAAAAACTTTTCCTTGTGACGACCAGCAAACCGTCCTCAAAGTAGGTCATCTCAAGGTTTACTCTCCTTGTGGGGACATATGGTCCTCTCTCTCTCACACACACACACACACATGAACCCACTGATGTGTTATGAAAGACAAATGCAGATCTACACAAATGCATCATAAGATTTCGCAGGTCTTTGAACACCTTTGAACACCGAGTCTTTGAGTGATGTAACGAACACACACAAGATCATGCAGAGCTGAGTGAACACACACATGACATCATGCAGAGCTGGACGAACACACACACACTCACCAGTTATCCGGCTCATCTTGCTGTCGGAGGCTCCGGCTGGCTTTCTCAGAGGCCGCGCTCCTCTCGACACCTTACGATACTTGCTAAGCCAGCCAAACTTCGGCTCTTGCCTCGGATGTTGCTCACACACATCTAGAAAGAGTAGAAAGTGTGCGTTTATTACCCAGATGAATTAAAGCTCCACCAGTTTCACAATGAACCCCATAGAGATGCTTGTCTGATGCATAGCTGACTCTTATCTGTGTGTTCTGAGAAAGATAAAGAGGAACTCAGTTCTTCCCTTTGCCACTGATCTCTCTCTCTCTCAGAACTAGTTCACACTATCATCAACATCTACACACAAAAAAGTTTAACTTCCTTTCGCACGCCGGCGTCATAGTTTCTATATGACCACAGTTCTTCTATTATCTTACCTTGCAAATTTCTAATTTTCTTCCTGCTTCCTTTTCCCCTGAAACTCGCCATCGTGAAGGCCACACATCCCTTATTCCTGGATTTAAGGTTTACGAAATGACTTTGTTGAACTCAGGAAATCATGGATCCACAATCACATCCTCCACTCCTCCTCTCACACCGTTCTGTCGGGTCTTTCTCAGCGTGTGTGTGTTGAATCTAACAGTTGTCTGAGAGTCGAGAGCACTGGATATCTTTAGTTTCATAAAGAAATATCCAGGGTTTGGAGGCGGGGAAGCTAGACGTTTATTACGCAATGACTCCAAAAGTTCACCTGGTGAATGAGTGACAGAACAGGTCAGCTGACGCCGGTCGTTCTCTGCAACAGGTCTCAGATCAGCACGAATGGGAGACGTGAGGACACACACACAACTCGCTCGGCAGGATCGCTATGGATGTGTCAGGGTTATCTTTCAGCTCTCCTCAGGGTGAGTTCCTGTTCAGTTGATGATGGACCGCCGAATGTGAACGCGTGTAAATGCTGTAGTTAAGTATCATTCAATGTGTCCGTAGGTCTTTCAAAAGTGTGTGGTCGGAGGATTTATTCCATCTAGAGATGGGTCAGGTCATGTCTGCCCAGCCAGAGACGGTTCACATCACGTCTGCCCAGTCAGAGACTGTTCAGGTCTGGCCCAGTCAAAGATGGTTCACACCACGTCTGCCCAGTCAGAGACTGTTCAGGTCACGTCTGCCCAGTCAGAGATGGTTCACGTCACGAATGCCCAGCCAGAGACGGATCAGGAGATGCCCATTCTAGTGGCCTCACTGGACCTTTCGTGTCCATTGTTCCAGAGCCAGTGTCTGCTGTTCCTGAGCCGGAGCCCGTTTTTGTTCCTGTTGTTGTTCCTGAGCCTGTGTCTGTTCCTCCACCCTGGCCGCCTGATGGACTCTCTGTTTCACCCTGGCCCTCAACTTTTGAGTCCTTTGTCCTTGCCGATTTTTCTTCTGTTTTTCGTGTGTGGATTGCTTATCTGGATTTTGACCCTCGCCTGGACTGTTGGGAGTACGGATTACCCTTTATCAAAGATACTGCTCGTGGATCTTCTGCTTCCTTTATGTGGTTTCATGACAATAATGCATACATCAGATGACTGTTTACGGATCTTTGCGGGATGTGTGTGAACGCACTCTCTAAGTCAAACGAACCCGGGTCACTTTATCCGTGTATTTTCCGGAATCTCGGTGTGAAAGGGGCTACTGAGACAGATGCATGCGAAAGTTCAACTTTTTTTTCCGGAAATATTGATCGAAAGAGTCCAGAGAATTGCCCTAGACTGGTCTGGGTCCGGGCGGAAAACCAGGAACTAGCTTGCAAAAGTAGATTTTGGACAAATTTCGACATAGCAGAACATTTTTCCTGCCTACATCGAAATTGGAGATATACAATCTGCCCGTCGTGAGCCAGGGATCACAGTGGTGTAAAGACTTTGACGGCAGGGGCGGCTCGCCCATAGAGGGCGCTGGGGCGCCGCCCTCCCTCCGACCTGTCTGTCTGTTTTTTTAATATATATTATAATTTATCATTTTGAAAAATAATCTGTGTTAATTATATGCTAATAATGGTTTTACTTTGAAAAGTGTTTTGAACTCACCAGAATGATATTTGCATTCACTTTCGTTACTTTTATCACGTTGGTGTAGTAGTATAGCCAATAGGCTGTCTTCTCAGGGCGCCAGTTCGCTCAGCCCCACAGTGCTGGAATTTAAGCCAATGGTTCCCCGGTTGCTATGCAAAAAAGTTTCTATTTCGCCAATCAGCGTCGTCAAATTTTATGGTTTGGGGGCGCTGAAAATATCGCCCACAGTATCAGATTAGGGGAGTGCACCGTGCACGCGCACCACGGGACATTTTTTTTTTACCTCAGATGAGAGAAGAATGGCAGCGCCAGTGACGTCGAGTGGAAATAATGTAAAGTTAGTCGTGGGAATTGACCTGTCTGTCTCTGTCACTCACTCACTCACACACACTGTTTCACGCACATTTGATATTAAAGTAGTTATAGGAATATTAATACCTGTGTGTTTGCTTTGTTTTTTGATGTTTTTAAGTTCTGAGCTAGATTACTGTGTTTCATACTAGTTAAAATCAACTTTCTTCTCATACTTGGGTGTTACCCTCAAGAAAGTTGTCCCACCCGCTCTTTCAAAGCCTTTTCTCTCTCTCTTTCTCTAGTATCAACAAATTGTTATCCATTATCCAATTGTCAATTTGTCAAAAATATGTAATCTACAGCTGGGGACTGATTAAACTAGATACCTATTATTTTTGTATTACCTATATTATAATTTATCAATATTATGCGTTTGCACTTTTTCTGTCAGCACACAGAGCATAATAAACATGCAACTTGTTCATTATCATTAACTGTCAAACTGTTATTATTATTATTACTGTATTATTTGACCATTGGTATTGACTGGTTTAAGTTATTTTATTGGTATAGGTAAGGGCATGGCCTAAGGCCTAAAATGCACCAGAATGCAGGAAATCACATCTACTAAATTCAAAATTTTATGGGGGGGGGACCCCCAGACCCCCCTCTTATTCAGCCCCCCCTCCAATATTTTTCACCAGCCGCCACTGTTTGACGGTCAAGGAGTTATGAGCAATATAGTACTTTTGGTTGCTGTAGCGCCACCTATGGGCCAATCAGGGTAATACTCTGATAGGCTCTCCTCAAATTGAGGCCTACCAATGGCCAGGTTTCAAGTCTCTGGCACTTATGGTTTGGTCTGCATGGTCAGTTTAACAAATCCTTATGATTACAATAGGGTTTCAGTACTTTGTGCTTGAACCCCTAATAAGAATGAGACCTTTTTGACAGTTTTAGCGCCACCCATGATTACTGCAGAATCAGAGAAGTTCACACAGAAGGCGTTCTGGCAATTTCCCAGGATCAACTAGCTGTGTGAAAGGGGTACAGAAAACCCACAGAAAACACTACTTTTATTCTCTTGACTTATGTATTTCATTGTTGGATTGTCCAGCACTGTGGTCAGGCTGATTTAAGGTCTCACCGCTCCACGCCCGATTGACTTCTCCGAGGAACAGCCGGCTCTGAGATCCGAAAGGTAACTTCAGCACCAACTCCTCGTCGAAGAAAGTCACTCGCACTCGAGTGTCCGCACCTTTACAATGAGAAAATAACCAGCAGTTACCAATCCCAGAGAGGCTTCACTTGAGTCTCAAGCTGTCGAGATGAGAACAAACCCTCACCGACAACAGCAAGCTCATCTGGAGACGAAACTGTGGAGATATCAGAGAAAACATTGTAATACTGGAGCATATAAGTATCCCTAACTACATAATTAACTACATAACATACCTTCAACAACTGAAAAGTCATAAGAAATGGGTATGATTTCATCCAGTGTGACATCATCGCCAGTGATGGCCATTCTCCGATGGGAGTATAGGAATAACCTGCAAAAAATGTTGTCTTTAAGATTTATTTCAATAATAAATCAGTAATAAGGATTCCTATATATTTTTAGCAACACTAGAATAAGGTTCATTAGTTAGCATGAGTTAATGAATTACACTTATACAGCATTAATACTTCATTAAAATCTTGTTAACTTAGTTAACACAGTGAACTAATATTAACAAACAATGAATAGCTTTATTTTTAACTAACATTAACAAAGTCCCTGGACATATTGTAAAGTGTTACCTTTTTTTTCAGAAGCGACTGTACATTTTAAATTTGTATAGAACTTTAAAATGTTTTCCATTATTATATGTTAGTCTCAAATACATGTACTAAATACCACCTGTATTATATTACCAGTATGATAGTTAGTGCTGAAGAACTCACGCATGTTCGTTGCTCTGCTGCACGAGTCCGATCAGTTTGCTCTCTCTCACATCATTCCGCAGTGAAACACACTCCACAGCATGTGCAAGGCTGCTAAGGACACATACATGCTCGTACAAATTACATTTTCGACCACAAAACTATTAGGATGATGACCGACATTCACTTCACAAGAAGAACCGTCATTTTAGTTTACATTAAAATGGCGACATCTGGCGGACATGTCCCGAATTACACACTGAAATTATAGATTAAAACTGGGCATGCTCAAAAAAGGACATGCACTGTAAGCAGAAAGAAGATAATTATGGACTACGCGATATTCTTTATAACTAAAGATTGGTTTATACTGGGTATTGAAATAGTGCAAAGTTTCGCACTAAGTTGTGCATCAAAACATGCAGTCGATTGCACGGCTTTATTTTGAACAGAAAGAGAGATAGCGGTGCTGAGAGGATACTATTTTGCAGTTTTCCCCTTTGGCTAAAGTCTCTTGAATTGCCACGGACTGATCCATAATTCACAGCAAGCCTGTACCCGATACTTCTCCAATCGCAAGACGTGTCATTTAAGATCGTGTGTGTTCGTGGTTTCCCCCGCCACGTAGCAGATCCAGCTAATCCTCATCAGTTTATCAGCATCTGTAGTCTTTTATGAAGAGTCTCGGATGAAACCACGTCTGATTGTCCTCTTCTTTATTACTTTTCTTCTGACCGTCAGGCACCAAACTTGGCAGAGTCAAATCCCACCCACTACTCTTTACTGCAGATCCCCTAGGTGGCGCTATGGGGAATTTATTTTAACTCAAAGAACCTGGTATGTTTTAAACACCATGTTCTACATTCTCTGAAATGTATATTGCATGCATACTGTAACAGTATGAATATTTCCTGTCTACACAGAAAATAATACCCCAGGGCGCTGTTTGGTATAAAGTACTAGTATAATTTAAGTTAAAACAACATATTTTAGACAGAATAAGTCTAGTCACTCCAGTCAAAATAATATATTAGGCCTATTTCTACTTTATTCATCATGCTGGAAAAGCGCCATAAGGCAGTGCATTCTGTTATATGTACTGTACATGTTGTAGCCTAGATTATTTTGACTCTTTTAACTTGTGCATACTACTCATGCTGAAGTGTAGTATTCACTGTAATAGGGTAGTATGTGTTGTATGTAGTGCAGTATCCACTGTAATAATGTAATGTGTAGTGTAGTATGCACTGTAGTAGTGTAGTATGTGTTGTATGTAGTGTAGTATGCACTGTAATAGTGCTGTGTATTGTAGTATGTACTGTAGAACTGTAGTATGTGTTGTATGTAGTGTAGTATGCACTAAAAAGGTGTCACTGTAATAGGGTAGTATTTAGTGAAGTATGCACTGTAATAGTGTAGTATGCAGTGCAGAATGCATCGAAATGTGTAGTATAGTATGGACTGTAAGGTTGTAGTATGTGGTGTGGTATGTATTGAAATGTGTAGTATAGTGTGCACTGTAATAGTTTAGTGTGTGGTGTGGTATGTACTGTAATTGTGTAGTATGCAGTGCAGTATGCATTGAAATGTGTAGTTTATTATGCACTCTAATGGTGTAGTATGTGTTGCATGATGTGTATTATGCACTGTAATAGAGTAGTATGTGTTGTATTTAGTGCAGTATTTACTTTAATAGTGTAGTATGTGTTGTATTTAGTGTAGTATGCACTGCAATAGTGTAGTATGTGTTGTATTTCGTGTAGTATGCACTGTAATAGAGTAGTATGCAGTGCAGTATGCATTGGAATATGTAGTGTAGTATGCACTGTAATGGTGTAGTATGTGTTGTATGATGTGTAGTATTCACTGTAATAGTGTAGTATGTGTTGTATTTAGTGTAGTATTTACTGTAACAGTGTAGTATGTGTTGTATTTAGTGTAGTATGCACTGTAATAGTGTAGTATGTGTTGTTTTTAGTGTAGTATGCACTGTAATAGTGTAGTATGTGTTGTTTTTAGTGTAGTATGCACTGTATGTTGTATGTTGTATGTACAGTAGTGTGCACTTTAATAATTTTTACCCATATCTGAGTGTTGAATACGTATGTCTCCTCTCAGTCTTTCATTAATGTGAATACTAAATTCCCAAAACTTTATACTAATACAGATTTAATATAGACTGGTTTGGTTGATCCAATACAGCAGTTTAAAAAAGAAGAAGTATTTTTTTTTGGACAATGTAAAGCGCAAGAAACTGTACAACAACAACAAAAAATGCTAGGCTGGGTGCTGAGAAGATAAAGCATTTATTAATACATTTCAAAAGCAGTTTAATAAGATCAATTGCTTGTGTTAATATGAAGCTGGTTATCATATCATGTTACTATAAATATATCAGTATTTGTTTGTTTTCCTATATAAGCAGTACAAAGAAATAAAAATCATTGCAACCCTTTATCAACCGAGCTGTCAAAATCTATATCATGACGTTTATTATATTGTTAGTACATTAGTGTTATCCAGCAAAGTTATGATATCACATGTAATTTAATAAAATAAGCATAACTATGCATTTAGATCTGTACACTTGCATTTAATAAACACATTTCTCTGAAAAAATAAAGCTTTATGTTAACAAGGATGGGTTTTACCCACAGGCTTTTTATATATCCAATATTATAAATGCATTATAAATATTTTACATAGTCTAATTTCCATTTATGTATAAAGTGCGTAATTCATTTGTTTGGCGTTAACTGGTTTATACATAACTATTATTTTGCAATGTGAAATCTGCCTAGTTTGAACAATCAATTTGTTATTTTATATAATTTGTAAAAGAAATTGGATTATCTAAGCATACTAAGGAAATTCTTTGGATTATTTTTTATATATTAGAATGCACAACACCTGTGTACTACTGACAAAACAAAATATGAGTAAGAGAAATATGCTTCAAATAAAGACATGATTGACAACAATAAAATGTATACTTACATACATAAATACATACACTCTGAGAGAAGTTTGTAAAAAAAATAGGGTCCTTTCTGTAATGATTTTTCTTCGGTGTTTTGAAATATATAGTATGCACTGTAACAGTGTAGTATGTAGTGTGGTATCCACTGTAATAGTTTATTACTGTATGCAGGGTAGTATCCACTGTAATGGTGTAGTAAGTGTTGTATGTAGTGTAGTATACACTGTAATAGTGTAGTATGCACTGTGTAGTACTGTATGTACTGTAGTATTAACTGTATTAATGTAGTAGTATGCAGTGTAGCATCCACTGTAATGGTGTAGTATGTGTTATATGTAGCATAGTATGCACTGTAATTGTGCAGTATGCTGTGTAGTTGTTATATGCACTGTAATAGTGTAATATGTAGTGTAGTATGCACTATAATGGTGTAGTATGTGTTGTATGAAGTGTAGTATGCACTGTAATAGTGTAGTATGTAGTGTAGTATGCACTGTAATGGTGTAGTATGTGTTGTGTGTAGTGTAGGGTTGAAGGAAATGCCCTTAAACGGAAAAGGTTAGGTTTACCATTCTCTGGTTTTTGTATGGAGTTTTGAATTTTAATGCCAAAAAAGAGAGCAAGAATTAATAACATGCACAACTGAGTAACGATCGGTATGCACGGATAAGCAAACCTCATATTTGTTGCTTCAGTGTAAATATATATTCCTTGGTGGCTGATTTCAGTGAAATAAAGAATCCAACAACAGGCACACTCCCACTTGACAGAACTCTCTATGGATACCCACGTAAAGCTTATTTGTCATCTATACAAATATATACACATGCACACATTCTGCTTTTCACACGGATCTTGTAGACACACACACACACACACACACATGCTTATAACACAAATAATGTAAAAGGGACAGTAAAAGAAGTACAAACAGCTTTAAAACAAACATACACTTTCTACGTTTTCTTGGATTGCCTGTAAATGTGACTTTGTTGCACTCAAGTGAAGACTCTCAGTATCCAGAAGAGCAGTAGAGAGGCGATCAGCAGCGCGGGAGAGTGAGGACCCCTGGTGGCAGAGCTGGGCATGTTCACGTCACCGGTCAGCTTGAGGCACGAGGCGGTCGAAGTGGCATTGCAGCATTCCAAGTAGCAGGTAGTAACGGAGGTTGAACAAACCGTCATCTTTCTGCAATCCTCACTGCAACCTGCATGCCAGCTCTCGACGCTGCCAGATGTTGTCTTTTTTAGCTAAAAAAAATAGACAATGATTATGTTTCAATTAAACATGCATTTAGCATCAGAGCTGATCCTTTAACTGAATATCACATGGTTTAAAGTCAACACGAAATTAAAATTGAGTTCAGACTGCATGATTTTAGCCACGATTTTGGCTCGCCGACAGGTTTTGAGAAATCGCCGACAAATGCCCGAAATCACAGGCAAATCGGCGCTCGTTCACGCGAGTGACAATCACACAGTGTGAATGAGCAAAGACGCGAACTGAGAGAATCACCGACGAGTCGCCGACGCCCGTGAGATATTTGGCATGCTAAATATCTGGACCTGTCGGCGATTCAAAATCCTGCTGTGTGAAAAGTGTTTTGACTGAAAACTACATCGGCGATCACCGGCAGCCAGTGAGAGAGCAAGATACAGAGCAGCGGGGAGTTCGGGGAGGAGTTATAGATCACATATCAACATGATATGGCATTGTTTCCGAAAAAAAAGCTTCTTCTCGGTCTATTTGGATACAATAAATGGAAAAAAAATTAGTAGAAATTTGGCAGGAGCACTCGTTTCACCAGCTGTACCACAACCGGGTAGGAAAAAAAAAAAGTCTCACGCGAGAACTCCGATCTTGCACGTGTGGTGTCGCGTTGTTTCCTTTTCACATCTCACGTGTGTTTGTTGTGAAACGTAATTTGCGCGCAGCGTGCTAGACAGAGTCTGTCGGCGATTTTTCTAAAGTCATGCAGTGTGAAACCTTCTGTCACCGATCAATCGTCCAGTGTGATTTTTTGATTTGATTTGATTTATTATGGATTGGACAGACAACCATAATCCAAAGGATAACATGATAAAGTGTAAACACTTATTTCCAACATGGTCCTTGGTGTTAAAAAAAAGACATACAAACATGTAACTATTATAAGACAAAAATAAAACATTGAGCACAAGAATAATCAGTCAACTCTAATTAAGAAGATAGGCTACTCTAATCCATAAATAAGCCTTAACTTGATATCTAAAAGCCCCTCTAGTATTTACAGTTTTGAGTGAAAGCGGTAAATCATTCCACAATTTTATTCCTGTGTAAAAAAAAGAACTTTTGGCTGCAGAATTAACACTGGGCACTTTACAAGACTGTACACTGGCCCTAGTGTTATGATTATGCTGGGAATTTACCATTATTACATGGGAGTTTAAATATTTAGGCGCAGAACCATTGATGACTTTATACATGAGATTCAGCTTTAACTGCTCCACTCTGATGTATACTGGTAGCAGACCTACCCTTTTAAAAGCATCTTTACCAATATGAGTCCGGGGAGGTGCATTTAACAGGTAACGGATAGCATTATTTTGTAACACTTGCAGACTGTTTTTAAGTTTTACTGATAGTCCACAGTACCAAGCAGAACAAGCGTAATCAAGATGACATTGAATCAATGATACAACCAGCAATTTCTTGATGTAAAAGTCTAAATGCCTTGTTTTGCGATACAGGAATTTTAATCTACCAGCACACTTAGATAATATTTTGTCAGCAATAGATTTACCAGTTAAGGATTGCTCCATAGTTAACCCCAAATAAGTAACACTTTTCTGTGATACTATTTCGGTGCCATTGCATGTGACCCTGAGTACATTTGTTCTAGACAACTTCCTTTTAGTTCCAAATAAAATGGACTCAGTTTTACCCAGATGTATTGAAAGTCTGTTGTCTACAAGCCACCTGCTAACACAGTTTAATTCGTTACCTAGCGTCTTCTCGATCAGGCTAACATCATTCCCAGGGACCAACAGTGCAGAGTCATCAGCATATAGAAGCAGCATATAGAAGCAGCATATAGTGTGAACACAGCAGTGACTGAATGCTGGCCAAGATAGTCATGCACTGTGAAAAGAACAGCGACCCGACTACTTTGAAAATCATGCAGTCTGAACTCGGCATTAAAGTGGACCTATTATGCCTTTTACAGAGCCTGCATGTTATTTTGGGCTCTACAACAAAAGGTTTAGATGATTGAATGGTGATTATTTTCCCCATAATTTCCATTGTTGCGGCTCGTCTCTTCCCAGTCTGTCAGTGGCGCTCTGTTTAGTTCCTGTCTCTATGAAGCCCCTCCTTCTGAAAAGCACATTGTGCTCTGATTGGTCGACTGGATCAGTGCGTTGTGATTGGTCAAGCGCTTCGAGTAAGTTTTGGGATATCCCGCCCCTTACCATAACCGCCATTTTCAACACACTACTTACTAACTAACTCAACCAGTCTCCGCCCCTTTATTTTGGATATTAATTGTTTAAATGAGGAATATTGTGAAATGTTCATTCCAGGAAGAAACTCAAGACTAAAATGGTGGCGTTTCAGGAGTTGAGAAACACTGGAGTTTTGCAGAGCTTTATCACGCTCAAACATCAACATTACACACTAAAGACCAATGAACATGGAGAAAAGCATAATGGGTGCTCTTTAAAACATGCTTAATGCTACGTTCACACCGGACGCGAATAGCACGTCAGGCGCGAATGATTTCAATGTTAAGTCAATGCAAAGACGCTTTACGCGCGTGAAAAATTCCTGCGGCGCGAATGAGGCGTGGAGCGAGGCGCGGAAGACGCAAATACGCCTCATTCGCGTGTCAAGTTTGCACGAATTGAGCGCCTGGCGCGTTAAGCGCGTTACGCGCGAATGATTCAGTTAGTGCCATTTGTGCATTCACACGTTTGATCACAGGACAGGTTAATAACTTTTGATGGCTGGCTCTATTTATCATCAAAACAAAAATAAATGACAACTAGATTAGATGGATGAGGGTGAGGGTGATCCTCGCTCCGATGCGGGACAACATGTCATCAAACTGGGCGCGGGACAGGCGGAAGTACCGCTGACAGCGGCCGTCATCCAGCGCAGCTCCTGGAAAGAGCAAATGGTGAAACTCGCCAAACGGTTCGGCTCTGAAGGGTCCGGTGGACACAAATATACGGCGACGATGATCCCCACGCCGCTGTTCTGCTCTCCAGAGTAAATACAGAGCGGTAACTCTCTTGATGAATGCTCGGTCGACATAAAAACAATGACCGCCAATGGATTTCGATTCTGACGCGCGTAAATTTCGCTTCAAACTTTTGTTTTTACGCGCGCCAGTTTCGCTCTTGACACGCGAATTAACACAAAGTGGTCAAGCGTCAAACTAGACGCGTCAGGCGCGATTCACGTCCGGTGTGAACGTAGCATAAGACCTTAATGACATTCACCATACAAAAACGTTTCAGAATACATTGGCAATGCTATCCCGGGCAAGCCCCCACTTATCTGATCAACCTCCTCATACAGACAGACTCTTAGAGGGGAAGACAACTTCACACAGATTTATTTTTCACCTGTAGCTTTAAATGTTCAAGCTCTTTAATGTCAGGTGGATTCTGATCGGCTGAAAATGCCCTTGTTGACTCTGGTTCCATAGGAAACTTCATCTATGAACAACTCCTCCATCAACTCAACATCCAGAAATCCCCTGCCCTTTGGTCAAGGCATCATCCCTCACCACACCTCACTCTCCACATTGTACTCATGTAGAGGAGATCTCGTTGCTGGTTCTGGAGGGCTCGCTTGGACGCAATTAGCTTAAGTTTAAATCTCCTTAAATATCTTGTACCACTGGTAAGGTTTTGGCCTAGAGTGAGACTGTCTTCCTTGACTGTCTTCAGCTTCCCAAAAAGTCCCTAAAACCTGCGTGGTTGCACATTGTACCTCTCAATGCCATCATGGGGGAGACTCCTTAAAGTGAGAGTAAGATGGTCATTCCAGCCGAGTACCAGACGTTTCAGGAGGCTTAACTACCACCTCATCAATCAGGGGACTGATCTCCGATTGCCAGCCAGGTGCACCATTACCCAAAGGTAGAATCTATCCACTTTTCTATTCCAGAACAGAAGCCATGGGGGAGTATGTAGAAAAGGCTCTTTGCAAGGGCTATATCTGCCCTTCTACCCTCCCTGCCACTTCCAGAGGCTTGCGACCATGTATTGATTATCGAATACTCAGCCACTGATACCTGGTTCCTCCTGGTTCCTGGTTCCTGCAGCCCTCCAACGTCTTCGGGGGTCCACGATCTTCATCAAGCTGGACCTGTGTAGCGCGTACAACCTCACTTAGATAATAAAACCCACTGGGCACATCAAGTAATAGGGTAATGCTGTACAGGCCAGCCAACTCTCTGTATTCCAGGGATTTATGAATGAGGTTTTTCAAGAGTACCATTGCTTCCTGATGATCTACATCACTGACATCCTGATCAACTCCCGGAACAAGACTGACCATCATCTCCACGTTAAAGCTTCGGGAAAACATCCTCTACTTCAAACTTGAGAAGCCTGAATTTCATCGACCCTCTATTCAGTTCCTTGTATTTATCATCGGTGCAGACGGAGTGCCAATGGACCAGGGGAGGTTAGAAATGGGCCCAATCCTTCCACAGTAAAAGATATTAAAGCAATAACGTAAGTTCTGCCGGGATGACAATTGTTACCTTTCTTATTACCTTCACATGTATCCAATGGAGTTCTAATACTTGTAGTATAAAAGATCGGTACTTACACATGTCTGAGTTCGCAGATGCTGATGCCTACATTCACCTCCATCCTCCCCACCATCATCAGGATGGTTCCTTCCCATACCTCCCAGGGGGTCGACTGCACCCCTGCCTTCGTCTTCAGGCAGGAAATGCTTGATTCCATACCCTCGGATTGCGAGCTACCGACGGGGCCTACACCAAATTTTGCCTCCCGAGTCGTTCTGGCAGAACTATAACGCTTCCTCAGATTCACCAACTTGAATATCCAACTTCAGCCAAATTGCCTCTCCATTAACCTCTAAAGGCCAATTTATACTTCTGCGTCGGGTGCGCGCAGTAGGTACGGCGTAGCATACGCACAGACGCGTCCCATACCCCGTACCCTTCCGCGTTGCCTGACGCGCACCTCTTCAAAAATGTAACTACACGTCGCGACGACGCGGACCGCAAGATCGGTGATTGCCGCGATTAACCTAGCCGCGAGGAATCTAAACACAGTGGAACATTAAAACCCTCCGCCGCCTCCTAGCGTTTCGGAGCAGTACTGCAGAGCAACCAATACCTGAACGCAGAAGTATAAATGCTCACAACGGCGTCGCCTACGTGTGAAGCCAACGCCGTACACTACGGCGTACCCTCGACGCAGAAGTATAAATTGGCCTTAACTCTGCAATAAGCTCAACCCTCTGTTCTGGATAGCAGCAGGCACAACCACCTTCCAACTGCTGAAAACAGCATTCACCACCACACTCACGATCGTTCACCCTGATCCAGAACATCCTTTCATCGTAGAAGTTGCACATCAGCCTCTGGAGTAGGTGTGGTTTTGTCTAAGTGAAACTTCATCCATGTGTCTTCTTCTCCAAAATTATGACATTGCCAACAAACTAGCCTTAGATGAGTGGCGCCATTGGTTGGAGGGAGAGAAGTACCCCATTTGATGTAATTACCGCAATCTGGAGTACAACGTGAAGCGCAACATCTGAACCCTCGTCAGGATTGGCCATTATTCTTCTCCAGATTCAACTTTCGAAGATTGTGAAGACATACGCTCTCTTTCGGAGGCATTCTCTAGATTCTCCGACGGTCCCTCCTCCGATAATCATCATCAACTCCAAGATCCAATGGTCCCTTGAGAAACAAATCGCCAAGGACCCTCAGTCTAAATCTGCTCCACTGAGAGTTCCTGAGAAAAAGCTCTATGTGTCATCCTCTCTCCGCCTAACCCTCATGGACTCAATTCACTCATCCTTGGGCTTTGGTCACTCAGGCATTCAAGAAAACCTTTTCACTCATCCGCAATCGCTTCTGGTGGCCATTTATGTCTCAGGAAGTTCGTCGTTTGGTAGAAGGATGTCCCATTTGTGCCATCTCTAAATCTCAAAGATACCTGCTGGAGGGACAGCTTCTAAACCTGGGAGTAGATTTCATCACCATCAGTCCGGATCCTTCCCATTTTAATGGTAGTAGATCTATTCTCTAAGGCCTGTAACCTTGTCCCAATAAGGGGACTACCCACAGCATTTGGAACAGCCGAGGCCCTTTTCCACCAAGTCTTCAGAAACTATGGCCTACCTGAAGATATCATTTCCGAACAAGGTCCCCAGTTTATTTCAAGATTGTGGAAGTCGTTCTTCAAACTTCTAGGTGTGTCAGTGAGTTTAATATGGTCACCTGGTCAGGTGAGCCATTGGTGGTACCAGCTGTTGACCACTGGTTTAAAGAGAAGGTCTGGGACTCAGCTCACATCCATCAGCAATGGGCAGTCCGACAGCATAAGAACCAGGCCGATACCAGAAGTCGGACTTCTGCCGTCTGCCCGTATCTACAAAGGGCTATCGGGCACCACCGCCAGGCACTGCGGAGATGATCACCCAGCTGGTTGAGGACCAGATAACAGTGTATTGTGGGAACCGGACCAAGATTTTTTTTTTCTTTTTTCTCTCCACTCTCTCGTCTCTGCCGCTCTTCATATTTCTGTCTCCTTTTCTCTATTGTCTATCCATACCCCCCAGACCAGTCCCCCCGGAGAGAGTTGGGGTAAAGTGCAGTCTCTCAGTACGATTCCAGACGATAAATAAGGGTCTTATCAAGTGAAACGATCGCTCATTTAAAAAAAAAACAACAACAAAGTTTAAGTTTTATAAGCTCAAATGATTGCCTTTTTGCCTTTTATTTAAAGTGAACAACGCCTTTAATTTCAACATTAAGAAAAGCTCAATTAGCTATAATGTGAAAGTAGAATTTTCACTTGATATATATATAAAAAATGATAATCAATTTTCTATGTGAAGTGTTATTTCCTTTTAGCCAAACTAAACAAAACATGGTTATTTAACTTTTTTTTTAGTTTATTCTCAATGATTATTAAAATCGTCCATTAGCTCTAATAGACAAGAGGGTGGGGAAACATTAAATCTAATCTAATAAAAAGAAAAGATGATTAAGATTTACCATGCAGTAATCCTGACCAACGGGACACAGCATGCTGGTAGTGATGGATTTGTAACACGCTGCCCCATCACACTTGATACTATGACACTTCTTGCCCTTTTGGAAATAAAGAAATCAAAAGTCAGAAACTGGCAGACAATGTTTATTTGTACCCTACAGTGATAAATGGCTGTGTGGTCTTACATTGTTTGCTTGGGTGGATGGAGCCATAGTCTTTGTGGTTGTTCTAGTGGTAGTGGATGTTGTTGTAGCTACTGAAGGCATGTAATAAAACAGTCAATATTCAAATGCGACCATATATCTGAGATAATTGGACAGAGTTTGAGGTCGTACCTGTCGTACTGAGTGAACTGGTCAAGCCAAGCAGAGCGTCGTCGAGGCAACTGGTTGTGTTGCAACATTTCCAAGAGCAATTAGTGAGAGTCGAGTTCCCACAGGACACACCACATGAGGCACTGCACTTGACAGAGTAACTTGTGTTCTGAGTCATTATCTGAAGCACAACAGAGCAAGGTGTAACTCTTTAAATCATTTCAAGTTCATGAGCACATGATTCGCATCATTATTTAATTTCCACTGGAGGTTTTACTTCTGCCGCACGGTGGACTGACCTCACAGAAATTGCTGGATGGGCAGGAAGTCATCGTCGCATTCATGAGCTGGGCGTAACAATCTGTAGTGCAATCAAATACTGGACAGGATATCTTTTTAGGGGGAACAAAGTTACAATTAAAGTTTTATATTTTAAGCATTTAAGCTGCTATTGAAGTGGGATATAGGTAGGCTAGGACAGGTCAGGTGGGTAAAGGGTAAAGGGATGGTCAACAGTCTAATTGTAGATATAATTACAGGCAGGTATTTAAAAAAAAGTGCAATTCTGAATCGTGTTTCACAATAATTGCACTGTATAAAACGATTAATTCAAATTTTAATATGCATTAGTTAAATAAGTTTAAAGTGCACCTATTATGTTTTTTTGGGATATTGCCTTTTATGTAGAGTGTAATAGAGCAGCTGTTTGTGAATGTGAAAGCTCTGTTCAAAGATGTTTCAAACATGGAGTTTTTGTCTCCCAAAAGAATGAGTCGTCAGTAAATCTAGTCTCTCTTCTGCTGAACACACGTAGGTTTGAAACACATTTGCATAATGCCAGTATATAGTCCTGATTGGCTGAACAGCATCTCTTAGCTCCGCCCTCAAACACTGTAGTGTATTTGAGACTGGAGAGTTTGGTTCTTGTTGTTCATGTTTAGAAGACATGGGGTGGTGATAGCTCAGTGGATAAGACACATGCCTTTGGTGCGAGAGACACGGGTTCGAATCCACTGTGAGACAGCTCCCTGAGCAAAACCCCTAGTTGCTCCAGAGGCGTGCGACCTCTGACATAAATAGCAATTGTAAGTCGCTTTGGATGTCGCTCAAAATGTAAATGTAGAAGACGGTGTTTTCTGCTGACAAAGCAAATCCACTTTTTTTGCTTTGAGAGATTGATACGGTAAAACCCACCCCATAGTTACTGTTCGTATCACTGTGTATCAAGAGCTGAGGTTCAGATATGATAATGAGCGTTTGGTTTCTGAACAGCTCTCAGAGAGGCGGGGTTTTGAGAGATTGCATCTTTATTGGAGCGTTTCAGACACTGTGAGAAAGAGCTGATGCTGCAGTGGAGATTATGAGAGTGTTTTTTTTTACCTTGGATGCATATGAGATTAGAAGCCTTTAAAATAGCATAATATGGGCACTTTTTTATAAAGTGTATCTTAGGCATTTTATGCCCAGCACTCACCATAGAGTAATTTCCTGATGTTTCTGATGTTGAATTATCTGAAAACATTGACAAATAAACAAGTTAAACATTGCAACCAAACATGAAAAACAACGTAAATTTGACGGAAATAAAGGATACCTTTGTTCATATTAGTACTGCCCATTGAGGAAACAGCATTACTGACATAAGACATGCTCTGTGTGTTGCTAAGTGTAGAGCCTGCTGTGGCCACAGCGGACATCTGGCCTGTTGAAGTGGTTGAGCTCAAGCTTTCGGGATGCATTGAATGAGTTACAGTTGTCGTTTCGGTACTGCCAGACAGTAGAGTTTTGGAAGTGTCTTGTACGGTTGGGGAAGTGTCTTGTACAGTTGGGGAAGTGTCTTGTACAGTTGTGGTTGTGTCTTGTATGGTTGGGGAAGTGTCTTGTACGGTTGGGGAAGTGTCTTGTACGGTTGGGGAAGTGTCTTGTATGGTTGGGGAAGTGTCTTGTACGGTTGGGGAAGTGTCTTGTACGGTTGGGGAAGTGTCTACTGGCCACACTTTTGAGAGCAGACTCATTTGCAATAAGAGAAAAAACAGGAAGCCTGTTGGACAAACAGATGAAGGACAGCACTATTGAGAATTGACTGGATTTGCATGTGGTTAAATGTAACTTGTAAAAACATGAACACTAGAATCACGAGCAGAATTAAATTCTAATAAAATTATTAAAGCATTTTTTTGTAGGATTTACACAGAAATTCCCTGCTTCATAAAGATTGTGTTGTGAGTAGTACTGATTTCCAGCGGCATGTTAAATAAAACCATTAATTAACCACAAATCAAACCACATAAAATATCTATTGACATGCATCAACATGATGAAATGGTATAATAACAAACCTGTTTTCGAAGACTTCACATTCTTGCTTTTCTCGATTTCCCCCAACGCCATCTGAAAGGCATGAAAATATGTTTGTTATTTGGTCATGAACTTTGTTATGTTTATGGATTTTTTTGGATGATTCAATGAAATTCATTGGACATGTTTAATGAGTCCCGCAACCAACGAAAAGCATGGCGAGTATTAGTATCAAAAAATTCCCTTTGCCTGGTTTGCATCCATGACGTTCGAGAAAGATTTCACCGAGAGCTATGCAAACGTGGCCTGTGATAATTGTCGGTGTGGAACATGGTTAACTTCGGTGCACAACCTTCTGCTTTGATGTGCAATGGACCATGTCCTTTTATTCTTATACAGTCAAACCAAAAATGAGTCAGACACCAGATATAATTTTTGCTATTTTTCACTAGTGTGTGCAGGACACTATAGTTCATTTATGTGAGTGAGGAGAGCAAAATAAACTGTGGCATATTATACTACACTCTTAGAAGAAAAGGTTCTATCAGCGCTACGTATTTGGAACCCCTAAAATGTTCCATACACTCTTAAAAAAAGGGTTCCTCTGGGTTCTATATAGAACCATGGGGTTCCATACTTGGCCAATAGAACCTTTTACCAAAAAAAAATGGTTCCATATAGAACCATTTTGGAGTTCCATATATGAAGCGGGGGATGGAACCATTTCTGGTTCTAAATAGAACCATTTCTTCTAAGAGTGTATACTATACTATACTATATACAATAATTCCTCATACAGTGACTACCAGTAACATTTATACAAATACGGGACCAGAAATGATTCCTCCACTTTGAGCTGATCATGTTTTCTTCAGTGTGTTTACTGTAATCGCTAATGCTCTTTTTACACACACACTGACCAACATGAAGCATTGCTTGGTCACTGGTTGAGCTAAACTGGTATTATCTAATTGTGTAGTTAAATTTAACATCTGACAGATATTCAACAGAACTCATGTGTGAGAGTCGAACAGAAGGACGGACAAAACCAGTCAAATATCCACTGAGTTCTGCTCTGCTTCCTAAACCACAGCAAATAAACTGAGATAATATGAGAAAAACGTTGAAGGTGTCTGAATACAGTTTGGTTTGACTAAGCCGAAACAGATACGCAGTGATTCAGTTTCCACAAGCGCATACAGTATTTGAATATGAAACACACAGCATCTCGTGTGTGATATCTCTTCAATGTTACATCACAGGAATCGTAATCCAGGGTTCAGTGTCTCTGCCAAACACACACGGGTTCACAGTCACAAACGTTCCCTTGCATCGAGGCCGCTTGCCCTCACACAATTAACAACTTGTTTGTTCTGGGCGAATCCCCCGGGTGTAAGTGCAAAGCACCGCTTGTTACTCAGTTCCCCGCGAGACATTGAACAACCCCGTCAGGAAACTGCCCTGGAAACCATGTCTTGTGTGAAAAACATCGGTTCCACCAAATTAGGAGTTTCTCTTTCTATCCCACAGACATCAAACATCTGTCTGCATTTCTCCTCTACTTTCTCCTCATCTAACGTTAGTTGTCTAATAAACCTGGCAGTGTGTATTTACAATATTATGGGCTCTGTTTTGTAAGTTGCTTTGGATATAAGTGGCAGTAACACTTTAGTTAAAAGTGACGCAGTTACACGTTACTACATGTACATTATGCATAATTACAAGCAACTAACCCTAGACTAAATCCTACCTTTAACTCTATAGTAAGTACCTGTAGTTAGTTAATATTACTCAGTACTTAATGTAACTACGTCACCTTAAAGTTTAACCAGTGTCAGAGAAATGCATAATAAAAAATTGGCCATAGGATTTACTAACAATTTTCTTAGTAACCAATAATCTTTGATTTACAACTTTGATTTTTTTTTTTCAGTGTGGCTGAATATACAGTATATAAACATCCTGTACTTCTTACTTGTAAAGGCAAGGCAAGTTTATTTATATAGCACACTTCATAAACAATGGTAATTCAAAGTGCTTTACATAGAAGGAATTAAAATAATCTTTCATCTCATTGAAAGATAAGTTAAGTTTTAAGTTAAGAAAGATAAAATAAGTTTTCATCTCATTCTCAGAAAAAAAGCAAGAAATCTCAGCCTACATTTACAGCAGAACTTTATCCCTTTATGTACTTATTATAGTAATTACAATAACTGGGTAAACTAAGCACTAACCCTGAACATAAAATAAACTTAAGAGAAATAATATTTCTCAACCTCATCCACTTAATCCTATAATATGATTCATCCGTCGTATGTAGGATTGTAGTTAGTTACTCAGTATGTACAATGTCTTGACTCATGAAAACACCTGTTGACCTTCAGTACGCACCAGCATCTCCACATCCACCTACACCTAAATCTGCATCCACACTAGATCTACACTGCAGAACATCGGATACGGTATATTTGGAAATGTGCTTACCTTCACTGGACAGTGGGAAAGCACGAATTAGACTGGAGTTGTTAACAGCTGTGGATGAAGTTAAGTGTGCCAATATGATCCTCTTCCCCTCTCTCTCCCTCTCTCTCTGTTGCTATGTGCTCCTCCGGCCCGATGACATCAGAGGGAAGGTTTCCTAATTAGTGGAAACTGGTCTGGATTGGTCTGGTGAGCTTGTGCTTATACTAGGATGAGGGGGTGTGTCATTACTCAAACGATGCATTCACCTCTTTATACAAATATTAGTTACGCACAGTTTTGAGTTCAACATCTCGAATGTCTGAATTGATTTTATGGTCTTTTGATTATATTAACAATAATCTTTAACTTGGTTAAATAGTATAATATAATACAGAACCAGTCAAAAGTTATATTTGTTTCTTAGGATCTTAAAAAACACGGCGTGGTTTAACCGCTTGAAATACGTTTTGTAGACCGATATAAAATATGTCTACATAAGAATTCCTTAATAAGAATAAAGTGTTTTTTTAACAAAAACATATGTTTAGAGGAATCTTTTAGGATTTGTCTCAGACGTTTGAACCCGTCTTTAGTTCTAGTTAGTAAAGTTAGTAAAATCATTGTTAAAATAGTCAGAGTGACTACAGTGGCTCAACCAAAAGTTTATCAAACGACGACTAAACTTGTTGTGCAGAGAAAAAACTCTAAAATGACGACTTTATTCAATTATTCATTCTGGGTCCGGTGTTAAAGTTACTTCAGACAAGTATCTGGTCCACTCAAGCCAGGAGAACCAATGAAATTATGGAATAAATGTATATTTTAAGGTGTAATAAGTAAACCAAATGGATTGTAACCATCATCCACACATCTAACAACGATATATACAAACTTTTTACAATACTCCAAAAAATTCCAGCTTCAGCAATGCTACCCCCAAATTACCATCATTTGAATCAAAGAAACTGAAATGAATCTCCAAGTGCAGTTTCCAGCTCTTTGTTCAGTAGTAACATTAACTCTGTGAGTCTGAGATCTGTATTTGGGACAGGCTGAGAGGAGTGGATCTGTGGCATGTCACAAAAATGTAAGACGGACTTTGAAGTTGATTTCAGCAGGTGAAACCAAGACTTTTCCCGGACAATTACCCCTTTGTAGTGGTGTGTATCACAAAAATGCACTAGATTGAGACACAGAGGGATTGTGGGCGCTCAGATGACAAACATGGATTTCTAGGATTTTCTCGTACTTAAGTCATGTCTCCTTTAAGCACTTTTAACAGTATGGATTGTTTCAAAGCAGTTTTACAGTGATAATAGAAATTACCGTAACAGATTGTTTAGGCTTTTTGTCCAGCTAAAGATAGTCTTGATTAATTCACTTCCATTGTGAAGATCTTTAGCTATTAGCTAACTTATGGGCAGCTAACACGACACCGATCTAACAGAATATCTCTTAACGCTCTCCGGCCTCTCATCCGCACAATTTAGGTTATGTCCCATAGGATCCGGGTCAATAACATAAATAATGTCTTTACACCAGGACTTCTTGGTTGGACTTCTTGCTTTCTTTCTTTCTTTCTTTCTTTTTTATACAAGTTGTTCATATTAATACGATAAGCACAAGATATCAAAAGGAAGCAAATAAATTTCAGGGTTGGGTCAAAGTCAAAAATAACAAACGAAATTGAGTCTACTTTTTTAGAGAAAACGTACAGTATTGTCCTACTAAAGAAAAACATTTAAACAAAATTACAGATACTAAACTGACTCCCATACTAGTCAAAAACAAGAGAAAACATATAGTTCTCAACAACGAAAAAGTGGCACCCCAACCCCTACGGCATCCGTGCTGAAGCGCAGTGACATTTAGCTACAATAATTATAATAACGAACAAAAACACTCGCCACGTTGAGTGTTAAAAGAAAACCATTTATTGAAAACTTTACAAAATAAATAAGACAATAACAACAAACCAGGAGAAATAACCAGCCCGTTCTCATCCTTTAGCGTCATATACAGGGGTTGGACAAAAAAACTGAAACACCTGGTTTTACTACACAAAATTTGTTAGTATGGTGAGGGCCTCATTTTGCATCCAAATACAGCACCAATTGACAGATAGAAGTCCTTCACAGTGACCAGAGGGATTATGAGCCGTTCCTCTTCCAGAACAGTGTCCAGGTCACTATATGATGCTGGTGGACTCGCTCCTCCAAAACACCTCAATAATATTTTGATCTGGTGACTGTCAGACCATGGGAGATGTTCAACGTCACTTTCATCTTCATCAAACCCTTCTGTCACAAGTCTTGCTGTGTGTGTTGGTGCATGATCATGCTGATACACGGTTTGAGCATCAGGTGCTCATGCTCCTTCAGAAGGGTTTGGTAGTCCTCGGCAGTGTCGTGTCCATCAAATACAATCAGGATTGTCATGATATTGGAGCTCAAACCATCACTGATCCACCCGTGCTTCACTCTGAAGATTGGCCGCCAGGCATATAGATGTGAAACCTCCAACATTGGCCAGTGTTTCAGTTTCATTGTCCAACCCCTGTAGGTGACGCTATATGACAAAACGGCGCTATACTACGCACATGGCACCCTTTATCGTTAATATAACACACGAACCCAAGGCGTCATAAATCCTTTAGCGTTAATATGAGACTACCCTACCCTACCCCACACCTAAACCTACCCATCACAGCGCATGTTATATTAACGATAACGGGTGCCATGTGCGTAGTATTTCGCCGTTTTGTCATATAGCGTTCTATATGATGCTAAAGGATGAGAATGTGTTGAAATAACGTGAGAGGAAAATAACAGTGCCTGGTGTCTCGAGAACGCACTCCCTGAAACAGGTTCAAAGGTGAAAACGATTATCCGTTATCTCTGCACAAACCTCGAAAACACAAACCCACGAAAACGCAGGGCATCATATGTTCAATCCATAGGTGTAAAAATTACTTTGTCCTCAAAAGCAGTGGTTAAAGTGGGATTTGGTAGGTGGGGGAACCCTCAAATTTTGTGTAGGTGCAACTGGGAAAAAATGACTCACCATGGGACAACATATTGAGTATCGTGGTATAGTAACACAGACATGTGAATTCAAATAATAGATATGTAGGTGCTCTATTGGGTTGAGATCTGGTGACTGTGGGGGCCATTTTAGTACAGTCAACTCATTGTCATGTTCAAGAAACCAATTTGAAATGATTCGAGCTTTGTGGCATTGTCCTGCTGGAAGTAGCCATCAGAGGATGGGGACATGGTGGCCATAAAGGGATGGACATGGTCAGAAACAATGCTCAGGTTGGGGGTGGCATTTAAACGATGCCCAATTGGCACTAAGGGGCCTAAAGTGTGCCAAGAAAACATCCCCCACACCATTACACCACCACCACCAGCCTGCACAGTGGGAACAAGGCATGATGATCCATGTTCTCATTCTGTTTACGCCAAATTCTGACTCTACCATCTGAATGTCTCAACAGAAATCCAGACTCATCAGACCAGGCAACATTTTTACAGTCTTCAACTGTCCAATTTTGGTGAGCTCTTGCAAATTGTCGCCTCTTTTTCCTATTTGTAGTGGAGATGAGTGGTACCCGGTGGGGTCTTCTGCTGTTGTAGCCCATCCGCCTCAAGGTTGTGTGTGTGTTGTGTTTTGCTGCATACCTCGGTTGTAACGAGTGGTTATTTCAGTCAAAGTTGCTCTTCTATCAGCTTGAATCAGTCGGCCCATTCTCCTCTGACCTCTCGCATCAACAAGGCATTTCCGCCCACAGGACTGCCGCATAACTGGATGTTTTTCCCTTTTCACACCATTTGTTGTAAACCCTAGAAATGGTTGTGTGTGAAAATCCCAGTAACTGAGTTGGGAATCATGTTGTACATTAAAATCTTGAATTAATGATATCTGCAATACATTCATGTTGGTTCTGTTCTGTTAACCCCTAGTGGGGTTATCGCTGCTCTCCTGCTCTTATTCATGGTGGGCCTCATGGATGTGCAGGGAATTCTTGCCCAGAACAGAATCCTACCGCCAATCCAAATTGTATGCAATTGCCAATTATATTTAACAATATTGGTCCTGACAGAAGTATGCTTCTATAAATATCTGGTAAAACTTGGTCCACTTTAGACAATGTACTAACTAAAAGTAAATTAACAATAGAGTATTAGGCCTCGTTTACACTGTCAGTGAAATGTGACCCAAATCCAATGTTTTGCTCACATGTGAAACAGATCGGAGGTGTTCTATGACAGTGTAAACAGGAAAAAAAAACGTATGCATTTGGATATTTCGAAATCGGTTTCAGGCCTTTCAGGCCTTGTTTGACGCGAATTCACGCCTGCCGCCCGAGTTGAAAAATCTGAACTTTGGCGTCAACCAATCAGGAGCCTAGCTGCTTGCTCACGTGGTGAAGGATCTGGATGCTTCAATAAATTATTTTGTAATATGACTAAATGCCTGGTGTGGTTCTAATGCACAACAAAGCAAATATTTTACCACTTAAAACTTTATTTTAATATACGTTCATTTTGTATTGAATGTTATTTATTCCATCTCTAGATTATATGAATTATTATTATAATGTAAAGACAACCAAATTACATGTGCATAAGTTCATGTCTGGACGTGAGAGAGAAAAAAAATCACAGGACAGGTTAATAACTTTTGGAGGCTGGCTCTATTTATCATCAAAACAAAAATAAATGACAGATTAGATGGATGAGGGCGAGGGTGATCCTCGCTCCAATGCGCGACAACAGGTCATCAAACTGGGCGCGTGACAAGCCGGAAGTTACCGCTGACCGCGGCCGTCATCCACAAATACGGTACGAATACGGCGTATGTGTACACAAATACGGCGACGATGATCCTCACGCCGGTGTTGTGCTTTCCAGAGTAAATACAGAGAGGTGACTATCTCGATGAATGCTCGATCAACATAAAAAAGATGGCCGCCAACGAGTTTCGATTCTGACGTGCGTGACGCGTAAATTTTGCTTCAAACTTTTATTTTTACACGCGTAAATTTTGCTCTTGATGCGCGCGAATGGATTCAAAGTATTCAAGCGAATAACTAGACGTGGTAGGTGTGAATTTGACTCACTATTTGCCCCTGGTGTGAACGCACAGTTAGGCAACGTCTCCGCGGTTTAATGACGAGAGTGTCCAACAGCAGAGTGTCCAACATGTCCATTTGTGCAAGAAGAACCCATTAAACAGATGCGAGTCAAGTGTAAATATATGACTCTGATATGGGTCACAATTAAAGAAAAAAACCCAGATAGGCAACAAATCAGAATTGGGCATCAAGACCTCCAGTGTAAACGAGTATTAGTAGACTGTTAGGTTAGCGTTGAGGTTTGTAGAATAACTTGATATGCAGTTCAAGTTATTTATAGTCAGTAGAATGTCTAAAGTTGCCCATTGAAATTAAGTGTAACCAGATTTTTTTTGTAAAGACTTTCTGGTAGAATGTGGGCATTACTTTGTCGTAGATTAGTTGATCATCCAAAATTAAACGAAGTGTGTTTATTTATTAATTTTTCCTTGACCAGGACAACATAAGTGAATTATGGCACAGCTTACCCAACCCTCTGTCATTTAAACTTAGTACTTGACCCAATTGTTTGAAAAATAGCAAAGATTTTAAAAGTCATTCCTAAATATTCCAGAAATAACTATTAAAACTTTAAAGATCAACATAAGAATTTTTCTTTTTGTTTGAAATGACCTGAAATAAGCCCTTGATTTGTGGTAAGAAAATATAGTATGTTTCTGTCATCTAAAATTTAGCTCTCAAATATGTGGCTTTGCATTTCCATTCGCAGGCAGGGGTTTGCATCGCAGCTCATTTTCATAATTACTGCACTGCACTTCCAGACAAATGCATGTTGTTAAACGGCAGTGAAACATAATCAAATCGCATGGCCATGTCCAAGACACAGGCAAATAACTTTCCATTTAATTTCATTCGTGCAGCGTGCTCATTAAATAAATCAAAAACTAGTATAAATGTATAATCACAATTAACAATTATTTAATTTTCATACATTTTTATGCAAAGTGACTTACTGTACTTTGCATTCAAGATTCATACATTTCCTAGGAAAAGACCTCATGTTTCTCTGTCTGAGCCGCAGGAATATACTTACTAATAAATGGAATAAAATAAATGTATTATTAGCTTAAGGATATGAACTAAAAACTTTTTTCTGTTAAATATTTTTAGATCAGGTAAAAAATAGACCCTCAAGATGCCAAGGTATACATTTTTTTTTACAGTGTGTTTGTGTGTGTGTTTTATGACATAGTGGTATAATTTATAGTAATTTAAGTATACAGTAGTATCCAAAAGTGATGATGTCTGGAGGGGATGTTTGTTTTCAGAGTTTGATTAAACCATCAAAATATAAGGAAAATATTTGTTTAATATTTTAAATATGAGGTAAGAATGAAACATTAAACTAAATTGAGCTAATTGGCAAGCTACAGGTTTTATTTTACTATGCAAAGAAAAGGCTGACAGGAAAAAGCAAACATTGACTACAACACAATTAGTTATTCATATTTGCTTGGTTCTCTCTTGCTTTTAGTTAATAATATCATTGTATGACAGTCTGGACAACAATTTGTCATGTTTCATCTCATTATTAGTATTCAAATAAAGGGTGTAGATGTCAGATGTTACAGGCCACTTTGGGCCACCACCGTACTTTAAAATGGTAGTTATCCAGATTAATGTGACATATTTTCCATGACGGGAAGACAGCAAACACTGAAAGTGCTTTGAATGAAATGAATGAAAATGCTCAGTCATATATAACAATGCATTGAATGCAGGTAATTCATAACCGAAGTGAATGAGGACATGACCTGAAAAATGGCTCATTAAGACGCCCGTGTCTGAATTCAAAAGCCTGTATGCTCTTGTGTCTCTGTGGACAGGTGTTCGGAGACTGAACTAATGAAACCCCTGAGACTCACCGCACATGAATGTGTCACACGTCACGAATGCACATCCATCCATTCAAGGTGCATTTCTGAAGAACAGCCTGAAACCGTGTCTGTCAAGCTACAAAATAACAACACACGTTTTACGTAGGTTCTGACAGACTAAACATGTTGTGTTTTTTATAATCTTAGACACATTCCACTTTCATTTTCATTTAATGGAAATAAGTGGTCAGGGTATTCTTACAAAATTTCATTGGTGATTTCAAATATGAAATTTAACAACAGAAATAAAAGATAAGAGCATGTGAAACTCAAAAATAATAATAATAACATCATGCAAATGTTCATTTATTTCAGCAGTTCAACTTAAAAGGTGAAACTAATATATTATATAGAGTCGTTACATAAGCGGTGAGCCTTCAAAATGAACAAATAAACGCTTGAAATATCTCACGTTGCACGTAACGAGTCTATATAATATATTAGTTTCACCTTTTAAGTTGATTTACTGAAATAAATTAACTTTTGCACGATATCTTAACCCGTTGGGAAAAATGACTTGTCTTAAAAGGACTTTGGTTTGGAGTAAATGATGCACAAATGATCACTTACACGTTCTTCCTATATTTGTACTATCTACGAAACTAAGTAACTTTGCAAGTTCATGTCAGCTAACTCTCATCTGAGGATCAGTACACTGTAAAATGAATATGCTTTATCTAATTAAAAAAATTGTGGCAACAGATTACAAGCAAATGTAATAAATTTGAATTGAGTAATAATTAATCAAATGAGTTCCTTAAAAGTCAACCATTTAAAATGAGTAAAACTTACAACAACAACAACCAAAAAACATAAACTGAAGTCACCATTATGGTGATCAGTGTTTGTTTTAAAATGACGGTTTTCTCCTTCAGGTGTCTTCAATGTCGGCAATATAAAATAAAGCGTCCTTATGTAATCTTTGACGTCTGTCTGTTATTCAGAATTTTATTTTTTTGGTGTAAACTTGGTTTAAATGGTTAACATTTAAGGAATAATTTGATTAATTATTACTCAATTCTAATTTTTTTAATTTAATTAATATTGCTTGTAATCTGTTGCCACAATTCTATTGATTAGCAAAAAGCATATTCATTTTTACAGTGTAGACTGTCAGGTATTAGTAGTCGACATGCGGTTTATAGTCAGCAGAGCATTGAAATGAAGTGTTAGCGTATGTTAACTCTGAAGGTGAACTTTCACTTTAAGATGATTTAATGTTCCCCGGAGTCCCAGGTAGCATTACACTTGTTTACACCAGGCCTCGGTTTTCCACCCATCCCACTCCTGACAATCCAAAAATACACAGCCGGCTCACTGCTATTTACACAGAACAATCAGTCGCAGTGATTTTAAGCTCCGGTTTCTTTTAAAAGCTCAGGATCAACATCAGAATTCACACTGATGGAAGTGAGCCGTTCATTGCGACATGCAACAAGTACTTGTTCAAACAGAAGTCGAATCCCTCTTTACATGTTATTATGGACAAACACATGTGTCTGGGGGATTGATGAATTTTTCCTAAACAAACTCGTCTCAATGCGGATGAAAATATATGCAACAATGCATGCTGAATGAAAGGCTCATCGAGTCTGCGCACTGTAATAACACGACCAGTCCTCTGATAGGAAAATATGAATATGCTGTACTGCTGTAATTTTCATGTTATATATAAAAATGAATGTAGGCTCTTCCTTCTTTAGAATAACGGTCAGAAAGTAATGAGTAATTCTACACTATACGGGTGAAACTCGAAAAATGTGAATATCATGCAAAAGTTCATGTATTTCAGTAATTCAAATTAAAAGGTGAAACTAATAGTATATATAACTATATACATATGCATGATTATACTTTCAGAGGGCCAACATTTCTGCATGTAATATTCTAATTTTCTGAGATTTTGGGGTTTTTCATAAGCTGTAAGACATAATCATCACAATTATAACAGGAAGTTTCACCTGCTAATACGGAAACCAGAGGAACTTATAGCAAAGTTGGGACTGAGATATTTCTTTATTTGGTAATCAATATATTGTAAAAAAATATATTTTCCTGATTTATAATCACAACGTTATTTCTTTTTGTCAAATCAACTTAAAGGGCACCTATTATGGAAAATTCACTTTTACATGGTGTTTGAACATAAATGTGTGTTGGCAGTGTGTGAGCAAAACCACCCTAGAAAGATAAAAATCCACCCAGTGTTTATCTCAATAAATCATTTCATCATTTATCTCAGAACGAGCTGTTCTGAGATTTAGCTCTTTGTGACGTAGAAAGTGAGAAAGGGGTTTGATTGACAGTGTGGTTGTGGCCTAGACCCCGCCCTCGGTGATCTGTACACCATCCTCCGTTGTTTCAACAACAGCCGGTAATGTCTCTTGGAAACATAAACGTTCTGTCGTGGACTCGTGGGTTAATCCTGTTGTTGTGGCTTAAAAGTTAATCCTCAAGTGTGGATCGTCGTCTACTGTTTGCGATCCACCGTCACATCCAATAACAGTAAGTGTAGTTTATGATTTTTGAGCAAATAGTCTTTTCAGTCGATGTCTATGGAAGCCAATTCAACAACAAATGCGTCTAAAGTTGTTGTCGTCGTAGGATGTCTGTGTACTGTATATAATTTAAACCTTGTTTGTATAGTGTATACACGTTTATAAATATATATATTTTATAAAGATATTGTATTAAAGAGCCCCTATCATAGCATTTGAAATGTTCCTATTTTTGTTTTAGGAGTTCCCAAAAACAGTTTAACATGCATGCCATGCAATTAGAAAAAAAACTTTATTTGTCTTATAATATGCATTTATTTTAACTGATTTGCTCACCATTCGTACAACGACTCATTTTTCCAAACCACTCCTTTGCGTGACGCTAATCGGCGGTGATTGGTCAGATGACAGACCCAGTCAGTTATTGTTTGTTAGCATAACGCATAAACATATTGATAAAGCACTGCAGTACTACGAGACGATCTATTCTTTATGACAACTCCAATAACAGCGACAAACATTTCACATATTTAAAAAAAAATAGACATTGGAGACCTAGAAGCTGCGCTGAGCGTAACTTACGCACACACATATGCACACACATACTTATTGCATCTTCCCTCCTCGCGCCCGACGCTACAAACCCATAAAAGCAACAATTATTAATAATACTTACAGGTTGTGATTCGAAGGAGGAAGCTGATCCATACACTGGGTAAGTAAGTTACTGAGCCCTCCTTCAGGAACAATCGATTGCGAATCCACATTTGAATTCATTTATGTTTTTGAACAGTTAATTAAAATGATGAGAACACAACCGGACAATACTGTTGTGGTATCGTTGCAAATATAAACTCTAACCACCGATTCTTCACATGCTCGTAGTGGCTGAACTATCTTTGCATTGTAGAGCACAGCGTCTTCTCGACATGATGCTATGATGAAGTATTTGAATGTGTCGACTTCAAGTTTACACTTCCGTCTGCGCGTGCAGTAACTGGATGCGGCCAGTATGTCTCTACGTCACGACGAACCAGCTAATGACTCGTCTCAAAAACAATTCATTTCATAGACTCAGAGTCGACTCTCACTTTTGAAAGACAATAACTTTATATACAGTGCACTTTCAGATATCAATCTTTGCAGGATGTTTTCATTCCCTTAGAGCTATATTCCACACCATATGAACAGTCATTTTCAAAAATCCATGATAGGGGCTCTTTAAAAACTGCATATATGTTGTTGTTCTGTAAGTTAGCCATCTCCTCACATTTGCCACAGAAGCACCCGTATGACAAGTAAACATGACGCCACAGCTCCCTCGCATAAATGTAAATTCGCTTGTACGTAGCAAACTTTATCACAGAATGTGTTTGTAGTTTCAAAAAATTGCGCCAGCGTCAGTGTTTGTGTGTGTCTCTGTGTGTGTGTGTGTTCCACATCCATAATTGCAAATGGGACGCAATTACAACTCTACAAGTTCATATGTATCAGATAACCATACCGAGACGTACTGGTCCATTCTCATTTGTGTTTATTCTGCCGGAGTCTCTTCTTACTATTTATATATTCCGATTCAAACGTACGCTGAATGACATTCAAAACAGCGGTTTCTCTCACTCTCTCAGTACCGACTGCCATAGGTATCAAGTTACGCCCTCATCCAAAGGCAGGGCGGGGATATGCAGCTCATTTGAGGTGGTATACACACGAAACAGCTCATTTTTAAACAGGCCCCAAAATGACATTTTCAAATGGTTATAATAAATTAACTGTGGGGTATTTTGAGCTGAAACTTCACAAATACATTCTGGGGAAACCTGAGACCAATATTACATCTTGTAAAAAGGGGCATAATAGGTGCCCTTTAAATAATTTATGTAGTTCGGATAACATAATATTTAAAGTTTCGGATGATTAAGCCAGGTTACTTCATTTTTTTAAGTTAAACCAACAATATTTTTTTTTACTATCAAAAGGAAATTAGCCTACAGCAAATTATAAAGAATTACCAATCACAACATTAACTATCTGAGCACTTTCCTTTCGACTCTGAACATGATCATAAAGTGCATCATTAATTACTCATCTTTAAGAGCTATAGTGATCTGGACCAATATTTAAAGTGATGATTTGATACATCAGGAAGGGACATGTGTATAAAACGTAGCACAAACTAAATGGTTTTGATGAATTATGTGCTATAGTATTTCTCACTCTAAAAATAAGAGAATTAAAAGTAAATCTGATAATACTAAAATTGGTTGTTTCCACTCTGTTTCTTGCCGTTGTTTGTCTAACCCTTTATTTGCAGGAAGGAAGACTCAGTGAGATTAAAATCTCTTTTACGGGAGTGTTCTGGCCAAGATAAGCAGCTGAGTTTACATACATCAAAGTTACGACACACATAAACATAAAACGATCATTATAGAAATAAACATACTACTTAAGACAATTTACACAGTATTAAACTACTCTGACGATTGCTTAATAAAAATTGAAATTGACTAAAAGACACCACATTTTTTGCTTCATCTAGCCTGGAGAAGATGTCAATCCGAGGCGTCGGCACATTTCAGAGGTTTGACCCAGCTCGGTTTAGAGTTTAGACAGAATTGATTGATTGAGTGTCGCTTCCGGGTTAATGGGGTTTGAAACTGGCGCCACCTTCTGGGTGTTGGAGGAGTAGCAGTAGCAGGTGTGGTAGTGTCAGAGACAGAGAAATCTCATTGGCATTGTTGTAATTGCGTCATATGTGTTAGGGTTGTATATTATTACACTATATCAGGTTAATTATAGTATAGACCATTTCACAAGATGTAAACAACACTGGTCCAGAAGCACTTCCTGTTTCAGTTTTTTAACACTACATAAAAGCTGGGATAAAATACAACCAACAGAACATTTAGAACTGAATCAAAAAGTTAAACAAACATCGTTAAGATGTGTTCTTTACATGTGAAATAAAGAAAACAGTTACAAACTGAAACAGGAAGTGTTTCTGGACCAGTGTTGTTTACATCTTGTGAAATGGTCTATATTGTTATTAATAGTTATATTAATTAGATCACATTATTTTGATTGCTTTGAATTTTTGCATCTGGACTGGACTGCTTTTTGTTTTGGATTTGTTTGCCCTGGTAATGGATCCATCAAGAAAGAGGAGATCTTCAACGTCTGGGCTCAACAGAAGCATCTGTATCCTCATTTATAGCAACTGGCATTTTTATGTTTCCCAGCATCCTCTGTTCCTTGTGAAAGGATCTTTTCCAAGGCTGGAGAGGTTTTGTCCAAAAAGAGGAATTGTATAAACCCCAACACACTTGAAACATTTTTTGTTTCTCAATAAAAATCTATTGAAATCCTTCCTTCACCCACCCCAATCTGCAGTTTTGCAGTTTGCTCCTCTATATCCCCAGTCACTACACTCAAACTACTAACAGTTCACGGCACAAAACACACCAGAAACAATTCTTAACATTTCCCACCCCAGACTATTCTGTGCTTTATTAAACTCGCTCCAATCACTGCACTCAACACTGTGTAATACTGTCACTATCTAAACATTTTATGAATAATTAATGAACTGTGTGTGTGTGTGACAGTTGTCTCTGCACAAGTAAATTCAGACAGAGAAAGATACATATTTTATTTTATACCCTGTAGGCAATGTACAAACGTCTGCTCAGGTATTTTTATTGGGGGCTCAGGTCATTGGTTCAGGAGGAATTCATTTGTCTGTTAGTTCTTTGTACAGTCGCTAGGTGTCACTAGTGAGCAATGTTGAATGAAGCTTCGAGTAATGGGTGAAGCAATGGGCTGTGAGGTCTCAGTGCTTCAGGAAGCCTCATTTTGCCAACACTAGAAGACCTCGGTAAAGAATAATTTTTTTTCTAAAAGAAAAAAGAAAAAAACAAACTCATGGGCTATATGAAGGGTCTTTGTTAAAATATACACACACAAAGAAAAAACTGTAAAAAAGTAAAACACTGAAATACAGCATTCAATCACCTTAGCTACTAGTAAAAATAACACAGAAAAACATGAAAATCCCTACAGTACATCAATGTCCCATCAGTATCTTATCAAGTCACAACTTAAATGTCACCAAAATACACATGAGTAAAAGAGTTTCTCATATTATTGTTTAATTGTTAATTGTTTAGTTTTTTTAAAAAATTTTTTTTAATTATTACTATTTATTTTTATTTTTGCAACCTGAGCAACCCCCCTGTGCATGTCCCAACGTTCAAATAATGTGCATAAATGTGACTCTCGGAAAATTGTCATGCATTGATCCCGGCGGTGGTTCCAACAGATGAATGATGCAAATAACACCCTCACTAGAAAAACGATATCTCTCAACAATTACACTGCACTGTAAAAAAAATCATAGGCTAATTAAAAAACGGTCAAATGACTGGCAGCTACGGCTGCCAAACAAAAACCATAAAATTTATGTAAAATATCTTAATTTAAACAAGAAAAAAACTGTAAAATAAGAGTGTTTTCTGTAAAAATTTTAATAAAAAATTCCATAAAATTATAGTTATTATAAATTATAGATATTTTACTTTAATTTTACGTTTTTTGTCTGCCAGTCATTTGACCGTTTTTTTTTTTTAACAGTGTGTCGCGCTGCGCTAAAGGATCCTGTCTAAAAAAAGGTACACAGCTTTAGAATCTGTTTTATTACTAAATCTAATTCTAATTAATTCTCAAATAATCATCTTGAATGGTAAATGATAAGCAACTCATTAATCCATGGTTTTCCCACAGACTATGGGTACACTTCATAAGCATTAGTTTGCTTCATAGTGTTTATGTGTCATGATCACACCTGTAAACTGATCTTTTAAAGGGGTGATGAACCGAGAAATCAAATTTTCCAGAGTTCATCATATTATAAGAATATTCTGTAAGTTTCAGAACTGAAAATGTCCTTGTTAGTCCAATAAAAGCTTTTATTGACACCAGCCCCGCAAACGACTTTTTCAAAGTGGGGAACTATGACGACAAAGAGGATAAAACCCAGACCCCGCAAAAGAAAAACAACGCCTACTTCAACACTGCCGGTTTAGCCCCGCCCACCGGATTCGCGCATTACACGCATAGCTAAATAACATAGATGCCTACCTCGTGATGGCAAACTGGATAGAGTGAAACTCATTATAATATGCAAAACTGTTATCCACTCACAGAAGTGAAGCATTTTAGAATGGCCAGGCGTTTTTACTGATTGAATCACCAGTGATAGTGTCCAAGACTTGCAGTTTGTTATTTTTGTTTTAAGGTGTGATCTAAATATTCATGTATTTAAACGAATGAAAAATATATAGGTGCAGTCCTATGGATGTTTTGCTCACCTTGACACTGGATACGTCAGGATTTTAAAGCTTATTTCAGTCAAGCAGAAGCATCTTGTTAGATTAGGGCTTGTTTTAGAGGAATCTGAGGGTTTCGCTCCCTGATCATTGCCACAGCAATACACAGATATATGGACTTGGGAAAATAGAATCAGGAACCAAAATTAGTATGAAGGGACGCAGGAGGAGCACGTAACCCCGTCACTAATCAGATTACACAGGATTATGTCTCTAGGCTCGATGTGTCTGCTGAAGTCTTCGTCTGTGAACATGCCATCGGATGACCAGCTGAAGAGAAACAAACCAAGACACTCTTATATCCACTGAAGTTCAACTGTTGTATCAAGGTATTTACCAGCTTCAATGTTTTTGCAGAAGTAAATAGCAGAATAGATTCCTCTTTCACTCAAAGCCACAGCGTTTGGCAGTCACTCACCTGAGTCAGAATTTAAGGACTTAACATACAGAATTATGCTTGAATTAATTCCATGTCTGTATTGCAGGCACCATGTGAAATCTCCATAAAATGGCTACGTGTGTGTGGTCAGCAGTCGTCTGGACTCTCAAGGGCCTGTTGTGCACATGGAGGTTTTTCTGGGTGATTGTGTACTCTTCAGTTAAAGAAGACCTATTATGACCCTATGACCTATTAATTCATATGAATTTTATGAGGTGGTTAATTTGTACGATTTTTGCTAAATCATGCATATTTTACGAGTTGCCCACGTACGAATGACCCACCCCTGACCCCGCCCCTAAACCTAACGGTCACTGGGGTTTAGACAAATTGTACGAATTCGTGAGTTAAAAGAGTGAGGTCGTACGAATTCGTACGATTCAGAAACATTTTACTCACTCGCAATTCGTACGAATTGGTCATGAGATAGCGTTGGCCCTTCTTCAGTCTTGATGTTGTTTTTGGTCTCTACTAGAGCAGGTTTTCAATCTCGAATTTTGACTATTTTCCTCATATTCTCCATTGTTGCAGCTCCTCTCTTCACCGTCTGTCAGTAACGCTCTGGGGTGCGTTTCCCGAAAGCATCGTTAGCCAACTATGGTCGCAAAAAGCATCGTTAGCCAACTATGGTCGCAATTTCCATTGAACTCTATTGGTAACGATGGAACTTGTGACCATAGTTGGCTAAGGAGGCTTTTGGGAAATGTACCACTTTTTAGTTCCTGTCTCTATGAAGCCCCTCCTCCTGAAAAACACTGTACTCTGATTGGTCGGCTGGAGCAAAGTGTTGTGATTGGTCGAGCACTTCCAGCATGTTTGGGAAATGTCCCGCCCCTTTAGCCTGGGTTTCCCCATTCTGCCTTGCTATTTTATTCACGCTGAAAGGCAGTCTGGATACCATGAACCAAATTTTCCCCTGAAATAGGGAACCAATCAATCACAGAACAAGGAGAGAGCAAAGGCGCATTAGATAGACGTACAGGTGCATTTGATAGACATTCGTAGCACCCAAAAATGCGGCTCTGGGCATTCGTAAACCACGCCTCAAATACGAGAAAATTAACATGTGGTTTCCAGACGACTTTTCATTCTCAACGATACGTGGTCTGGCGTTAGCCAGGCTACCGCCTCTTACCATAACCGCCAGTTTAACACACTACTAACTAACTCAACCAGGCCCCGCCCCTTTATTCTGTGTATTAATTATTAAAATGAGGAATATTTGGATGAGGTTTGTTCACATACGAAACTCAAGACTACAATAGAGGCGTTTCAGGAGTTCAGAAACACTAACTGATATAGGTAGAGAATAACTGGAGCTTCGCAAAGCTTTTTCATGCTAATGAAAAAACATTAGCAACATGCTAATGTTAATACATTGTATACATATTGCTTATTCCAGTTATTACTGGTAAATTGAATCAAATGTTATTTGTTTGTATACTGTAGGTCAGCCCATATTGTGCTCTAAAGTCTGCCCCATGGACGGAGAATGCCTCAGACACTGCCCATAAACTGACCACAGGTAAATCCAGACATCCAGAATTGTGCAGTCATGATACAATTTTTTTTACACAAACTCTGCTGATTGTTTTACAATTGTAAGGTAAATTTTTTAACTCTACCAATACATCATATCATGTGGATGAGTTCTCTGTAAATGTGAAATTTTATATGCAAGAAACATGTTATGTCCTTACCTGTCCAATAGATGGCAGGCTAGTTTTGTATGAAATATAGTCTGCCAAAATCACATTGCAGAACTCATAAATGAAGGGTACTTAAAGGGAAAATTAACATTCTGTCACTGATTCCTTGGACCTTATCTTTTACAAAACCACTATGACTTATTTTCTTCCGTGGAACATATATTGGGAATAATTTTTTTGTCCATCCAAAACAACACTGACATTCATTGAGAATTTATTTAAAACAAAAATACAGATTTTTGTGATCCACAAGAAAACCACAGAGGTTTCATACAAGATGCCAGTGAGAAAATTATTTTTTAGGTGAACTATCCTATTTGATTTGTCAAAGTATTAAGCCTTTCATAAATCTGTAGTTGTCCAAGGTGTCAAGCATCTGGCAGGGACAGATGTGAACTCAGTCTCTGAGAAGAAGGCTAGAGCCGAAAACTGTGTTCAGCGTGAACGCCTGCACAACAGACTGTTAAAGGCTGAAGGGGAGATCCAGGAGCTGAAGATAGAGATCGCAAACCAGAGAGCATCATGGGAGATGCGGTTTGTGGAGCTGCGAAGGAGACAACGTGATCTGAGAGACCAGGTGTGTTCAACTCAAAAATCCATTATAACGAACCACCTGTGACACCTGATTGCTGCTTTGATCGCCTGGCCCTTTGTTTAAATGCTAAATAGCATGCATTTTTTTTTGATAATGAGGATAACCGCTTCATTAGGTAATTGATGGGGTTGGCAACTGAAACTAGCAATGCTCAAAGGTTGCAGGAAATACTCTCCTCCCATGAATGCTGTGTCTGAGAGGCAAACTTGCACAGACAGGTCCCACGTTATATAATGTGTACTTAAATAACACTTAAATTAATACTTTGATGCAATCCACTTATTGTATACACACATGTTTTTACATTGTACTTATATTTAGAAACTACCCACATGTAATTACATCTGTAATTATTTTCTGTAATTTGCATCTATAATTACCTTCCCTTACCGCTTAACCCTACCCATACCAGCAGACCTGTCCCTAACCGTACCGGCTACATCTCAACAAAATAAGTGCACTGTACTTAGTATTTAAAGGGATACTCCACCGGTCTTTTATATTAAACTATGTTATTCCCGTAACTAAGACGAGTTGATACATACCTCTCAGATCTCAGTGTGTGCACTCAATCACGGGGTGACACTTTGATCGCACTAAACTAGCCCAGTTCATTCAATATGGGCCAAGCAGAGTAGTGATCAAACACCTCCACGTTTTCCCTATTAGTTCCATGAGTATTGTAACTCGACCAAGAATGGTGACACAAAATAAATCGTTGCGCTTTTCTAAGTGTGTAAAGTGGATAACTATATTGGATGGCGGAATACAACTCGGGGCATCTATGGACTCGACTTTTCACGAGTGATGATATTACTACGCCGAGTCGAAGTGCTCCCAAGCACTTGCTGTCCTTTTCAGTATAGATTGCACTTATAACTCTTTATAACATCAAGCACATCCCACTTTTTATATTCTCGTTCATTCATTTCATCACTCTAAGGCCCCGTCCACACTACTGCGTTTTCGTTTAAAAACGGAGACCTTTTGCTACGTTTGCACCTCCCGACAAAACGGAGGAGTTTACAAACGATGACGCAGAGGCTCACGCTATCTTTCCCTGATTCGCCAACCACTGTTTACACCGGCGCGCGCATGCCCAGTGTTGGTGAATGGTCACGTGATCCACGTTTTCAGTCGTTTTAGTGTGGACGGAGATAAATTCTAATACGCAGGTAAAACGCTAGTGTGGACGGAGATCGTTTTCGTTTTAATTCTCCGTTTTTAAACGAAAACGCAGTAGTGTGGACGGGACCTAAACTCATAGACATATACACTAGACCTCACCTTGGATACGGCAGTTCATTGGAACGAATGCGTCAATAGAGCCGCCATCTTGAAACAGGGGAGCCCCTCCACTTTAATGCATCAGCGTCAATGTAGTAGACACAGGTCTAACGCAAATAAAATCATCACAAATCATCATGAATGCGATTTTTCTTGTTTTTTGGTTTGTTCCAACGGTCAGACATGTATTTATCATTGATTCCAGAAAGAATTTTTTTTTTAAATTTTTTTTTAAATTTTTTGTAAAACATTCTTCCTAGTTCAGATTTCATCCGTGAACTTCATACGCTGCACAAAAGTCCGCCACCATCAATGAATTCGAAGTAAAGGCAGAGATAGCAGCGTTACCTAGCTACTTCCTATGACAAGACCCCTGTTCCAAGATGGCGGCGGTTTTGACGCATGCTTAGAACCCCCAGGTGAGGTCTAGTGTATATGTCTATGGCCTAAACTAAAGAGTCTAAACTGTCTCTCTCTAAACTGTCAAAAGAGCTATATATTTACACCGTGACACACACTATACAGCATACTACCCATTCCTATAAATTGTTTGTTTTTTGCAGTGTGTGAACAAACACACTGTTTCTGTATCACTCTTAAGGCCTGTTCACACCGGGACGAAATTTGCGCGCGTTATTGGCCGACGTTTAACGCCTCGTGACTAAACAAAGGACTCCAATGTGAATATGCACACCGACGCGTAAAACGCAACGCGTAAAAGCGTCATTTTTTTTTTAAAACGCCTCCGTTTTTTTTTTTTTAGTTTGACGTGCTGGGGCAAAAACTATCCGACCAATGAGATTGGTGCTTTTGCTCATGTGTTGGGAGCTTCTGAAGTTACAGTAAAACACAACTTGGGGGCGCTCAAACACAAAACAGTCTTGCCGAGTACACATATGGAACGGAGAAGAAGATTTACGCGTCGCCGTCTACACAGCCAGGAAGAAATAAGACGAGGAAGATGCGAGGCAAGATGAATGTAGAGCTGCTTTTCTCGTTGGTGCTAGAACATGAATAACTATATGACAAACACGACAGCGACTACAAACAAATATTGATAAAAGAAAACTGATATGGAGTGGTATTGCAGAGCGCCATCTAATGTCAGGGAATGAATTTGCATGTTCACTCGGCTCATCGTCAGCGAAAATCGCTTGGTTGTGAACACAAAAAAAATGCGTTGAAAAACGCTGACGAATAACGCGCGCTGATATTCGTCCCGGTGTATACGGGCCTTTAAGCTACGTTCACAATGCTGGCTGAAACAACCCAATTACGATTGTTTTGCCCCTGTGCGACCTGTATCTGATATTTTCATGACAGTCTGAATGACACAGATCCGATCTTTTCAAATGCGACCCAGGCCACTCGGGTATGTGGTCCAAATCCGAAATGTATCCGATCTTTGGAAATGCGACTTGGACGGCCAGGTCACATGTATCCGACCCGCACGTCATTGATATGCGACAAACGTCATAATTCTGCGTTGAAGTAGGCGGGAAATGAGAAGATTGTAATTGTTCTGGCTCTTTTGGGAAAATAACTTTAATATTGTTAAACGAGCTCCACTGTTGACATCCATGTTTAGTGCAAACTTCCGCAAACAACAAGTGACGTTGTTGACCGTTGAGTACTCTTCTGCGCATATGGGTCACAAAAGGTCGCATTTAATTGGAAATGTGAACGGCCTTACAAAAAAATCGAATTTTTTCCGAATTGAGCATTTGGCCCCTGCAGTGTGAACGCAGCCTTAGAAAATGAGGTTCAATGTAGAACTCTAGGGTTCTTGATTCAAATTTAAAGAACCCTTTATGCCAAAATGGTTTATATAAGGAGAAATGTCTTCATGTTTTTACGAGCTATTTCAAATTTTCTAGTGATAAAGTATGTCAAGCTGATTCAATGTATCAAAATAAAAAAAATGGATTAAAGCTAAATTATTTAGAACTAAATCCATAAAATGAGGCCATGATGGAAACCCCTAAAAGATTGTACCGTATATATGAAGCGCCTGACGGAAGCCTAACCTTTTTAACTTGCATTTGAATTGTGTGATGTGATCTTTTCAGTTGAGCGCTGAGGTTCTGGTGAGGACTGGATTGCTGTACAGAGACAGCGATTCAGATGATTCAAACGAGGTCTTTGTAGAGTCCGGGTTGGAGAACGGACTGGATTCTGAGGAGAAGGAGCATGAATGTTCTAGTAAGAGTTTCATATTCCTACAACTGCTGCCTCTGGTTTTAAAGTCGGAACTGCTTCATGTTTTAGTAACAGTTTCTTGTTGAATCCGGTGTTGAACTCGTGGAGATTATGGAAGCTGTCTTCCGTAAATTCGCAGCACAGAGAGCTAAATTACGATCGACACTTTCAGGAACATAATCAAACAGTATTGATGTAAATGTGTGGGTTAGTGACGTCTAAAACCCAGCTGTAGTCCCAATCGAGTCGATTTTGTAGGCAATATCCACAAGTTTCCTACGCCCCATGAGGCCTTGCGTCAAAAGTGGGCGCGACTTCCGGTTTGAAGTAAACAAAGCGTTACTTGACATGCTTGACACTCGTTCATTCAACAGTTGACAGTCATTCAAGTTATAGCGATCCAAACTAGCTAACAATGTGGGAACACAACCTCAACGAAATTAAAAAGGGTGAAATAACAGTACCTTTACCCTCCGCAGTAGTTGGTTGGGAGTATTATAATAACATTATTAATAATCAATACTCATCAAGGCATGTTGACAGACAGTTGTGTGAGCTGACAAACAATTAAAATAAAAAATACACACTTAGTCATTGTGCTTTGGAGTTTATTCAAAATTATAAATGAATGTGCTGCTTGAATACATTAACTGGCACATTTGGAATTCTGTCACCTCAGGCTTTGATCCTGAGTTTAGGTGTAACATCAGTAGCGAACAGCCAATCACATGCTGATAGAGTTTATAGAACATTAAGATTTTAAACAAATGTACACAGGAAGATTCGTTGTCTTTTGGGAGGTTGATGGAAACTTCAGTCGTTGGCAGGATCACTCTGATTTCGTTTTCAGCTTATGTTCAAAACAATCCCGTTTAAGCCACTGAATTAGTTTAGTCCGGTTATACATACAACCGCGAACAGCGCATGTTGTCCCTGAGCTCCGTAACACCATCTCTCATAATGATTGCCGTCTTTAAATAGTAAAATAATTCTCCAAAAAACAGCTAGCCTCTTCGCTAACTAACACACAAAACACCATTGAAATGCTACTTCCGCCGCCTCACCGGAAGTTTCACCCACTTTATTTTTTACATGAGCGCCCCTCGGAAACTTGTGGATACTTCCTGATTTTTAAAAGACGATATCTCTACTTACACTGAACTTTCAGCGCTGCAACTTTGCAGATACTGTTCATGCACCAACAGCAACGTTACACACTATTTAAAATGAAAATGTGAAATCGCAATCAACCACCCCTTTAACATCTGAATTATCCATTGTTGTTGCTTTTAGTATGGCTATTTAAGATGCCTTTAACATTAAATAAAGTTGTTGTTCCAGCCGGCTGGTTTAAAAACGATTATCACGATTATGAAAAGGCCTTTTATCGTGTCATGTCTGGTTAGCACACGGTGTAAGAAAAAATGGAAATGAATGAAAAAAATTAGACCATCTTTTCCAACTTTCCATAGGTGGTCTCAGTCTCAGACAGATTCACCAGCAGAAGAGATCTGACATGGGATTGCTTAGTGGTGTTACCGGCCCATCAGACTCCAGAGCCACTTCTGCCATGTCTAACATCAGGTCTCATTCATATTGTTTTAAAGGTGCAGTGTGTAAGTTTTAGCGGCATCTAGTGGTGAGGTTGCGAATACACCCAACAGAAGTTACGGTGGCTGACAGGAAGTGACGTCGTCTGAGACGGCAGAGCAAGTTCAGAAACAAGGTTTCTTTACAAAGAAAAATTAAGAAATTATGTTTACTTAATTATTTAGTAATACAATATTATTGTGAATATTATTGTAACTTATTCACGCTGACTTTAGTTTGATTCTTTGCTTGAAGAACAACATCAGAGCCCGTCTAACGGAGAGCCTTGGCACTTCCTATTAGCCCCGTTGTGTATCATCTTGGTTGCAGTTCCATTAGAATTCCACTGGAGGTGATCGCGGGCGAGTGCAGAATGAATGGGAGTCTATGGGGCTAAACGGCTAAATGTGTCTCTTTCACCTGCTTGTCGTTAAATCAAAATAGATTTTATTAATGATTCCGCAAGTTCAATATAGATTATAGGCCAAAAGTCGAATGAACGACGAAATCAATGTTGTTGGCCGGAACACGCTAGCATTCTGCTATTGTGTGACGTCATCACATTTTTGAACGGATTTTTAGAACAGATAAGTGAACTTAAAAATGCAATTTTCAGCTGAGTGTATTTTCTTAGCCCTCCCTTTTGAATGCAACTTTCAAATTACTTGCCAAAAAATTACATCCTGAGAAAAGTGGATTTCTGGGGGTGAAACCCCATTGACTCCCATTCATTCTGCACTCGACCGCGAGCGCCCCCGCATGGACAGAGACGCGTTACTGCAGCCAGTCCAGAACCCGGAAGTAACCAGCTAGTGCCAATTCTCTTCAATTAGACATTCCCTGACAACATTCAAAACGCGTTTGTCCGTTCAGGGCCACCATAGAAACATGTCGATGTAAGCGGACCCGTGGCGTGTGTAGAGAGAAATGCCTCTGAGGTAATAAACACATAACGGTTCATTATGTAAGGTCTTCTGACGCCACTGAAAACAGTTATGTATATGATATTGCATTTCGGTCAACAGATCCTCCTAAATATTACACAATGCACCTTTAAGTTTGACATGTTCATTCTTCCCTGTCATTGTCACAATCAAGTGTTCCAGAGAACCGTGTAATAAATTGACTCTGGAATGCAGTGATTGGCCAATCAGAATTCCTGTGTAACGATCAGTGATGCATTTAAAGAGTTCTGCATAAAGGTTGGATGTTCTTACTTTTTCTTCAGTGCAAGGTCTTGGAGGAGTGGAGCTGGACCTCATCGAGTGTTCGTTCCCCACTCTCCCCTGGATCTGAAGATCGGGCACAGGGTCCGGATCATGTTACCCTCGGGCCGGATCAGCACCGGTATCGTACGCTTCCTGGGCAACATGAGGAACTCTCCTGACTACCATCTCGGCGTGGAGCTGGAGTCGGCGGACAACGGACAGCAGGACGGCGCCTGTGGAGGGCACTGCTACTTTCACTGGTATGAGACGCTTTCTGGCCTTCAGACATTTGGATGATGGGAAACTGGGTTTTATGCTGATGAAAAGAGCTAACTCTGCATTCATGCTGTAATTATCATAAGTGACATTCCTTTCAAAGATTTAAAGAAAAAAGTTCACTTCTTTGGAATTGACCTATGGCTAGGCCACGCCCCCTCCACTCACTCAAACACACAGTCAACATTCGGGGACAGGCGCTATGGCAGCTGTCACAGTAAAAAAGACATTTCACAGGAGACAGAAAGATTATATATCATCTCAAAGTCACTTAACTATGCATTGGAGGGTTATATTAATAATTTTATTGTTGAGAAGCTAGATGAAAAGCTTCAGCTCCAGGCAAAAATATACAGGTCACAGTGTAAACGTGATAAACCGCATATCGTTGCCATCAGCGTTTGGTGCTACAGTATTTACATGAATCATTCAGCAAAACATTGTTAACATTTGTTATCTCGGTTATTTACTGATACGTTAATGAAGCTAAGTGACATGATGTACAACACAGCTAGAAGCTAACGTCAACGTTTTCTAATGTTAGCCTAACGCTACGTTAGAGATTTTAAAGATAACGTTCAAATACGCTGTTGACTTAACTTAGAACAGATGTAGACATCCTTGTTTAATTTACCCACGTTTAGTTTGTGTTGTGGTCTGCCGCATAACTTAATCCAGAGCAGACACTTATCTCAGTTGAGATACACACCGTCGTCCAGCCTCTCGGGAACTGTAGTGTCGGAGCTGCATGTACACCATACACACCGTTTGACCATTTTAAACAGAACGAATGAAAACTGACTAACTGCAATGCATTTCAATGGACGTAGAAACAGAGAATGCCCGAGTGTTTTGGGTTAGCTGCGCACTGTGATTGGCTCATCGCGTTTGAGGGCGTGTCTTAGCCGTAGGTCAATTACGTGTTTCTATATGGCAACAATATCAACGTCAAAATGAATCTGCTCCCTCAGTTCTCGGGAATTTATGAGTTTGCAAGCTGTAATTACGAGTTACGAATTACGACGCAAATCTCATTATTACGTAATTACAACTAGGAAACAAGATTATTTATAGATTATCATTTAAATATTATTAAATTATGTACAGTGCTTTGAGTACCCAGAAAAGGTCTATATAAATGTAATGAATTATTAATAAAAAATATTAAAATATTGAAAGTTTCAATGACGAGACTGTCCTCCTACAAAAATTATTTACTTTTAAACAGTGTTATTTTAGTATTATTAAAATACGTTTAGAGGATTTTCATAATATTTTGAATTCGTTTTTATTTTCCATTTTAACTTTAAAGTTTTTTTCTAATTCTATTTTTTTTGTCGTTTTTATTAATTAAAATATGTTTTATTTCAGTTTCAGTTTGAGTTATTTTACTCCATCGGGTTAAACTAAATAAAAATAAGAAATGTTGCTTTGGCAACTAGATGAAATATTTGATTTTATTTCAGTTAATATTTATTTTATTTAAAGTTGCAAAAAATATTGTTTTTATGACTTAAGTTTTAGATGTAGTCAACTATAATAACCTTCTTTTAAAACAGTAGTTCTCAACATTTTTCAGCCAACATTCATTATTCATATCCCTCACCGCTGCATCAACTTAAATGTAAACTATGGTCTTCCCTGAATATTAATGTTTATTATTCTTATTATATCACTAAAATGAGAATGTCACTGAATGCCAAATTGCAAATTTGATTTGACTGGGCAGTTGGAATATCATTACATCATTAGTTTCACAATGAGCAAAAAAGCCATGTGAATATTAACACTGATACTGTTCATCAGTAACTTGTCACAAACTCAGTCAATCAGCAAACAGGAAGCTCTCTTTTTATTATTCCATAAAATAAGCTGAAGGGATTGTTTAATGATGTCAGGTTTGATATCCTGTCTGGATGTCATTGTGAAAGCTAACAGAAACAATCACTGAATTAAAGACTCATGTTTTACACCAGACGAGTCACGTCTAAAGCAAACAGAACCCGTCCTCATCAGTGACGCACACAGTCAACAGATGTGCGCCTCTGTCTGATGTAATCCATGTGATTGTGACTACAATTTTGGAAAGTTTGCCTTTGAAGCGTCCAGCCAGTGTTACAATGTCGCAGACCATTCTCTTTTATCTCATTCTCTTCACACTTTTATCTCCTCTCGCCGTGAATCTTCGACCCACAAGAACACTTCTGTTCTCTGATTCCTCCCGTCGAGAAACACTGTTTCTAACAGTTACCAACAAGAACAAATTATTAAAGATAACTTATTTAGCAAGTACAATTATTGGTATCCCTACTCCTAATTTATCGGATAGTGTCTCGGCATTCACGTTACGAAAGGCACAAAAAATATAAACGACGCGATCACCCAATTTACAAATATATTATCCTCCTTCCTTTGGGCCATAGGTTAGGTTAGGTTAGGTTAGTTTAGGTGTAGGTTAAGTTAGTTTAGGTGTAGGTTAGGTGTGGGTTATGTTTTTTTAGTTTTAGGTTAGGTGTAGGTTATGTTAGTTTTGGTGTAGGTCAGGTTATGTTAGTTTAGGTATAGGTGTAGGTTAGTTTAGGGTTAGGTTAGTTTAGGTGTAGGTGTAGGTTAAGTTAGTTTAGGTGTAGGCTAGGTTATGTTATTTTAGGTGAAGGTTAGGTGTAGGTTATGCTAGTTTAGGTGAAGGTTAGGTTATGTTAGTTTAGGTGAAGGTTAGGTGTAGCTTATGTTAGTTTAGGTGTAGGTGTAGGCTAGGTTATGTTAGTTTAGGAATAGGTTATGTTAGTTTAGGTGTAGGTTAGGTTATGTACACTTAGGTGTAGGTTAGGTTAGTTTAGGTGAAGGTTAGGTTAGTTTAGTTGTAGGTTATGTTATTTTAGGTGTAGGTTAGGTTATGTTAGTTTAGGTATAGGTGTAGGTTAGGAGTAGGTTAGTTTAGGTATAGGTTATGTTAGGTTAGGTGTAGATTAGGTCTAGGTTAGGTTAGTTTAGGTGTAGGTTAGGTTAGTTTATGTGTAGGCTAGGTTATGTTAGTTTAGGTGGAGGTTAGGTGTAGGTTATGTTAGTTTAGGTGTAGGTTAGGTTATGTTAGCTTAGGTGAAGGTTAGGTGTAGGTTAGGTTGGTTTAGGTGTAGGTTAGGTAATTTTAGGTGTATGTTATGTTAGGTTAGTTTAGGTGTAGGTTAGTTTATGTTAGCTTAGGTGAAGGTTAGGTGTGGGTTATGTTAGTTTAGGGGTAGGTTAGGTTAGATGTGGGTTATGTTAGTTTAGGGGTAGGTTAGGTTAGATGTAGGGTAGTTTAGGTGTAGGTGTAGGTTAAGTTAGTTTAGGTGAAGGTTACGTAGGTGTAGGTTATGTTAGTTTAGGTGAAGGTTAGGTGTAGGTTATGTTAGTTTAGGTGTAGGTTATGTTAGTTTAGGTGAAGGTTAGGTGTAGGTTATGTTAGTTTAGGAGTAGGTTTAGGTTAGGTTATGTTAGTTTAGGTGTAGGTTATGTTAGTTTAGGTGTAGGTTAGGTTATGTAAGCTTAGGTGTAGGTGTAGGTTAGGTTAGTTTAGGTGTAGGCTAGGATTGGTTAGTTTAGTTGTAGGTTATGTTATTTTAGGTGTAGGTTAGGTTTTGTTAGCTTAGGTGTAGGTTAGGTTATGTTAGTTTAGGTATAGGTGAAGGTTAGGTCTAGGTTAGGTTAGTTTGGGTGTAGGTTAGGTTAGTTTAGGTGTAGGTTAGGTTATGTTAGTTTAGGTGAAGGTTAGGTGTAGGTTATGTTAGGTTAGGTTTAGGTTAGGGTATGTTAGCTTAGGTGTAGGTTAGGTTGGTTTAGGTGTAGGTTAGGTTATGTTAGTTTAGGTATAGGTGAAGGTTAGTTTGGGTGTAGGTTAGGTTAGTTTAGGTGTAGGTTAGGTTATGTTAGTTTAGGTGAAGGTTAGGTGTAGGTTATGTTAGGTTAGGTATAGGTTAGGGTATGTTAGCTTAGGTGTAGGTTAGGTTGGTTTAGGTGTAGGTTATGCTATTTTAGGTGTAGGTTATGTTAGGTTAGTTTAGGTGTAGGTTAGGTTATGTTAGCTTGGGTGTAGGTGTAGGTTATGTTAGTTTAGGTGTAGGTTAGGTTAGGTTAGATGTAGGGTAGTTTAGTTTAGGTGTAAGCTAGGTTATGTCAGTTTAGGTGAAGGTTAGGTGTAGGTTAGGTTAGTTTGGGTGTAGGTTAGATTAGTTTAGGTGTAGGTTAGGTTAGGTGTAGGTTATGTTAGTTTAGGTGTAGGTTAGGTTAGATGTAGGGTAGTTTGGGTGTAGGTAAGGTGTAGGTTAGGTTCGTTTAGGTATAGGTTAGTTTAGGTTATGTTAGCTTAGGTGTAGGTTAGGTTAGTTTAGGTATAGGTTAGTGTAGGTGTAGGTTAGGGTAGTTTAGGTGTAGGTAAGGTGTAGGTTAGGTTAGTACAGGTGTAGGTTAGGTGTAGCAGTAGCAGTTGCTCATTTTCCTTTAAAGAGACATGTACTGGAACGGGTCGCTGTGGACAGAGCTGTTTTGGAGGAGGTAAAAAGGTTGTTGTTTTACACAACAATAGAGGAATTTTAATCAAAGTATGTTACAAACTTTACATGAAAACCCTAAGCATCATCCCAACTTGTGGAAAATGGGCATCCGATGAAAAGAAATACATGTCTTCATAGCTGTTTTTTGCTTCTGATATTTCTTGTTCATTTCCTCTTTGTTTTCAGTGACCCTGGGCATGGAGCATTTGTAGCATTCAGTAAACTGTTGATGGCTTGGGAGTGAATCAGGGACACTTGTGAAGAACTGCAGTCGCACAACAGTTCGCCGCATGGATCAGAGATGAGATATTTTGGTAAGTTAGCAGTAGCACCATCCTGGATCCCTCAACCAAGAGACCTGGCTTTTGGATTATCGCTGAATATAAGCTCTGGGACTAACGCAAGTTTGTTGATGTTGTTCATCATGATAATCTTTATTAATGAAAACAAGTGTAAACTTGGCAGAAGTCAAAAGCTGAAAATGATCTACACCATAGTCACATGACTTCCACATCACCATCATTAAACCTTTTATGACCACGATTATGAACACAAAGAAGACCACAACGATGTGAAAGTAGATGATTTTACGACGTTTGATGACAATACAATATTTATTTACAAAGCACAGTTAAAAAAACAAGGCTGACTAAAGCTGACCTTCTTAAAACTAAGAATAAAATACATAAAACTACCAATAAAGGAACAACAGTGTGATGACGGCACAACAGTCCTCGTTTACACGGTCAGTGAAATGTGACCCAGTTCTGATGTTTTGCTCGCATGTGATAGAATGAGTCACAATTGAAAGAACATGTAAACGGACAGAAAATCTGGAAATCACATTTACACATAGCCGGGTATTAAGAGAAACTTACATTAACCCGTATAAATACGCAGCCGAGCGCCATCATTACTCTGCCAAACTGGGCGCTCACGTGACGCTAAGCATTTTCTGGCGCATGATGTGACGTTTGAAAGCCTAAAACCCTGTTTCTCCCAGTTAACACGGCAACACATATCAGAGTTTTTACAAATAATCATTTTCTGTTATAAAACGGGGTTTTCATGTAAATGAGAGGCCAAACCGCTTTAGAATTGGGCATCAAGACCTGCAGTGTAAACGTTAGCAACCGCCTTTTACAAGAGTAAAAGCTTTAAAAAAAATCACATTACATTCATTTATTTTATATCAAAGAAGAACACAACATGAAAATATCTTGAGCCTGTGTTCACCGCAAACCTTATGAACCAAAAAAACTCATTGACCTCGGTACGATGGAACAGGAGGTGCTAAAATGCAAACTCGTTTGTGGGTTTGATTTGGCTTACAGAAATATGTCATTCACGCTACTCACGTGTGTGTATGTAGTCTAACTAGTAGAGTAACTTCTTGTTGCCAAACTAGTGACCTTATTGATCTTGTAGAGTTCACAAGTGAAATATAGCAAAAACAACGACTGTCTTCCCGAACCCTCTCAAAAACAGATTGTGCAGGCGGATGCACAGAACAATGTTTTCTGAGAGTCAGTCTTTAAGTAATACCTGTCTTTGCTCATTTAGCTTGCATAGCAAAATCTTTTGGGAAAGAATAGGACTTAGGATGTTTTATGGGTTACTCTGACACCTGTTACCCATTTAGAAATTTTAACCCTCTGAAAAATTAACCCTCTGGTGCTCTTCGCGTGTCGGTCAAAAATGACATAATTCAATGAAATGAATGTAGGGGAGAGGTGGGACGATTGAAACATTGAGATTGAAACATTGGTTTTCCTTGAAAACCACTCACGTCATGTATGTCAAATTTCGTCAGCACGTGCAGCACGCAATGCCTACGAGACCCGCGAAAACATTTCCTCTTTACGTCATGCCCAACCCGATCTCACAAGAATTCGTACATATTTTACGAGGTGGCTAATTTGTAACAATTCGTATGAACTCACATGTACGAATTAGTATGATTTTTTCGAAATCGTACATATTTTATTCGTATGAATTCGTACGAATGACCTACCCCTGACCCCGCCCCTAAACCTACCCATCACGTGGGTTTGGACAAATCGTACGAATTTGTATGAGTGAGGTCGTATGACTTAGTATGAATTAGCCACTTTTTAATCACTCATACGAATTCGTACGAATTGGTCGTGAGATAGCGTAGTCATGCCATTTTAAAGTTACTTTAAAGTACTTTTTTTGGACTGACAAGTTGTATTTATTGTTTCACGTGCCATTGTGATATTAATACAGCAGGTGAATTAGTGCTGCAACACATCCCTAAGTGTATAATATCAGAGATTTTTAGTTTAAAAAGTTACTCAATCACTCAATATGACTCAAGGAATAAATGTAAGAATTAATTGTTAGCAGATTCTTCTTCAAAATAGCCTATTAGAAAGATTACGCAAAATGCGCAAAGGCTGACCACATGTTGTTTATTGGGCAAGCATTAGAAGAATAGTTACTGTTAAAACTTATGTTTCATCCGTCCCACCCCGTGTTTCAATCGCCCTGCTCTCGCAATGATTTTTACTTAAACCATTCTATATTTCTACCGAATAACACATGATATGAGAACACAAATGTGAGTTGTTGATCACAAAAAAACATCTATCTGTAACCTTGTCTTAGAAAACGACGTTTATCTGAAACGTGTTTTAACTCCGTCTCTCCCCTACTATATTTTAGCTTGATAATGTTTTTTATTTAATATTTAATATTTTTTAGAGGATTTTATAGTACTAAGTTATATTTACGCTGTATTTATAATCTATTTATTCACTTTTTGAGCATAGACCTGGAAACTACATTTCCAACTTAAACTGGTAAATCTTGAGTGCTTTAAAGAAACAGACTGAAGTTTGATCTCTTTTCAAAGACGACACTTGGCAAATTATTGCAGAAGAGAAAAAAGTTTTAAACTTAAGTCTCACAATGGTGTGTACTATTTTCAATTTTTGTTTGATTTTTTTTTTCCAAAATCACATTTTACTCTAAAACTGCAAGAGAATCAAAGCCATAAGTTGGCTTTACAAAGAACACAAAGTTGTGTTCCAAATTTGAGCTTGATATCTCGAAAAATGAGCGTTCAGTGAGAGTGTCTGGCCGCAGTACCAAACGCTTCCACTAGAGGAAATCAGTCTCCGATTCATTCCATTGCGCTCATTTTTGACCACGATTAGAACAAGTGTGACTATTTTTTCAGGACCATTTAACCTTTTCGAATCATGTCCATGATTTTTTTTTAGTTCACATAGCAAGTGCCAAAGCCTTTGCTAAGTTTCATGCCATTCCGATGAAGTAAAAAATTTGAAAGAAAAAAAAAATCGTAAAAGTTTTTCGGTCAAACATAACCGAGGAGCACCATAGGGGGTCCAGCCCTAATCGTCAGCGCGATGGCAGCAAGTCGAGCAAAAATTAGCCACCAATTCTTCAGAATTCAGTGATTTTTTTTTTTTTTTTTTTGCGTGTGAACATTAGCACATCTCAACAGTAGCTTTAGAGAATGATCAAATCAACCACAATATTTACATACAAGGAGCAGACATGTGAAGTGTGATGAATGATGAACAAATTCTGTGGAATTCTGCAGTCAGGCATTGCAGACAGGGCTACTTACTGCATCCGCTAATGCAAATCAAAGAAACACTTGTTGAACCGGGACGAAGTTGACTTTTAAACAGCCATATTAGGCAAAGATCAGCCACCGCTCATTTGCATTGTACTATATCAGGTTTAGGTTCAAAATACCCTGTATTTACCGTACATCACAAGAGGCCAACTGTGATCCTCACCATGAGGAAGCCATCTAAAGATTTCCCTGTGCGAACGATGTTTCATTGCTTTGGACCTTCTTGGAAACTGAAACGATGTTAAAAGATTTAATTTTGTATTTTATCCCAGAGAAACTACAATTCTCATGTTATCAAATGTTTGTCAAAGATGCAATAATGTGACACACGTCTTGTGCAAAAGTGTTTGCTTTGGCTTTTGTCTATTATGCTTATTATTTTAGTCACCTAACTTCCTCTTACTAAGAAAGGAAATAACATTCCTATGGATTGAGATAAAGTAATAAACCATTTTTACAAGGAGCTGTTTTGCATACCCTTTTTGTTGCTTGTGAACTTCCTTCTTCCTTGTAGAGCCGGATAAATACATAGTCAGAAAGGAAGGAGACTGAAAGCCAAATTTGACATAGGTTGGATTTGAATGTTGAATCCACGTGTATATCAATCAATTGTCTTGCTCTACATGATTTTTGGATATCTTTACACGTGCAAATGTCATTATTTATAAGCTGCAAATAGTTTTTGGCTGTAAAAGCAAATTATAACACAACACTTTCTACAGTTGAATTTAAAGGTGTGTCTGTAGTAATGGACTAAAATTAGTGCTCTAGTACATACTTCAGATGCCATAAACCACCAATCACACAAAACTGAATATTTGGCACAAATGTTTTTATTTCGTGACAAGAAACATGTCAAAACATAGTCAACATGAAATACTCATGTCTGTGGTATTACTTGTCAATCTCCATCTAAAACTGTTGTAATTGTTCTTAAATTGTTGTGCATGCAGCTTTTTTAGAGCTAACACCTATTTGTATATGCATATTTTAAAATGCAATTACTGTGATTTTCACCCAGCTATTTTGAAAAAAAAAAAAAAAAACCCTGGATTGAAACGGCAAGATAAAGTCTAAAAATCTAAGCACTCATTTAAAGGAGTAATTAACTTTTAAAAAAACTTTTGCTGATAATTTACTCACCCCCATGTCATCCAAGATTTCCATGTCATTCTTTCTTCAGTCAAAAATAAATTTTGATAAACATTCCAGGATTTTTCTCCATATAATGGACTTCAATGGGAACCAAACCGTTCAAAGACAGTTTCAGGGCAAACTGCAAACTGTTCAAAGGGCTTTAAACGATTCCAGACGATGAATAAGGGTCTTATCAAGCGAAACGATCGCGAAACGATCGTGTCATTTGGTTCATTCAACGAACGAAATGAACGAGTTGACTCTGGAAAAGATTTGTTCATTTTGATGAACGAGTTCAAACAGGAAAGTCACGAACGTGCATCACAGAACAGAGCAAGACGAGCATTTGAGCTTATAAAACTTGAGCGATCGTTTCGCTAGATAAGACCCTTATTCATCGTCTGGAATCGTTTAAAGCCCTTTGAACAGTTTGCACTGAAACTGTCTTTTGGACCTTGAACCATTTGGTTCCCATTGAAGTCCATTATATGGAGAAAAATCCATAAAAAGAAAGAACGACATTGACATCTTGGATGACATGGGGGTGAGTAAATTATCAGCAAAAGTTTTTTTTTAAAAGGGAACTACTATTTCAATTATGGGTATTTTTTATCCAGTAAGAAGACATGTTTGAAACACATTTCCCTCGTCCTCATATGCCTGTCCATCAGCATCAGCTGTGATTGGATAACTGGAGTAACCAGTGGACCAATGGTGCCGCAGCATCTCTAATGTTGGTTTGCTGTTTCTGAGTCAAAGAAGCGTCTCACACACACACAAGTGTGATCCCGAACAGGGCCGGAGTGGCAATCGGGAGAGTTGGGAGAGTCTAATAGTGTTTCGAGGATTAAATCCATCAATCCGCAAATTTAGTTTTGAGTTCTTCAATGGTTTAGTGGCAGATCTTTTGCCAAGAGTGTCAGAGGTTACGTGTTCTAATCCGCACTAATCCGATGTTTTTTTTCCTCTCTCATCAAAACGTCTATATCAATCGTCTATAAAAGTCTATATCAAGCAGGGACACGTTTGTGTGCATTTTAATTTGTGATATAAATAGAGTCTCCGCAACGGTGATAGATTGAAGAGCGCGTCCGAGTGAAGACAAGAGAACTGTATCCATGACACTGATTGCAGTAAACACGAGCGCTCGGCTTGGTTTAAAAAAACAACAGATTTTAGCGCTAGATCTCTTATTTAATAGCGAACTAAATTAATGCTCTGCTAGTTAACTGGAGATGTTTTATTTATTTATTTGTATTAGGTACACCCATGCCTCAATGTTTCAAAAAGTGATGTGAGACAATATCGATCCTGAGAAAAAGTGGTGGGGACCACCCCAAAATACGCCTATGACACGACCTTACTGGATCTAAACAAATCAATCTAACCATAGATGTAGCGGTGGCTTTCTTAATCTATTCGAAATAATTTTGCAAGGGTTCTATGACATCACTAAAAAGCCTAAACATTTTCCCGTTAGGTTTTTTGGTCGCACTCTGCCCCTGATCTCGAACACCCTACGCTATCTCACGACCAATTCTTACGAATTCGTACCAGTGATTCAAAAGTGGCTAATTCATACTAAGTCATACGACCTCACTCATACGAATTCGTACGATTTGTGTAAACCCACGTGACGGTTATGTTTAGGGGCGGGGTCAGGGGTAGGTCATTCGTACGAATTCATACGAATTGGCTAATTCGTAAAATATTTACGATTTAGCAAAATCGTACTAATTCGTACGAGTGAGGTCGTACAAATTGTTGAGAATTAGCCACCTCGTAAAATTCGTACGAATTCCCGTGAGATCGGGTTGGAACACCACACGATGAGCATGACAGCGTTTACGGAGTTTCGTTAGACGCTCTGAGACACTCATAAATGATGATGGAGAAAGAGCCACAATCGCAACAACTTCAATTTAATTATATATAAATGGATATAGCATTTTAATTTGTGACTTTATGCTAATTTCATAACTATATGCACCAAAAAAAAAGAAATAAGCCAAATACACATTTATCATTTTATTTTAATGAATGTTTACAGATATTTTGCAACAATTTCCTAGGAAGTGATGATTTTGTTCTCTTGAACACATGGGATGGAGACGCTGCTTTATTTGCAGATGTTTTTGTGTGATATTCCAATTTTGTGAATAAATTAAATTCATAACTTTGGATGGGAACAGCTTCTGTCTCAAGATTTTCTCACACATATATTTTTTTTGTTACTCCTTTCTCTATGTTTTATTAGTGGTCAGTGTGTAATAATTGGTCATTTCACCTTTAAGATTAAATTTTAATTTGTGATATCAATGCGATGTGCACCAAAAAAAAAAGAAGCCAAATACACATTTATCATTTTATTTGAATGAATGTTGAAGGGACAAGGAGCAGGAAGTACATCTTTATAGCATTTGCCAATGCAATTCTGAGAACTTAATTCCTGTTCACATTAATGATTATAAGGCACTGGCAGATAATAATCATGTTGCACGTTGCTACTTGGATACCTTGAACTAAACGTGACAAGCTGTTACAGCCGAGTATGATATTTTTAGAACTGAAACATTAAACAGAATGACAACAACATAATGCACCCAAGCTAATGTTGATGGGACATCTTTGCAAACAGATGCTAAGATTAGACTGTCTCCTCTGAAAACATGAAACTGGACAAACTCATGCACACTGACAGTAAAAATAGATACTAGCATATCAAAGACGCAAATGTGATACAAATTACACAAATAACTATATGCTAATTCGACAATAGTGGATAAAACATCAGTATAATTATAATAATAATAATAATGATGTCGTCATTATGTTGAATTGACACATCTAAAGCCTATTTTTTTTCTGATATGTTTTTATGTCAAGGCTTTAACATCTTTTGACACACATATAAACGTAAATCAGGACCGATTAGTGCAAATAATTCACTATTCTCTTGTTTAGGAGCAGATGTTTGAACATTGAGATGAATGAAGTCAATTTTGCATAGCAGGAAATATGTGAGATGTCCTTTATACATTCAAATTGTCATAATCCACAAGCTCAACATTACATAACTGAACCAGATTGATAAAAAACATGTAACATTAAAGCACAATTAAATATGATGTCCAGTGCTGTGGCAAGATTCAGAAAATGCAATCCAGTCCAATTGTAGTGCTTCAACTGGAGTACTATATAAAAACTTATCAGCAACTGAAACACAAGTACGATAAAACGTCTGCAGGAGACAAGGATACATCACATCTATTGCCATTTAAAGTGATTCTGTGATGGAGTAGAATTGAATGAACGATTAGGTGCAGACTTAAGAACAAAATTACTCTGAACATTGAAAACAGGGCTTGCCCTTAATGAATGTAATAATATACAACTAACTTTACAGAATGCTCAAATTACATTTCAGCTTCTGTCCAAACCAAACCTGCAGCATTTGAGACAAGGTACAGTTTGCTGCACGTTGGGAGCAACAATTGATGCAATGTGCATCAACCTCTTTAAAAACAACTAGACACACATTTGACTTTGTAGTCATACGTAGTTACCACATGTACTATGTGATAAGTCAATTGGGTTTCTGATACTTTAAAGAGCCCCAGTCAGAAACCTTCAAAAAACAGAAAAGCTACACTATCACACCTTATCTACACCCAAATGGTACATATTAGTATGCTAGGGTAGTAACATGTACCCTTAAAGTAACACAATGAACTTTTAGGGGTAACACGGAACACAGTTGTCCCTTTAAGGCAGAGGTCTTCAACCCTGCTCCTGGGGACCTGCTCTCCAGCAGAGTTTAGTTCCAACCCTAATCAACCAGCTAATCAAGCTCTTCAGGATCACTTGTAAATAGACAGGAAGGTGTGCTGAAGCAGGTTGGAAATAAAGCATTGAAGCCCCCAGGTGCAGGGTTGAAGACATGTGAAGGCCAAGTATGGTAACCCGTACTCACACACCAGGAGCAGTGGGCAGCCTTTTTTGCGGTGGTGCCCGGGAAGCGATTTGGGGTTATTGCCTTACTCAAGGGTACCCAAGCAATTTCCTGCAAGTATTAAGAATCAAACCCACAACCTTTGGATTATCAGTCTGACTCTCTAACCATTAGGCCACGACTGGCCCCTAGGCCTCTGCTTTAAGGGTATTGCCCTGGAGACAAGCTGTTGTACCCATAAAGGTAAACATTTTGGGCATTTTCTTTTCTGAGAGTAAGACCTACTTAAGGGCAGGGTGTTCTTTATTTTTTTTTGCCATTTTTCCTTTAATGAGATAGGATAGTATAGAACAGGGGTGTCCAATCCTGCTCATGGAGGGCCACTGAGCTAGGGGTAACATGGTACACAGTTGTCCCTTTTAAGACTTAAACCCATACTCCTGGGAACCCGCTGCCCTTCAGTTTAGCTACAACTCCAATTAAACAGACCTGAACAAGCTAATCATGGTCTTACTAGGCATTCTAGAAACTTCCAGGTAGGTGTGTTGTGGCAATTTGGAGCTAAACTCTGCAGGACAGTGGACCTCCAGGACCGAGTTTGGACAACCCTGGTACAGAGAACTGACAGCAAGTGGGAGAGAAATGGGGACAGGATCGGGAAAGGTGAAAGACAGTCTGGACTCAAACTTGGGTTGCCAAAGATCTACATGTCGGAGCACTTCCCGTGAAGTTATCGGCTCTGACATGATTCATTATTTTGAGAGACTATTCATGCATTGCCCTTTTCGTGGTCCCAAAGTTTCAAAGAAATCAAAAGTCTCCCCTGGACTTGAGTTTAAGAATCTCTGCAGCCAGCTGTTGTGCGTCATTCAGCTGTGGGAATATTTCCATAACTTTGTTTACATGATGTGGGTTAAAAATTGCATGAAGCTTCTTCCTAACCTCCTCTCTTTCTTCCTGGAAAGCGCTGGGCTGTGGCATGCCTGAGTGCTGCTGGCTTCCGTAGTCATTGGAAGACCTGTGAGAGCTAGGGCAGGGTAAAGGTTCGGGCAAACTGCTCGCCTGTGGTAAGTAGAGAGGGTAAGACCAGCCCGCATAAGCTGGAAGACTGTAACTCTGGACAGGGTTGGCAAGAGGTAGGGAGCTGTAGGCACTATAGTTGGGATGAAAGTTGGAGTAAGGGCTCATGTTGTCGTAGTAGCGCTGGCCGCTTGCAGGTGTGGTAGGGATACCAGACAACGGTGGATGACTTGATCTCATCCTATGCGAGTCGTCAATGCTCTGGGATAATTCTGAAAACAGGCTTTCATAGGATCCAAGCCCAGAGTCTGAGCTGAAAATGGACGAAGGGTTTGTTGGGAAAGGTGTTTGCAGACTGGTTCTGTCAACCAGAGGACTGTGCTGTCCCACTGGGGCTCTGTTTAAAGGCTTTTTCATGGACAAAATATCATCCCAGTTATTGAGCATGACACCCCTGCTGTCGGAGCTCTTGGGCTCCAATCTGAGCTTCTGTTCAAGTTCTTGCTCCAAGGAGGGAGAACTGGACTCAAACCTGGGGTCATTTCTTGGGTGCATGCCTCTCCCATTTATTCTGCTGTCCTCTTTAGATCCAGACAGTCTGGCATTCTCTCGAAGCTCGTCGGCTAGAGAGCGCTGTGACTGGTTAGTGCGCTCTGGGTGGTAGAACTTGCACTTGATCCCATATGTGCACTTTTTTCCTGAAGGGTAAAAAGACAAAAGTGTTATAAGGTCTATTTCAGGGTTCTTCAAATCCAACCCTTGATTAATTAACAGCCCTAGTATTTGACCTAAGCCTATCAGAGGTCTTCAGTCCAGGTCCTGGAGACCCAACGCCAGGCAGAGTTTAGCTCCAACCCTAAACAAGCAAGACACCCGAGCAAGCTTATCAGGGTCTTCACAGCTACTAGAAAATTACAGGTAGGCGAGTTTGATCAGGATTTGAGCTAAACTCTGCAGAGCAGTGATTTGAGGAACCCTGGTTCATTCACTTCGAGTGTTGACATAAGGAACTTTGAGCTGGTTTTCGGGGTGTTTACACTGCAGGAACCAGGGTCTAAATGAAGTTCCGGGTAAATATTTGAGAGGTAGTACTTTTTCAAAGTTCAGGAACTTTCAGGGGTGGGACTTGGGCGCAGAACATGCTGATTGGTTGAGTTAATGCCGCATTTTGATTTGTTGACTCTATGCAGCATTTTATTTTAACCACCAGATGACGAGGTTCAGGGTTTATTAAGCTTAAATATTGTACATTTTCAGGAACTGTAAAGTAGCACGCAATCTTTTACATACAGTCGGCAACTAGTCATAGTTGGGGGTTGCTGAGGGCAGAGTCGGCGTGGGGGAAAACACAGCGAACATCGTGTGTATTTGAATGTCAAAAACGCCTTATTGCAAGGCATTGACACCTGCCGACCGGCAAGAATACATTGCAAAATTAACTGCAATAGGATATGATTGCCCTCATTTAATTAAAACTGGGTCAATGACCCAACCAAATGGCCGGAGGAGTCGTTTCCAGATATATTCTGTTATCTGGTTAAATCTCCAGGTAAGACATCGCGGTAGCAGTATCATTAGCCTATAACTCAATCATATGTCGCATACTATAACTCCATAAAACCTGGTCACTTACCAATTGTACGTATGCTTCACTCCACTATTGACTATTAATACTTTTATAAAATGGTGATCAGTAGTAAGAAGTTGCCGAGGGACTGTGCTGTCAGGTTCACGGCTGACGTCATTACGTAGCGATTGCCCCATCAAGCCAATCTTCAGGTGATAACGCTAATGTGAATGAGAATCTTGCAGTATTTTAGGATAAAATATTATAGTGATCCTATAGGAATACTGTAGTATTTTGGGACAAACTACAGAAGTACTACAGCGGACATCACAAACATCATAGAAGTATTATAATACAAATCTTGTTGGATTACTATCGTTATTTTTCGTAAGGGAAGTAGACAAATCTGTCCCACTGCCTATGAGTTTAACACGCACTACTATATCACACAGGGATCTACTCACACAGTAATCTCAAAAATGACAAGTCCCTGGAGGCTCACACCAGCACAGAAAACAACACAACAACTATTCAGCATGATTGACGCATGTATTTCAATGTTTGCCCCCACGAGCTAAATTCACACCATGGGGCGTTCCCAGTCCAACCACCTGTATTTATGTCACCAGACTAATTTGTCTAATCTTCAAGGTACTTTAGACTGTGGTAGAAAAGCAGACAGCAACTGGTCTGGGGGAAAAACAGTTCCTGGGACAAATTGTTCCGGATAATTCCAGTGGAAACGCGGCTATAGAGGCCAGAGGTCTGCAATCTTGCTCCTGGAGATAGACTGTCCTGCAAAGCTCAACTCCAATCTGCTCCAACACACCTACCTGTGGCTTTCAAGCAATCCGGAAGACTTTGATTCAGGTGTGTTTGTTTAAAGTTGAAGCTAAACTACAGGAGCTGGACTGAAGACCTCTGATAAAGGGTTAGGTCAAATACTAAGGCTGTCAATTGATTAAAAAATGTAGTGACCTTAAATATTTTAAGAGCACCTATGCTTTATTATTTTAGCTTTCCTTTCCTGGAGTATAGCTGTTTGTGCATGTAAAGGATCTGCAAATTTACAAAGCACAAAGTCCACACTAAAGGAGGTTAATCTATCCAGAAAAAAGAAAACAAAAAAAAAACACATGTCTGAAATGCCTTGCTAGTAATCCTAGGATTATTTCTGCTACTTTGCTACGTCATCATATTACACATATGCACAATTCCCACCTACTAGCTGCTTTGGCCCACCCTCAATAATCTATTGGGTGACTGATTTCACTATGTTGAGGAGCAAAAACATTGACCGCTGGCCAATCAGAGCAGGGCTTTTCGAAAAGGTGGGTAATATTAAATATTACAATTAACAACAGAACCCGAATTATTCAATGTAGTTGCTATATATATATATATATATATATATATGTATCTTTTAGATACAATAATCAACACTCAAAGAAAATAATAAATAGTGTAAATTGCACATATGGCGGGTTTTGCATTGACTTCTAAATCTAATTATAAAGTTAATTTTCTACTCCAATTTTTTTTTTTGAAATATAATCATTTACACAGTGGCTGTCTTAACCTGTTAGTAATTTATTAATAATTGAAAGCATGTGTAGCGCCTCTCTAGTGTGTTGGACTATAACGAAAGGTGGCTATCCTGAGTTCTTTAAATATCTACAATCAAATAAGTGAGGTTATACTAATACATAGTTAATTTCTCTAGTGAACAAACTTGCTGTCGACACTAAATGCCTGAGGTAAATGTAATGCTAAGTAAGATATCAATAAAACAGCTTGAGAATAATATCTTTGTTGAGAGAATAACACTGGTTGAGAGATGTAAACAAATCGATCATTGTCACTTCTTCTGCTTTTTACTGTTAGCAAACTGTGTTGCATTACCGCACACGCCCCCTTCTGGATTGGAGTGCAGGTCGGTATAAGAAAAGCCCTCCGAATTGGAAAAATTTATACTAGCACTAAATACTATAGCCTTTGAATAGTGAATATATTGTTTGTTTTGTTTCCATATCATTGAACAGATTTCACCTTCAAGATTATCACTGGCCTACAGAGTGTTACATTCGGCTTCAATGTCTATGATGGCAGGAAAATCCCTTATTATCAAACATGTGTCATGAGTCATGGGCATGATTGATGACATCCATTTATGACATTGACATTTACGCATTTGGCAGACGCTTTTATCCAAAGCAACTTATGTTTCATTTCATTTTTAAATTCTTATGAGTTCTTGCTTTCCCTGTGAATTTAACGCATCACCCATGTGTTGCAAGCACCAACGCCACTGTTTGGGCTAAAGGAAAGCCTGTAATTTATTATTGGTCTATATTTTGTTTTTATTAATTGCACACAACTGACACATTAACAGGATTCTTAGTGATAAATATTTACCATATGGACAGAGTTGGCGCTTGTGGTCAAGCAACAACGTTTTTTTCCGAAGAAAATTATCCAAGTTGGGTCCGTGACGGCCGAGTGGGTCATCAGGCGGCATGAACCTGTGCAAGACGGAGTTATGATGGTTAGACTAATGCATAGGAATGCGATGACATATTACCAAAAGTATTAGAAGAATTAGAAGTCATAACATACTTGTCATTTACAAAGGAGTACATAAGCAATCGCTCCTCAATGCAACGCTTCCACTCCGGACGCTCACTTTGCAGGTCACGATACGTGTCGTTGGACACTATGATGCCATCCAGGTCATGAGCTAACTTGATAATAAAGCGATCGTCATAGCAGACCACGCGCTTTCCTCCAATCCTCCGTGAAGGTGTAAACACGAGAAACTTCTTCCTTTCCAGCTCTTCCAAAATATGCTGATCTGGAAATAAAGAAATAGTGCAAATTTGATTGTTTTTGTAGACAATTTTTAGGAATAGAGGCTGTATTTCTCATTGCCATATAGGGTTGGAGATTGTTTGAATTTTAATGACTAATCTTAATTTGGATTCCAATATGGTTAAAAAAACAAAACATAGATATCATTGACATTTAGTCTTTTTGCAAAACATTTAAATGTAGCTGAATATCATGAAGCTAAAACACAAGGAGCGTTTGCTTGAGGTTTAAAAATACCATTGGAAAAACTACTAACCAGACTAATGAAAACTTCAAGCATTATTAAAGACAAGTAAACACTCTCTGGGGACTAAGCCCTTGTTGGTCCTTTTTCTCTATTTTTACATTTGGGCTTATAAACTACATGTAATGGAGCTGGAACACTATGTGTTTGGTATCTATGGCTTCAGAAGACCCTAAGCTAACATAAGCATGCATGTAATGTGTTTTTAAAGGAAGTATGAGTGAAAAATGTACAATATAATATAGAATTTCAAAAACGGAAATTCGATTTTTGTCATTTATTTCTGAAAATCGCGCAACAATAGTGAACAGTTTTTTAACAAAACATATATTTGTCACGGCCTATGTAATTGTTAAATAAAATGTGTAGACAACAAACTTTATTTACAAATAGCCCCAGGCATTTTTCTTAGGAATGCTTCGAATTTTCTAAGCAAGCAATGCTTTCTCCTTGTCACTCTCCAATAATTGTTCCAGAGCCTGTTCCACCGTAAATCGTTTACTGCAAGCCATCATATAAGAGCTAAAAAAATAAATAATGCTATAATTGTATGTATATGTGTAACGGAGGCCAGCTAGTAGTTGCTGTGCGAGTAAACCTCACTCCCCGATCTCAATAGGCGCTCTAGCGACAGACGCTAGAGGCTGCAGTCTTTAGCCTCCTTGCTAGCGCGCCGACTCTCACGCCGGAGGCCCGCTCGGAGCGGGTCGAGTTCGACCCGGGTGTGAGGGGTTACATTGGTGCCGTGACCCGGATGAGAGTGAGGTTTAGGGGGGTGAGTGTAACGGAGGCCAGCTAGTAGTTGCTGTGCAAGTAAACCTCACTCCCCGATCTCAATAGGCACTCTAGCGACAGATGCTAGGGGCTGCAGTCTTTAGCCTCCTTGTTAGCGCGCCTGACTCTCATGTCGGAGACCCGGGTTCGAGGCCCGCTCGGAGCGGGTCGAGTTGGACCCGGGTGTGAAGGGGTTACATTGGTGCCGTGACCCGGATGAGAGTGAGGTTTAGGGGGGTGAGTGTAACGGAGGTCAGCTAGTAGTTGCTGTGCGAGTAAACCTCACTCCCCGATCTCAATAGGCGCTCTAGCGACAGACGCTAGAGGCTGCAGTCTTTAGCCTCCTTGCTAGAGCGCCCGACTCTCACGCCGGAGACCCGGGTTCGAGGCCCGCTCGGAGCGGGGCGAGTAGGACCCGGGTGTGAGGGGTTACATTGGTGCCGTGACCCGGATGAGAGTGAGGTTTAGGGGGGTGAGTGTAACGGAGGCCAGCTAGTAGTTGCTGTGCAAGTAAACCTCACTCCCCGATCTCAATAGGCACTCTAGCGACAGATGCTAGGGGCTGCAGTCTTTAGCCTCCTTGTTAGCGCGCCTGACTTTCATGCCGGAGACCCGGGTTCGAGGCCCGCTCGGAGCGGGTCGTGTTGGACCCGGGCGTGAGGGGTTACATATATATATATATATATATATATTATAATTCTTCTGTCTCTCTCTCTCTCAAATGAATCTCAGCGCGCTCTCGCTCCGTAAAGCCTTATTTATACTCGACGTGTCCGCTTTCTGTCCGCTTGTCTCCACCACTCGACGCTGTTTGCGTCATATCCCTTACTATATAGTACCACCCCTTGCAAGGCTACAGAGTCCTCCGATTCACTAGAATATGGCCTGATAACCTTCCCCTGATTCCCATTAAGAAAATTATTTCTCCATCGGCAATTTTTCCATTGGTTGTTGCTCGTGAATCCGCCAAACAACATCGATTTCATTGGCCTTTGACTGTGTGTTTACGGGTATCACTGTTTTCAGTGGAATCTGAGGAGGACGGCAAAAAAGACCACACCTCTCATATTTGTAAAAGTATGTCATTTTGGGCTGTACCGCCCGATCCGAAAAAGTTTTTATAGATACAACTGAACAAAGATACGACTGAAATACAGTGTTTTAAGATTTTCAGTGTTCAGGTACAAAAAATGTAATCAAATGTCCAATAATACTGCACTTATTAAATAAAATATACATTACAAATTTTATTCGGTAAAGAACGAGTTAATTTTCTCTTTGTCTTTTGTCGTTTGATTAGTGTTATTATAGAGACGGCAGCAGGAATATTAGAGCTGTCTCTTTAAGAGTTGCCCATACATATATACCTGTATAGTTATATACAGTATTTGTTATACATTGTTATATACAGTATATATATATATATATTTGGATTCCTTTGTGAGCATATATATATATGTATGTATATATATATGACCTCAAGTATGGATTTCGATTTCCATTCCTCTTGCCATGAGACATTATTTACCAATTGCTGACAGAAGGATCACACCACCATCAAATAAAAAAAATTATGACTGTATGAATAAAAATATTCAACTTAAACACTTTAAGTGTTTTTTTAAGATGCTGTCACAATCGTGTGACTCATGTCCTGTTTCATGTGTACTTGATCAATGTGCACTTACTTAATTAATGACATAAATGCTAAAAAAATAATGATTCTCTACATTACAGATACAAAACAAAAGGTTATTTCCCTCCATTAGCATTTAATATCCACCACAAGTGACCATATCAAATGCTGCTTTGGGGAAGTTATAAACCACAAGACCCCTTAGATCTAACACAGGCTATCAGTTGTGAAACAGGAAAGAGGCACTGGATTAAAGATTCAGCGTCAAACTGTGGCAACAGGGAAAGCTCTTGAACTTCCTGGTGGGGAATTCCCAAGCGAGACCTGCAGGAAACTTAACTCTTCCTTATTATCCTAGTTTTGTTATTCTCTCGCCAGAATTGACTTGAGGAATCCGAGCAGGGGCGTTCACAACAGAAGAGAGATAGACCAGGGACATAAACAAGTACATTATCATCAACTACAACAACACCTCAGGGCTGTTAAACTAAACATCAGTGTTTCTAAAGTCCTAAATCAAAGGTCATGTTGTACTAGTACCAAGATGTACAGAGGGACTGTTTTGCAACAAACTATTGAACAGAACAGTTACATTTTTACAAAATGCTGCAATAGTTGAAAATACGACGAGCTGAGATGTTATTTTTTGGTATCATTATTACAAAATATAACAAAGTGAAGTTCACGCTTAAAACAAGCAAGCAAAAAAAAAAAAAAAACAATTGCCAGTGGATAATATAAATAAACTTCATTCAAGCACACACACTGCTCAAAAGTTTGGGGTCAGCAAGATATTTTTGGAAAGAAATGTGTAGTCATATTTTTGTGTAAACCGATGAATAGAAAGTTTAATCACCTGCCTATCACTTTTGATCCATTCAATGCAAGTGTGGATTTCTTTAGAGAAAAACTCCCTGGCCCCAAACATTCAGTCTGCAGTTAGATAGACTGGTTTCTCGGAAAAGCGAAAACACCCGTGATGACTCATTTTTACCAGAGGTGGTGAGGGAGTGTCTCTACCTGAAATAGGTACATCAGGCCTGGGCTGCTCTTTTCTCCAGGAAGGCACAAACACAGTGATATTTCTGTGTCCTCGGTCAAGGAAGTAGTTAACTGCCAGCTCAATCCCTCGGCATGAGAACACTTCCTTGTTCCCATGACTGAAAGAGAACAAGAGAGACAGTAAGAGAGAGTAATTTAAAAATAAATTAACAAACATTCACTTTACAGCAAAAATGCATTCAGCATCTCTAACAAAGCACAACATTTCTTTATAATAGTCTGCATAGTTATAATATAAAAATTCAAATTCAATTCTCTCTTGTACTACATCCCGACCAACTTCACCTCCTATTTTTTTCCTTTCTTGTCAGATAAACAGCCATACGTGCTTTTCCAATTGCAAAGTTAACGAGGTGCCTTTTTTTCTATTTTTTCCCCAAAAAACATGAAGAAAAGAAAGAAAAAGAAATTATATATATATATATATATATATATACATATTTTGGTTTTTTTGGGGGTGGGTCTCTCTCTCTCTCCTCTCCTCTCTCTCTGTATTAATCTGGCATATGGCACAAATCATTAAATATGCATGTTAAACTGCTGGTCTATTCACACGTTAAGGTCCCTCTGGGGTTTGGTCACGTACTGCTGCTTTTTCACCATGAATGTCACATTTCTAAGATGCACGTGTCAGATTAAAAAACATTTTCACAAGTGTCTTCCGAGTCCTGTGTGAACCTGAATGTGTGCATGTATAAATAATACACATATATATATATATATTAGGTGTGTAACTGTACACAAATATCACTGTTCGGTACGTTTTCGATACAGCAGAAAGAAAGAAAATTTGTTAAAAAATTTTTTTTTTTTTAAATAGGTTTGAGTTTTCCAACATCTGGAAACTTTCAGGTTTATAAATGGGAGTTATCTTTGAAGGATGAACAAAAATAACTTTTAAATATACATTTATTTATATAATATTTGAGTTTTGAAGTGCTGGAAAAAGATGTGTGAAGTACTAGAAAGCATTTTACTATTCCAGCCAAACTGGTTACAGTTAGTGTTTCTATATTAAATTCATGGTGAATGTTGCTGGTCTGTGGACGTAAAGTATTACTAGTTCATTCACGGCACAATGTTTCTCCTGGTTTCCACGTCAGCGCTGATTGATCTAATAGAGATCTACGGTTAATAACGTAGAGAAATGTGAATGTTTGTCACTAGATCTCGCAGCGATGTTATCACTTCAGTGGCGAATTCAAATGTTTTCTTTACTGGATCTCTGTGCAGTAACAGTGTCGCTCGATCGCGATCGGCTCGCGCTGCACAGATGTTGCTGGTCCGAACTGATAAACGATCCGTGAAGCACATAACGAGTAGCGCAGTTTCGTTTTGCTGTCATTACGCTTGCCATATGATGTTGCGCAACGTTGTGGTGGCCGCGCCAGCGCGAATCTTGTCGGCAGGAAAAATGGTCCAAGCAATCGTTCGGTTTGTATGCGCACCGAACTGGAAACCTCGAACCGAAAAGGTTCAATACGAAAACATGTACTGTTACACCGCTAATATATATATATATATATATATGAAGAGTTCAGACGCAAAAGCCTCCTAAGTGCCATTTGAAATTTTCTTCTAGAATGATCATTTTTATCAAGCTTTAAGTTCAGTAATTCCACTTAAATGGCAATGAAGATGACCTATTAATTGTCATTTAAGTAAAATGATTGAATTTAAATATAAAAGCTTGATAAAATCTAGATCATTCTAGAAGAAAATTTCAAATAGCACTTAAGAGGCTTTTGCATCTGAACTCTTCATATATATATATATATATATATATATATATATATATATATATATATATATATATATATATAATTAATAGTCTTAGCATGTTATTGTTACTGCAAATCTTACTGTATTTGGATAGATTAGATCTGCTAGGGCAGGTGGAGCTGGGGAGGTGAAGGGGTTCAACACACTGCAGGACTCGCTTACACAAACACTGAACCACACCATTCAAATGTTGAGCAAGAATCTCATTGGCTGCAGGATCAGCAGAGGCCAATCGGCATGATGAAATGTTGTGAGTGTGCGTCAAATTGAGTATCATGATCGAACTCAGAAGGCCCGATGAACCTAAAATAATTAATTCCCGCTCTGGAAATTGGAATAGCTTAAGGAAATAATGCATGTCGGAGCAAGCTAAAACACACGCTGATTTGCATAACCACAAAACAGAAAACTACAAGACAACTGGAATGCGCACCGCACTTGCTGAAAGATGCCTGTCAGAGATGTTTGATAAAGAAAACCGAGATGGAAATGATGACGTACATACAAAACTGCAATTTTCGTTACGTCATGTTGTTATAACAAATATCAATGCATCAGCAGCCTTTCACATATAGTCTTTGTAAAGCGTTGCATTCAGGGAAAAATCTCTTCCACAGAATTCCCTACTGTGACATTTGCAGAAAGCGTGACCAAAAATGTCACTGGGTATGTCGAGTAGACCTATCTTACTGGATGTGAAAAGGTTAAATAGTATTTGCATATTGGAGAACAGAAAGACATGGACAAAGAGGAAGTGAAAAGCTTTTCAAAAGAAGCAGGTTTAAGGTTAATGCCCTGAGGCAACGTGAGCAATTCAGCATGGGAAGTGGTAACTACTATAAACAAACTACTTTCTACTTTTGATCTGAATTATAATACAAATACAAATAATGAGCCATCAACCATTTTGCATGTGCATTTATGCAAGTATTTGGCGATATTCCCTTTTTTAAGGGATTACAACAATCTGAGGTGGACCGACATTTATAAAAAAAAAAGTAAAAGCCTTGCACAGTTTGGGAAAAGTTCATTCATCCAGTACTTCCCTTTGTAACCGCAACTTGTTGATACTGTTAAAGAGTAAGAGAATTCATACGGAAAGACTATTGAAAGCCGAGCGGATTCCTCACCTCATGGCCACGTTACTGCCATCGATGACTATCGGCTTCAGGTCACTTTCAGGCTCACTGTTGTCCTCCGGCGTTGACCCCTGACCCCGGGATGAGCTCCCCCCCCACTGGGGCAAGCCATCATCACTGTCGGAGCTGGAGGAGGGCACGGTCTTCGCCCCGGACCGCACCAGTTCACCCAGCACAGCGTTGGTGTCCGTCCCCAGTCCCAGCTTCCTCAGCGCGGCCTTCACCTCCTCCGGAGAGTAGCCCAGCTTACGGAAGAAGTCCACCTTGGTCTGCAGGTCGTGTGTGTCCCGGCTCAGGCTCGCGGGCGGATGCTGGAAACACCTCGACTGCTGCATGCTGGCGTCTGACGGGGGTGTGTTTCAGTGGAGGAGCCCCTGTGTCGTCCGTGTGCTGCACACACATGTTGCTCTCGCTTTCGAATCAGGCTGGAACAGCAACAAGTAAATGCTCTTTAAAATGAATGCTATGAATTCTAATTAAACATGGTATAATTACATAAATTATCTTATATATATAGATGCCTGTACTAGATATTCTCCATAAATTCATTTATTCATTCTTTCAGGTCATCAATCATAAAATTGTTTTTTTTTTTTTGTTTTAAATCACAATGGTTCAGTGCATGCAAAATACACATATTAAATATTAAATATGTAACAATTACATAAATGACTTTTACAGTTGATGCAAAAGTTGATTGTACTTAATTTTGTGCAGCATTAACTTGCCATTTTGCTCATTTTATTTTAAATATACATGTAGTGTCTATCTTGATTTAGGAGAGAGAGAGTCAGATTGACAGGTCTCACTTTATATTAAGTGGCTTTAAGTACTATGTACTTACATTGAAGTTACTACTTTGATACATTGGACTTATTGTGTACATACATGTTTTTACATTGTACTTATATTTTGAAAATACCTGCATGTAATTACAGCTGTAATTAATTCATGTAATTACATTTGTAATTACACAGTTGATCCTTCCCTTACACCTCTGCCCACCATGATACCTACCCATACCACCACACCTGTCCCTAACCACACCTGTCCCTAACCATATATATATATATATATATATATATATGCCTACACAGATATTATTCATAAATGAATTCATCCATTCTTTCAAGTCATCAATAATTAAAAAATAAATAAGATAAAGATAGAATTGATTTTTTTTTTTTATCATAATGCTCCAGTGCATGCAAAATACACACGATGCAAAAAGAATGATATATTATCGATAGATCATGACAACATGTATACATTACTTTAACTCATTAAAATAAGTTAAGTGATAAGTTAGAGTCAAGTCAGTTTAATGTCATTTAAGTTACGACTCAAACAGCTTAGTTGATTGTACTTAGAAAAGCAGCATTGACTTGCTATTTTGCTAACTTTTATTTTAAATATACGTTCAATTTATGTGTATTGTCTTTCTTGATATATTTGGACGTGTAGAAAATGGCTTTGAAATCCACTCCCAGACTGTGTGAGGGGCTCAGGCAAAATCAGTTTGTTGTCTTCCTCTTTATTAATTATGTTCGACTAATTTGCATTCGATTTCACTAATTGGAGCAAAATTAAAAATGTAGGGATTTGATGCAGTGATAAAGTAGGGGTGAACTTTCTACGCTGAAGCAGTGATAGCCTGTCTATCTGATTAAATAAGAGACAATATATAGAGCATTTAACAATAGTAAACTATACATTTAACAAACAATACTAAACTCTACGCTTCTTGTCAACCGCGCGCGCTCGTGCTCGCCTTCTCCGGCCTCTTCGGTAAAAACACCGGCTGGATTTTTGTTTAATACTTATCTAACAGTAATACTAATACTAATACTTGAGGAAGCTAGTTTTAAAATAAGAATAATAAATCGTTGCTGTCACGTAAACAAATGACAGAGTTTACCTGTCTTTAGCTGTCAATAAACACCATTTATATAATAGAGTAACCCAGACTTACCATATTCCCCAAATGACGAGTCCAGTGATCGATAACGCGCATCTGTGAGGATTTTGAAGAACTGGTCTGGTGTTCAATGACGTGTTTCAGTGTAACACCTTTACTGTACTTCCTGTTTCAGGTGTGACTCCTCCCCAGAGAGAGAGAGAGAAAGAGAGAGAGAGAGAGAGGATTACACTGGCAAATTATCACCTTTACATGAATTAGTTTACTTTTATATTCCTATTTTCTCAACTTAATTCATTTTCTGTTAGATTTTTTTATTCTGTCTTTCATCTTCATCTCCTTTATTTCTGTTTTAGCACTTTATTTGTCCTTTTTCGTGATTGATCTTTTTTCCTCACCAGGCTTTGGTAAAACTGTAAATGTGGAAGATCAGTCATCGCTGAATCTGATTCTCGGACAGAGAGTTTTCTGTGTTGTTATTATTATGTTTATAATTGACATTAATTACAATACTAATTCTCAGATACTTATTAGCATCTATTTTTGGGATCATTTTAAGCTAGCAATGTATATCACTGATACATATAACCAACTGACAGGGTGGTATACAATAAATTAAATTAACTTAGGATCTTGAAATAAGTTGGAATTTTTTTTCCAACTTTCCTTTTTGCATTAAAATTTTTGCATAAAATTTACATTTATGTGTGTGAAACCTGCCAAAACGAAATGTGATCATATGGGCAGTAGCGGTTCTAGGCACGGGCGAACCGGGCAGTCGCCCGGGGCGGCATCTCTTCATGTCACATGGGGGGCGGCACGAGCAGTTAAAAAAAATCCTCTGTCCCGCTAAGGTTTTCTATTTTGTATCATTTCAATTCAATTATTGGCAATGGCGCCCCTGCTTGCGGAGAAGGTGCCGTGCACAGAAGCGATATCAAGGGGAAGGGGGTCTCTTGATTAGTTCACGTATCGCGTCTTTTGCGCGCTCGAGGTCGTTATTTCAAATAGGCGATTAGGCGCACGGGAAGCGCGCTCATTACGCGCTCGCGGGAGGCGCGCTCATAATCTTTTCAGCATGGGAGTGCACGTGCACCCAAACACTTGGGTGTTTTTCTCTTCTCCGTAAAGAAATCTTTTAGCAGAGCTTCAGCAAGCGTTTTTCTGTGGTGGAAATACATTCGCTACTAAAACTTCTTTGCCATTGTGGAGAGCGCAGTGCATGGTTGTATAGCAACGACAGCCATGGGCAAATCGGTCCGAATTTTACTATTAATAATAAAAGATCAGCTACTGTGCATTATAAATGTCAGGAATGTATCTTTATTGACTCATTCTTTTTATAGAGATGATTGAATGCTGAAATATGAGGTTTATATATTTTTTAAATCTTTTGTGTTAACCTTTTTTTTAAGTTTAGTAGGTAAGATAAAAGACACTCCTTTAAAACAAATCTTTAATATTATTAACTTGGTGAATTGATTTCATTGTGTATTAGGCTTTTTGAACAAGATTCTGTGTGTGATCATGTTGGTCACTATATTCATGAAATGAAAATAATTTACATAATGGTCAACTTTATGTGTTTTTATAGTAGCCAATAATATGCAAAGTACAATTTTCTATTTTCTAAATAATCTCTGATTCTGTCCTTTTCTCTGACATTTTAAGAGTGACATAGGGCTACAAAAGCAATAACCAATGCGCTAATGGTTACTTCCTCCCTTTAAAGTTAGATAAATCTAGCAAAATAACTGGATTCTATTAACTGTGTTTTTCAAATGAACGGAATGTGATTTTATTTTTGGTTTAGTTTTTTTTTTTTTTTTTTTTGGTCGGTTGGTTGGTTGCCCAGCGGGCACCTTGACGTCAATTTGACATCAACAAATAGTCAAGATTTTGACCACCATGTATAACATGCATGAATATGAATATTTTCATTATATTTTGTAATTATTACCTTGTGGTTGTAAAGAGGCCAAACAAAGGTATAAATCTGACATGTTTTTTCTTGTCCCTACATCTCAGGTCAATATCATTGACATTAAATCGATGTTGATTTGATGTCAGGAATTAAAACGTCAATTTGATGTGAAATGTATATCAAAACGATGTCTGAAAAAGTATATTTATTACTCACTGTAAATCAATGCGACTAATTTTCAACATCTAAAAGACCGATCTTGAAAGTTGTAGGTCTATGTATTTTGCATTTTTATTTTATTTAAATCCTAGCTAGTTTAATTCAGTTCTTGATTAAAATGACAGCAGACACTATAATTGCATATACTATAAAAGGTAAATTTAATCTGACATTGAAGCTGATTTTTAAAATGATCATCATCGACTACAAATTGACTACAAAAAGACGTCACATCCTGGTCATATCGCGCGGAAAAGTAGAAGATTTGCATAACCGCCCTCACTCACACGTCTGCTCACTGCCAGAGAGATCGTCGATTTCAATTTTAAAAAATACTCCTCTTTCAACTCTTGGTAAGTAACCAGCTAGCATGCTATTGTTGTTATTATGTTAATACACCATCTTATACATAGGCTACTTAATCTGATTGGGTGTAATTGTCAGAAATATGTCGAATAATTCCACAGCCTTGCCCTTTACCTGAGCGAGTTAGCTTGCTAATTTAACCGGAGATTAGCTTAACTGTAACGTTGACATTCTGGTATGATGGAAGAAGTGTCTTCCTGTCTGCCATCGTATGATTTTAAAAGTGTGTGTGTGTGTGTGTGTGCGTGTGCGTGCGTGTGTGTGCGTGTGTGTGTGTGTGTGTGTGTGTGTGTGTGTGTGTGTGTGTGTGGAAAAATGTCGATTTTACTGGTTTTCTGGGGCCAAACCGACCGGCGACGATATTTACTGTCGATTCGAATTTGTTGGTTTAAAAGTGGACATTTCAAGCTTTAGCCCGTTACAAGGCTAACGTTAGAGATGACAAATTAACAATGATAGTAAAATGATATCCTAAGCATGTGAAATGTTTTAATTTTTTTTTCCAGCGTAACTTAACGTTAAGTTACCAGCCCCAGATCTGTCACTGATTTGAATAAGAGGTAAGTTGCAATGGTAGTATCCATATAACGTTACTGTCCTAAAAATATTCCTTTCCCAATGTAAGAGAAAAGTAAGTGTGTTCTTCTAAACAAAAATAGCTGCTGCATTGATTTTTTTTTTTTTTTTAAATTTTAAAAATTTTCAAATTTTTTGTTTGTATAGAATATGATGTCTTGCTCTCTTTGGTCTGACATTCAGAGTTCCAAAAACGACTCCGCTTCAACAGCTTAACAGACAGCTAACCAGCGAGGAAAAACGAAAACTCATGGTAGGTTACTATGAAAAAGTAAAACAAACATTTGCTAACAGATGCAATTATTAGACATACAATATCTTATTCACATATTCTTGTTCCTCATATACATTTCTGCATATTTGCTAAATTATTCCTTCAGACAGCTCTGATGTCAAATTGGTGCAGCTATTGGTTGAAATCTCGAAGGGTGTCTCGCCCTGGGTGTAATTCAAAGTAGAACCGCCACTGCATATGGGAGGTGTTTTTATAAACGTACCTTATATCATATTTTATGATCATGACATAATGCTTTTTTATCAAAGCAACTGCGGGTTATATTACACTTATGAGGGAGAGAGAGAGACAGACAGAGAGAGAGAGAGAGATAAGCATCAAATGTATTTGAGAAATGACATTATCGGGTGATTTGTGTCTCATGTGATTCCCCTCAGGTCTAAATAAAGACCAGGAAACAATATTACGGTCATCATCTGTTGTTTCCTCCTTTGTATGTAAAGCATATTAGTGTTTATTTGTACTTTATTTGTTTGTACCATTTGTAACTAATAGATACCAAACAAAAATGTTTCCAATGCTAATAAACATGCAATGTTTAGTGTTTTAAACAACAACAACAACAACAACAATATATATATATATATATATATATATATATATATATATATATATATATATCACACCCTTATACGGACTGAATATGATGTACACGATGGGTCATACTTAAGTATCACATTTTTATTTTATTAGTTTTTATTATCATACTACAAAATGGTCATTATACAACCTTGGACTTCACTGCATACTGTATAAGAGTATAAATAAAATTAAAACTACTTTTAACTAGTTTTTAACAATAAAACTAGTTTTGGGTGCTATGACCAAAAATATAATTTTTTTCAATAGTTTTGGCCAGAGCCATTGAGAGAAAAAGTGGCGACACTCCCATAGACCTCCGTTGTAAAAAATGGCGGTGCTTTCCAAACACTGTCATTTGGCCGTCGAGTTGTTCGAGAGGTACGTTTCTGAAATATCGACCTCTTTTGAATTGTCAACTGTCTATATTGTATCAGAGGCCCTATTGCGATGCTTGTTATACTGGTCTTCATGCATGCACAGTGTAATTATTTATATTTTATGTTGGTTGTTTCAACCAATTTTCAAGCACTGCCTGCTAGCTAGTTAGCGGGTTAGGTTACAGCTTACTGAGTTCGGTAATGAATCGCTATCTTTATTGCAACTTCTATTTCATCAATTTTTTGGGATATACTTTTCATTTAATGTATTATTTTGTTTTGTTGCGCAACACCCTCTCTTCTCTCCTTTTCCATTCTGAGTTGCTCCATTAGGTCCTCTATGGCCCCTGGCAGTCTGGTCAATGGATCACTCATCTCCCCCTGGCAAAGTGGCCTCGTGATTTTTATTTTTCTTGTTGAAAAAACTGTTTTTGTTGCCCTTGGTTCAATGGCTGTTTCTTTAAATAGTTTTAATATGTATAATATTCATATTTTCAGGCTCTCTCTCCTAAAGTAAAATACTTTTAATAATTTAAACATCTGCCTTTAGCCCTGGTTTTTGTTTTTCTTGTTCACACGCACCCTCACACATTTTTGTCGTCTGTTATTGTTTAATAAAAACATGGCTTAACAATTAAGCCATGCTTAATTGATGTCTGAATAGTCGTAACAGAAGTTACAAGTGTTTTGTTAGTTAATTGACCAAAGGCTAAGCCACGCCCTTAAACACGATGAGCCAATCACAGTGCACAGCTAACCCAATACAATCGGACATTCTCTGCTTCCACCTCATTTGATATACAATGCAGTTAGTCAGTTTTCATTTGCTTTTTTTCTTGTCATTTTAAGTTTAAAATGGTCAAACAGTGTGTTTGGGGTACATGCAGCTCCGACACTAGGTTCCCATTTTTTCTCTGTTGTGCAAAAATAAATATCAGGAGATGTCCATAATCAGATGAATGATATTGAAAAGTTAAGTTAGAGCCGCTAAAGCCAGTCCTACTACCCATTCAAAACATGAACACTAAGCTTTTCCCTCCAAAAATATATCCTAAAACTTATCTAAGCAATCTACAGGATTTCATAGTCACCCTGCCTCTGCAAAACTGACATTAAAATAAAATGCAATAACAGCTGAAAAAGTACTTAGGTGAGTGTTTTATTTTTTATTTTCCGTTCAATGATACAATCGCTGCTGTCTGTCTCATATGAAGAACATGACAGCCCGCGTATGTTTTGGAACTATTGGGGCTTACATGAACCACGTGAGAGTGTCGCAACTCTTTCTCTATGGATCTGGTTTATATATATATACAGTATATATATTTGTTTCTTTGCATGACTTGGTCTTTATATAAGTTCATAGTGGCTTATTTTACTGTCAGAAGTACATAAAAATTACTTCATGACTCAAGCGACTTTACACTGTTACACCAGTAAGTGGCGGTAATTGTCCGTAAAGTGAACGCATCTCGATCGCCCCCTGGCGGTTACTCTGAAAAGTGAGCGCATCTCGATCATCCCCTGGTGACGATTGTCTGTAAAGTGAACGTATCTCGATCGCCCCCTGGCAGTGACTGTAAAAAGTGAACGCATCTCGATCGCCCCCTGGTGACGATTGTCTGTAAAGTGAACGTATCTCAATCGCCCCCTGGTGACGATTGTCTGTAAAGTGAACGTATCTCGATTGCCCCCTGGTGACGATTGTCTGTAAAGTGAACGTATCTCGATCGCCCCCTGGTGACGATTGTCTGTAAAGTGAACGTATCTCGATTGCCCCCTGGTGACGATTGTCTGTAAAGTGAACGTATCTCGATCGCCCCCTGGTGACGATTGTCTGTAAAGTGAACGTATCTCGATCGCCCCCTGGTGACGATTGTCTGTAAAGTGAACGTATCTCGATCGCCCCCTGGTGACGATTGTCTGTAAAGTGAACGTATCTCGATCGCCCCCTGGTGACGATTGTCTGTAAAGTGAACGTATCTCGATCGCCCCCTGGTGACGATTGTCTGTAAAGTGAACGTATCTCGATCGCCCCCTGGTGACGATTGTCTGTAAAGTGAACGTATCTCGATCGCCCCCTGGTGACGATTGTCTGTAAAGTGAACGTATCTCGATCGCCCCCTGGTGACGATTGTCTGTAAAGTGAACGTATCTCGATCGCCCCCTGGTGACGATTGTCTGTAAAGTGAACGTATCTCGATCGCCCCCTGGTGACGATTGTCTGTAAAGTGAACGTATCTCGATCGCCCCCTGGTGACGATTGTCTGTAAAGTGAACGTATCTCGATCGCCCCCTGGTGACGATTGTCTGTAAAGTGAACGTATCTCGATCGCCCCCTGGCAGTGACTGTAAAAAGTGAACGCATCTCGATCGCCCCCTGGTGACGATTGTCTGTAAAGTGAACGTATCTCGATCGCCCCCTGGCAGTGACTGTAAAAAGTGAACGTATCTCGATTGCCCCCTGGTGACGATTGTCTGTAAAGTGAACGTATCTCGATCGCCCCCTGGCGGTGACTATGAAAAGAAAACACATCTCGATCGCCCCCTGGGGGTGACTGTTAAAAAGTGAATGCATTTCGATTGCCCCCTGGCGGTGACTGTGAAAAGTGAACGCATCTCAATTGCCCCTTGGCAGTGACTTTGAAAAGGGAACACATCTCGATCGCCCCCTGGCGGTGACTGTGGAAAGTGAACACATCTCTAACCCCCCCCTTGGGTTCTCCCTCTGGTGGTGACTGGGTGCAGTACAGGTCATAAACCCCGCCACCCGGCCCCCTCCATGTAATCCGATGGGACGTACTAAAAGAAATAAATAAATCCAAATACACTTCAAAGGTTTTAGGTAGTTCTTATCAGGCAGACGTATGTTCAAGTGTTTTTTTTTTCCACAATACATTTGGTTTTAGTTAGTTTGGTGCTATAAAAACGGGGCGTGACGTCATGATTGACAGCTGTGCTTGCGATTAGGCCAGGGGGACCTTTTAGGTGTGTAACAATATATCATGGGACAATACATCACAATAAAAAAATGCAGCAATATGTATTGTGGATACTAGTGACAATCTGTATCGTGAATTATAGTGAATAATTCATTAGAAGCTCTTTATTTGAAGCTCTTGATCTTTTCTCGACCACATTTGTTATCGGCCTGGTCTCAGGATTCAATGTGTTGTGGCTAATTTCGACTCATTGCCAAATTATTACCACTGCCCCCCCCCCCCCTCATTGAGGTCAGTACCTGATTGTCTAATCCTAACCCCGCCCCTAATCCTAACCACTCCCCTAAAAATAACCCCTCCTCTGCCCCTAATCATAACCCCTCCCCCACAACTAATCCTAAACCGACCAATGCTATGGGGGTAAAAATTTGGCGGGGGTCGGAAAGCACAACACCGGTCTAGTAAACGGCCGTGCCAGGTCAGTCTGTGTGTGTGTGTGTGTCGTGAGGAAGTTCTCATGAGTGAGGTCACTGATATGTCCATGGGTTAATGGTGTGTGTTGAGCGGAGGTCCGGGCGCTGGAGAAAGCAATCACCGGGGGTTTGCCAGTCCACTGCTCTCACTGAGGTCCTGTGTCATCGGGCACAGGTGTCTCCGGCGCTTGCATTACAGCGGGCAATGAGCTACAGCAAACAGAGATGAGTTTCCACCGGCACACACAGATCACACCGCTGGCTCTCGCCTCGAAGGGGAACTCAATGTCACCTTCAACAATTAGACACTCCGGATGTCAAATCTCTGCAAACAACAGCATCTGAGATCCAACTAACCGGAGGACATCACAGGCCTTCTAATACCACTGCATTTATATTAAAGTGTGCGTTGCATATGATAAACTGTTTATTATGCCATTATAGAATTAAAATATCTCACTCTTAAAGATCATAGATTACATATCATTGTTTAATTTAATATATAAAAAGTCCATCTAAAACATTACATTTCTGTTTTTTTTAACGCCTAAGTGTGGTGTTAACTGCATATTATTTTATTAAATAAGTTTATTATGACATTATAGAATTAAAAGGTCTCACTGCCCTCAAAGATTATGAATTATATTTTGAATGTTTATAGTCATTAGTCATTTGTAATCTTTCTCAGTTAAGAGTTATTTTATTGTGAACACAAGAGGGCAGTAAAATCCCACGATACTGAATCCACTGAGTCTTAAACCGTGTTAGTGTTAAACTGGTCAACACATCAGTGAAATCTCAGTTGTTATTGTCTTTGAATAAAAAAAATAGGGACAAGGTTACTTGTTGTGTGTTATATAATTACTAATTATTATAATATCTGTGGGTCTATCTGATATGGTTTTTACATACACCAAAAATGACATATAAACAACTTCAAATAGCAAAAGAGTATAAATATTTTTTATAACAAAATTATGACTTTAATATATAATAATAATATTACTTTTGTTTTCAAAAATAAAACAAAAGTAATATATTAACAGAAGGACTATTTAACACATTTTATTAAACTTCTAATTGTATTTAATATTTTTATTTTCATAAACTTTGAACACTAATTACAACATTTTAAACATTTTGTTTATTGTGCTTTTGCAAATGGAGCTTACTGTCCCTGATACGTTTATTATTTTGCTTTTTAGTCTCATATTGAACACAAGGAATCATTATTCTTAATGCAAATGTATTTGTTTAGATGATTATCTTTTCATTCTGGCTATTTATTAATTTCGTTCATTCCATTAGACTGGTGTGAATGACTCCGGTGTATTGGTGGAACATTTCGGGAGCGTTTAAAACTAGTTTTTAAAAGAAAATCCCTCGTTTATAGTGCACTACATACATATAGTTTCGTTACACATCATGCTTTGAAAGCACAACAGTGGATGATTTTAATGCTCTGCTCTCAAAAGTCAGGTTAAAGTCAGCATGTAACTGCAGTTGTGCTGGTCTTTTCCACATTGTGAACAAGCACAAATGTGGGTGGGGCTTAATTTTGTCTGTGCAGAATTGATTGGATGGTTGGATGGTCCGTAATTTATCGGTGCGCATCATTAATGTGTTAATAATCTTGAATCAGAATAAGTTCATCTCTTCTCTTCTCTGATGACGAGGGCGGGGCACTAACCTGTCACTCACATGAGATCAGCCAATAGCAAACCACAACCATCTAATCAATTAGAAAGACAAAATCAAGCCCCGCCCACATTTGTTCTTGTTTCAGAAGTGTTTCTCTCGGATAAACGGCACAATAGAGGAGAAAATAACTTTTTTTTCATTATAAATTATATTCATTATTCATTTCATTCTAAAGTAAATCTTTATATTCCCTGTAAATATATCTTTGGCTGCATTGTAATGATTTCTTAATGCAGAATATGATCAGGATTGCGTAGGTGGATGTGGTCGTAACATGAAAATGACCTTCCTCGATGAGTACTACTCGATGCTTCTGACAGCGCAACCTAGTGGCTGAAGTGATCGACTGCACAAATGCATTAGTATAAAACCCTGCAGGGGCAAAGCTGTGAGTTTAGGACAAATGTGTCTGTGATTGCAAGAATTAAACTATTATTCCTCTGCAGAAAATATGAAATAAACTCAATATCATCAAGATCCATTAATCCCAGACCAGTCAAATTTATCAAATTATGGATAGGCTATGCTGCTGGATCTTCACATAAAATGTTGAAGAACTGTCAAAATTATGTGTCACATTTTTTTTATTGGTTTAACTAATTAATGTTACCAAATCACCCATAACATTCGTTTGAGCATAGTGTGTGAGAATGAATCTGCATGTGTTTGAGACCCTCTGCATTTATTTAATTAATGCAAATCCTGTGATCTTGTGATGCTAAACCAATTATTAACATGATGTCTGAAAAAAAAAATATTGCAAAAAGCTGTTACAAAAACCATATTGTGCAACTCCAGTGGCTGTTATATTATATTATATTAAGTTATATTAAATTATATTATTAAAATCTAAAAAATCCAGCTTTTATTGAGTTTTTTTTTTCAAATTCAGCATTATTTTCCATACATTTTACAAAAAAACAAAAAACAACAACAACAACAACAATATATTAAAAACTTCTAGATTATATTTATCAAAAGAGGACATTTGAGCATGTCAGATTCTTAAATTATTCTTTTTTTTTGAATGGCCAATGGCGATATTTTATATAATATATAATAGATATATAATGGCCAATATCTTACTGAGCCGATGGTCTATCGGTCTATGATTTCTGACATCTTTTACTTTAGGGACTGCTTCAGTGTCACAAAACAAAATTTTCCCATGATTTCTTAAACAAACTACATGACAAAAGAATACATTCCCTTTACCCGGAGTAATCGGCCTCTGCCTTGGTGACTCAGCGCTCGTCACAGAGGATCTGCTGTTTGATTTACAGGAATCGGGTCGGGCCGCTCGGTTTACTACAGGGTGACTCAGACACAGGCCTGGTCCTTTCTCACTGCTATCATTCCCTCCATCCATCACATGCCAACTGTGTCTTTTCTATCTTTGCATAAACAAACAGAGATATGCAATGGCATTTATTATACAGTAATCACTGAGAGCTGAACTGAGGCGTTCGTGAGACAGAGAGCAGATTATACATCCATTGCTGAAAGCCAAAGGCAGTATGGTTTATTTGTTCTCTTATCACTGTTTGCATAATTGTATTACATTCGGTTAAAAATTCGGTAAAAAATAGCCAATTATAAAAATATAATATTTAGTTATATATGTATATAATAAGCCAAAATATAGTACTTCAGTACTTGTGGTATATACTGTACATTTATAAAAAAAAAAAAGGTTAAATTTACAGTAGAAAATACGGTGGCAACATGTTAGGTTTTACAGACTTAACCATTAATTTATCGTAAAAACATATATTTCCTTATCTGATATAATGTTAATTTACTGATCTATTGATGTACTAATATCTGTATGCACCACTGAAATACGCTGGCATCCACCAATCACAGTGGAGATGAGAGTCACATGATGAAAGCTCACAAGCTGAGAAAGTAAAAAAACATAATTCTATAAAAGCTGCACAGTGTGATTCACACACACACACTAAACACCATCATGGTAACACATGACATTAACGATTCAATATGTAATTTTTTTTTCACCACGAGAGATCGATAACCTCTTACAACAACAAAGGCGTAGGTTTATGACGCAAAATTCCAGTTGAATTATGGAACTTGTCGTCAAGCTGATGGATCTAATAATGTTTATGGATGAGTGAATACATTGATGTTTTTATCATGACTGTGAGACAGGTATTAGTGCCACACACTGGATGGAGGTCCATTCGACACATCCTGCCCCGGTGGACCACTGATGCTACCACCCATCCGCCGGCCGCAGCCCCTCCATCCTCTCATTACCGAGGTCGACCTCCTGCGGTGGACTCCCCTCCCGCAAAGCCCCAGAAGCAACCACCATCCAGGCCTCAGCGTAGAGCAAGCCGCAGGAAGTCGACCACGCCGTCCAGGGCGCAAGCGGGGGTGAAAACGACCCTGAGAAGGGCGACCCAGAGGTGGATCAACTTGCCCATCAGGAGATGATGTATGCACCGCCCCTTCCCCCAGTGGAGGGCCGGGTGAAGAATCTTTTGTTTAGGTCCTACTGGCGAAGGACGTGACCGGCTTCTACAGCCCGTACTTCATTGCACCTTCCTTGGACCTGCGTGTCATGAACTGGTCCCTTCACAGGCTGCCGTTCAAGATGCTTACGCAGAAACGCATTTTCACTTGCATACGTCCCCAAGATTGTTTTGCAGCGGTCCACCTGAAGGACCCGTACTTTCATGTCTCGATTCTCCCTCGACACAGACCGTTTTTTCGCTTTGCGTTCGAGGGACCGGCAAATCGGTACAAAGCATAGAAAGTAAAAGAAATGGACAGAGCGATCTCATTGGAACTCCATTGAGACGATTGAAGCCCGTTTTTGGTGATTTTTTAGCACTTCCGTCCCTGACGCGCAGACTCAAACAGAGCTTGACTGCGTAGATGTGACGAGAGCAACCCGTATGTCTTCTAGTGCTGTGGCATGAGAAATCTGAATCATTCCCTTCTGAAACATGCAGAGGCAGAGAGTGTGAGTAGGAGCTGTCCATGAGCGAGGAGCAGGAGACAAATCTGCTAGGTATTCTGATTAATTATTTTGTCATTTTGCCTCCACGTTTCCCCGATTGCATGCGAGCTTCTTCTCCTGTCCATACGGTAATCTCTCTACTGTGCGACAGAGAGTCGCGTGGGTATGACGCAATCGTTAGCCTACTTTCACTAAAACTGCTTCTACGGGGCCATAACATAAGCTACAAGGTAATGGAGCATTTTATACATTGTCGTGTTTCTTTAGAAATAAATAAAGGACAAATTGGGTCTTCAAACGCCTCAGATGTAAAGTTATTCGCTGTTAAAGTGACGCCAAAATCAATGGGAGTCAATGGGAATGCTAACGCAAGTGAAGTTTTGCTACAAGATGGCAGCTCCCGCGAGGCTTCAACTTCCGGTCGATGGATTACCCCCTTGGTACAAAGTATTACTCTTCGGACTGGCCCAGTCGCCCCGTGTCTTCACGAAAGTCACGGGAGGCGGCCATTACTCCCATGTGCGAATGCGTGGTGTTCGCACTCTCAACTACCTCGACGACTAGCTTATTCTCGCCCAGTCGAGAGAACAGTTGTGCGAACACAGGGACATTGTGCTCAGTCACCTCTGCCACCTAGGGCGAAAACTCTTTTCCCTAGGTCAATTGGGAAAAGAGCAAACTCACCCCCGGGCAGAGGATCTCTTTTCTTGGTAAGGTGCTTCGGGACTGCACATGTAGATCTGTTTGCCACCCTAGTCTTACTGCCAGTTGTTCTATTCCCTGACCGAGGTGGCCCTTGGCACGGATGCTCTGGCACACACCGAAGTTCCCGCTCTAGTGTCGGCTTGCTGCGCCACTCCCCATGTGCGCTTTCTTCTCCAATTGAATTCTCCACTTAGGCGAACCCTGTAGAGTTCCTCAGCACCCCTTCGGCAGTCAGATGTTGCATCCGACGCCAGGCCTTGTGCTAGTATGTTTGTGTAACTTGTGCTAGGCTGGGTTCCATATGTGGTGACCCCTGCGGGCGATCCCATATGCGTATTCTTCCACGACAAGCTCCCTGCAGTGAGCCCGTGTCTTTCCCTTGGCAGAGTCCGCTCTGCCGTCACTGTCCCCCTTCTCAGGCTGGAGCCACCCCAGTGACATTCCATATGTTGCACAGCTCTTAACCGGCCAGTCCATATGTGTGTTCTCCGGGTCACCTCTCTTCAGGCAGAATGTGGCTTCCCTTTCCCATGGAAAGGCACGCTTTCCCAGTGTTATCCAAGAGTTCCACTGTGTGAGTTATATGGAACAGCAGTCCGAACTCCCTCTACGCAGGCCTTCCGCCCCAGCCAGTTGGAGGTCTTGCGTAGGGCGCTGAATGTGGCAGCAACCATGGCGTTTTCCATGGGATCCCAATTGCAGTACGTCGTCACATCGACGTTACGCCGAACACGAGCGACTGAATGGGAACATCTCAGTTACTGTTGTAACCCTCGTTCCCTGAACAGGAGATGTAATGTCCCGACGTTGTGGTTGCTGACCATCTTAATCTCGGCTCCTCAGTGAAAAACAATGTGTGTGTGCGACCGCTTCCTGTTTATACCCACACTTCGGGGCACATGACGCGTTTCATTGGCTCGTTCTGTAGATACTCAAAGTTGATTGGGCCCCGAAGTGACCCCAATTACGTTGTCACGTCGATGTTACGTCTCCCATTCCCTCTTTCAGGGATTGAGGGTTACAATAGTAACAGAGACGTTTCAGTGTAACTTACGAAGGGTGAATCCTTTTAATTTATTAGGGTTACAGTGTTTTAGATAATTAGTTATGTATAGCTGTAATGAATTAATGTGTATTAACCTCAACCACCTCAGCTGACCCCTCTCGATGTGGAGGAGCAGCGGCAATACTCTGAGCTCCTCCCGAGTGACCGAGCTTCTCACCCATTTCTCCGCGCCCAGCCACCCTGCGGAGAAAGCTCATTTCGGCCGCCTGTATCCGAGATCTTGTCCTTTCGTCATGACCCAAAGCTCATGACCATAGGTGAGAGTAGGAACGTAGATTGACCGGTAAATCGAGAGCTTTGCCTTACGGCTCAGCTCCTTCTTCACCACAGCAGACCGGTACATCGACCACATTACGACTGATCCGTCTGTCAATCTCCCGTTCCATCCTTCCCTCACTCGTGAACAAAACCCCAAGACACTTAAACTCCTCCACTTGAGGAAGGATCTCTCCACCAACCTGAAGTGAGCAAGCCACCCTTTTCCATGGCCTCAGATTTGGAGGTACTGATTTTCATCCCAGCCGCTTCACACTCGGCTGCAAACCGTCAAGACGAAATCGTGTGGTCCCCATTTTTTTTTCTAATCTTTTATTGTATTTTTTTAAATATATACAATAAACATTAAATTAACAACAATAAATGTAACATAAAACTCTAATGTACATAACTGATTAGAAAAAAACTATATAGATACATAGTTATTTCAACAAAAATAGTGTCATGCAGGGAATTGTGGGAATGTCAGTATATGTTTTTTTCCACGATAAATTATACAAAGACTTGTTCTTTTTCACTTCCAAAACTGTACATTTTATTGTATTTTACTGTAAAATTGCATTAAATGTAAGGTTAGATCTATGTCAGTTTATAGTAAGGAAACTTTCTGTTGACAATTAACAGTTTTTCACCGTAGCATTTTTACAGTCTTTAACAGTTAAAATATATATATTTTTTAATTTTATTTTTGTTGAAAAATTACATTGTTATTGAATAACATAACACACAGTTCTTGAAATGATTGTGTTTTTTTTTTTAGCCCATTTGGACTAAACCGGCGTACCACCATATGAGTGATGAGAAGCCATTAGCACGCATCTCTCCTCTATTCCCAGCATGCATCTGGACCAGAACAGAACAACAGGAGAGGTTTACAATTAAATTGCTAGTAGCTGAGATGGATGAATACTGCATGTAAGTCTTTGTACAATAGAAAGATAACATTTATTGACAGTCATTAGAAGTGACAACTCTTCCTCAATTCAGATGCTGAAGGAACAGATGAAATAAAGGAATGGAAAGCGCCTCATTTTCTGCGGGATAATGTGTGCGGCTTCAGGCAACATCACATTACTGCGTTCACCTAAAATAATTGATTGATACTGAAGACTACTCGGCGAAGAAAGCCGTTTAAACCACAGAGAGAGCTGTAATTCTTCCACTTTATCTCAGAATTATATCCAGCGTCGCTTCCTCTTTTGATGTTGAAACACGAAACATTATCGTCTCTCGGCAAGCATCGCAATCATGCACTGGCTTTTTAACTGTGTCTTATTTGTCATCGTCATTTATTGATGTCTCATAAATGCCATGCGTTTCAAGCGGATCAAAGAACAGCCTAAACATTCACACTTCAGGTGGAGTCGTTTGTGTGTGTGTGTTTCTGCAGAGGAAAGTCTCTCTCTTCAACACGAGGCGGGTTTGACCACACACACTTGCATTAGAAATTGAGGAAAGGAGTTGGATCTTCTTTGTGATCACATTGAACTATAAATTATTAAAGGTCTTACTTGATGCCTTCATATAATGCATTGTAAATGTATTTTAATGCATTAGTTATGCATTGTAACACATTGTATGGATATCCTATGCTTTAGTACAAGGTAACTAAATATCCCAGATAGCAAACTGACATTGAATCAACGTGGAAATATGACATCGAAACAACGTTGATCTGACATTGTTTTGGTCATCGAATTAACGTTGAACCAACGTCAGACGCGTCATTCTTTCAAAACTAACGGAAAATCAACTTGAAATCAACGCGTTGTTTCAACGTTATGAAAGCAAACCCATTTTCGATTTTCATTTAGCTTTGAAGAATGCCGCGTCTGACGTTGGTTCAACGTTAATTCGATGAGCAAAATCAACGTTGTTTCAATGTCATGAGAGACGTCGTTTCCACGTTGATTCAATGTCAGTTTGCTGTCTGGGATGTAAATATATAATGCATAATATAATGTAGCCTACATTATAATTCTATAATATAATTATAATAATATAATAGCTTTAAGTAGGTCTCAAATATTTTTCTCTAAAGTGTCCTAAAAGGTCCTGTTGCCCTTTTGGTCAGTGTGTTACAGTATGGTTTTTAAGGCACTATATGGATGCTAAAAAAAAATTTTTTTTTTGTCTTTATATTTTTTTGGGGGTAATTTTTTGGGGTTATGCGTTTAGTGTTTGTGTTTGTTTTATGTTTGTGTGTAACCCAGATATTAGGTCAGACATAACAACCCAGTGTTTGGGTAGTTTTTCTGTTGCCCAGATCCTGGGTCAGAGGTCAAAGAGTTGAGTTATTTATTACAGGCTTTTGCGCCCTCTTCAGGAGAGAGGAGTGCTGCTCCGTCAAAATGGTGCAGGTCTTCGGTAAAATACAGGTTTATTGTGTCATTTTTTCAGAGGTGGACAGAGTACACTGCTTTATTACTTGAGTAAAAGTACAGATACCCCTTGCTAAATTTTACTCAAGTACAAGTAAAAGTACTCAGTCAGATGTCTACTTGAGTAAAAGTACCGAAGTACTTCTTTTTAAAAGTACTTGAGTTTCAAGAGTACAATATTGCATTACTACTGCCACTTACATTTATGTACAGAAACATCCTACACTTATGAAAAATTTTCATGTTAATGCCTTGGAGAATGTAAAAGGATTTGAAAGTAAATTTGAAAAGTCATTTTCATCTTTTTACCATGTTGCTTTATTTAACATTTAAGAAAATTTCTGAAAATTCAGAAAATTGAAATAGTCTGCATCCATTGTTTTGTCTCTTATCTAAATCTGACCATGGAGTTGAGTTTGGTGGAAAGCTGAAGGTGATTGCTGATAGGCTGCCCCAATTAGTAGCGCCTGCACAATCACGTTTGAGAGGGAAACAACATATTGAGGGTTTCCGAAATTTTTCTTTTTTCCATTTTTTTCTTTTTTAGTAGTAACGGGTATGCATGGTTGTGGATAGAAATGTAGTGGAGTAAAGAGTACAATATTTCCCTCTCAAATGTACTTGAGTAAAGTCATGAGTTCTCCCCAAAAATGATACTCGAGTAAAGTACAAATCCCTCAAAACTGTACTTAATTAAATGTACTCCGATACTGCCCGGCTCTGCATTTTGTTTAAACTATCCACAAGTTTCCTACGCCCCATGAGGCCTTGCGTCAAAAGTGGGCGCGACTTCCGGTTGGAAGTAAACAAAGCGCGATTTGACATGTTTGACACTCGTTCATTCAACAGTTGACAGTCATTGAAGTTATAGCGATCCAAACTAGCTAACGATGTGGGAACACAACCTCAACGAAATTAAAAAGGGTGAAATAACAGTACCTTTACCCTCCGCAGTAGTTGATTGGGAGTATTATAATAACATTATTAATAATCAATACTCATCAAGGCATGGTGACAGACAGTTGTGCGAGCTGACAAACAATTAAAATAAAAAAATACACACTTAGTCATTGTGCTTTGGAGTTTATTCAAAATTATAAATGAATGTGCTGCTTGAATACATTAACTGGCACATTTGGTATTCTGTCAACACAGGCTTTGATCCTGAGTTTAGGTGTAACATCAGTAGCGAACAGCCAAACACATGCTGATAGAGTTTATAGAATATTAAGAATTTAAACAACACAGGAAGATTCGTCGTCTTTTGGGAGGTGATGGAAACTTCAGTCGTTGGCAGGATCACTCTGATTTCGTTTTCAGCTTATGTTCAAAACAATCACGTTTAGTTTAGTCCGGTTATACATACAACCGCGAACAGCACATGTTGTCCCTGAGCTCCGTAACGACATCTCTCATAAAGATTTGCGTCTTTAAATAGTAAAATAATTCTCCTAAAATAAGCCTCTTCGCTAACTTACACGCAAAATACCATTGGAATGCTACTTCCGCCGCGTCACCGGAAGTTTCACCCACTTTATTTTTTACAGGAGCGCCCCTCGGAAACTTGTGGATAAATTCATCGCAGTTCTGTATATCGTTTAATTTTATGCAAAGCAACATACGGGGAGTTAATCACCTAAATGAGTGTCACGTAATCTTTCACGTGATCCAATCCAACTTTATTTGTTAAGCACTTTTAAACAACCAAAGTTGACCAAAGTGCTGTACAGAAAAAATAATCACATGAGGCGCAATGGAAACACCTGACCTGATACCTTGATTATATATATATATATATATATATATATAAAGTAGTTTAGTTCCCCGCTGAACACGACACAAGCTCCGGCACAAGATCAAACAGGCTGGTCGATTACACTTGAATTACTTCTAAATATATATATATATATATATATATTTTTTTTAAATCTACCTCTAATATTTGTTAAATGAGCTTAAATGTATGCAATATGTATTCAAAACGATATAATATGCTATACTGTAAAATATGTTAAATTATCACACATTTTTAAAAGAGTTATAGAGGATTTAAGTTAATCTGTAAACATTAATTCATGTAGCCTATGAAGTAAAAAAAAAAAAAAGAAGAAGAAGCTTGTACTATAGTAAAAATGAATCAACCCATTATACTGGGTTAAAATCAACCCAACATGTGCTCTGTCCCATATTTACACAGCCATGGGTTGAAAACAATCCAAATTGGGTTGTTTTTAGCCCAGTGGGTGGTTGACACTGTTGCAATGTTGCTTTTGTTTAAATCCTACAGGGATGATGAGCAAATGTGATTCTTGCAAACGCCGCTAATAAAGAAGGGTGGACAAGCTCACTGTGATTAAAGCAGCTTTGCGAGTTGAACGGGTCTCCGTCTCTTACCTGGCTGTCTGTGTGGCAATGCAATGTTTCAATTACAGATTACATGGAAAATGGGCATTTGAGCGGCGAGACTAACACGCCAGTCTAACAGTGTCCAATTAAAAAGGAGAATTACTCTATTATTGCTTTGATAGATTATCTACTCCCAAAAACGGCAAGCTTCTCGCTGGTTAAAGGTGGTGGTCTGTCAGGCGTGAAATCAATACAAGGCACATATCATAATTCATGCTTCCCTGTGGTCTGAATAATAATTGTTTTACATCACATCGCAAATATTTTCTTTTCCTCTAAAGGTGAAAGGCTGTATGCTCCAGTATATAATCGACACGCACTATGAAGTCGGGGATTTTTTACACGCTTCCAGTCAAAAGTTTTTGATCGGTAAGAAGTCTTTTCTGTTCACCAAGGCTGCATTTATTTGATTAAAAATACACACACACACACACACACACACACACACACACACAAAAAGAAGTAATGTTGTGAAATATGATTACAAAGAAAATCAGCTGTTTTATATGTGAATATACAGAAAATTGTAATTTATTCCTGTGATCAAAGCTGAATTTTCAGCATACTCTAGTCTTCAGTGTCACACGATCCTTCAGAATTCACTCTAATATGATGATTTGATGCTCAAGAAATATTTATGATTATTATCAATGTTGAAAACAGTTATTTACATTTTTATTTCAGGATTCTTTGATGACTAGAAAGCATTTGTGAAATTGAAAGCTTTTTAACATTAAAAAATACTGCTCAAAAGGGGTCATATATATATATATATTAGTTGGGGGAAATAAATAAAAGAAATCAATACTTTTTTTCATCAAGGACAAATTAAATTGATCAAAAGTTACAGCAAAGACATGTATATGTCAAAAAAAGATAATGCTGTTCTTCTTACTTTCGGTTCAACAAAGAATCCTGAAATAAAATGTAAATTGCTGATTTCAACATTGATAATAATCATGCAACTGGGGATTTTCACGCATTTCCATAAAATGATATGTATTTGAAAAGTGTCTGCCCTTTGTCTGAATGGTTATGAGTGTCGAACGAGAGCTACTACTGGAAATAGCGCATGCTTTTCACCGGCTAGTGCGAACTTGAACTTTAAACCAGTGCTGCTTTGAAACTCAGCCCAAATGAAGAGCTCTGTGAAATGTGGCCTTCGGGGCGATGGAGGTCTGGCTATGACCCAGTTAAATCCTCGTGGACGGTGGGCACCAACACACTGAAGAAGAGCTGGAATACATTAATACTAATGCAACGCTCTCCGACCCAACTCGCAAATCAATACAACATTCAAAAATGTGGAGACGCATATGAACAGGGCAAAGCTTCATTTAACCTCTTCTGCTTCTGCTGTTAAGGGTAGAGTTGAGAGTAAATGTGCATAATGATGGTGTTACCACCCACCCGCTCTTTTCTGGCTGTGAATATTATGTGCATAATTATTCAGGGCTGAAAATTCACCAAGAGTACTAAAGGCTGGCAAACATGAAGAGTTGTATGTGTCTGATAAGTTGTACACATGACTTAATGGTAGGGGTGTAACAACTGTTTATACAGTAATTCATCCAAAATAAACATTACTGTGAGAGAAAAATGAAAGTTTTTAGAGTTTAAGTGTCAGTACCACACTGAATACAATGCATAATTTTCATACTGGTACATCCATTTGTAATACCACCAATGCACCACAGGAGGGAGCCGTCACCTGAGTATTGATTCCAGGTCACAAACACACCTGAACTGTATCATGTTCATTAGTCTGGCTAGCACACACTTATCCGTTTCTCATGCTGCGTTCCAGTCCAACCCTCGCGATATTACCCGCCCCCCTTCTCCATGAGGGCGCCTACTCTAGCCTGGCTGTTAGTCCTCTAAAATTTTATATAACATTGAAGGAATGCAGAAATGATTTAGAAACGGACAACGGCAGCTACATATAGAAATACAATATAGCCTATATATATATTTTTTTTTTTTACCATCGCTTTGGCGCCCCCCATTGTGCTGCGCCCCTATGCGCCGCATATAGCGCATACCCACTTTTTGCGCCACTGACGCAGCCTCAATAGCCTCTATGCACGATCGCTTCCGGGTTTGTCTCAGCACGCCCAGTTACATCCGGTGCTGCGTCAGAAGCCGGTTTTGCGTAAAGTGGAGATAGTATTAAACGTCCTGCGGTAAATAACGTGAATGATGTTAACAACACTGTTAACAACACTGTGAGGCAGTCAGCTATCACCATAGCCGTCAACCCTCCCGTTTTTTCCGGGTTTCTCACGTATTTTAGCTCTTTTCCCGCTGTTTTATCGTTTTAGTATTTTCCCGTAAAATATCCCGTATTTTTACGTTCTGATTGTGTGAGACGTAAGCTCGGACAGATTCGGCTTGAAGTCGTTTATCCTCGGACGCTGTTATAGGCAGGAGACACACTGGCTGCGTGTTTTATTTCGCCGTCTCCAGAAAACGCGTGCATGCTAGAAATAGAACTGACGCCTATTTTTCGCGCAAGCGTATTGAAAGCGTTTCCAGGCAAAAAAAAAATAAAAATAAAAATAGGAAACGATGTTTATATGTCATTTTGTACACGAATACATATTAATAAATTACATTTTGATGTTTTGATGAAAGTCTAGGTTTTTAAATCATTTCAGATATCAATGTAATTTAAACAAATAATAATAATAATAATTATCGATTTTCGAATATTGCCATTATTTTTGCCTATATATAATTTCATGTAACATAACATATGAATATATATATATATATATATATATATATATATATATATATATATATTTATGAAATTCTGAAATTCTTCTCCGATACGACCTCACGTTGTGTCAATCTCGTTTAAACACTGCCTCCGAAACATACAAAATTCGGATTGGGTTCAATTTTCTGTGTTTTTCGCATCCGTAACTAGCATTTTGGGAGGTGTTTTGACAATTCAGAGAATACAAAAAAAAGCTGCGAAACTTTCGGACTCTATGCAAGGACCATAAGTCTGCACAATTTTTTAACACACATTCACCAGCAATTATCAGAACTGCAAAATACCAGAACAAATCAGAAGAACAGGAAACACTGAGAAAATGCAACGTGACCAAAGACAAGACTTCACAAAGAACAAAGGGAACTATAAATAGAAAAACATAATGTGTGTGACACTGTGATGACATTTAATTGTGATGAAAAGTCTGGTGACAGTGACCTTATCATATTACTGCTGTGGATATGACACAGATGGATTGGTTTTTGAATGCACTGATTTATCAGGGTTGTGACTCTGACAGTCGGCCTCTGTCACATATCCTGCTAGATATCAAGATTATTTCAGAATTGTGGATAACGTTTTGGCTGAATTTATCTCCAGTTAATGGCTCTGTAAAGGGTGTTATAAAAAACGTTTGCCAAATAATTAATGGGAAACCGCCATCCCCTTGTTTTGGTAATGTGAACACCAATTGTTAAGAAGTAGTTCACCGCCACACCAGTGGAGGGCGCTTGAATGCTCATCTGAAGTACACTATTAATACATTGCACATGACGTCACAAGTACTGGCTGGCGGACAAGAACGCCATTCTCCAGCAACAAAACCCAGTAAACAAGTCAAGGATCTTGCCAGGACGTCGGCAGTTTTTATTCAAAAGTTGGTGTTTCGAGGTATAAACGACATGCCAGATAGTTGTTGTGCGGTTGGTTGCACTAACCAAACGAGATAAGCAACCTTCACAGTATAACGTTACACGTCTGTGCAGTGATCAGTCCATCACTCAAGGTAATTTCAACATTTGTTTTAATACAATGGCTGTATGATCATATAATTAATCGTGTCTATAGTCAACCTGCCCAGACAGCAAACTGACATTGAATCAACGTGGAAACGACATCTCTCATGACATTGAAACAACGTTGATTTTGCTCATCGAATTAACGTTGAACCAACGTCAGACGCGGCATTCTTCAAAGCTAAATGAAAATCGAAAATTGGTTTGCTTTCATAACGTTGAAACAACGCGTTGATTTCAAGTTGATTTTCCGTTAGTTTTGAAAGAGTGACGCGTCTGACGTTGGTTCAACGTTAATTCGATGAGCAAAACAATGTCAGATCAACATTGTTTCAATGTCATATTTCCACGTTGATTCAATGTCAGTTTGCTATCTGGGTGTAGTTTCGTCAATCAGCGCCACCAGCTGGTTCGGCGAGTCAGCTGTGTGTGTTATGAGGCTAACTGTACGTTCACACCGCCACCACAAGAGCGGCAAAATTCACTGAAAAATGAATGACTTCTGGGCACTCGCCGTTGGCAGTGTAAACACAGCTGTCGTATTTTGCTAACAACAACAAAAGTGTGTGATAGGTTGTTTTGAGATTTGTGATATCTATGGTTTTCAATGAGAGCTAGAGTACAGTAGAAATAGATTATTTACGGAGGAATTATTACTGCTAAAAACCTTGTCTGCTTTACACAATTTAACTACCTTCACCTTGGAGTTAATCCTAGTCCATACGTAGTTATGCAGCTAGCTCGCTAACAGACTTGATAGCTACTAGAAAGACCTGAGGGCTGTTTCACAAAAGCAGAATTTAGAAATCCAGGATAAGAGATAAAGCTGGGCTTGACCTAGTGTGATCAGTGCATCCTGGCTTTATCAGTTTCACAAAGGCCAAACCAGGCTCAGGAGGAGCGGCTATGTCAAGCCAGGTGTAAGTAATTCAGATAAGTGAGAGTCAACAGCTTTCTTCAACAGACCACACAGTCCATCACAGATTCATTGATGCTATAATGGATAAGTTGCGTGCACCATACTTCAAGTGCTGGGTGTAACTAATTACTAAGTAAATTCCTTGTCCTCTCCTTGTAATTTCATTACTTTTCCTCGAAAATGTAAAGTAAGGGATTACTCTTAATTTATCTGTAATTTATTTACAGTTACTTCTGATGTAATTGAGGTAAAAACTGTGTATAGATCAATCCGATCGCACAGCGATTCGTATGCATTTTATAAGGAATCTAAATATTACGACCGCACTCGTACAAATTCGTATGAATTATTGTAAAATATGTATGAAAAAAGTGTGAAATGTCATGAGATCAGACATAAAACAGTAGTGGGTTTAACATCAAAATGTAGCCTATTGTCTGATGCTAAAAAGTATGTTTTTATAGCTAATGTAACCTTCTCCACCTTGGTCAGTTTAAGGATAATTCATGCAATTTTATAGTATTTATTTGAAAGAATTAAAACAGATTCATGCCTCTCCTTGTATTATTCAGCTGGTTGATATGGGATTTTGAAAGTAATTAGTAATTAAAAGTAATTAAATAATTTTTAGAGAGAGTAATTAGTACAGTAATCTAATTACACTGTTGAAGAGGTAATTAGTAACTAGTAATTAATTACTTTTTTAGAGTAACTTACCCAACACTGCTGACAGCTGATTAATTTATGTTACACAGCTTATTAATGTTCCTCTTTTTTGTTACACATCCCCAGAAAAGCAGTAGGGTAGAGTGGGAGAAAACGCCCCCCAAGGGGCATAGTTTCTCTTTATCATAATTACTACAGTAACATATTTCTGTTCATCAAAGTCTTTATTTTACACTTGAATGCAGTATAACTAGGCCGTAAAATCTAAATATTTGAACAAAACATGAAAAAATTACTTCAAGTGAGCATTAGCTAGCTTGGTGAATGCAATGATGATAGGTGGTTAGGTGACCCAATGATAAAACACAGTGACTTTTAATGCATTTATGTAATATATTTCACTATTAATATACTAATTTATGCTTAATATTTATTTAGGGTTTTCTGTTTATCTTGATGATAGTGTTGAACAAATACTACATCAATTATAGACCTCGTGTAGAAATCAAAATATTCAAATGTTATAAATTTGGCTATTTTGTACATTCCTGAAATAAATATTAATAGGTATATTATGTTGTTGCATTACTTGTCTTTTACTTTTAGAGATTAAAAACTATGTTCATTTTGCTGTTGATCTTACTGGTTGGTAAGAAAGGGGGCATTTTACCCCACCTTGGGGGGTGTTTTACCCCACCGCTGGGGCAAAACGCCCCCTTTGTACAAAAATATTTTCAGTATGAAGGTTGAGCAATTTTAATATTTGGTAAATAACTCCTGCCAAAGACACTCAAAACTGGGATGGCAATTCTAGTCACATTTATGTTTTGTTTTACAGTAATGTCACATTTTCCTTAAGGGGGGCATTTTCCTCCACTTCTACCCTAACGCTCTTGCAGGTAGTTGTCGGGAAAAGCCAATGGGTCGGACCTGTCCCGAAACACTCTTTCACGTCTGAAAGGCCTTCTCAATATAAGTGCTTCATCAGATGTCATCCAAAAATGGGCATGCCATTGTATAGGATGAAACATGTGTTTAGAGCTACTTATATTGCCTGACTTGATTGACAAAACTTTTGCTTCTTTATCAGCCATTTCTCTAATTCCCTCATCACATACAATAGACTATTAAAGACCTATCTGTCTTCAAAAACACAATTGAATAGTAACAATGCCCATATGGATAATTATTATTATAGTTAATAATGGTAGGCTACCATCATAATGTTACAATAATAATAGTAGGCTATACTTGACTGAATGCCAATATGTATCTGAGGTATTTTAATGCAGACTGATACAATTTCGCTGAACTTATAGATGACAAAACGGAATAACTGACAAAACACATTGGATTCTGATCTGCATGACCGCTGACTGAACAGATAAGGCACGAGGATTGACTAAGCCTGGCTGTTAGCCTGGTCTGGAGCAGGCTAGCTGCACAGAATAAAACGCCATGGTAACTTATGTGCTACTGCTTTCGTGAAACCGAGTCCCGGCTTAATTCAGCCAGGATATCTGGAAAATCCCGGCTTAATCCACTATCTTGGTTTTGTGAAATAGCTCTCCGGAACTACAGGACTCTACGGTGAAATTACCCGTTTGTTGCCCACCAGGCATCCATGGTAGTCACAAGACTGCATGAATTAAGACTAGCTTCCTCCCGAGTGCGATCTCAGAAGTAAACTGACACGAAATGACACTTATTTTGTCAGACAGCAAACTGACATTGAATCAACGTGGAAACGACATCTCTCGTGACATTGAAACAACGTTGATTTTGCTCATCGATTTAACGTTGAACCAACGTCAGACGCGGCATTCTTCAAAGCTAAATGAAAATCGAAAATTGGTTTGCTTTCATAACGTTGAAACAACGTGTTGATTTCAAGTTGATTTTCCGTTAGTTTTGAAAGAATGACGCGTCTGACGTTGGTTCAACGTTAATTCGATGAGCAAAACAATGTCAGATCAACGTTGTTTCGATGTCATGTTTCCACGTTGATTCAATGTCAGTTTGCTATCTGGGTTATTATTTCACAGGTAAATAAGATACACTTTAAACATGCTTCTAACTGTTCATACGATGATGAGAAGGTTTAAGGGAGTAATCGTGAAGTGTTTTGAGTAACTTTTTCTAAATTTGATCAACTCAACAGTCACAGACACAAACAGATTAATCATTTAGTGAACGTGAGAGTGAAAAAAGTATTTGAAGACATACGGCATTGTTGTGATGTTTGATCGCATTGGTAATGCGAGGTGTTTCTTATGTTTGTGTCTGTATTTAAGTATATTTGTCGCCATTTTGAGTGCTTTGCGCACACACGTGTCTCTCAATGTGTGAAACGAGCAATGAGCGTGAAATGGTGTATGTAGAATGGTATTATTAGTTTATGTATTCTTTGTGAATCTGTATTTTGTTTTATTCTGGACATTCTACTTTGCACAAAATATGTAACTCATATATTGCCTTTGTGAAACCGGTTATGGATTACAGGTGTGTATTCATGTAATGTGTGTATGTATGAGTCATATCATCAGTTAAAGCTCCTATATGTAACTTTTTTTCTTATAAAATGAATCCTTTTTTTATTGCCTGTGTTTGAAGGGGTTGTAATCACACATTGCAATGATCCACTTTTCGGGTTTTGCTATTACCTCTAAACGCCAATATTCATATTAATATGTGAGGCCTCCGGGTCGGATTTCCTGCGATGTTTTCGGATGTGACGTGCATGCGCGCTCCCGAGCCTCTCAAGCGACCAACGGCACTTCAGCTGATAACCACCCAAAACGCCCTGCCTCCAGCACAAACTCCACAAAAATATAAAAAACAAAAAAGTTTTATCTGCTGAAGCTCGTCAGGCAAAACGTGAATCTGATCGACTCCGGACGAAAACGCGGATCAACATCGGCAACATATTAGTAGCTACAACATATTAGTAAACTCTAGTAAAATAGCAAGGTAAACTACATGAAACATTAAATGAATACAAAAGAATGTTCCAGGATAACAAAAAGTCGGTGTTTTAGGATGTAACTTATTTTATTTACTAGATCTACTGACTAACATGACTCATCCACTACTACCATATTGTTTATAACTTACACATTTCCAGACACATTCACCACAGTAATGCTACTTCCTACGATCTTATTGTTACACTGAAACTGTTCAGTTTATTTCACTAACCGTTTTCGTTATCATATTATACATTCACCGATGTTGACATTGCTGATTGTGAAAGATACACAAATAGTTAGTGAAATGGCTTATAACATCACATGTCGGCTAGGCTAAATGCAGTTTATTGTAACATTATCATGGTACGAGCACAGAGCATTCCCAGACAGCAAACTGACATTGAATCAACGTGGAAACGACGTCTCTCATGACATTGAAACAACGTTGATTTTGCTCATCGAATTAACGTTGAACCAACGTCAGACGCGGCATTCTTCAAAGCTAAATGAAAATCGAAAATTGGTTTGCTTTCATAACGTTGAAACAACGCGTTGATTTCAAGTTGATTTTCCGTTAGTTTTGAAAGAATGACGCGTCTGACGTTGGTTCAACGTTAATTCGATGAGCAAAACAATGTCAGATCAACGTTGTTTCGATGTCATATTTCCACGTTGATTCAATGTCAGTTTGCTATCTGGGTTGGTTCAACGTCAGGCTGATAAAAGTAGGCTATTATTGTAACTGCATTGGGAGTTTACATTAGTTTCCAGCATGTTTTGTGTGATGCTTTCTCAGTTGCGTTGAAAGTCTCCGTGTGGCCGGTAGTGACTGCTCGCTCTTGAGAGTGCTCTTGTTGCATTCTGAAACATCACCGCTAGAGGCCGCTAAAAACTCCATAGAGTACCTTTAATGTGCAGATGAAGTTATTTTTCGGTATGTAACTCAAGAAATGTTTACAGTTACTAACATTTTGCGATCTCAGAAGTAAACTGACGCGCCACGGGAATGACACTCATTTTGTCTGTCTCTTTATTATTTCACAGGTGCACAGTGCTTCACTGCCTTTGTACCCCTGCTGCCAGCCCAGATTTCCCCTAGGTCTGAGGCCGGCAACAGTTCTAGCAGGACTAGATTTGCTAGGTGTTTTTGCATAGATGATAAATTGCTTAAATTAGCATTGCATTTGTGATTTCTCCAACTGTAAATCTGTTTTTGTGGGTTTTTTTTCTGTGTGTTGCATGTGGCAGTTCTTGACAAATGGCAACAATTAGTGCTAATCACTTTAACCTCATCAGTAAATGTTTTATGGCTTTATTAAGTTTCCTTTGTCAAAAGGTCAGACAGGTCTTTTTCATCAACCCATAATCATAATGGATCCAATGAAACAATTCAATGCAAATGGCATAAAGCTGTTTCTATTTGCATTGTTGCAAAGTTTCACCTTCTTTTCACATATTTTTTGTAAGTAATGTGGATAAAGTTGGTTTGGTCACGGTGGACTAGTTTAGCTTACACTTCTAATGCAAAGCAAGTCTGAAGATTTACTCCAGCTAAAACATTACACAGAGACATGCTGTTGTGTCAGTGCAAATAGACATACAAAAGATCCCACCAACAAAGCTGAATGAACACAAAACTCAACCCAATAATGCAGATCTACACCCACTAAGATGTTAATGCTGCTTGTGCAAAGATCCATGTTAATCGTGTGTATGCCAGCTGTGTTTGCCAGGACCAGCTAATGGACTGACTGGTCCCAATGGATACAAAAATTTGGTTTTGTACACTCCGGGTTTTGTAATGTAAAGAAATTAAACAAAAATTAGATTTTTTTTAAGTGCAATGTAAAATAGTAAGAATAGCAGACGCACACTCAAAAAGTGTGCAACATCAATTTATAAACAAGCTTTCTGTCTTGCGACCTTCTTCAGGCATACAAACAAAGTGAACATGGCCATACAAAAAGGCTCTAGTTAATCACCTCTCCTGATTGTATAATGCCAGACACCTGTGTTGACATGGCTAAGGCTACAGGGATAGGGAACATGGGTAATGTAGTTTAAACTAACCCATAACAAATATCCTTAGGCACAGGGTCTACAGAAAACCAAAACAACATGAAATACATAAAGATTTTAAAAAATATTCAAGGAGAAAAAAATAAACAAAGAACACGATATACAAAGAAAAATTGTTTTACAAAAAACATTGTTTTTAAAAAATGTAAAGAAATCTTATTTTCTTTTCAAAGAATTCATAATGCTACATCAACAACCTATTTCATGTGAACATCAGGCTATGGCCGTCATAAAACATAAAAATAGTCTATATTGATAGTATTTAAAGAAACACACATGTGAGTGATTGTTAAAATGGTGGGCCACAGGGTAATTCATATTATTTCGTCTTATTGAACTTTTGTGTTCGCTGATTCTTTGCTTCAGAGGGCGAATAGTTTTGCCAATATAAATCATATCACATGTGCATTTAAGCACACAGTATATATGACATTTTTAGTGTTACATGTGATCACCCCTCTTACTGGAAACGAATTCCCTGTTCTAGGATGTGCAAAAATATTAGTTTTCCACGTATTGTGGCACTGAGCACAGTTACCACAAGGGTAATTTCCATGTTTTAGGGGAGCCAAAAGTGTCTGTCTTGGGCTTGGTAATATATTGGCTCTAACCAGTTTGTTTCGTAGGTTTGGCCTTCTTTTGAAAACAAAAAGAGGTGGATCTTCGAAATGTCGAGTGAGAGCTGGGCCTGAAGTCAAAATTTAAGAATGGTGCTCTTAAACATGTTAGCCAGAGGAGTAAAGGTTGTGATACAGGTTACTGAATTTTTTTTTTATCTTTTGGACTACTTAAGTGCAATGTAAAAAAATACAACTCATGCAATCCCACTGAAAACGTCTCTTACTTTCGTAACCTCGGTTCCCTGAAAGGCAAGGAATGAGACATTACAGATGTCGTACATGGGAACTCCTCTCATCCTTCACTTCCGCTGAAATCTTACAGGTGTTAACGGCAGCAGAGCAGTCCAATTGACGGAAATATGCAAATACTGAAACCCTGTTGCAGTAATAATGCAAGAGCAGCGTTCTCTTCAGAATCGAACGAAAACGCTAAAATCAATAGCTAACCGAACAGACAACAGAACCAAATACCAAGACAAGAAAAAAAAAAAAATGCAATGAAGACAGATCAAGGCGAGTTTGCACTGATATCTTTAAATGCACCAAAATCCGGCATTCATCAAGATCCAGTTATGACATTTTGATTTAAAATTACAGGGTCAATTTAAAAACAAACAAAAGATTAATTGTTCACAATAAGATCTAAAACATGCATTTAGAAAACAGATAGGATGAATTTTCATGTCATGGCGACTTTAAGCTTAGTTGACAGCATTTGTGGCAAAGAATGATTTATATTTTTATTTTATATAGACCATTTTCTTTAAAAAAGAGCAAAAAATGTAGGTTAAGGTAAGACACCTTCAATGCAAGTCCATTTAAAATCAGATTCTTATAGTTTTACAAAAACCTCCTTGAATTCTTCTGTTAAAAGCTGTGTATTTATTTGAGTTGTAAAACTTTAGATCTTTAATTTTTAGAGGAGTTCTGTCGTCATGACAAAAAGTTGTAAAATTGGAAATAATTTTAAAAAAGTGTTGTTTTTCCACAGTAAATCATATCAACATTTTCCTGTGGCTATACGACTGAAACAGTATATTTAAATTGACATAAATTCAAAATTGACCCTGTTTATTGTCTAAATGCATGGGATCTTAATTGGAATGATTCATCCATGCATTTATATATTTTTTTCTCAAACTAATCACTCATGACTGGCTCTTTCTCTGTTATGACTCACCTGACATCTATAACGTGAGGCTTGGCTTCAGTTAATGCAGTCGCATTCAGATCTGACTCTATTCCCCAATAAAACACTCACTGGCTGTAACAATCAGATAAGAAATAAATGATCAAATCAAGTCTCACCCTGTGTGTTTCCTTGTTTGACAGCTGTTTTACTCAGAAATTTGTCACAATACAGTAGTACAGTTCGTTGCAACATCAACATCATTGCTTTTTAGGGGTGAAACAACATTATTTATTATTTACATTATTTATTCATCTTTGTTAGAATATCAAAATACAGCTGTTCTTTGTTTATGTTAGTTCTCATGTTGAAATTAATATGAATTACTGAAATAAATGCAGAAGAAGTATTGTTCATTCTTAGTTAATGTTAACTACGGTAGTTAACTAACGTTAACCAATGAACCTTATTGTAAATTATTATCGTTTCATTATATAAATATTACTGATCATTTTTATTTGTTTTATTGACACTCTCAAGCATAGATAAATCAGTTTTGGCTCTGGCCTCTGCCTCTGGTAAGCAAACCACCGGCTGAGTGGTGTTTTCATGGTGTAAAACCCTTTTAAAATGTAAATTGTTACTAAAGGATCTCCCTGGAGTCTTTTGCTTTTACAGGAAGCTGAGGCGCATTAAGTCTGAGTCATTAATGCCCAATCCTGCCAATGAAACAGAAGTTATGTTCTTGCCAGCTAGTACAATTTCGGTTCCAAAAATATTTTCTAACATTGGATGGCAATGGCCACAGTGATCTGATTCTTCATTCTGAAGCCTGCAAAATATGATGAAATAAGTCATGAGAGACTTGTGGTTAAATCAGCGTCATTCAGTGGACTATTGCTTTTATACAAACAGAGATATGATAAATGACACCAATGTATGAAAAATATTTACATTTATTATTCATTTTGCATTCGATCTGCTGTAGCAGCAATAACATAGAATGTGCAGTCAAAGTTTGTCCAATCAAATTGGGATTAAAGTTCTTTCAATCAGATTGGGTTTCAAAGTTCCTCCAATCAGATTGGGTTTCAAAGTTCCTCCAATCAGATTGGGTTTCAAAGTTCCTTAAATCAGATTGGGTTTCAAAATCCCTTCAAGTAGATTGGGTTTTAATTAGACTGGGTTTCAAAGTTCCTTCAATCAGATTGGGTTTCAAATTTCCTCCAATCAGATTGGGTTTCAAAGTTCCTTCAATCAGATTCGGTTTCAAAGCTCCTCCAATGAGATTGGGTTTTAAAGTTTCTCCAATCAGGCTGGGTTTCAAAGTTCCTTCAATCAGATTGGGTTTCAAAGTTCCTCCAATCAGATTAAGTTTCAAAGTTCCTTCAATCAGATTGGGTTTCAAAGTTCCTCCAATCAGATTGGGTTTCAAAGTTCCTTCAGTCAGATTGGGTTTCAAAGTTCTTCCAATCAGATTGGGTTTCAAAGTTCCTCCAATCAGATTGAGTTTAAAAGTTCATTCAATCAGATTGGTTTTCAAAGTTCCTCCAATGAGATTGGGTTTCAAAGTTCCTCCAATCAGATCGAGTTTCAAAGTTCCTTCAATTAGATTGGGTTTCAAAGTTCCTCCAATCAGATTGGGTTTCAAAGTTCCTCCAATCAGATTGGGTTTTAATCAGATTGGGTTTCAAAGTTCCTCCAATTAGATTGGGTTTCAAATTTCTTCCAATCAGATTGGGTTTCAAATTTCCTCCAATCAGATTGGGTTTCAAAGTTCATCCAGTCAGATTGGGTTTCAAATTTCCTCCAATCAGATTGGGTTTCAAAGTTCCTCCAATCAGATTGGGTTTCAGATGAGTTTCAAAGTTCCTTCAATCAGATTGGGTTTCAAAGTTGGTCTGGCTTTACACTCAACTTGATTCTATCGAACCCTGGTACGTTTGCATGCATATTATGCCATCGCAAATGTGCACAGCGCATGATTGAGTGAACAATATAGGTTTACTGTGCGTCTGTCACATTAGGTGGGAGACAGTGGATTTCCAAATTTGTTGCCCTGATTTCACGCATAATGTACAAATACACTGCAGATTCACTCTCACACGTATCCAAGGTAAATCATCAACACTATCATCCCTTACAAGTATTCATTTAACTGAATGCAGGTGACTTTACTTCCTGAACAAGCGAACTGCTTTCACATTCACGCAAACCACGGTACGGTTCGTGAGCAAACTAATTCAGACCACCTCCTCCAGGTAGTCTTAGGTTCATACCCCAGTGCGCACCCGGGTCACATCACAGCGTTTACATTAGCGATTTTTCATGCGAACCGTGCCCCATTCCGAACTAAACTGCCAGAGAGAAAGCCCCTAAAACGCATGCGCAGGTCACTTTACTTCCTGATAAATGAAGAAATGTAAATGTAAAATGTCCCGTTGTATTCTCCACCGGCTGTAGAGGTGAAAACATGTCTCCCACGATTCCACCAAATCAAGGCATCTTTCTTTTGAATAAACGACCTCTAGTGGCATAAAATCACATAGTGTGCCTTAATTAGAGAGAGAAAGCTGATTTCTAGAGCCAGATGCTGTAGTTATGGCATCTCTATCAGAGGCTAACACAAACTCTGCATAATGACATTTTTTAAATCATATGTTGCTTGATGGATATTGTCAAGTCTTTTTTAGTGTATATATGCTACTTTTGATTGCCTGGAAGAGAGAATTGGAAATATACAGCATACAAACTTTCTAGCCAAAGCCTGATTCCCTGGTAGATTCGAATAGGATTATTTTATGTCACTTGAGCATAGAAAATTTCTTTGACTTTTTGAAATATTAAGTGCATTTGAAATCAGATTTATATGAGAACTTTTCAGGAATGCTTCAGTCTGAACAGTGGTTTTCTCCCCATCATTCAGAAGGTTGCATGAGTGTTCAGCACAGCAACTTTATGCACCAGTGTACAGATGTCTTGTTTTCTGTCACCTCTCTCCATACCGCGAGCTTTCAGCACTCGCAGTTCTAGTAGAGAAGAAAGTGACAAGAACTGGGTCAGCGTGTTGACGCCTACATTATTACTATAGCAACCAATGTAGATACACCAGAGAATAACCATACAAGCCACTCAAAAACAAAACATATGAACAGTGCCTCTCAAAGATCAGATTGGAAAATAAGTTAGACACAAACTTAATGTAAATTCATGGTGTGTAGTCTTGTTCAACAACGACACATTTCTGATACACACAGCTGAGAAATGGTGCAAAAATATTGGTAACACTTTACGATAAGGTTCATTAAAGTTGGCCTAATTATTACTCCGCACAAACGAATAGTTCACCTAAAAGTTTTAATTTAAAAATATTAATTTTAATCAGAGTAGAGTCATGATTCACTCATGCCGTACGTCCAAACCAGCATGACTTTTCTCATTGGGAAAATAAGTCTGAATTTATTACAAAAAGGTAGATTTCATATGCAAGTCAATCCTTGAGTTGAACTGAGAGTTCAGTCACAGAGCCCATTTACTTTCATTTGCAACAAACTGAGGGTATTTTACAAGATAGATTACAGTCTCGGAGAGCCGATTTCACTCATTTCCGACAGTCATTTGTGTAGTCACAGCCTTTTGCTTTTGTAGGATACTAAAGGGGTTTTAGTGATGTAACAGAAGAACCATTTCTGGTTCCCCGAAGAACCTTTCAGAGAACAGTGCGGTTACACTTTATTTTGATAATCCCCTCGAGACGTTCTGTCGACCACAAGCACTGTTCACTTGCAACTTTGTCTGCTTATCTGTTGAGGTGCATCAAAATAAAGTGTTAGCAGATATTAAGCAGGCGTATACTAACATTATACGTACAGTACAAGTCAACAAATTCAGTCAGACTATTAGTAGAGTCAACAGACTTATCAAAATAAAGTGTTTCCAGCAGTTCTTAAAATAACCATTTTTTTTCTTAGTGTGAAGAACATTTTATTAATCTAAAACGAATGTTAACTAGAAAAATTGCATTTCCTGCGGAATATGCGTGTGAATGCTTCAAAAGCTGAACTGAAATGCTTAAAAAAAAATAAATATTGCAGTTCAAACAACAGCAAAACAGAGCAAAAAAGAAAAAAAGCTTAATTCAAATGCATTTAATAAGCTGAAATGCAAAACAAGATCCAAAAAATTGTAGAAAACTACAAGTTTACTTAGAGAGGTAAAGAGAGGTAGAGATGTAGACACAGAGGTAAAGAAATATAGGGGTAGAGAAAGAGACAGAGGTAGAGAAGTAAAGGAGTACAAAAAAGAAAGGTAGAGAAAGACAGGGGGTAGGTAGGTAGATAGATAGATAGATAGATAGATAGATAGATAGATAGATAGACAGACAGACTGTAGATAGATGGATAGATAGATAGATAGATAGATAGATAGATAGATACATAGATACATAGATAGATAGATTATTAGAAAGAAAGAAAGAAAGAAAGGATTAGTTAGAAAGAAAGAAAGAAAGAAAGAAAGAAAGAAAGAAAGAATTAGTTAGAAAGAAAGATGGATTTAAAAGAAAGAAAGAAAGAAAGGATTAGTGAGAAAGAAAGAAAGGATTGGTGAGAGAGAAAGAAAGAAAGGATTAGTTAGTTAGAAAGAAAGAAAGAAAGAAAGAAATATGGATTAGAAAGAAAGAAAGAATTAGTTAGAAAGAAAGATGGATTTGAAAGAAAGAAAGAAAGAAAGAATTAGTGAGAAAGAAAGGATTAGTTAGTTAGAAAGAAAGATGGATTTGATAGATAGATAGATAGATAGATAGATAGATAGATAGATAGATAGATAGATAGATAGATAGATAGATAGATGGATGGATTATTAGAAAGAAAGAAAGAAAGAAAGAAAGAAAGAAAGATGGATTAGGTAGAAAGAAAGAAAGAAAGAAAGAAAGAAAGAAAGAAAGAAAGAAAGATGGATTAGGTAGAAAGAAAGAAAGAAAGAAAGATGAATTAGGTAGAAAGAAAGAAAGAAAGAAAGAAAGATGAATTAGGTAGAAAGAAAGAAAGAAAGAAAGAAAGAAAGAAAGAAAGAAAGATAGATAGACAGACAGACTGTAGATAGATGGATAGATAGATAGATAGATAGATACATAGATACATAGATAGATAGATAATTAGAAAGAAAGAAAGAAAGAAAGAAAGAAAGAAAGAAAGGATTAGTTAGAAAGAAAGAAAGAAAGAAAGAAAGAAAGAAAAGAATTAGTTAGAAAGAAAGATGGATTTAAAAGAAAGAAAGAAAGAAAGAAAGGATTAGTGAGAAAGAAAGAAAGGATTAGTGAGAGAGAAAGAAAGAAAGGATTAGTTAGTTAGAAAGAAAGAAAGAAAGAAAGAAAGAAAGAAAGAAAGAAAGAAAGAAAGAAAGAAAGAAAGAAATATGGATTAGAAAGAAAGAAAGAATTAGTTAGAAAGAAAGATGGATTTGAAAGAAAGAAAGAAAGAAAGAAAGAAAGAAAGAAAGAATTAGTGAGAAAGAAAGGATTAGTTAGTTAGAAAGAAAGATGGATTTGATAGATAGATAGATAGATAGATAGATAGATAGATAGATGGATGGATTATTAGAAAGAAAGAAAGAAAGAAAGAAAGAAAGAAAGAAAGAAAGAAAGAAAGAAAGAAAGAAAGAAAGAAAGAAAGAAAGAAAGAAAGATGGATTAGGTAGAAAGAAAGAAAGAAAGAAAGAAAGAAAGAAAGAAAGAAAGAAAGAAAGAAAGAAAGAAAGAAAGATGGATTAGGTAGAAAGAAAGAAAGAAAGAAAGAAAGAAAGAAAGATGAATTAGGTAGAAAGAAAGAAAGAAAGAAAGAAAGAAAGAAAGAAAGAAAGAAAGAAAGAAAGAAAGAAAGAAAGAAAGAAAGAAAAAAAGAAGGATTAGGTAGAAAGGAAGAAAGAAAGATGGATTAGGTAGAAAGATAGATAGATAGATAGATAGATAGATAGATAGATAGATAGATTATTCAAAATAAAGAAAAAGAAAGAAAGAAAGAAAGATAAAAAGAAAGAAAGATTAGTTAGAAAGAAATATGGATTTAAAAGAAAGAAAGAAAGGATTAGTAAGAAAGAAATATGAATTTGAAAGAAAGAAAGAAAGAACAAAAGAAAGATAGATAGATTATTAGAAATAAAGAAAAAAGAAAGAAAGAAAGAAAAATAGATGATAGATAGATGAAAGAAAGAAAGAAAGCAATGATTAGTAAGAAAGAAATATGAATTTGAAAGAAAGAAAGAAAGAAAGAAAGAATTAGTTAGAAAGAAAGATGGATTTGAAAGGATGAAAAAAGAAAGAAAGGATTAGTTAGAAATAAAGAAAGGATTAGTTAGAAAGAAAGAAGGAAAGATATATTGGTTAGAAAGAAAGACAGATAGTATAGTTAGAAAGAAAGAAAGATTATTTAGAAAGAAAGAAAGATAGATCAGTTAGAAAGATAGATAGTATAGCTAGAAAGAAAAGATTATTTAGAAAGAAATATAGATTATCTAGAAAGAAAGAAAGATAGATTAGTTAGAAATATAGATGGGTTAGATAGATAGATAGATAGATAGATAGATAGATAGATAGATAGATAGATAGATAGATAGATAGATAGATAGATAGATAGATAGATACACAGATAGATACACACATAGTCTATACATAGATAGATCATTATAGATCATTTGGACACAGAAAGTCAAATAGTTAAGACAGGCAGATGGATAGAAGAGGATAAAAGGAAGAGTAGAAAGGAGAAGAGATTATGAAAGGAGGGTAGAATAGGAGGACAGGAGGAGTAGAGGATTGGAGGAGGAGAAGAGGAGGGAAGAGAGAGGGAGAACAGGAGAAGTAGAGGCATAAATGCAACAAAAACTTGTAGTATCCTTCAGAAAAGAGCTGAGTGACTTTCCACCAATCAGAACACAGGACCAGTTATGTGTGTCTCCCTTTGATCTTTGCTAATCAGCATCACCTGTGCAATCAGCTTTCCTATTTAGACAGAGGCCAAAATTGCTGATACTTGGCCTCGAACAAACCTCAATAGAGACAAAACTATAGGTTGTATTGGCGAAATGACCTGACCGTGAGCGAGACAAGGCCTTTGTGAACGATGTGATGTATTTTTTTTGTGGATAGAGTTAAAAAAAGGGACCACTTTGGCAAGTTAAAAAACTGGTTTGTATTGCTCTGATCACAAAAGTTTGACCTGAATTTATAATTGCTGCCAATGGAGGAATGTCTGTCACTCTTGTCCTTTGGAAGGACACAGTGAAAAAACTATAAGTCCCAGGGATTTACTAAACACATGAGAGGAACCACAACAAAAATACCTACGTTTCAAGTATAATTTTATGCCCAAAGAGTGAAAATTGTGGCCAGGCCAGCGATTTAAAAATTATTTTTTAGCATTAGGTTTCAAGCTGGCTCACTCTAGCACGTGCTCTAGCTCTGAACAGTCTCTCTCATTCACTCCCATTATAATTTCAGAAACGGGTTGAAAAACATCATGAGACTAAAGTAGAGATTGTGAAAAAAGTATAATAGATATCAAAAAGTTGAATACAACTTTAATAGCTTACAAATTTCTCAACATTTTAAAGTTTAAATGACAGAAATAGCTGAAAGTATGCAGAAGTTGTAGGCTTTGAAAGCAGAAGGAGCATAAAGCAGAATTTGAAGAATTCTCCATTGACTTCCATGTTAAAAAAAATGCACAAAAAGCTTAATAATTTAAAAAGTATAAAGGTTATAAACAAGAAAAGTAATAGCACACATGTTCTTGAAAAGCTGCACATTTTGATACTTGAATGGTTTTTGTAGCACAAAGTAGCGAGGAGAAGAAAGCGACCGAAAAACGTACGGAAGAATACGGAATAATAAGAAAGATTTGGATTTCAAGAGTGTGAATGCTTGAAGCATTCACACTAACTAGAATGTACATTTCCAGAGGAAAATGTGAAGTGGTGCTTGCAGTGGCAAAAAGCTCGCTCGGTTGCTAGAGTGTGGCACATGATTGCATACGAGCCAACAACCATGTCTCTACGATGTTCTGGTGCTGAGATGTGGCTTATTCAGCTGAGATATGGCTCATTTATGTGTTTGTATGGTTACTAGGGTACCCTATATGGTTGCTATGGTGTGATTATACAGTTTATGAGATAATATTTAAAGACTAGTTGACAGTCTGAGTCAAAAAAGTCAAAATCCATGTTTCTTCTATTTTGTGGAGCTGAGATATGGCTTATTCATGTCTTTAGGTGGTTACTAGGGTACTCTATATGGTTGCTATGGTGTGCTTATACCGTGTATGAGATTATATTTAAAGACTAGTTGACAGTCTAAGTCAAAAAAGTCAAAATCCATGTTTCTTCTATTTTCTGTAGCTGAGATATGGCTTGAATATGTTGTTTTACGGTTGCTAGGCTGCCCTAAGTGGTTGCTAGGTCGTGAATATGAAGTTATTATGTCACTACTTGTTGGCTGCATGATAGGCCGAGTCAAAAGAGCCCAACCCCAAGTCTCTATGACCTTCTGGTCAAAAGATATGATCTCACAAATTTTGTGTCAATGTTAAGTCTATGGGACTTTTTTACCCAATGATTTGCCCCTGGGGCGAACACCGTACCCCCGATCGCTACGAAAAGTCACAGCACACCTCTCCTCAATAATCCGCAAAATTTGACGCCTCAATCAGGGGGCTGTGATGTCGGCGTGTATTTTTTAACAGATGATTACTATTTAGTCTCTAAAATTAGTTTTTATAGAGTTTTTATAGAGTTATTTAGTATGGCACGAGGCCTGCGGCCTCGTGCCTATTGCCCACGGTTGCTAGGGTGCTTTAACCGGTTGCTATGGTGTGGCTATGAAGATTTTAGGCCATTACTTACTGGCTGCTTGATAAATTAAATCCTCCTAGGGAGAGAGAGAGGTCTGCCCTACAGCAGGGCTGTCAGGCCCTTTTGTGTCTGTGAGAAAGTGACAGTTGGGATTTGAATTTTTGAAAATTCCCCAATGTTTAGTCAAAATCGCTGATACTTGGCCTCGAACAAACCTCCCTAGAGACAAAACTATAGGTTGTATCAGCAAAATGACCTGACCGTGAGCGAGCCAAGGCCTTTGTGAACGCTGTGATGTATTTTTTGTGTGGATAGAGTTGAAAATAGGGACCACTTTGGCAAGTTAAAAAACTGGTCTGTAATGCTCTGATTACTAAAGTTTGACCTGAATTTATAATTGCTGCCAATGGAGGAATGTCTGTCACTCTTGTGGTTTGGAAGGACACAGAGAAAAAACTATAAGTCCGAGGGATTTACTAAACACACGAGAGGAAGCACAACAAAAATACCTACGTTTTAAGTATAATTTCATGGCCAAAGAGTGAAGATTGTGGCCAGGCCAGCGATTTAAAAATTGTTTTTTAGCATTAGTTTTCAAGCTGGCTCACTCTAGCTTATGACATCACGTGCTCTAGCTCTGAACAGTCGCTCTCATTCACTCCCATTATAATTTCAGAAACGGCTTGAAAAACATCATGAGACTAAAGTAAAGATTGTGAAAAAAGTATAATAGATATCAAAAAGTTGAATACAACTTTAATAGCTGACAAATTTCTCAACATTTTAAAGTTTTAATGGGTGAAATAGCTGTCAAAATAGGGCTCTCAGGCCCTTTTTGTGTCTGTGAGAAAGTGACAGTTGGGATTAGAATTTTTTAAAATTCCCCATAGGAAAGTCATTGGGATTTTTTGGCCGCTTTTTCGTCCGCTGTACGAACATCGTACACCCGATCTCTTAGAAAAGTCATAGCACACCTCTCCTAAATGAGCCGGTCGATTTGACACCTCACCCATGGGTCTGTGACGAAAGCTGCGGGAGGAGTAGCGTGCCAAAAAAGTGTCCAGAATAAAAAGAATAATAACTAGAATGTACATTTCCAGAGGAAAATGTGAAGTGGTGCTTGCAGTGGCAAAACTCACCACCCGGTTGCTAGGGTGTTATGGCTGGTTGCTATGGTGTTCTGGGTGGTTGCTAGGCGGTTGCTAGGGTATTCTGGGTGGTTGCTAAGTTGTTCTGGGTGTTGCTAGGTGGTTGCTATGTGGTTGCTAGGGTATTCTGGGTGGTTGCTAGGGTGTTGCTAGGTGGTTGCTAGGGTGTTCTGGGTGGTTGCTAGGTGGTTGCTAGGGTGTTTTGGGTGGTTGCTAGGGTGTTGCTAGGCGGTTGCTAGGGTGTTCTGGGTGGTTGCTAGGGTGTTGCTAGGCAGTTGCTAGGGTGTTCTGAGTGGTTGCTAGGGTGTTGCTAGGTGGTTGCTAGGGTGTTCTGGGTGGTTGCTAGGGTGTTATGGGTGGTTGCTATGGTGTTGATGGGCGGTTGCTAGGGTATTTTGGGTGGTTGCTAGGGTGTTCTTGGTGGTTGCTAGGGTGTTCTGGGTGGTTGCTATGGTGTGGTTAGGCGGTTGCTAGGGTATTCTGGGTGGTTGCTAGGGTGTTGCTAGCGTGTTCTGGGTGGTTGCTAGGTTGTTGCTAGGAGGTTGGTAGTTGTCACAGATGGTTACTATGAAGTTTGTAGCATTTTCTTGGCATGATTTAGCACTTAGCTAATCAATATTAGCATGTAGCTATTCTCTGCTAGCATGTGTAGCATGTAGCAAGTCATGTTTGCTAGCATGAGTAAAAAGAGCCAACCCCCATCTCTATACGATGTTTTGATGCAGAGATGTAGGTCTTACAAAATGGTTGCTAGGGTACTCTGTTTGGTTGCTAGGGAGTGGCTTGGCAGCTGCCAATCATGAAGCTCCAAAGTCAATGTGAATGTATGAACCAACCTCCATCTCTATACGATGTTTTGATGCAGAGATAAAGTCTTGCAAAATGGTTGCTAGGGTACTCTGTTTGGTTGCTAGGGAGTGGCTTGGTAGCTGCCAATCATGAAACTCCAAAGGCTGCTTGTCAGTATGAATGATATAAACCAACTCCCATGCCTCTATGACATTCAGAATGGAAGATATCCCTCTTTGGATTTTGGTTGCTAAGGTGCTCTACAATGGTTGCTAGGGCATGGCCAGAAATTGTTGAGGTGATTCATGATTGGCTGTTTGCTGGCCCAAGTCAAACGAGCCCACCCTCATGTTTCTATGACACTTATATCCTGAGATATCCCTTTGATCTCTTTTAATGGAAGTCTATGGGAGTTGTTGCTAAGGTGCTCTAAATGGTTGCTAGGGCGTGGCTTAATAGCTTCACAATGATGCTGAGAGACTGATTGGTCGTCTGAGTAAAATGAGCCCGCCCCCTTGTCTCTATGACACTGTGATCCAGAGCTATGTTCAATACAAAATCCCTATGCAATTTACCATAGTAGGAAAAACACTAAAAGTCTATGGGACTTTTTTACCCAATGATTTGCCCCTGGGGCGAACACCGTACCCCCGATCGCTACGAAAAGTCACAGCACACCTCTCCTCAATAATCCGCACAATTTGACGCCTCAATCAGGGGTCTGTGATGTCGGCGTGTATTTTTTAACAGATGATTACTATTTAGTCTCTAAAATGAGTTTTTATAGAGTTTTTATAGAGTTATTTAGTATGGCACGAGGCCTGCGGCCTCGTGCCTATCGCCCACGGTTGCTAGGGTGCTGTAACTGGTTGCTATGGTGTGACTATGAAGATTTTAGGCCATTATTTACTGGATGCTTGATTAAATAAATCCTCCTAGGGAGAGAGAGACGTCTGCCTGACAGCAGGGCTGTCAGGCCCTTTTGTGTCTGTGAGAAAGTGACAGTTGGGATTTGAATTTTTGAAAATTTTTCAATGTAAGTCAATGGGCCTTTTTTTGGCCGCTTTTTCGTTCGCTGCGCGAACATCGTACATCCGATCTCTTAGAAAAGTCATAGCACACCTCTCCTAAACGAGCCGGTCGATTTGACACCACTCTCATGGGTCTGTGACGAAAGCTGCGGGAGGAGTAGCGTGCCGAAAAAGTGTCCGGAATAATAAGAATAAGAAAAAGAACTAGAATGTACATTTCCAGAGGAAAATGTGAAGTGGTGCTTGCAGTGGCAAAACTCACCACCCGGTTGCTAGAGTGTGGCACATGATTGCATACGAGACACCAAACACGTCTGTACGATGTTTTTGTGATGATATATGGCTTATTAAGCTGAGATATGGCTTATTCATGTGTTCAGGTGGTTACTAGGGTACTCTATATGGTTGCTATGGTGTGTTTATACAGTGTATGAGATTATATTTAAAGACTAGTTGACAGTCTGAGTCAAAAAAGGCAAACTCCATGTTTCTTCTATTTTCTGGAGCTGAGATATGGCTTGAATATGTTGTTTTATGGTTGCTAGGCTGCCCTAAGTGGTTACTAGGGCGTGAATATGAAGTTAGTATGTCACTACTTGTTGGCTGCATGATAGGCCGAGTGAAAAGAGCCCAACCCCAAGTCTCTATGACCTTCTGGTCAAAAGATATGATCTCACAAATTTGGTGTCAATGTTAAGTCTATGGGACTTTTTTCGGCCGATTTATCGCACGCCAGACGAACATCGTACAACCGATCGCTTAGAAAAGTCATAGCACACCTCTCCTCAATGACCAGGTCGATTTGACACCACATTCATGGATCTACGACAATAAATGCGGGAGGAGTAGCGTGCCAAAGTTTTGTCTTGGAGAATAGTATTCACAACACTAGAATGTACATTTCCAGAGGAAAATGTGAAGTGGTGCTTGCAGTGGCAAAACTCACCACCCGGTTGCTAGAGTGTGGTACATGATTGCATACGAGACACCAAACATGTCTGTACAATGTTTGTGTGATGAGAAATGCCTTATTCAGCTGAGAAATGGCTTATTCATGTGTTCAGGTGGTTACTAGGGTATTCTATATGGTTACTATGGCTGTTATTATACAGTGTATGAGATTATATTTAAACACTAGTTGACAGTCTAAATCAAAAAAAGGCAAAATCCATGTTTCTTCTATTTTCTGAAGCTGAGAAATGACTTGAATATGTTGATTTATGGTTGCTAGGCTGCCCTAAGTGGTTGCTAGGGCGTAAATATGAAGTTATTATGTCTCTACTTGTTGGCTGCATGATAGGCCGAGTAAAAAGAGCCCAACCCCAAGTCTCTATGACCTTCTGTTCAAAAGATATGATCTCACCAATTTTGTGCCAATGTTAAGTCTATGGGACTTTTTCTGTCCGATTTATCGCCCGCCAGACAAACATCGTACAACCGATCGCTTAGAAAAGTCATAGCACACCTCTCCTCAATGACCGGGTCGATTTGACACCACATTCATGGATCTACGACAATAAATGCGGGAGGAGTAGCGTGCCAAAGTTTTGTCTTGGAGAATAGTATTCACAACACTAGAATGTACATTTCCAGAGGAAAATGTGAAGTGGTGCTTGCAGTGGCAAAACTCACCACCCGGTTGCTAGGGTGTTATGGCTGGTTGCTATGGTGTTCTGGGTGGTTGCTAGGCGGTTGCTAGGGTATTATTGTTGGTTGCTAAGTTGTTCTGGGTGTTGCTAGGTGGTTGCTAGGGTATTCTGGGTGGTTGCTAGGGTGTTGCTAGGTGGTTGCTAGGGTGTTCTGGGTGGTTGCTAGGGTGTTGCTAGGTGGTTGCTAGGGTGTTGCTAGGGTGTTGCTAGGCGGTTGCTAGGGTGTTCTGGGTGGTTGCTAGGGTGTTGCTAGGCAGTTGCTAGGGTGATCTGAGTGGTTGCTAGGGTGTTGCTAGGTGGTTGCTAGGGTGTTCTGGGTGGTTGCTAGGGTGTTATGGGTGGTTGCTATGGTGTTGATGGGCGGTTGCTAGGGTATTCTGGGTGGTTGCTAGGGTGTTCTTGGTGGTTGCTAGGGTGTTCTGGGTGGTTGCTATGGTGTTGTTTGGCGGTTGCTAGGGTATTCTGGGTGGTTGCTAGGGTGTTGCTAGCGTGTTCTGGGTGGTTGCTAGGTTGTTGCTAGGAGGTTAGTAGTTGTCACAGATGGTTACTATGAAGTTTGTAGCATTTTCTTGGCATGATTTAGCACTTAGCTAATCAATATTAGCATGTAGCTATTCTCTGCTAGCATGTGTAGCATGTAGCATGTCATGTTTGCTAGCATGAGTAAAAAGAGCCAACCTCCATCTCTATACGATGTTCTGATGCAGAGATGTAGGTCTTACAAAATGGTTGCTAGGGTACTCTGTTTGGTTGCTAGGGAGTGGCTTGGCAGCTGCCAATCATGAAGCTCCAAAGTCAATGTGAATGTATGAACCGACCCCCATCTCTATACGATGTTTTGATGCAGAGATAAAGTCTTGCAAAATGGTTGCTAGGGTACTCTGTTTGGTTGCTAGGGAGTGGCTTGGTAGCTGCCAATCATGAAACTCCAAAGGCTGCTTGTCAGTATGAATGATATAAACCAACTCCCATGCCTCTATGACATTCAGAATGGAAGATATCCCTCTTTGGATTTTGGTTGCTAAGGTGCTCTACAATGGTTGCTAGGGCATGGCCAGAAATTGTTGAGGTGATTCATGATTGGCTGTTTGCTGGCCCAAGTCAAACGAGCCCACCCTCATGTTTCTATGACACTTATATCCTGAGATATCCCTTTGATCTCTTTTAATGGAAGTCTATGGGAGTTGTTGCTAAGGTGCTCTAAATGGTTGCTAGGGCGTGGCTTAATAGCTTCACAATGATGCTGAGAGACTGATTGGTCGTCTGAGTAAAATGAGCCCGCCTCCTTGTCTCTATGACACTGTGATCCAGAGCTGTGTTCAATACAAAATCCCTATGCAATTTACTATAGTAGGAAAAACACTAAAAGTCTATGGGACTTTTTTACCCAATGATTTGCCCCTGGGGCGAACACCGTACTCCCGATCGCTACGAAAAGTCACAGCACACCTCTCCTCAATAAACCGCACAATTTGACGCCTCAATCAGGGGTCTGTGATGTCGGCGTGTATTTTTTAACAGATGATTACTATTTTGTTTTTAAAAGGAGTTTTTATAGAGTTTTTATAGAGATATTTAGTATGGCACGAGGCCTGCGGCCTCGTGCCTATCGCCCACGGTTGCTAGGGTGCTGTAACTGGTTGCTATGGTGTGGCTATGAAGATTTTAGGCCATTACTCATTGGCTGCTTGATAAATTAAATCCTCCTAGGGAGAGAGAGACGTCTGCCTGACAGCAGGGCTGTCAGGCCCTTTTGTGTCTGTGAGAAAGTGACAGTTGGGATTTGAATTTTTGAAAATTTTTCAATGTAAGTCAATGGGCCTTTTTTTGGCCTCTTTTTCGTCCGCTGTGCGAACATCGTACATCCGATCTCTTAGAAAAGTCATAGCACACCTCTCCTAAACGAGCCGGTCGATTTGACACCACTCTCATGGGTCTGTGACGAAAGCTGCGGGAGGAGTAGCGCGCCGAAGAAGTGTCCGGAATAATAAAAATAAGAATAATAAGTATGGAGGATAACAATAGTGTTGCTTTGCAAGCACCACTAACTAGAATGTACATTTCCAGAGGAAAATGTGAAGTGGTGCTTGCAGTGGCAAAACTCACCACCCGGTTGCTAGGGTGTTATGGCTGGTTGCTATGGTGTTCTGGGTGGTTGCTAGGCGGTTGCTAGGGTATTATTGTTGGTTGCTAAGTTGTTCTGGGTGTTGCTAGGTGGTTGCTAGGGTATTCTGGGTGGTTGCTAGGGTGTTGCTAGGTGGTTGCTAGGGTGTTCTGGGTGGTTGCTAGGGTGTTGCTAGGGTGTTGCTAGGGTGTTGCTAGGCGGTTGCTAGGGTGTTCTGGGTGGTTGCTAGGGTGTTGCTAGGCAGTTGCTAGGGTGATCTGAGTGGTTGCTAGGGTGTTGCTAGGTGGTTGCTAGGGTGTTCTGGGTGGTTGCTAGGGTGTTATGGGTGGTTGCTATGGTGTTGATGGGCGGTTGCTAGGGTATTCTGGGTGGTTGCTAGGGTGTTCTTGGTGGTTGCTAGGGTGTTCTTGGTGGTTGCTATGGTGTTGTTTGGCGGTTGCTAGGGTATTCTGGGTGGTTGCTAGGGTGTTGCTAGCGTGTTCTGGGTGGTTGCTAGGTTGTTGCTAGGAGGTTAGTAGTTGTCACAGATGGTTACTATGAAGTTTGTAGCATTTTCTTGGCATGATTTAGCACTTAGCTAATCAATATTAGCATGTAGCTATTCTCTGCTAGCATGTGTAGCATGTAGCATGTCATGTTTGCTAGCATGAGTAAAAAGAGCCAACCTCCATCTCTATACGATGTTCTGATGCAGAGATGTAGGTCTTACAAAATGGTTGCTAGGGTACTCTGTTTGGTTGCTAGGGAGTGGCTTGGCAGCTGCCAATCATGAAGCTCCAAAGTCAATGTGAATGTATGAACCGACCCCCATCTCTATACGATGTTTTGATGCAGAGATAAAGTCTTGCAAAATGGTTGCTAGGGTACTCTGTTTGGTTGCTAGGGAGTGGCTTGGTAGCTGCCAATCATGAAACTCCAAAGGCTGCTTGTCAGTATGAATGATATAAACCAACTCCCATGCCTCTATGACATTCAGAATGGAAGATATCCCTCTTTGGATTTTGGTTGCTAAGGTGCTCTACAATGGTTGCTAGGGCATGGCCAGAAATTGTTGAGGTGATTCATGATTGGCTGTTTGCTGGCCCAAGTCAAACGAGCCCACCCTCATGTTTCTATGACACTTATATCCTGAGATATCCCTTTGATCTCTTTTAATGGAAGTCTATGGGAGTTGTTGCTAAGGTGCTCTAAATGGTTGCTAGGGCGTGGCTTAATAGCTTCACAATGATGCTGAGAGACTGATTGGTCGTCTGAGTAAAATGAGCCCGCCTCCTTGTCTCTATGACACTGTGATCCAGAGCTGTGTTCAATACAAAATCCCTATGCAATTTACTATAGTAGGAAAAACACTAAAAGTCTATGGGACTTTTTTACCCAATGATTTGCCCCTGGGGCGAACACCGTACCCCCGATCGCTACGAAAAGTCACAGCACACCTCTCCTCAATAAACCGCACAATTTGACGCCTCAATCAGGGGTCTGTGATGTCGGCGTGTATTTTTTAACAGATGATTACTATTTTGTTTTTAAAAGGAGTTTTTATAGAGTTTTTATAGAGATATTTAGTATGGCACGAGGCCTGCGGCCTCGTGCCTATCGCCCACGGTTGCTAGGGTGCTGTAACTGGTTGCTATGGTGTGGCTATGAAGATTTTAGGCCATTACTCATTGGCTGCTTGATAAATTAAATCCTCCTAGGGAGAGAGAGACGTCTGCCTGACAGCAGGGCTGTCAGGCCCTTTTGTGTCTGTGAGAAAGTGACAGTTGGGATTTGAATTTTTGAAAATTTTTCAATGTAAGTCAATGGGCCTTTTTTTGGCCGCTTTTTCGTTCGCTGCGCGAACATCGTACATCCGATCTCTTAGAAAAGTCATAGCACACCTCTCCTAAACGAGCCGGTCGATTTGACACCACTCTCATGGGTCTGTGACGAAAGCTGCGGGAGGAGTAGCGTGCCGAAAAAGTGTCCGGAATAATAAGAATAAGAAAAAGAATAATAAGTATGCAGGATAACAATAGTGTTGCTTTGCAAGCACCACTAACTAGAATGTACATTTCCAGAGGAAAATGTGAAGTGGTGCTTGCAGTGGCAAAACTCACCACCCGGTTGCTAGGGTGTTCTGGGTGGTTGCTATGGTGTTCTGGTTGGTTGCTAGGTGGTTGTTAGTTGGTTGCTAGGGTGTTCTGGGTGGTTGCAAGGGTGTTGCTAGGCGGTTGCTATGGTGTTCTGGGTGGTTGCTATGGTGTTGCTAGGCGGTTGCTAGGGTGTTCTGAGTGGTTGCTAGGGTGTTGCTAGGTGGTTGCTAGGGTGTTCTGGGTGGTTGCTAGGGTGTTATGGGTGGTTGCTATGGTGTTGTTAGGCAGTTGCTAGGGTATTCTGGGTGGTTGCTAGGGTGTTCTTGGTGGTTGCTAGGGTGTTCTGGGTGGTTGCTATGGTGTTGTTAGGTGGTTGCTAGGGTATTCTGGGTGGTTGCTAGGGTGTTGCTAACGTGTTCTGGGTGGTTGCTAGGTGGTTGCTAGGGTGTTGCTAGGAGGTTGCTTGGATGTTCTGGTATAGGTGGTTGGTAGTTGTCACAGATGGTTACTATGAAATTTGTAGCATTTTCTTGGCATGATTTAGCACTTAGCTAATCAATATTAGCATGTAGCTATTCTCTGTTAGCATGTGTAGCATGTAGCAAGTCATGTTTGCTAGCATGAGTAAAAAGAGCCAACCCCCATCTCTATACGATGTTTTGATGCAGAGATGTAGGTCTTACAAAATGGTTGCTAGGGTACTCTGTTTGGTTGCTAGGGACTGGCTTGGCAGCTGCCAATCATGAAGCTCCAAAGTCAATGTGAATGTATAAACCAACCCCCATCTCTATACGATGTTTTAATGCAGAGATAAAGTCTTGCAAAATGGTTGCTAGGGTACTCTGTTTGGTTGCTAGGGAGTGGCTTGGTAGCTGCCAATCATGAAACTCCAAAGGCTGCTTGTCAGTATGAATGATATAAACCAACTCCCATGCCTCTATGACATTCAGAATGGAAGATATCCCTCTTTGGATTTTGGTTGCTAAGGTGCTCTACAATGGTTGCTAGGGCGTTGCCAGTAAGTGTTGAGGTGATTCAGGATTGGCTGTTTGCTGGCCCAAGTCAAACGAGCCCACCCTCATGTTTCTATGACACTTATATCCTGAGATATCCCTTTGATCTCTTTCAATGGAAGTCTATGGAACTTGTTGCTAAGGTGCTCTATATGGTTGCTAGGGCGTGGCTTAATAGCTTCATAATGATCTTGAGAGACTGATTGGTCATCTGAGTAAAATGAGCCCGCCCCCTTGTCTCTATGACACTCTGATCCAGAGCTATGTTCAATACAAAATCCCTATGCAATTTACCATAGTAGGAAAAACACATGCATTTGATGGGACGTCCTTCACCATAGTAAGTCAATGGGGAAACTTTGGGCAGCTCCTGCCCCCCAGGGGTGCAACTTTTACCCCATTGTGTGGTATGTTCTTAAAGAGCCTGCCAGCCTCTTTAAATGTGGCAAATCTCACATTTGTCCGAAATCCTTGTTTGGAGCTACGAGTCGTCAAAGTTTGTCTCAATGTTAAGTCTATGGGATTTTTTGGAAATTTGTTCGCCCCTGGGTCGAACACCGTACCCCCGATCTCTGATAAAAGTGATAGGACTCTTCTCTTCAATAGGCCGCACGATTTGATGCCTCATTCATGGGTCTGTGACAAAAACTGTGGACGTAGGAGTGCTCCAAACTTTTTCCTGGAATAGTAAAATGCTATACTAGAAAATTTTCAATGGGAAAAATTTGGGGAGCTCCTGCCCCCAAGGGGTGCAACTTTTACCCCATTGTGAGGTATTTTCTTAAAGAACCTGTCACCCTCTTCAAATGTGGTAAATCACAGGTTTCTGCGAAATCCGATCTCAGAGCTATGACTCGTCAAAGTTTGTCGTAATGTTAAGTCTATGGGATTTTTTTTGGCCGTTTTTCGGCCCTGAGGCGACCATCGTACCCCCGATCGCTTAGAAAAGTCATAGCACACCTCTCCTAAATGAGCCGGTCGATTTGACACCTCACCCATGGGTCTGTGACAAAATCTGCGGGAGGAGTAGCGAACCAAAAAGTGGCCAGAATAATAAGAAGAAGAAGAAGAATAATAAATAACATGGGAGTCAATGGGGAAAATTTGGGCAGCTCCTGCCCCCCAGGGGTGCAACTTTTACCCCATTGTGAGGTATGTTCTTACAGAGCCTGTCAGCCTCTTCAAATGTGGTGAATCGCAGGCTTCTGTGAAATTCTCGCTCGGAGCTATGAGTCGTCAAAGTTTGTCGCAATGTTAAGTCTATGGGATTTTTGGGAAATTTGTTCGCCCTTCGGGCGAACATCGTACCCCCGATCGCTTAGAAAAGTCATAGCACACCATTCCCGAATATTCCGCACGTTTTGAGACCTCATTCATGGGTGTGTGACAAAAACTGCGGGAGGAGTAGCGTGCCAAACTTTTGGGCCGACTCAAAAAACACAATAGTAATAGTGTTGCCTTGCTTTCAGCAAGCACCACTAACTAGAATGTACATTTCCAGAGGAAAATGTGAAGTGGTGCTTGCAGTGGCAAAAAGCTCGCTCGGTTGCTAGAGTGTTATGGGTGGTTGCTAGGGTGTTCTGGGTGGTTGCTTTGGTGTTGCTAGGTGGTTGCTAGGGTGTTCTGGGTGGTTGCTAGGGTGTTGCTAGGTGGTTGCTAGGGTTTTCTGGGTGGTTGCTAAGGTGTTGCTAGGTGGTTGCTAGGGTGTTTCTAAGGTGTTCTGGATGGTTGCTAGGGTGTTTCTAGGTGGTTGCTAGGGTGTTCTGGGTGGTTGCTAGGGTGTCCTGGGTTGTTGCTAGGGTGTTGCTAGGTGGTTGCTAGGATGTTCTAGGTGGTTGCTAGGGTGTTGCTAGGCGGTTGCTAGGGTGTTCTGGGTGGTTTCTAGGGTGTTGCTAGGTGGTTGCTAAGGTGTTGCTAGGTGGTTGCTAGGGTGTTGCTAAGGTGTTCTGGGTGGTTGCTAGGCGGTTGCTAGGGTGTTGCTAGGCGGTTGCTAGGGTGTTCTGGTTGGTTGCTATGGTGTTGCTAGGTGGTTGCTAGGGTGTTCTGGGTGGTTGCTATGGTGTTACTAGGTGGTTGGTAGTGTTCACATATGGTTATTATAGAGTTTTTATATTGTTCATGGCATGATTTAACACTTAGCTAATCAATATTAGCATGTAGCTATTCACAGCTAGCATGTTTAGCATTTTGAAAGTTCTATGTGCTAGCATGAGTCAAAAGACCCAACCCCCATCGCGATACAATATTCTGATGCTGAGATATAGCTGTTACAAAATGGTTGCTAGGGTACTCTGTTTGGTTGCTAGGGAGTGGCTTGGCAGCTTCCAATCATGAAGCTCCAAAGTCAATGTGAATATATAAACCAACCCCCATCTCTATACGATGTTCTGATGCAGAGATGTAGGCCTTGCAAAATGGTTGCTAGGGTACTCATTTTGGTTGCTAGGGAGTGGCTTGGCAGCTGCCAATCATGAATCTCCAAAGACTGCTTGTCAGTATAATTGATATAATACAACTCCCATGCCTCTCTGACATTCAGAATGGAAGATATCCCTCTTTAAAATTTTGGTTGCTAAGGTCCTCGATAATGGTTGCTAGGGTGTGGCCAGAAATTGTTGAGGTGATTCATGATTGGCTGTTTGCTACCCCGAGTCAAACGAGACCACCCTTGTGTTTCTATGACACTTCTATCCGGAGATATCCCTTTGATCTTTTTTAATGGAAGTCTATGGGACTTGTTGCTAAGGTGTGCTAAATGGTTGCTAGGGCGTGGCTTAATAGCTTCACAATGATCCTGAGAGACTGATTGGTCGTCTGAGTAAAATGAGCCCGCCCCCTTGTCTCTATGACACTGTGATCCAGAGTTAGGTTCAATACAAAATTCCTATGCAATTTACCATAGTAGGAAAAACACATGCATTTGATGGGACGTCCTTCACCATAGTAAGTCAATGGGGAAAACTTTGGGCAGCTCCTGCCCCCCAGGGGTGCAACTTTTACCCCATTGTGAGGTATATTCTTAAAGAGCCTGCCAGCCTCTTCAAATGTGGCAAATCACACGTTTTTCCGAAATCGTTGTTCGGAGCTATGAGTCGTCAAAGTTTGTCGCAATGTTAAGTCTATGGGATTTTTTTGAAATTTGTTCGCCCCTGGGGCGAACACCGTACCCCCGATCTCTGATAAAAGTGATATGACACTTCTCCTCAATAGGCCGCACGATTTGATGCCTCATTCATGGGTCTGTGACAAAAAATGTGGACATAGGAGTCCGCCAAACTTTTTCCTGGAATAGTAAAATACTATACTAGAAAATTTCAACGGGAAAAATTTTTGGGGAGCTCCTGCCCCCCAGGGGTGCAACTTTTACCCCATTGTATGGTATTTTCTTACAGAGCCTGTCAGCCTCTTCAAATGTGGTAAATTGCAAGTTTCTGCGAAATCCTCGCTCAGAGCTATGACTCGTCAAATTTTTTCGCCATGTTAAGTCTATGGGATTTTTTTTTTGGGCTGTTTTTCGCCCCTGGGGCGACCATCGTACCCCCGATCGCTTAGAAAAGTCATAGCACACCTCTCCTTAATGAGCTGGTCGATTTGACACCTCACCCATGGGTCTGTGACAAAAGCTGCGGGAGGAGTAGCGAACCAAAAAACGGCGGAACAATAAGAATAAGAATAAGAATAAGAACTAGAATGTACATTTCCAGAGGAAAATGTGAAGTGGTGCTTGCAGTGGCAAAACTCACCACCCGGTTGCTAGGGTGTTCTGGGTGGTTGCTATGGTGTTCTGGTTGGTTGCTAGGTGGTTGTTAGTTGGTTGCTAGGGTGTTCTGGGTGGTTGCAAGGGTGTTGCTAGGCGGTTGCTATGGTGTTCTGGGTGGTTGCTATGGTGTTGCTAGGCGGTTGCTAGGGTGTTCTGAGTGGTTGCTAGGGTGTTGCTAGGTGGTTGCTAGGGTGTTCTGGGTGGTTGCTAGGGTGTTATGGGTGGTTGCTATGGTGTTGTTAGGCAGTTGCTAGGGTATTCTGGGTGGTTGCTAGGGTGTTCTTGGTGGTTGCTAGGGTGTTCTGGGTGGTTGCTATGGTGTTGTTAGGTGGTTGCTAGGGTATTCTGGGTGGTTGCTAGGGTGTTGCTAACGTGTTCTGGGTGGTTGCTAGGTGGTTGCTAGGGTGTTGCTAGGAGGTTGCTTGGATGTTCTGGTATAGGTGGTTGGTAGTTGTCACAGATGGTTACTATGAAATTTGTAGCATTTTCTTGGCATGATTTAGCACTTAGCTAATCAATATTAGCATGTAGCTATTCTCTGTTAGCATGTGTAGCATGTAGCAAGTCATGTTTGCTAGCATGAGTAAAAAGAGCCAACCCCCATCTCTATACGATGTTTTGATGCAGAGATGTAGGTCTTACAAAATGGTTGCTAGGGTACTCTGTTTGGTTGCTAGGGACTGGCTTGGCAGCTGCCAATCATGAAGCTCCAAAGTCAATGTGAATGTATAAACCAACCCCCATCTCTATACGATGTTTTAATGCAGAGATAAAGTCTTGCAAAATGGTTGCTAGGGTACTCTGTTTGGTTGCTAGGGAGTGGCTTGGTAGCTGCCAATCATGAAACTCCAAAGGCTGCTTGTCAGTATGAATGATATAAACCAACTCCCATGCCTCTATGACATTCAGAATGGAAGATATCCCTCTTTGGATTTTGGTTGCTAAGGTGCTCTACAATGGTTGCTAGGGCGTTGCCAGTAAGTGTTGAGGTGATTCAGGATTGGCTGTTTGCTGGCCCAAGTCAAACGAGCCCACCCTCATGTTTCTATGACACTTATATCCTGAGATATCCCTTTGATCTCTTTCAATGGAAGTCTATGGAACTTGTTGCTAAGGTGCTCTATATGGTTGCTAGGGCGTGGCTTAATAGCTTCATAATGATCTTGAGAGACTGATTGGTCATCTGAGTAAAATGAGCCCGCCCCCTTGTCTCTATGACACTCTGATCCAGAGCTATGTTCAATACAAAATCCCTATGCAATTTACCATAGTAGGAAAAACACATGCATTTGATGGGACGTCCTTCACCATAGTAAGTCAATGGGGAAACTTTGGGCAGCTCCTGCCCCCCAGGGGTGCAACTTTTACCCCATTGTGTGGTATGTTCTTAAAGAGCCTGCCAGCCTCTTTAAATGTGGCAAATCTCACATTTGTCCGAAATCCTTGTTTGGAGCTACGAGTCGTCAAAGTTTGTCTCAATGTTAAGTCTATGGGATTTTTTGGAAATTTGTTCGCCCCTGGGTCGAACACCGTACCCCCGATCTCTGATAAAAGTGATAGGACTCTTCTCTTCAATAGGCCGCACGATTTGATGCCTCATTCATGGGTCTGTGACAAAAACTGTGGACGTAGGAGTGCTCCAAACTTTTTCCTGGAATAGTAAAATGCTATACTAGAAAATTTTCAATGGGAAAAATTTGGGGAGCTCCTGCCCCCAAGGGGTGCAACTTTTACCCCATTGTGAGGTATTTTCTTAAAGAACCTGTCACCCTCTTCAAATGTGGTAAATCACAGGTTTCTGCGAAATCCGATCTCAGAGCTATGACTCGTCAAAGTTTGTCGTAATGTTAAGTCTATGGGATTTTTTTTGGCCGTTTTTCGGCCCTGAGGCGACCATCGTACCCCCGATCGCTTAGAAAAGTCATAGCACACCTCTCCTAAATGAGCCGGTCGATTTGACACCTCACCCATGGGTCTGTGACAAAATCTGCGGGAGGAGTAGCGAACCAAAAAGTGGCCAGAATAATAAGAAGAAGAAGAAGAATAATAAATAACATGGGAGTCAATGGGGAAAATTTGGGCAGCTCCTGCCCCCCAGGGGTGCAACTTTTACCCCATTGTGAGGTATGTTCTTACAGAGCCTGTCAGCCTCTTCAAATGTGGTGAATCGCAGGCTTCTGTGAAATTCTCGCTCGGAGCTATGAGTCGTCAAAGTTTGTCGCAATGTTAAGTCTATGGGATTTTTGGGAAATTTGTTCGCCCTTCGGGCGAACATCGTACCCCCGATCGCTTAGAAAAGTCATAGCACACCATTCCCGAATATTCCGCACGTTTTGAGACCTCATTCATGGGTGTGTGACAAAAACTGCGGGAGGAGTAGCGTGCCAAACTTTTGGGCCGACTCAAAAAACACAATAGTAATAGTGTTGCCTTGCTTTCAGCAAGCACCACTAACTAGAATGTACATTTCCAGAGGAAAATGTGAAGTGGTGCTTGCAGTGGCAAAAAGCTCGCTCGGTTGCTAGGGTGTTCTGGGTGGTTGCTAGGGTGTTGCTAGGTGGTTGCTAGGGTGTTCTGTGTGGTTGCTAGGGTGTTGCTAGGCGGTTGCTAGGGTGTTCTGGGTGGTTGCTATGGTGTTGCTAGGTGGTTGCTAGGGTGTTCTGAGTGGTTGCTAGGGTGTTCTGGGTGATTGCTAGGGTGTTATGGGTGGTTGCTATGGTGTTGCTAGGTGGTTGCTAGGGTGTTCTGGGTGGTTGCTATGGTGTTGCTAGGTGGTTGCTAGGGTGTTTTAGGTGGTTAATATGGTATTTTGGGTGGTTGCTATGGTGTTACTAGGTGGTTGGTAGTGTTCATATATGGTTACTATAGAGTTTTTATAATGTTCATGGCATGATTTAACACTTAGCTAATCAATATTAGCATGTAGCTATTCTCTGCTAGCATGTGTAGCATGTAGCAAGTCATGTTTGCTAGCATGAGTAAAAAGAGCCAACCCCCATCTCTATACAATGTTTTGATGCAGAGATGTAGGTCTTACAAAACGGTTGCTAGGGTACTCTGTTTGGTTGCTAGGGAGTGGCTTGGCAGCTGCCAATCATGAAGCTCAAAAGTCAATGTGAATGTATGAACCAATCCCCATCTCTATACGATGTTTTGATGCAGAGATAAAGTCTTGCAAAATGGTTGCTAGGGTACTCTGTTTGGTTGCTAGGGAGTGGCTTGGTAGCTGCCAATCATGAAACTCCAAAGGCTGCTTGTCAGTATGAATGATAAACCAACTCCCATGCCTCTATGACATTCAGAATGGAAGATATCCCTCTTTGGATTTTGGTTGCTAAGGTGCTCTACAATGGTTGCTAGGGCATGGCCAGAAATTGTTGAGGTGATTCATGATTGGCTGTTTGCTGGCCCAAGTCAAACGAGCCCACCCTCATGTTTCTATGACACTTCTATCCGGAGATATCCCTTTGATCTCTTTCAATGGAAGTCTATGGTACTTGTTGCTAAGGTGCTCTATATGGTTGCTAGGGCGTGGCTTAATAGCTTCACAATGATCCCGAGAGACTGATTGGTCATCTGAGTAAAATGAGCCTGCCCCCTTGTCTCTATGACACTGTGATCCAGAGCTATGTTTAATACAAAATCCCTATGCAATTTACCATAGTAGGAAAAACACTAAAAGTCTATGGGACTTTTTTACCCAATGATTTGCCCCTGGGGCGAACACCGTACCCCCGATCGCTACGAAAAGTCACAGCACACCTCTCCTCAATAATCCTCAAAATTTGACGCCTCAATCAGGGGTCTGTGATGTCGGCGTGTATTTTTTAACAGATGATTACTATTTAGTCTCTAAAATTAGTTTTTATAGAGTTTTTATAGAGTTATTTAGTATGGCACGAGGCCGCAGGCCTCGTGCCTATCGCCCACGGTTGCTAGGGTGCTGTAACTGGTTGCTATGGTGTGACCATGAAGATTTTAGGCCATTATTTATTGGTTGCCTGATAAAATAAATCCTCCTAGGGAGAGAGAGATGTCTGCACTACAGCAGGGCTGTCAGGCCCTTTTGTGTCTGTGAGAAAGTGACAGTTGGGATTTGAATTTTTGAAAATCCCCCAATGTTTAGTCAAAATCACTGATACTTGGCCTCGAACAAACCTCCCTAGAGACAAAACTATAGGTTGTATCAGCGAAATGACCTGACCGTTAGCGAGACAAGGCCTTTGTGATCGCTGTGATGTATTTTTTGTGTGGATAGAGTTGAAAAAAGGGACCACTTTGGCAAGTTAAAAAACTGGTCCGTAATGCTCTGATTACTAAAGTTTGACCTGAATTTATAATTGCTGCCAATGGAGGATCGTCGGTCACTCCTGTCGTTTGGAAGGACACAGAGAAAAAACTATAAGTCCGAGGGATTTACTAAACACACGAGAGGAACCACAACAAAAATACCTATGTTTTAAGTATAATTTCATGGCCAAAGAGTGAAGATTGTGGCCAGGCCAGCGATTTAAAAATTATTTTTTAGCATTAGTTTTCAAGCTGGCTCACTCTAGCTTATGACATCACGTGCTCTAGCTCTGAACAGTCTCTCTCATTGACTCCCATTATAATTTCAGAAACGGCTTGAAAAACATCATGAGACTAAAGTAGAGATTGTGAAAAAAGTATAATAGATATCAAAAAGTTGAATACAACTTTTATAGCTTACAAATTTCTCAACATTTTAAAGTTTTAATGGCTGAAATAGCTGTCAAAATAGGGCTGTCAGGCCCCTTTTTGTTTCTGTGAGAAAGTGACAGTTGGGATTAGAATTTTTGAAAATTCCCCATAGGAAATGACTTGGGACATTTTTGGCCGCTTTTTCGTCCGCTGTGCGAACATCGTACACCCGATCTCTTAGAAAAGTCATAGCACACCATTCCCGAACAAGCCGCACGTTTTGACACCTCTCTTATGGGTCTGTGACAAAAGCTGCGGGAGGAGTAGCGCGCCGAAATTTGTACGGAATAAGAAGAAGAAGAAGTAGCGGAATAATAATAAGTATGCAGGATAACAATAGTGTTGCTTTGCAAGCACCACTAATAAATAACATGGGGGTCAATGGGGAAAATTTGGGCAGCTCCTGCCCCCCAGGGGTGCAACTTTTACCCCATTGTGAGGTATGTTCTTACAGAGCCTGTCAGCCTCTTCAAATGTGGTGAATCGCAGGCTTCTGTGAAATTCTCGCTCGGAGCTATGAGTCGTCAAAGTTTGTCGCAATGTTAAGTCTATGGGATTTTTGGGAAATTTGTTCGCCCTTCGGGCGAACATCGTACCCCCGATCGCTTAGAAAAGTCATAGCACACCATTCCCGAATATTCCGCACGTTTTGAGACCTCATTCATGGGTGTGTGACAAAAACTGCGGGAGGAGTAGCGTGCCAAACTTTTGGGCCGACTCAAAAAACACAATAGTAATAGTGTTGCCTTGCTTTCAGCAAGCACCACTAATAACATGGGGGTCAATGGGGAAAATTTGGGCAGCTCCTGCCCCCCAGGGGTGCAACTTTTACCCCATTGTGTGGTATGTTCTTACAGAGCCTGTCAGCCTCTTCAAATGTGGTAAATCGCAGGCTTCTGTGAAATTCTCGCTCGGAGCTATGAGTCGTCAAAGTTTGTCGCAATGTTAAGTCTATGGGATTTTTGGGAAATTTGTTCGCCCTTCGGGCGAACATCGTACCCCCGATCGCTTAGAAAAGTCATAGCACACCATTCCCGAATATTCCGCACGTTTTGAGACCTCATTCATGGGTGTGTGACAAAAACTGCGGGAGGAGTAGCGCGTCAAACTTTTGGGCCGACTCAAAAAACACAATAGTAATAGTGTTGCCTTGCTTTCAGCAAGCACCACTAATAATAAGTATGCAGGATAACAATAGTGTTGCTTTGCAAGCACCACTAATAAATAACATGGGGGTCAATGGGGGAATATTTGGGCAGCTCCTGCCCCCCAGGGGTGCAACTTTTACCCCATTGTGAGGTATGTTCTTACAGAGCCTGTCAGCCTCTTCAAATGTGGTAAATCGCAGGCTTCTGTGAAATCCTCGCTCGGAGCTATGAGTCGTCAAAGTTTGTCGCAATGTTAAGTCTATGGGATTTTTGGGAAATTTGTTCGCCCTTCGGGCGAACATCGTACCCCCGATCGCTTAGAAAAGTCATAGCACACCATTCCCGAATATTCCGCACGTTTTGAGACCTCATTCATGGGTGTGTGACAAAAACTGCGGGAGGAGTAGCGCGTCAAACTTTTGGGCCGACTCAAAAAACACAATAGTAATAGTGTTGCCTTGCTTTCAGCAAGCACCACTAATAAGAATAATAAATAACATTGGGGTCAATGGGGAAAATTTGGGCAGCTCCTGCCCCCCAGGGGTGCAACTTTTACCCAATTGTGAGGTATGTTCTTGCAGAGCCTGTCAGCCTCTTCAAATGTGGTAAATCGCAGGCTTCTGCAAAATCGTCGCTCGGAGCTATGATTCGTCAAAGTTTGTCGCAATGTTAAGTCTATGGGATTTTTGGGAAATTTGTTCGCCCTTCGGGCGAACATCGTACCCCCGATCGCTTAGAAAAGTCATAGCACACCATTCCCGAATATTCCGCACGTTTTGAGACCTCATTCATGGGTGTGTGACAAAAACTGCGGGAGGAGTAGCGTGCCAAACTTTTGGGCCGACTCAAAAAACACAATAGTAATAGTGTTGCCTTGCTTTCAGCAAGCACCACTAATAACATGGGGGTCAATGGGGAAAATTTGGGCAGCTCCTGCCCCCCAGGGGTGCAACTTTTACCCCATTGTGAGGTATGTTCTTACAGAGCCTGTCAGCCTCTTCAAATGTGGTAAATCGCAGGCTTCTGTGAAATCCTCGCTCGGAGCTACGAGTCGTCAAAGTTTGTCGCAATGTTAAGTCTATGGGATTTTTGGGAAATTTGTTCGCCCTTCGGGCGAACATCGTACCCCCGATCGCTTAGAAAAGTCATAGCACACCATTCCCGAATATTCCGCACGTTTTGAGACCTCATTCATGGGTGTGTGACAAAAACTGCGGGAGGAGTAGCGCGTCAAACTTTTGGGCCGGCTCAAAAAACACAATAGTAATAGTGTTGCCTTGCTTTCAGCAAGCACCACTAATAATAAATAACATTGGGGTCAATGGGGAAAATTTGGGCAGCTCCTGCCCCCCAGGGGTGCAACTTTTACCCCATTGTGAGGCATGTTCTTACAGAGCCTGTCAGCCTCTTCAAATGTGGTAAATCGCAGGCTTCTGTGAAATCCTCGCTCGGAGCTATGATTCGTCAAAGTTTGTCGCAATGTTAAGTCTATGGGATTTTTGGGAAATTTGTTCGCCCTTCGGGCGAACATCGTACCCCCGATCGCTTAGAAAAGTCATAGCACACCATTCCCGAATATTCCGCACGTTTTGAGACCTCATTCATGGGTGTGTGACAAAAACTGCGGGAGGAGTAGCGTGCCAAACTTTTGGGCCGACTCAAAAAACACAATAGTAATAGTGTTGCCTTGCTTTCAGCAAGCACCACTAATAATAAGTATGCAGGATAACAATAGTGTTGCTTTGCAAGCACCACTAACTAGAAAAATTGCATTTCCTGCGGAATATGCGTGTGAATGCTTCAAAAGCTGAACTGAAATGCTTAAAAAAAAAAATATTGCAGTTCAAACAACAGCAAAACAGAGCAAAAAAGAAAAAAAGCTTAATTCAAATGCATTTAATAAGCTGAAATGCAAAACAAGATCCAAAAAATTGTAGAAAACTACAAGTTTACTTAGAGAGGTAAAGAGAGGTAGAGATGTAGACACAGAGGTAAAGAAATATAGGGGTAGAGAAAGAGACAGAGGTAGAGAAGTAAAGGAGTACAAAAAAGAAAGGTAGAGAAAGACAGGGGGTAGGTAGATAGATAGATAGATAGATAGATAGATAGATAGATAGATAGATAGATAGATAGATAGATAGATAGATAGATAGATAGACAGACTGTAGATAGATAGATAGATAGATAGATAGATAGATAGATAGATAGATAGATAGATTATTAGAAAGAAAGAAAGAAAGGATTAGTTAGAAAGAAAGAAAGAAAGAAAGAAAGAAAGAAAGAAAGAAAGAAAGAAAGAAAGAAAGAAAGAAAGAAAGAAAAGAATTAGTTAGAAAGAAAGATGGATTTAAAAGAAAGAAAGAAAGAAAGAAAGGATTAGTGAGAGAGAAAGAAAGAAAGGATTAGTTAGTTAGAAAGAAAGAAAGAAAGAAAGAAAGAAAGAAAGAAAGAAAGAAAGAAAGAAAGAAATATGGATTAGAAAGAAAGAAAGAATTAGTTAGAAAGAAAGATGGATTTGAAAGAAAGAAAGAAAGAAAGAAAGAAAGAAAGAAAGAATTAGTGAGAAAGAAAGGATTAGTTAGTTAGAAAGATAGATAGATAGATAGATAGATAGATAGATAGATAGATAGATAGATAGATAGATAGATAGATAGATAGATAGATAGATAGATAGATAGATGGATGGATAGATAGATAGATAGATGGATGGATTATTAGAAAGAAAGAAAGAAAGAAAGAAAGAAAGAAAGAAAGAAAGATGGATTAGGTAGAAAGAAAGAAAGAAAGAAAGAAAGAAAGAAAGAAAGAAAGAAAGAAAGAAAGAAAGAAAGAAAGATGGATTAGGTAGAAAGAAAGAAAGAAAGAAAGAAAGAAAGAAAGAAAGAAATAAAGAAAGAAAGAAAGAAAGAAAGAAAGAAAGATGAATTAGGTTGAAAGAAAGAAAGAAAGAAAGAAAGAAAGAAAGAAAGAAAGAAAGAAAGAAAGAAGGATTAGGTAGAAAGGAAGAAAGCAAGATGGATTAGGTACACAGTAAAATCTCCAGTGTTGAAATCCTGGTGTTAAGGACTTTTAGAGTAAAGTGTTAATTTTCTGGTGTTGAATTTCAAGGGATTAACACTGCTAGTGTAAACCACACTCTCTGGCTGGTGAAAATATGTGGAGTTATACACCAGAGATGCTTTGAGAACACCGAGAGTGTTACTAGTCACATCCGGGACATTTACGCGCTGGGCGGGACGAAACGAGTTGAAACTTTCTTCACAGGCGCCATTTTCTTTGACTCGAGTCGCAAGACATGCGAGGAGGAAACACGCATTTATTATGCGTTAAATCGCATTTATATATTCATTTTATAACACCATATTGTTTTATAACAATATGTATGTGCTGTGGACGAGCAAACCGCTCTCAGAAGGGGTATTTTCTATGACGCGCGATGCGGAGCAGACCAGGATGGGTTTGCTTTTTAACAGGGAAACAACGAAAGTAAGTGTTTTCTAATTCACATAGCCAATATATTTTATAACACATTGATTCAAAGCGATATTTAAATGTTCTGCGCGATTAAACGGTCAAAATTCTTTTCAAAGACGACATCATCTTTGAAACACGGAGCTGACGAGGAGGAGGCTTGTAGCTAACGTTAACAGGGAAACACCTAAAGTAAGTGTTTTTAACATAATTTACCACATGAATTTCATGGCATTATATTGTTTTGTAACGATATTTATGTGATGTGCGCGCCTAAACCTCTCACAGTCTAGGTCCTGCATCTTCTTTGACTCGTGACCTGCTCGTGACGCATTTCAAAAAGCAGTGCAGAGTGCAGACACGGAGTTTGCTTTTAACAATAAAAACACCGATTAAGTAAGTGTTTAACTCATTTACTATACGTGTTTTATAATATTATATTGTTTATGACGATATGTGTGATGTGCAAATATCATAAAGGATTTATCCTAAAACTATCTTTTACTCTCGTCTGCCAGCAGACCTAACGTTAACGTATAAAACAGAAGAACAACTCCACAAACTGCGGACCAACAATGCACGTGGAATTTGCACTTTATTTCCTTATTTGGAGGACCAATCTTTTTAGAATGGGTAAGCAAATTGCAATTATTTCAAATTAAATATTGATGCAAAATGTATTTATCAGATTAACTTTTGGTTGATATTTGGAGATGCTTTAATGTTTAAATGTATTGATTTTTACAATTTGTGTTTGCTAGGAGCATTTCTATGATGCACTATGATTTCTATGAAGTGACTAAGGGTACCAGGCTTGGTGTTTAAAGACTGTACAGACTAGAACCTGGTGATGGAAAGAGAACAGATAAGTAAACATATGAGAGAATCATGGGCACAAACAAAAAATAATCATAGCTTGGTTGTTATTTGGTATAGCTAGATTTTCTTTGTTTCATAACACTCATTTTGAATTTGTCCAGTCAAATTCATTTACAAAAGTAAATCTAGTATATATATATATATATATATATACTTAAAATAAGATTTCGAACCAATGGTTTTCATGATTTGACAAGGAGATGTTTTCTTGCTGTTTAATTTTAGACTCAACTGATTGGAAAATCTCTGCCCATCACCTGCCCCCAACATACAAAGCCACAAGACGGGAACACCGATCCTTCCGGAATCCGATGGCTGACAATTTAGTGAGATTTCTTAAGGTGCGTGTCTTTATTTTTTCTTAAAGTGTTAGTTCACCCACAAATGGAAATTCTGTTATTAATTACTCACCCTCATGTCTTTCCAAACAAGTGAGACTTTTTCATGTTCACAACACAAACAAACATATTTTTAATGAAATCGGAGAGCTTCCTGTCCCTCCATTGACAATCTACACAACTACCACTTTCAAGCCCCAGACAAAAGTACATCATTAAAGTACTCCAATGCAACTCCAGTGGTTTAACATAAATGTTTATTAAACTATGCAAGTGCTGTGTTTACAGCAAAAACAAATTTACAGCTTAATTTATTAAATATTTATTTCCAACATGCGTTCATGACAAAGTTACAACTCGTGCTTGTTGTTGATGTGCATGTATGTGCATTGAAGATTAATATTTTGTAAATAAAGTTGAGTTAAAATTGTCAAAAAGGTTGAGGTTAAACCACTAGAGTCACATGGATTACTTTTGATTTCCTTTATACCTTTCCGTGGTTTTTGAAGTGGTCGTTGAATAGGCTTTAGATGAATGGACAGAATTCTCTTAGATTTCATTAAAAATATCTTTATTAAAGGGACTGTTCACCCAAAAATGTCAATTCTGTCAGTAATTACTTACCCTCATGTTGTTCCAACCTCGCAAGACTCATTCATCTTCGGAACACAAATTAAGATATTTTTGATTAAATCTGTGAGCTGGATCACTCCTCCATAGGCTTCTAAGGGATCAAAACTTGCTGGCCCAGAAAGTCATTAAAGATATTGTTGATTACAGAAGCGCAATCCTAAATCCAATCCAAACGAGAATGCTTTGTGTGCGCAAAAAAACAAACAGAAATTACGACTTTATTCAACTATGCATTTCCTTCTCTGTGGGCCTCGAGATGGGCTTCTCGTAGTGTAACAGCGCAGCGCCTCGGTGTTGTACGTCACACACAGGCTCACTATTGGCTGACGCTGGTCGTGTGTGTGTGTGTGACGTACAACACAGTAGCGCTGCACTGTTACACTGTTAACTTGCTCAGGCCCACACAGAAGAAAATGAATAGTTGATTGTAATATTTTTAATTTTTTAGTTTGTTTTTTGCGCACAAAAAGTATTCTCGTCACTTGATAAACCTGAGCCACTGTAGTCACTCTGACTATTTTAACAATGTCTTTAATAACTTTTATTGGCTGCCAAGTTTCAATCCCTTAAAAGGCTTTGCAGGAGTGATCCAGCTCTCAGATTTAATCAACAATATCATTCATTTGTCTCCCGAAGATGAAGGAAAGTCTTACCGAGTTGGAACAACACGAGGGTTGAGTAATTAGTGCTAGAATTTTCATTTTTGGGTGAACTATCCCTTTAAGTGTTCCCAAGATGAGCAAAACTCTTACTGGTTTGGAACAACAAGGGTGAATAATTAATGACAGAATTAAATTTTTTGGATGAATTAAATCTTCAATTTACTTGGAAATCAATAAATGCAAGTCTTAATCTAACCAAAATGGTTTCTTGTTTGAGTCGATGATTGAACTTTTTTCACCATAAACCTGCTGTATTTATGAAACACAAATGGTATTAATTGTAATTGATCTGGTTTTGTGTTGTCTAGGTACCCAGTCCTACAGGATTTTTCGAGAAAGTTGGATCTACACAGCTTTTGCTGCTCTGTGAAACAACTATGCACTGAACTTTACTGTTAGTGACTGGAGACACACAACTGATCCACTCATATCCTGCTACTGTTCTTCATCTGCTGAATGTTTTTGACTCAAGCACTGCTGTACTGTTGCAAAGTCAAAGGTACTGAATCAACTTCACTGACACAGGACTCACATTCACTGATATGTTCAGGACACCATTTGATCACAATATATAATTCTGATTACAGTGCATTCATCGTTTATTTTAAAAGTTAACCTATGATGTAAACGTGTTTGTTCGGTAATAAAAAAAATAGTTTGCTTGAAACAACTGTTTACATTTGCCTTTATTTTCAACTTTACAATGAACTGAATTCTACTATGATCCCATACTTTCTGGATTGTTTTGAAATAAAGTTTTGAAAGAGTAATAAAGAGTTATGTGTTTTTCAAAGTGAAATTATTCTTTTCAGATTTAAAGAACTGAAGAAAATAAACTGACAAATCATTTAAGTACAGTAGGTAATGCATAACCCTAATAAGAAAAACTGGTAACTTCTTTGGTGTTTTTATTTGTAAAAATGTGTTCTATTAACACCAGGATGGTGTAATTTGACTACTATAAGGTTGAAAAAGTAAACACTGGCAGTGTTGTTGTTATCTGCATTGGTGTTAAAATTCCACTCTCTTAGTGTTCGAATTGTAACACTGTGTCGGTGTTGAGAGAGGCAACACTTTTGAAAGTGTTGAAGTAACACTTTGTGGGTGGTTCCCAAATATACACTTTTAAAGTGTTGAAATTAACTCTATTGGTGTTGATTTCCGGATTTCAAATTTACTGTGTAGATAGATAGATAGATAGATAGATAGATAGATAGATAGATAGATAGATAGATAGATAGATAGATAGATTATTCAAAATAAAGAAAAAGAAAGAAAGAAAGAAAGATAAAAAGAAAAAAAGAAAGAAAGATTAGTTAGAAAGAAATATGGATTTGAAAGAAAGAAAAAAAGGATTAGTAAGAAAGAAATATGAATTTGAAAGAAAGAAAGAACGAAAGAAAGATAGATAGATTATTAGAAATAAAGAAAAAAGAAAGAAAGAAAGAAAAATAGATGATAGATAGATGAAAGAAAGAAAGAAAGCAATGATTAGTAAGAAAGAAATATGAATTTGAAAGAAAGAAAGAAAGAAAGAATTAGTTAGAAAGAAAGATGGATTTGAAAGGATGAAAAAAGAAAGAAAGGATTAGTTAGAAATAAAGAAAGGATTAGTTAGAAAGAAAGAAGGAAAGATATATTGGTTAGAAAGAAAGACAGATAGTATAGTTAGAAAGAAAGAAAGATTATTTAGAAAGAAAGAACGATAGATCAGTTAGAAAGATAGATAGTATAGCTAGAAAGAAAAGATTATTTAGAAAGAAAGATAGTATAGTTAGAAAGAAAGATAGATTATCTAGAAAGAAAGAAAGATAGATTAGTTAGAAATATAGATAGATAGATAGATAGATAGATAGATAGATAGATAGATACACAGATAGATACACAGATAGATACACAGATAGATACATACATAGTCTATACATAGATAGATCATTATAGATCATTTGGACACAGAAAGTCAAATAGTTAAGACAGGCAGATGGATAGAAGAGGATAAAAGGAAGAGTAGAAAGGAGAAGAGATTATGAAAGGAGGGTAGAATAGGAGGACAGGAGGAGTAGAGGATTGGAGGAGGAGAAGAGGAGGGAAGAGAGAGGGAGAACAGGAGAAGTAGAGGCATAAATGCAACAAAAACTTGTAGTATCCTTCAGAAAAGAGCTGAGTGACTTTCCACCAATCAGAACACAGGACCAGTTATGTGTGTCTCCCTTTGATCTTTGCTAATCAGCATCACCTGTGCAATCAGCTTTCCTATTTAGACAGAGGCCAAAATTGCTGATACTTGGCCTCGAACAAACCTCAATAGAGACAAAACTATAGGTTGTATTGGCGAAATGACCTGACCGTGAGCGAGACAAGGCCTTTGTGAACGATGTGATGTATTTTTTTTGTGGATAGAGTTAAAAAAAGGGACCACTTTGGCAAGTTAAAAAACTCGTTTGTATTGCTCTGATCACAAAAGTTTGACCTGAATTTATAATTGCTGCCAATGGAGGAATGTCTGTCACTCTTGTCCTTTGGAAGGACACAGTGAAAAAACTATAAGTCCCAGGGATTTACTAAACACATGAGAGGAACCACAACAAAAATACCTACGTTTCAAGTATAATTTTATGCCCAAAGAGTGAAAATTGTGGCCAGGCCAGCGATTTAAAAATTATTTTTTAGCATTAGGTTTCAAGCTGGCTCACTCTAGCACGTGCTCTAGCTCTGAACAGTCTCTCTCATTTACTCCCATTATAATTTCAGAAACGGGTTGAAAAACATCATGAGACTAAAGTAGAGATTGTGAAAAAAGTATAATAGATATCAAAAAGTTGAATACAACTTTAATAGCTTACAAATTTCTCAACATTTTAAAGTTTAAATGACAGAAATAGCTGAAAGTATGCAGAAGTTGTAGGCTTTGAAAGCAGAAGGAGCATAAAGCAGAATTTGAAGAATTCTCCATTGACTTCCATGTTAAAAAAAATGCACAAAAAGCTTAATAATTTAAAAAGTATAAAGGTTATAAACAAGAAAAGTAATAGCACACATGTCCTTGAAAAGCTGCACATTTTGATACTTGAATGGTTTTTGTCAACGTGATCTCATGAGAATACGTATGTATGTGTACGTAAAGTGTCGTTCTATCATACGTATACATAATTACGTTTTATATGCGCAGAAACGTATAATACTGACGTATTTACAGTACTAAAACGTAAAATATTTACGTATTGACAGCACAAAAACGTAATTTATTTACGTATGAACAAATCCACCGACGTACACATTGTACGTATCACAATTTATGCATATTAATATCGTAGCCTTATGTTTTGACTCTATTGCATCCCACTGTCTTATTAATGAAGTTTTCAGTCGCATTATTGATATAATACTCATAAATATTAACATTTTGCTCGTTTCGCCTGCATGGTGTTAAACAATACACCATAAAACCTTAAAAAATACATTCTTTAACGTTACTCGTTCAACCATTTTGTAATAGTTTATTTACCTTGAGACACATAAAGCGTTTTCTCCTATAAAACACAACAAAAATTCACAAAAGACATCAATTTTATTAGTTTGATGTAATCCAAATCTTTAGAATCCATAGTTGTTTGCAAGAAACAACTCCTAATTCAGCGATTTCAGCCTCTTGATCTCCATTCTCAGCAGCGACCGTAACGTTACATGTCAAACCCCGCGCTGGTGATGAATTCAAATTCAAATATTGCGCCCATACGTCATCTTTTACGGCAGCGATATCAAACGTTCATTGGCTCTTCCCTGCTTCGTCACAGTTTGCGACATGAAGGACTGTAGACGGTTGGTTAGTTTAGTTCATTTGAATTTTGAAATGGAGAAGCGCGAACCAACCGAAGCCGGATTAACATTTTCATTAGTAATTTAATTTCTGCTGCTCTGTACTTCATACAAAACTATTACAATACTGCCAGAGAGAAGACTGCGACTGCAACGCTTCATCATGTGAACGGCTTTTGGTATCGGTTTTGACATTTTCGCAATAAAGAAATTATTGTGATTATACTTGTCTGTTAGTTATGTTTTTCTTCATAATTGTAGTTTTTTACGTAGTTTTAAGGAATTGTTATGGTAGGTTTAGGGGTAGGAGTAGGTGGCTCAAAATATATTTTAATGCTATATTGTTAATAAAACTGCCCTTTCCCAACACCTGTCCGTTACGTTTTATCCTTTTTTATATTAAGTATAAAATGGGTATGTTTAGGTTTGGGATTAGGGTTACGGGATCTTACATTTATCTATAAAATAGTAAAAAGGGAAATTATCCAGATATCTTTACGATATAGAATATACGTAAATAGTTTACGTTTTGTAGCTGTAAAAACGTAATAATGTTACGTTTAAATGTTGCAGATACGTCTATATTGTACGTTTCAGCATCTATCCAAACGTACTAAAAAGTACGTTTTCTATCTTTGCAAAAACGTAAAATAGCTACGTATTAACAATGAGACCAGGCTGTTTTTGTAGCACAAAGTAGCGAGGAGAAGAAAGCGACCGAAAAACGTACGGAAGAATACGGAATAATAAGAAAGATTTGGATTTCAAGAGTGTGAATGCTTGAAGCATTCACACTAATTAAAGGCTCTTCATTGAACCATTGATGCCAATGAAGAACCTTTACTTTTAAGAGTGTAGAATAAATATAAGTCACTATTATTTCAAAGTGCACAATCGTTTGTTAACAAATGAACAAGTATTCATTACTTCAATGAACTGTTTCTGCCTTCGTTATTAAACTAATAATGGTTTAACTGGGATTTTGCATATGTACGTTTCTGAAATACATAACTTTCATCACTTCTGATATCAGATTACAATTTAGTGTGGACTTTGAAACGATGTGTATTGTGTAAAGCGCTATACAAATAAATGTGAATTGAATTATAAAGAAAAACAAATTCTATAATACTAAAATAACACTGAGTAACATCACTGTGATGCTTCTCGCTTTACTACTAGTGTTACTTATATGATCTCAGCTGAAACATATGAATAATAGCATATCTTTACTGTCCTTTAAAGTAGATTTAAATAATTTATTAATCATTTACTTGCACTTTCTAAATGATCACCACTGACAAGTCCTCAACTGGTTTATAAATAATGCAATACATGATTTAGAAATGATAAATTGGTCATTGATAAAGTATGAAAATACAAATAATTACACAATATATTATTAATCAAGAATAAGCATTTATAGCTTAATTTATAAACTGCTTATTAATGTCGCTAGTAGCACTTTACTTGAAGGGGTGTGCATAAGACTGACATGACACCTTCATAATCATGACATGTCATGAACTGTCATTAAGTGTCAGTCGCTCAATTATGACATTTTTAATGCAAATATGACATTGTTTAAGATGTCTTGGTAATGACAACTTGACATAAACCAATACATCATAACCTGTCAGTGTCTTGGGTCATGACAATTTTACATTACAACACAACCTGTCATAAATATGTCATAAACATGACAGCAGTTGTCAAGTTGTCATGACAAAGACACTCACAGGTTATGATGTATTGGTTTACGTTAAATTGTCATGACAAAGACATTTTTAAACAATGTCATATTTGCTTTAAACATGTCATAATTGAGCGAATTATACTAATGACAGTTGTCATAAACATGCATAAAACCTTCAAGTAAAGTGCTACCTTAATGTCTATTAACGCTTTATAAATAAAGTGTTACCAAAATTCTAAAAAACAAAACAAAAGGTAAACATTTTTATGTAAATGAATAGCACCAGAGAGTTGAAAGAACCATTTTTTAAATTTGTCATTTAACCATTGTTATTTTAGCACTACTACTGAGTAACATGATGCTTCTTGCTTCACTGCTAGTGTTGTTACCTCTTTTATCTCAGCTGAAACACGAATAGCATATCTCCACTGTCATATAGGCTGAAGCCGGGTCTGTAAGAGAGTGTGTTCTGCTGCTGGAATGCAGATGTGAAGTGTGCAAAGCTGAAGGGCACGTCCAGGCGTGCGGGTCACGAGTGTGTGAGCCGAGCCCTGTGCGGTCACATCCCCCGGGGGTTAAGGCTCTGTTCGTGGACACGGGTCCCAGTCGGACCAGCCGGCCAGTTCTCAGCGCTGGGAGGCACAGATGGTCTCGGGACGAGGCCGTTGGCTCAGGTCTCAGAACCGGTGCCAGAGTGATTTCATGCATGGTTTCTCTCACAGTCGCCGTCCCACTCCTCACCAGCAGGGGGCAATCTGGGCCCAGAATACACTTGTGACCAGGCCAAACGACCACAACAGGAGGGGAAGTTGCTGCATGTGTGTGTGTGTAGATACGATTTGCAGAGAGAGCAAAACAAAGAGAGAAGAAACGGTTTTAAAACAGTTTTAGAGCGCGCAGGGAAGTGGAAAGCTCAGAAGTCTGCAGCGAGGAGCGCTTTACATGCACAAACCTCCAGAGACCAAGCTATTTTAGCAGGACAGCATGCTGAGATGGGGAGCTGTGTTGGAGACGGCACTGATCGGATCCGTTGAGGAAGCTTGGATGGATTAGTCCAATTTTTCAGACTGCTAACCCAACCATCATCATCCTCCTCTGCTCATCAATCTTTCAGAATTCCCCCATATCGGGCACCGGTTCGCTCAAGCGCTGCTCATCCCGGTGAATCTGTGCTTCACACTGTCAGACACAACCCGCACATTAAAGATGAATGGGCTCTCGGCCACCAATGGCATCAAACTTTCACAGTTTCATTCTTGACTTTTTCTCGTGGCCTGACACTCTTTGTGGTTCACATGTTGACCTTTGGGTTACTTGTCACATTTTTAAAATATGTTCTCCTACTGCATCCCTTTTCTGTTTGTTTGAGTGTCCTGACCAATGGGAGTCTATTAAAAAGCTGTTCATTCGTTCTCCCATCATGTTTCAATAGCTGTCTCCAAATTATAGAAAACCCAGAGTGACCTCACTCTAAAAAACTCTGGGTTAATAGACCATTTCACAAGATGTAAACAACACTGGTCCAGAAGCACTTCCTGTTTCAGTTTGTAACTGTTTTCTTTATTTCACATGTAAAGAAAACATCTTAAAGATGTTTGTTTAACTTTTTGATTCAGTTTTAAATGTTCTGTTGGTTGTATTTTATCCCACCTTTTATGTAGTGTTAAAAATCTGAAACAGGAAGTGCTTCTGGACCAGTGTTGTTTACATCTTGTGAAATGGTCTATAACAACCCAATTTGGGTTGTTTTCAAATCAAGAGCTGGGAACATATAGGACAGAACACATGCAGCAAATTGGGTTGTTTATTTAATCCAGCATAATGGGTTAATTAATACTAGCCTTTTTTAAACTTTTTTTTTTTTTTTTTTTTTTACTTAATACATGAATTAATGTCTCTATATTAACCGGAATCCTCTACATTTTTTTTAAATACCCGATACAGCCACTGTCTTGCATGATAATTCCTTTATTTTCTATGATATTTTACAGTATAGCATATTTTATCTAATTCTAAATACATATTGGAAACATTTAAGCTTGTTTATTAAAAGTTAGAAGTAAAAATCAAACATTTGTGTAATTGTATTCAAGTGTAATGGCCAAGTCTCTGGATCTCATGGTGTTTTCAGCGGAGGAACATATCACTTCAGACGCTTGCGTTTCACTCATAGCAGAAATATGCTGTGACTCCATAACCTGTCCATAAACAATCAGTGGACAGCTCTGAGGACAGATTAACATCATATCAATAAATATCGTATTTATATTGTGTTTCTTTTTGAATAAAATCATACAATTGTATTCAAGCATCAGGCCTTTCCATCATGTGAAAAGACAGACCTGACACTCGTTTAGCAGTCTCGCATCGCACCCTGTATGTTCCTTTGCATAAAAATAAAAAATATACAAAACAATAACGAATTTATTGATAAAATAAAATGCAGCCTACGCAAATCCGTATTTTACCAAAGACATGCACCATTTTGACGGAGCTGCACTGCTCTCTCCTGGAGAGGTTGCAAAAAGCCTTTGATAAGCCTGTGCCTGGGTTGTTACGTCGGACCCAGGAGCTCGGTAACACAAAAACTACCCAAACACTGGGTTGTTACGTTGGACCCAGGATCTGGGTAACACAAAAACTACCCAAACACTGGGTTGTTACGTCGGACCCAGGATCTGGGTGACACAAAAACTACACAAACACTGGGTTGTTATGTCGAACCCAGGAGCTCAGTTACACAAAAACTACCCAAACACTGGGTTATGTCGAACCCAGGATCTGGGTAACACAAAAACTACCCAAACACTGGGTTATGTCGAACCCAGGATCTGGGTAACACAAAAACTACCCAAACACTGGGTTGTTACGTCGGACCCAGGAGCTCGGTTACACAAAAACTACCCAAACACTGGGTTGTTACGTCTGAACCAGGATCTTGGTAACACAAAAACTACCCAAACACTGGGTTGTTATGTCGGACCCAGGATCTTGGTAACACAAAAACTACCCAAACACTGGGTTGTTACGTCGGACCAAGGAGCTCGGTAACACAAAAACTACCCGAACACTGGGTTGTTATGTCTGTACCAGGATCTGGGTAACACAAAAACTACCCAAACACTGGGTTGTTACGTCTGAACCAAGATCTGGGTAACAAAAAAACTACCCAAACACTGGGTTGTTATGTCAGACCCAGGATCTGGGTAACACAAAAACAACCCAAACACTGGGTTGTTACGTCGGACCCAGGAGCTTGGTAACACAAAAACTACCCAAATACTGGGTTGTTATGTCGAACCCAGGAGTTCCGTAAAATCTGGGTAGCACAAAAACAACCCAAACACTGGGTTGTTACGTCGGACCCAGGAGCTCAGTAACACAAAAACTACCCGAACACTGGGTTGTTACGTCTGTACCCGGATCTGGGTAACAAAAAAACTACCCAAACACTGGGTTGTTATGTCTGAACCAAGATCTGGGTAACAAAAAAACTACCCAAACACTGGGTTGTTATGTCAGACCCAGGATCTGGGTAACACAAAAACAACCCAAACACTGGGTTGTTACGTCGGACCAAGGAGCTCGGTAACACAAAAACTACCCAAACACTGGGTTGTTACATCGGACCCAGGATCTGGGTAACACAAAAAGTACCCAAACACTGGGTTGTTATGTCTGAACCAGGATCTGGGTAACACAAAAACTACCCAAACACTGGGTTGTTATGTCGAACCCAGGAGCTCGGTAACACAAAAACAACCCAAACACTGGGTTGTTACGTCGTACTCAGGAGCTCGGTAACATAAAAACTACCCAAACACTGGGTTATGTCGAACCCAGGATCTGGGTAACACAAAAACTAACCAAACACTGGGTTGTTACGTCGGACCCAGGAGCTCGGTAACACAAAAACTACCCAAACACTGGATTGTTATGTTGGACCCAGGAGCTCGGTGACACAAAATCTACCCAAACACTGGGTTGTTATGTTGAACCCAGGATCTGGGTAACACAAAAACTACCCAAACATTGGATTGTTATGTTGGACCCTGGAGCTAGGTAACACAAAAACTACCCAAATACAAAAAAATAAATAAATAAAAATAACCCAAAATGGCCCAAAAGGCTAGAGCCAGGATTTGGGTAGAAAAGATAACCCAAGATTTTTTAGAGTGTTGCTACATGTTACTTGTAAATGTGCTTTTTGCATTTTAGTTTGGTGAAACCACCTTTGATTCTGCCTCGAAATTTAGTTCTGAGCACATGGTTCGAGTCAGTCATCCAGTCGTCATCCTGATTGGCAGATGTCACAAAAACACGAACAGTCCCAGAATAGAGATATCCTGAGCTGTGACATCAACAGACCTGAACAAAAGTGCGTTTCATGCTGTGACATTTTAAGATACTTAAACAGCTACTTATTAATAACATGACAGTCAACATCGAATTGGGCCGTTAGGTTGTTTGAGAGGAAAACCTGTTTGAACACAGTCATCATTTTGTATAATATAATATAATAATATTCGTCATACCATTGTATAAAGAACCACTTAAGGGAGATGGTGATGCCAAAAATATGAGATGGGAGTAAGAAATACATTTCAGTGCTTTTACAGTCGCTCGCAAAACTTCTGCATACCCTGAGAAATGTTTGTGTTTTTTACAAGCGAACACAGAGTTTCTCGGTTGAAGCAAAAGCATTGATGACATATCAGTATTTTTTTAAATTTGCATTTATGGGCTCCACTATTATAGTTTTGTTAATATTTTGAATTAAATTTACATTTTTACATTTTCTGTTTTCACTTTAATTTCTACTCAAGGTATGGCTTTGGAAAGTTTTGGATTGACACATGGTGTGAGATGTGTGTAACGTACATTGACTAAAACTCCTGCCCGTGTCTCTCTGGAGATCCTCATCTTTGACGCTTACACACGCACACACACAAGCACACACACACGTCAGGGATAATCTCCGTCTCACATTTCCACAAACAGCTCAAAGGAATTTTGAACTCTGTAAATCGGTGTGTCTGACACACTGGTGATGAAACGTAGCACTGAGTGTGAGCTGTCACTTACTTTGAGCTGGAGCATCTAAACTGACTCTTCTGTCTATAAAATCATCATGAAAACATGGATCAGAGGTGCAAGTAAACATTTGTGTAACTTTGGATGCATATATGGTTACCCAGAGAATGAATCATGGAAGTGAATAAGTCACTGGCACGCGCAGTATGTAAATGAAACAATGAAGACGGCATTGTTCTTCCAACTAATCTTAGTCACATGTCTTTACTGCTTATGATGCTGACAACCTAGAAGGCAAGAACAAAGGAAACTTGTCACAGGACGAGTTCCATGGGACTGGCTTGAGTGCTACAAATCACCTCTCTCGTCACAATCTGGGACTTAAGCGACATCAAATATAGGTAGACTCTGAAGATTCAAACTTCCAGACTCATATACACTCGTGAAGCCAGCAGATCTCAATAAAGGAGATATAATGGCACCCAGAAGTGGCACTGGTCCTATCCGACCATCGCATGATCTTGTGCATGGAGCCAAAGTGAAAGATGAGACTTAGTTGTTGAATGAACAAATAAAAAATACAAACTCACCAATGCAGAGGAACCGGATCGAGAACTAAAGTAGATTGGAGAACTCATTCCAAAACAAAACTGGAAAAGTGACTCCTGAAAAATGGACAACAAGGATGAACTATTTAGATATATCAGTGAAGAAATAACCAAGCATCACATGTCAGGTAAACTCCTCCTTTCCACCCAGAAAGATGCTGTACTCTCCAACAGACCAGGGTATGACATGTCTGCCCTTCAAACTTGTAATCACCCTGAAGCAGATACAAGAATAATCCTGCATCTTGCTCGTGCTGGGGCCAATGGCCATAAAAAGACATTTGTCTGGACTGTTGTCACCCTCGCCATCCGTTTCAACACACTCGGCCTCACAGAGCTCTGGATCAGCTTTGCACGTGGAAAAAACTATAGGGACATTCCTGCTCATGAAATCAGCAAGGGTCTGGGTCCCCAGAAGTCACTGGCCGGACCACTCTTCCATGCTTTAATAGGCTGTGACACAACCTCAGCCTTCCTGGGCCATGGGAAAAAGAGTTTGGGCAGCTTGGGAGGCAAGACCAGATCTCACAGAATCCCTGTTACCCTCACCATGGAGCCTGAACGGATCAACAATGACATCCATGTCCAAAGACTGGAGCGTTGTTACAGCCGTGTAGATTATAAGTTATTATAAGTTAGACATCAGCACCAACCTGCCACCCACTCAAGCTGCACTGATTCAGCACATCAAAAGAGCACTGTTGTAGGCCAGCTTCTATAGGAATCAGGCACTGTCCAGCAAGATATCCCAAAGTTCAATGCATGGGGATGGTACCTATGGACCATGGTACCTATAGACCTATGGACGAGCAAGACTTGGGCACCTTACTGGACTATTCTCGGAGACGCCAGTAAAGCCCGCACCATTCTCCTCCACTATGGCTGCAAGACAGCATGCAGAGGGCACTGTAAGTGCTGTAAAGCCAGAGTTTGTTGCACTTCTACAGTATATGAGGGGTGATGAACTGAGAAATAAAATTTTCCTTGAGCTTTTAACATCTAAGAGGTCATCATATTATAAGAATATCCAGTAATTTTTAGAACTGAAAACGTCCTTGTTAGTCCAATAAAAGCTTTTATTGACACCAGCCTCTGCAAACGACTCGTTTTTCAAAGTGGGGAACTATGACGTCAAAGAGGATAAAATACCACCCCGGACTCAGATTGACCAAATAACTCCTTGAAATGATTGAAGTTGGTGAGTGAATTGGTAACTTGGGCATTTTAATTCCACAGAGATTGATGGCCAGATAGTAGAGAGATCACGAAGGCCACTCTTGCTGAATCGCTGGGGAACTGATGAGCTTGCATCTCGAAGTAGAGTGAACATTGCAGGATGAAGCCGCTGTAGTCCTCCACATCACCGGTGAATGTTGCTGGTCAGGCCATGGGACTGGTGGAGGTAACGGAAGTGACAACGGGTGATGGAAGAAGTGACTGGCGTGCAGCGTGAATGACATTGGCGGAAATGGCAGGTGGATCGTCGGGAGTTGTTGGTAGTAAAGATATAAGGACAGCGTGGACCAACTCAGCGAACGGATCACGTGGTGGATCCGTTGCGGGATTCATGGGGTTCTGCATCGGGTCTGGTTGGAATGCAATGAAGATAAGTCAGATGGAACTTAGATGATGAATAATAGAACTGTCCTTTACAGATGGTGATCGGAACGGGCTGGTATGGAAGTCTATGGACAGTGACTCTGTTGATGGAACACAGTCTTAGAACAGCATAAAGTAGCTCAGATAAATGTAGAGTCTTTGTGTCTAGGGATAGACGAGAGGGAAAGTGAATGTTTTAAAGGAAGCAGGTGATGAGGTGCAAGTGTTGTGAATCAGTACTCAGGAGAGAGTGAACGATGGGGCGGAGCAGGTCTAGTGGAGCCGGGACACATAGAATGAGTATACAAAACGAGTAAAGCCTTATTTAGTCTCATTGCTGTCGATGAGAAACATATTAAAGATGTCCTATACATGCTGTTTTTGCTGGTTTCTTATTTATTGCAAATAAATCTTCTCTTTTAGCCTCCAAACCTAGAAAAAAGCCCCAAATTTGTATCCATTCCAGCTATTGAAGTGATTTTGTCACCAGAAAGAGCAAATCAATTTCTCCTCGGCACACTGCTATCTCCTCTTATGAATGCAGTCCTCTGTCTGTGTCTGGCAGTGGGTGTTTAACCCCAACGTCTTCAGGCTAAATTTAGATGCTCCAGTTTTTTTTTTTTTTTTTTAAAGTTTTTAAAAGCTTCTGAGTTCTGTTCTCACAGAAATAACATCAAGGACAAAGCACAATGATTTCAGCGACCACAAAACACTTTAGCTTTTGTGGCGTGTGGGTGGAGTTTCAAGAGACAAGCTCAAGTCGATTTATTAATAAAGAAGTCCGACTACTCCACCCTAGGAGTTAACCCCAGGGAAAATACTCAAACACTGAGTAAAGCACACAGGTTCGGTTCCCTCATAAAGTTAGACAAGAGACGTTAGCACAGTACAAAAATACAAATGTTAATTAATACAAAATTATTAAAAATGTTGGACACTAAAACCCACATCAAACACTAACAACCCCACTTAAAATCAAAGAAACAAAAAACACAACACAATATAACAATAATAAGCAGCAGGGCTTAGGCTCCCAAAGTCAGGAATCATTGTGGAGTTCAATTTTTACGGGGCACACACACACACGCTCATTTGCACACACACCTGTGCAGTCTAATCACACTATCTCACACTCAAAGTGTACACTGCACATGGTAAAGAAGAACCACCACCACAAGGAGGAAGAGCAATCCACCAGTAAAAAATAAGAACAAGAAAAACTCAACGCTATCCCACGACCAATTCACTTGAGTGATTAAAAGGTGGCTAATTCGTAAGAATTCGTATGACCTCACTTGTACGAATTGTTTAAACCCACGTGATGGGTAGGTTTAAGGGCGGGGTCAGAGGTAGGATAGGCCAACTCGTAAAAAAAATCTTACAAAAATCGTACTAATTTGTACAAGTTAGATCGTACGAATTGTTTGAATTAGCCACCTCATAAAATTTGTATGAATTGCCGTGAAATCAGGTTGGAAAAACTATACAAATGAACATAGAAATGGGAATAAAGACATTACCAATAAAGCAAATCCTCACAATAATGAATTTCAATACTAAGTATGAATCAGCAAAAGAAAGAAAACAATAACCAAAAAGCAGTCCCTTTTTTGTTATAGTGATGATAAAGTCAAAGCTAATTCAATCGCAGCGCTTTAACAGCGTAAGAGCAGCAACAAACAAATCACGGAACGACAGGGAGAATCCTAAAACGATACAAAAGAAGATGTTACCAATCATCATACTATCACACTCTCAGTCATGGTTGCGTTTAAACACTTACCATCAGGATATCACATCAGATAGCACGCTTTATAGCCACGGATTGGTCATAGTCAGGCCCATCGACATCACAGGATACAGTGAATCATGCCTGCTTAGTACGCGAACGCGTAAGTGTTAAACCAAAGCCCGTCTACGGAAAGCCTTGCCACTCCCTATTAAGTCCTATTGTGCAGAATTTTGTTTGTAGTTCCACCAGAGTCCCACGGGGGGCGATCATCCAAGTGCAAAATGAATGGGAGCCTATGGAGCTAGATGGCTAAAATCACTCTTTCACTTTGCCCTCAGCCAAAACGATTTGCCAGGGAACAAATGATAGATTAATGAGACCAAAGATCGCCCGTTAGAAATACAAAAGACGAATATTTAACCACTAGACTAGAGACATCAGAGCCAGCGGCAAACGTCAGAAGCACTAGTCGACGCAAGTCTGTTCCAGGCGGGGTACATGAGCGCTGAGCACCCGGTGAAAGCATGGATCTCACAACTCCGAAAACGTCAGATCAAATGTTTAAATCGGCGCTTTCTTTATAAATAATCCACAGATTTGAGCTTTAAACAACTACATTGGCGACTGAAACTATTAAATCTATATTTCGTGACACAACAGCAGTAGTATTTTAAATTTTACGGACTTTCTCCTCTGAACATTACTACTACTAATTGCATCATGACCAAATACAACCAGAAACAAATGTTCAGTCTTGTTTGTGAAAAGTAATTCCTCGAGACCTGTCTAAATTGTGTGGGATTTGTACTGCCCGGCCCAAGCAGCACACGAAACAAGCTTTTTTCTCAATCCCGCTATGAGAGGTATGGGAAAGTTGCCCTCCGCATTATGGCGGCGCCTGAAGGATTGCCGATCTCAGGTCGTACGATGTGTATGGCGTCATTGACAAGACTTTTTAAAGCAAATAAGTGACTCTAAAAAAATGAACACCCATTAATGTGTAAATTCATCTGCACTTGTCATGTGAGCGCCCTCATATGGAACCAGAGTGGAACTGCAGCCAGTTCAGAACCCGGAAGTTTGCTGAGAGTGGGAGTTCTCCCCATATTAGACATTCTCTGGTTAAACCCACACAGCCACACCAGCACTATAGCGAGCGCTTAACAATAAACATACCAGCTAGGTGAACAATCAACACATCCACCAAACAGCGCGGATGGGCAACAGCAGCAACCCATAAAGCACTGATTAACAGAGATGATTTCACGTTATGCACACCACAACAATCCCAGAAATCATCAGCTATTACAACATAGCGTGCTAACCTACAGCCACCGTCGACACCACACGAGCAAACAAACGGGGAAAACGGATGTGACGCATCCTAGGTGACAACCAATCAGCCTTTAAATGGAAAGTACTGCCTGATTGGCCAATATTGCATACATAGTTTTAAACACTCATTCCCTGGTAGTGTCTGTTTATTTACTTCATGGCTTGATATCCAGCTGTCTCTGACACACACACGCTTAGACGCACATGCAGACATGCTCACAGCACACGTAGACACACACAAGTGTACATTAGCAAGGGCAGTGGCGCTACATAAGTGAGGGCTGGTGTTTTATTGCCTGTCTTCCACAGTAGTCATCCTCATAACTCATCATAACTCCTCATAAGTACTGAGCTTATAGTCGAGGTGAGGGATAGAAATACACACTGTCCTGCCAGAGTCGATAGCTGTGTTTACATTCATCTCCAGCCGATGACGTTTGTTTAACTCGGGAATGACTGACAGCTAATCTATCTGTGTGTCCCTGTTGATATTCCTGGAATATCACACACCTAATTAACTAAACTGCCATGCTAGATGGCCTTGTATGAGTTGTAATTAGCCAAACATTGTGGAAATGATGAGCTATTAGAAGTTGCCGTGCTGATAAAGCAGAGATGACTTGGGATTAAATTGTTGTTAGCTTGAATAAACATGGAAACAGGCTTGCGTTCGGTTACCTGGGTTTGCTCGAAGGGTTAGGAAGGATTAACATTAGCTGCTGCGTCCAGATTGTCATTACGAGAATTTATTATAGGATGCAATCGCAGTTGTGCTTTTAATGTTTTTGGGTGAAATTCGAGTAAATGTTTATCTGAATTGTTGCATAACCTTATTTGCTAGCATTTAGTAATTATGTACATCGAGCCAGTTTTTGTGGGAGGATAAACCTCGACAGGATGATCAGGATCCTATGAATCCTAGGATCCAAGGAAGCTTGTTTCCGCAAATAAAAAAGGTAATCGCTACTTTTTATCAGAATTACGTGATATAAAGTAAGAATTGAGTGGTATAAACTCACAATTGTGAGAAAAAAAGTCGCAATTATCTTTTAAAATGTTTTATTCTGTGGCGGAAACAACCTTCAGGACCCCGACCCAAAGAAAAACAGTTCCTAAACCTACGAGTGAACAACTTCAGATAATATTCACATTTAACAGATGATGAACAGTCGTATCACTTATTAACAGCTTTTCACCATATGAATAATGGCAAGGACATTTAAAAAAGGACCTTTTAAAAATCCATCACATACGAATCAATCATTATAGCAACAAGACGAACAGTTCAATGATAATACAGAAGGCCTTCAATTATTAACATTTAATTTGCGATAAGCATCATCATGCAGCGCTGCTATCATTGGGAGATAAACGACTTTGGAATGTTGCGAACGACCAATCAGAATCAAGCATTTCAGAGAGCCGTGCAATACATATTATATTATACACTAGCATTCAAAAGTTTGAAGTTGGTATGATTTTTAAAAATGTTTTGTTAACACTTTACAATAAGGTTCATTAGTTCAAGTTAACAATGAGCAATACATTCGATACTATATTAGTTCATCTTTGTTAATGTTAGTTAATAAAAGTTCAGCTCTTCTTTGTTTGTTCATGTTAGTTCACAGTGCATTAACGAAAAAAGTTAAAGTTAACAAAAAAGCTTTTATTTTAATATGTATAATGTTGAAAACAAGATTAATAAATGCTGCAGAAGTATTGTTCATTCTTAGTTCATGTTAACTAAGGTAGTTAACTAATGTTAAAGGTGCAGTGTGTAGATTTTAGCGGCATCTAGTGGTTCGGTTGCACTAATGGCTCCGCCCACTGCTCACCCCTCCCTTTCGAAGAAGCTACGGTGGCTCAAACGGGACAAACATATCGTCGTCTGAGACCGCAGAGAATAGCCAGAGTAAGCCAAGTTTCTGTACCACAGTCCATTATAAACCACATCATGGATAAAGTTTACAAAGCCATAGTCAGGAGAGGATCAAGGGTCTTAATATATAATATCATAATAGTAATCAGCTGATTGTCTCACGAACATAACCAGCACATTTCTCCCCACATAGCAAACCCATAATACAGCGAGGGAGAAGAACCACGTGAAACTATCCGACTACATATTTTTTTCTAACAGGGTTGTAAAAGTTGAGCTGGCTAATATGAGCCGTTACTGTGGCTGAGCTGGTTAAAGCATAAAGCCTTGTTTAAACTCGACGCGTCAGCATGAGCGCAAAGGTGCGCAACAAAAATGATGAACACCGCGCTCGCCTCCGCATCCCCTAGACACCATTTACTACACACAATAGGCTTTTTTTCTCTCTGATTTTGAAAACTCTTTCTGATCGACTTAAAATGCTTTCAAGATGGACTTGTCAACCGCGATCGACGGGTTGGTGACTCCTGTAATGTTACTGTTTTACAGTCAATAATACTAATCAGCTGATTGTCAAAGCCATAACACAGCGAGGGAGAAGAACTAAGTTACATGAAACAATCCAACTACATATTTTACACCACTGACAAGGAAAATGGTGTCTATGTCTAACTTCTAGCTTTCTATTTCAAGGTAGTAATGAAACGCGCTCTGTAGCGTTGTGTGTTCGTGTTTGGCTACGGTAAAAACATGACGTCACAATATGTCGACCTTCATAGAAGGGGGTGCCCGCGGTTATGTAGATATAAATGCCTCATTCTAGGGTAATAAGACATTACGGTTTATTAAGGAAGTTGGTAACACTTTATTTTACGACCCGCAAACAACTGTGTAAGTACACTGAAATTACGGTGTACGTTTCTGTAATTATAGTGTACTTCCGTGTAAGTATAGGCAACAATATGTTAAGTTTGGGGTAATAAATGGGTAACAAGCAGATATACAAGCAAATTATTTAATTAGTAAAAAATAACAGGTACCTATTCTGTTAATATATTCCAGACAAAAATTGTACGTCTGTTGTTTATAAAATGTATCACATTTCTGGCAAAATATGTTCTTGTGCAATGTTACAGGGTCATTTTGACATCTGTGGGTTAAACATTAAACACACACACACACACACACACACATATATACTATGATAAAAATTAAATTTATTGGCTTTTCTTACTAGATTACTTAAAGTTAAGTCAAAATAATTTGTTTTTGCTATGATTTTAATTTAGACCGTACCATGTGGTAATTAGTACTTACCTTATCCCATTGAATTGCAATGACACTTAAATGTCAGGGCAAATATACTGTGTAATTAAAACGATTTTTTTGTTTGTTTTTTAATAACAGTACCTTTCTCTGCAATTACAGCGCAAATAATGTTGTTTCGTATTGCTACATAGTAAGTAGTGTTTGTTACCCCCTTGTTCTGTGTAGTTACAGGGTAAGTGTAACTCCTGCGGGCTGTAAATTAAAGTGGTGCTTGTTACCCCTTTATTACCCAAAACTTAACATATTGTTCCCTTATATTTACACGTAAGTACACTATAAATACAGAAATGTACACCGTAATTTCAGTGTACTTACACAGTTGTTTGCGGGTCGTAAAATAAAGTGTTACCAGGAAGTTCTTTATACACCATATTGCATTTCTGTTACCAATGTTTTTAACATAAAAAAACATCAATCACTTGTCTTGAATTTGAAGTCAATGCTCAATGTTTAATGAAAAGGTTTTACATCTCACACACCATCTATAAATTTGTAGCAGCATTCTAACGAAAAATACCAACAAGAAGTCAGAAAATTCATGTACACTCCGAGGAGTGCACGACTGGATCCTTTTATTTGAATTCAAAGAAAGCCAATGAAGCACACCTGGAGGTTAAAGAACTCCTTACTTTATGTTTATTTGAGGCTTCTAGGCCTATTTCCCGTTTTAATTCATTTGCTGTGTTGCGGAGTGTATCGCTGACCACATCAGCCTGTGCTGGCGGACTCATTGTGTTGAGAACCAAACACATTCATTTCCCCCAATCAATTGCAGACTGCTCCCCCAGAAGCTCATTTCCTTCTGCCCGAGATCTCTTCCCCATCCGATGAAGAAAGACCTTATATGAAATGACAGAATCTGGGTGCCATGACAACAGCAGCATCAAAATCCAATTAAACGAAGCTTCCTCCCACTTCAACAAAGCATCGAAGAACTTCCTCAACCTCAAAGAACTTCGGCATGCTTAAGTCATTCATCTTGACACGCACACGCCTCATAACACTGCGCTTATTTTTCCAAACGAAGCAAATTGCTATTACATTACAGGTTTGTAAAAAACAAGTCCAACAAATCGGGTGTTATTTGAAGATCTGTGGATTATACGTGTTGCTGGTCACGTTCCTGACAGAAAAAAAATTAAATAAAAACAGAAAAAATGTCTTGAAGCGGATCCAAAAAATACTGTTTTCAGAGACAGACCGTAGAAAGTCTGCAAATTTGGCCTATTTTGTGATAATTGTGTCATGTGTTGTGACTTTTTTGAACATAACAAAAAAGATATTGCATAGAAATAGAATGACAATTTTGTAATGCAAAAGTAATATTATAATAGCATTCCAACATATTTCTGACTTAAGTTCATCAGTTTTTATATATTAAAAGGGGTGGTATAATGCCCTTTTCACAAGATGTAAAATAAGTATCTGATGTTCCCAGAGTGTGTGTGTGTGTGTGTGAAGTTTTAGCTCAAAATACCCCACAGATATTTTTATATAGCATGTTAAAGTTGTCACTTTTCAAGGGTTAGCAAAAACGCACGTTTTGTGTCTAGCCCTTTAAATGCAAATGAGCTCCAGCTCCCGACTCAGTGGGCGGAGCTTCAAGAGCTCGTGTGTTAGCAGCTGCCTCACGCAGACACATCAGAAACTGTTCTGCCTTTTATGTTTAAACCGGTTACTTACAGTTTATACAATCATTATTCGACATTAAACATTAAAATTAAAACAACATATATATTCAAATTAAAACTTTTCTTGGGTGAATGATTTCTTCACGTTTCTGAAGTTTAGTTGATAAAAACTTCTTTTTTTTTAATATGCTTCATTATAAATGTGAAGAAACACTATAAATCTTAGTACATGAGAATGGATAAAATGAAAGCGTGAGCTGATGGCAGGACTAGAAGAGAAATGCCTCTGCAAATTTAATTAAAGACTTAATTATCATTGTAAATAAATCAGTTTTGTTACTTTTTAAATGAACTGTTGGTATGAATAATATGCAAACAAAAATAAATAAAGTCTGCAAAACTGCAAGACCAATATCTGCTTTACACTCAGTTTGCAATTGTAAAACAAACTTTTTGCAAAATGCTAAACACAGATCTCTACATTAGACACATCATTAAAAACGAACAGCTCTTTTGTTTCATTTAGAAAACACTGCCATTTAAACGCCACAATAATTTCCCAATTACATAAACCCAACGACCATTTGTGAAACATTTGCACATAAATCAATCACTTATTAGAATTCAAATTTCAATGTTTTGAGAAACAAATTAATTTTTCACCCATGCATTTTTTATTTTATTTTTGTAAACATTTACTGAATATGCACATAAGTCCTCAAGTCACCTCTATTTCTATTGTGCTTTATATAATACAGACCGTTTTACGTAAATCAGCTTCACAATGGCAACATATTCTGCCAATCGTGTCATCACTTCAGTGTTGATTCAGTTCAATGCAATAACGGTTCATCAATTGCGTAACGATTGTGCATACACACTGTATCGTATGTGTGAGTGCTATATGACAAACTCCTACAATCTCCATGGCACACTGAGCGAGTGCAAGTGATGTTTTGCATGTTGCGTGCGTGTGAGTTTTGTGTAGAGATTTGAGAATCGGAGCCATAGTTTTGCAATAAAAACAAAAAAGAGCACCATAGCATTTGGGATGTTTCCCTTTTGTAGAGCAGCACTTGAGTTGAGTTGGCACAAATAGAGATAGAGAGAGAGAGAGATATTTTACTTTTAAAATCCAATTTTAAAATCCAATCCAAACTGATTGTCAAAGCCATAACACAGCGAAGGAGAAAAACTAAGTTACATAAAACAATCCAACTACATATTTTACACCACTGACAAGGAAAAATGGTGTCTATGGCATTGATTCAACAAGGTTCTGAAAGCATTAGAAATGTTGATATTTAGCATCTTGCAGTTGATGGTGATTTGTGGGATGCACATCCAGGGCACGAAGCTCCCGTTCCACCACATCCCAAAGATGCTCTATTGGGTTGAGATCTGGGGCCTCATCTATAAAACTTTGCATAGGATTTGCGTCAGAAGTGGCGTACGGATGAAACATAGGACATGCGTACGCACAGAAATATTCGGATTTATAAAACCGTGCGCACGCACATCCTACGCATTTTTCCCTTAATAAATCACAATCAGTTCTAAATGTAGCACAGCTTTTGTGGCTTCATGTCACGCCCATGGTTGCCCATAAATAGTCCGTGAAACGCCCACAAGTTAATATTCATAGATTGCGAAATTATGGCAAACACAGAGAGGAAATCAAAAAAACGTAACTTCACTCAATGTGAAGTAGAAGTTATCGTTGGCGAGGTGGAAAAGAGGAGAAAAATGTTGTTTGGAGGGCACAGTGTGGGCATAACTAAGTGGCAAAAGGTTGCAGACGCTGTAAATGCTGTAGCCTCACAACCTCGGACTGTGGCCGAAATAAAAAAGAAATGGTCAGACATCAAAGTCGAGGCAAAAAAAAAAAGCGTCTAGCGCTCCATCGGCAGACTGTGTCTGCCACGGGTGGGGGAAAGGGGACACCGGAGCTGACCCCTCTTGATGAGAGACTGGCGGCAATTATTGGGGAATCCCAACACTATCTCACGACCAATTCGTACGAATTCGACGCATAATTAAAAAGTGGCTAATTCGTACTAATTCGTACGACCTCACTCGTACTAATTCGTACGATTTGTCTAAACCCACGTGATGGTTAAGTTTAGAGGCGGGGTAAGGGGTAGGTTTTTTGTACGAATTCATACGAATTGGCCAATTCGTAAAATATGTACGATTTAGCAAAATCGTATTAATTCGTACGAGTGAGGTCGTATGAATTGTTACAAATTAGCCACTTTTTAATCATTCGTCGAATTCATACGACTTGGTCGTGAGATCAGGTTGGGAATCCCTATTAAGTGGAGTGGTGACTGAGGCGGAGGGGGACACTGACGCGCCAGATGCACCGGATGACACAGGTAAGTGAAATAAGTAAAATGAATGCAGTCAAGTCACATGCATGTAGGCTACACGATTACAGTTTATTCGTATAGAACAATCTTTCTTTCAGTCGCTGGGTGTTCTAGCTGGGCCAGTGCCAGTGGTTCAGAGGCTGCAGCTGAGCACGGCACGCGGCTCTCAACCCTCAAACAGCGGACGTGTCCTCACCGATGCAGTCCTTGAAATGCAGAGGGAAGTCATTAACTCAGTCAGAGAGGTGGCAAAGGAGTTGGCCGAAATCAAGACTGTCTGAAATAAACAGCACAATGAGGGAATTCTTGAATAAATAATATATTTTTTCCACACCTTTTGTTCACAAGCGACGCATCACTTCCAAACGCTGGTGCACAGCAGCAGCATTTGGCTCAAATGCCTGGGGATGGGGGTCAGGGTCAACACAGGAATCGACTTCAGGGGGTAGAGGCACGTTTTTAAGCTGTGCCACATTTTGTAGCACAGCACATGCCAGCACGATTTGGGACACCTTTTCAGGAGTGTACAATAACCTCCCTCCAGTGCAGTCGAGGCAACGCCACCTGCCCTTAAACAGGCCGATGGTGCGCTCCACTATAGCGTGAGCTCAGCTGTGGCACATGTTGTAGTGCCTTTCCTCTGCATTATGTGGGTTGAGGAAAGGTGTAAGCAGCCACTGTTTGAGGGGATATCCACTGTCCCCTGCAAGGATAGTGAAAGGGTTAAGACATTGAAGTACAGTAAAATGTGAAATGTCTAGTAATCAAACGTAGCCTACCAAGAAGCCAGTCATCACGCACAGCACCAGCCTCGAGTCTGCGCCCAACACTGCTGTGTCTTAAAATGAATGAGTCATGGGTTGACCCAGGCCACCGAGCTACTACATTAGTGAGCAACATGTCTGCATCACAAATAATTTGGACATCGAACTTTCGATTAATGAAAGCATTTTCATTCACATTCGGTGCCCTTATGGCAACATGAGCGCAGTCAATAGCACTGATAACGTTTGGGAAACCGTACATGGCTGCAAATTGAGCTTTCTTGTTTGCCTGTTCACCCGCCGTGTTTGGAAACTTTATGCACTCATGGGACAAAGCTATTATGCCTTTTAACACGTCTGGCATTATCCGGCTAAGGGTCGGCTGAGATATACCTGACCTGTCAGCCAATTCCCTCTGAAAAGTACCAGTCACCAGGAATCCTAGTGTTGTTAGAACTTGAAGTGGGACTGGCACAGCATGGTTCCTCCGAGTGCTCCTCTGTAACGCTGGGGCCAGAAGACCGCAGAGGTCCAACAGGACGGCTCGAGGAAGTCGGAACCGGCTCATAAGCCACTCGTCCTCATTTGCCAGCAAATCTTCTTGCTGTCTGAAGATGCGTTCACTCCGAATCCTTCCATTTGCCACATCTTCTAAGAGCGCAAGATCAGCCGTTGTGCGTCATTACGCATTGTGATGGGGCATTTTATTTCCATCCATTTAATTGCATCTGACAAGCTACAGATGTTGGTTATAATCTACTTGGAAATGGGAAATAGTTCAGCGCGAATGCAATTTATTCTGCTCTTGCTTTGATCGGTTAGCGTAGCAGATAGCTAACATAAGACCCAATAAATAAAGACCCAGGAAACCGGAGTAGAGAGAGGCCTTTAGTAAGGATCTTTCCAATTTTGTAAAACTGTGAAAACATAATAACATGGCATTACAAACTGCCCATATATACATATACGTGAATATGCAAATCAAGTCTAACATATATAGCTATCCCATAAGAAAAATTAGTCATTTTAAAGAGACTTGTAGGACTAGTTAGCATTTAAGCTAACATTAACATGGATGTCTATGGAGAAATGCTAATCGCGATTAGCATCTATTAATACAACATACATATTATGCTAAAACGGACAATACTCAAAGAATATAGCAAAGTAAATATACTTTTTCAGAAATACTTACAGACTTAGACCTTCAAAAACTACCAAGGCAAAGAGAAAAGAGTAACTGCTGCGAGACCTCTCAGTAGATCAGAGTCAGAAGCACACGGGCAAAAACAACGGCAAGAGAGGAGGGACTAAATATGAGAACTCAAATGCAATATAAATTTACACCACTAGATGTCTCTAATGCAACACAAAGAGGGGCAGAACACTCCCCGCCTGGTATTAAATAATACCACTATGGCCCATTACTGAGAAGCAGCACAATGTCTGAAACAGGTCTTGAATACACCTTGGGAGTACCCTGTCTCATGATCTTCACATTGACTTTCCGAATCCTGCCATCACGACTGGGGATGGTTTCCGCAATAACACCTGTGGACCACTCATTCCTTTTAACTTGAGTGTCTTTAAGGAGTACCACATCTCCAACTTGCAGGTTCGGTCTTTCGGATTTCCACTTCTTACGGGGTTGGAGCGTCTCCAAGTACTCTTGCTTCCAGCGTCTCCAGAAAGTTTCAGCGAGGCTTTGGACTTGCCTCCATTGCTTGCTATAAAGATCTTTGAGATCCATGTTCCCCAGAGGAGCAGATACTGGATCAATCTTCTGAGTGAGCAGCATTGCTGGTGTGAGAACAGCTGGCATCCCTGGATCAGAGGACACTGGAACAAGAGGTCTTGCATTCATGATTGCCATGATTTCAGCCATGAGAGTCACAAGCACTTCATGAGTGAGGCGACAGTTCTCCTTCAATAGCATGGCATCCAAAATGCGGCGTGCAACACCGATCATCCTCTCCCACACTCCACCCATGTGAGAGGAGTGTGGAGGATTGAATATCCAGGTGCAACTTTTTTCTTGCAGGTGAGCTTTTAGCTCAGGATCTTCTGAGTTTATTTGCAGTTCTTTGCAAGCTCCAACAAAGTTTGTGCCCCTATCAGAACGGAGCAGACTTACAGGACCTCTGATAGCGGTGAATCTCCTCAAAGCATTGATGAAGCTGGAGGTTGACATGGTCTCTACAACCTCAATATGCACTGCTCGTGTACTCAGACAAGTGAACATAACTGCCCAGCGTTTGTTTTCTACTTGACCACCTCTGGTTCTGCGCGACGAGATGGTCCAAGGTCCGAAAACGTCAAGTCCAACATTCGTGAACGGAGGATCCATGGTGAATCTGTCCAGAGGTAAGTCAGACATTTTTTGTTCTTCCAACTTTCCTCTTAATCTTTTGCAGATCACACATTTGTGAATCACACTTGACACCAATCTCTTACTTCCTGTTATCCACAGTCCAGCTGTACGAACTGCACCTTCAGTGAAGTGTCGTCCTTGGTGAGCAACTTGTTCATGATAATGTCTTACCAGCAGAGTAGAGACATGATGGTTTTTTGGAAGAAGGATTGGATGCTTTTCTTCCCAGGACATGTCTGCTGACGATATTCGACCTCCAACTCTCAGCAAACCATTATCATCTACGATGGGATCCAAACTTCTGATTGAACTGTGTCTTGAGACTTCTTCACCCTTTGAGATGTTTTGAATTTCCTCTTTAAAGAAGTCCTGTTGTACGCTTCTCATTATTATGAGTTTTGCTTGAGGAAGCTCACCCATTCTCTGTTTATGGTCTGTATTTTTGGAGTAGGCTCTGGCCTTTTGGATGAGCCTGGCTGTTGCACGGGTAAGTGATTTCCAACTGGAGAATCTACTAAACCGATTAGAGCCGATACCTCCACCTCCACCTGTAGTGTTTGTAGCATAGGTTGAAACTTGAGGGCGGATTTCTGCATCAGACTCTGGATGTAAAAGGTCAAATATCTCTAGCTGAGGAGACTCATCCGACTCAGGTTTTGTCAGAAAAGCTGGACCTGAAAACCAGTTGGTTTCTTTTAGGAGAGCGGCTGGGACTGACCTGGATCCATGATCTGCAGGATTATGGCTGGTGCTGATATAGTGCCACTGATTAGGGTGCGAGGACTTCCTGATTCTTGTCACTCTGTTTGCAACATATACATAGAAGTTCCTAGACGTGTTATGAATGTAGCCAAGGACAATCCTGCTATCTGTGTAGTACTTGACTGTGTGAATCTCCACATCGATTTCATCCATTATCAGGTCTGCAAGCTCTGTTGCCAAGACAGCTGCACACAGCTCCAAACGAGGAACAGTGTGCGCAGGACGTGGAGCCAGCTTGGACTTCCCCATAATGAACCCGACATGACTGCGTCCTTCTGTATCAACTGCCTTAAGGTAGGCTACAGCTGATATAGCTAAAGTCGATGCATCTGCGAAGACACAAATTTCTCTGTGTACAGTGGCAAGCAGAGAAACAGAAAGGTAGGTCCTCTGGATCTGAAGTAGCTTAAGTTCCATCAAGGAATCTTTCCAGGCTTTCCACTGGGTTATTTTGACGTCTGGTAGTTTAGTGTCCCAATCGTACTCTTCTATGGAGATATCTCTCACCAGAGCCTTTCCCTGAATCGTGATTGGTGCCACAAATCCCAAGGGATCGTAGACACTGTTGACCGTTGAAAGAATTCCCCTTCTAGTGAATGGCTTTTCCTCATCAGACACGCAGAAGGAGAAGCTGTCTGTTTGCAGGTCCCATCTGAGGCCTAGACTGCGTTGAAAAGGCAAAGGATCAGATGACAGATCCAGATCCTTAAGATCTTTGGCACGATCTTCAGATGGGAAAGCGTTCATAACAGTGCTGCTATTTGATGCTATCTTGTGCAACTTGATGCTTGACTCAGCTAACATCTCCCTTGTTCTTTTCAGAATGTCGATGGCTTCTACTGCTGTGGAGAATGAGGCGAGTCCATCATCCACGTAAAAGTTCCGCATGACAAACTGCTTAGCATCTTGGCCATGTTCTTTTTGTCCTTCTTGTGCTGCCCGTCTCAAGCCATAAATGGCCACAGCTGGTGAAGGGCTGTTACCGAATACATGTACTGTCATCCGGTATTCAGTCACTGGTTTTGTGAAGTCGTTATCTTCAAACCACAAGAACCTTAGGAAATCACGGTGTTCCTCACAGACTGTGAAACAATAAAACATCTGTTGCACATCTGCAGTGATTGCAAAAGGTTCCCTGCGGAAACGAAGAAGGACACCAAGAAGAGTATTATTGAGGTCTGGTCCCTTTAAGAGGACGTCGTTGAGGGAGACACCTTCGTACCTGGCACTGGAGTCAAACACCACCCGTATTTGGTCTGGCTTCTTAGGGTGGTAGACACCAAATGTTGGTAGATACCAGCACTCTTGATTCTCTTTCAATGGCGGAGCTAGTTCTGCCTGGTTTGACTCGAAGATTTTCTGCATGAAATCCATATATTGCTTTTTCATGTCTGGCTTTCTTTCCAAAGTGCGACACAGAGATGAGAGACGTTTGGCTGCTTGCTCTCTATTATTTGGGAGACGGCGCCTTGTGGAATGAAATGGTAAGGGAGCCACCCAACTGTTTGCATCATTCATGTGAACGTTTTTGTCCATGATCTCAAGGAAGGCTTGATCTTCAACAGACAAAGCTATTTTCTCATCCTCTTTTGTTCTTTTGAATACTGTGCTTCCAAGATCATCAATGTCATCTGCCAGTATGTCCATCTTTTTCAAGGTTTGTACACTGTGACTTGATCTCCTCTTGTCAAACTTTTCCCGGATGTGAATAACACTATGACATGGTCTAAGGAAAGACGTACGGCCAGTAGGTAGGACATCAGTCCTGTAAACATTAATGCTGCTAGGCTTGTGGGCCCCTCCGAGACATACCTCTCCAACAATGACCCAGCCGAGGTCAAGTTGTTGGGCATATGGAGCATTGTTGGGTCCATTATACTGTTTACGTACTTTGTGTACGCACAGTATATCTCTGCCGAGTAGAAGAAGAATGGCTGCATCCGGATCAATGGCTGGGATTTTATCCGCAATTGGCTTGAGGTGGGAATAGTGCTGTGCTATTTCTGCTGAGGGAATCTCTGAACGGTCGTCTGGCATCATGTCACACTCTATGAGTGATGGAAGTGAGATCTGTACCTTTCCATCTATTGACTCAACTATGAGGTTGTTTGCACGTCTTCCTGATGTTTCCACAATCCCTGAGCATGTTTTAAGGGTGTATGGTGCGGCATTTGCTCCAATGCCCAAAAGGTCGAACAGCTCGGTCTTGGCCAGAGACTTATTACTCTGCTCATCAAGGACAGCGTATGCTTTAACAGCTTTCTCCCTTTGGCCTGCAGGGTAGACTCGGACCAAGCATATTTTGGAGCATGATCGGGAACCGAATGAGTCCCCACAGACTTCTGTGCACTTTGACATAACCTCTGGAGTCTCATCTTCCTGCTGCTCCCCGCCATGATCCTCCTTGACGGCAGAGCTGAATGACTTCCATGGCACTGGCCCTGGGTGAAGCGCAGCTAAGTGTTTGTTGCTGTTGCACTCTTTGCACTGCACAGATTTGTCACAGTTCTTGGCGAGATGATTTGTTGAGGCACAACACTTGAAACAAATGTGTTTCTCTTTGAGGTAAGCTTTTCGTTCATCTACGGTCTTGCTGCGAAAGCCACGGCTTTTTCTTAGAGGATGGGGCTTATTATGTAACGGACATAATCTATCTGGATCCTCAACCTTTTCTTCCCTAATGTTTTGCTTATCACCACTTTCTGAAGAAACCTCAGTCTTCCTGGTGAACACATACGGTTTGGTGGGTTTCAGAGGTTTATCCGTCTTGACTGAACCACTCATGGTCAGTTCGACAAAGCTGGGGTCATTTCTTGTCTTTGCTTGGTCTCTGATAAACTTTACAAAGACACAAAAGGGGGGGTATTGAACCTGATGTTCGTCTTTATATTTAGAGCCGACTGCAATCCATTTCTCCAGAAGGTTATAGGGAAGCTTCTGTGCGATGGGATTGACTCCCCGTGGTGTGTTGAGGTAAGATAATCCAGGTAAGAATCCATCTTTCCTGGCTGCCTCCAGCTCTAGCAACAGGTCCCCTAGCTCCCACAGCTTCTCATTGTCCCTGTTTGATATTTTTGGAAACTCCTCTAACTTCTTAAGCAGAGCGTTTTCTATCATTTCTGCTGATCCATAGCATTCTTCCAATCTCTGCCACACCATTTTGAGTCCTGCGCTGGCATTATTGATGTGAACTGCACGGATCCGTTTAGCCTGCTCTGTAGACCGTGGTCCCAGCCATTTTGTCAGTAAATCTAGCTCTTCCCTGGGGGTTAAGTTCAGATCACTGGTGGAGTTGACAAAGGAAGCTTTCCAGGCCCAGTAGTTCTCTGGTTTATCGTCAAACTTTAAGAGCCCAGAGCTAATTATTTCTTTGCGAATCAGGTATCTGGCTAAGTCTTTTGTGTCTGACTGATCATGCAGGGGTGCTCTAGAGGGCATGAAGTAGGTTTTACCTTCTGTTGGTGTGATGCGAGTCTGTAGAGGGCGGCACTCATTTTGGTAGAACTTCAAAGGGCTTGCATGACTTTGCTGAGCGTAGGCTGTGCTCGTGCTCTGGCGTTGTGCTGTTAATTCTTGGAACATGCCGTCGCTTATTTCTTCCCAACTGTGTGTTTGGATTCCACGATTATCTGTATCACCGTTGTCCATGTTTGTCTGGTGCTCTGGTGTAAAGATGCATTGTGGTTCCATGAGTTGAGACTGTTGCTCCCCATGTTCCAGCGAATGTTGTTGCACATACTCACTAGTGCGTTGATGTGAGTGATATGGAGCTAATTTGGTCACATTCTGCTGTGTTGGTTTTCCAACTTCTTCCTCATAAGCTGCTTCAAGGATTTCAGCCTCTGTAATAGCTGCTTCAGCAGCGCCCTGTATTTTCAGTGCTTTGAGGTTGGCCTGTAACTCAGTTGTCCTACGTTTCAGTTCCACTTCAAGCTCAGTTTTTCTTTTAAATTCTTCTGCTTCTAACCGTGCTTGCTTTATTAGCATGTCTGCTTCTCTTTGTGCATATGCAGCTTTGATTTTTGCAGCTTCCGCTTTAGCTCTAGCTCTCGTGGCAGCAGAACCGTGTGTTGAGGCACGGCTAGAATGGGTTGAGCTTCTGGTATGGTAGGAGTGTTGAGACTGTCCATCTTCTGGATATAGCAGAGGTTTTTCTTCACTTTTTTCCTCCATGATAGATTGTTGAATCTATGCTGCACTTCTGGGCTGCCGTGTTGATATCTCACTTTTCTTATGGTAGCAGACTGAATTTTAAGTCTTTTTACTATTCTGCTCTTGCTTTGATCGGTTAGCGTAGCAGATAGCTAACATAAGACCCAATAAATAAAGACCCAGGAAACCGGAGTAGAGAGAGGCCTTTAGTAAGGATCTTTCCAATTTTGTAAAACTGTGAAAACATAATAACATGGCATTACAAACTGCCCATATATACATATACGTGAATATGCAAATCAAGTCTAACATATATAGCTATCCCATAAGAAAAATTAGTCATTTTAAAGAGACTTGTAGGACTAGTTAGCATTTAAGCTAACATTAACATGGATGTCTATGGAGAAATGCTAATCGCGATTAGCATCTATTAATACAACATACATATTATGCTAAAACGGACAATACTCAAAGAATATAGCAAAGTAAATATACTTTTTCAGAAATACTTACAGACTTAGACCTTCAAAAACTACCAAGGCAAAGAGAAAAGAGTAACTGCTGCGAGACCTCTCAGTAGATCAGAGTCAGAAGCACACGGGCAAAAACAACGGCAAGAGAGGAGGGACTAAATATGAGAACTCAAATGCAATATAAATTTACACCACTAGATGTCTCTAATGCAACACAAAGAGGGGCAGAACACAATTTCTTGCAGCTTTCATAATGGTTGAGACATAGGCTACGTCATACGTTATTTTATCAAAAATAAAACAAACTAAAGGCATATTCATGAATACCATGATTCCGTAGCTGATGAAGACATTTATACTATGAAAACAACTTTTCCCAGAGGACAAATAATACAACTATTTATCTATCTGCCTTTAAATCTATCTATATATCTCCCTAATTATCTACCTGACTAACTATCTAATTGCATATCTGCTTTACCAGACGGACACATTGGCGAGAATATCAGTTTTGTAGTTTAACTAAAATAAGTTATTACTCCACACATGTGTGACGTCATAAACCAACGTGGTTGAACGACCACTTTTGCGACAGTACGGTTTTGGGAAACCAGCCCATTCTCATCCCAAGACGTCATCTAACTGACGCTTTTGACAGTACGTCAACATCCGACGCTTTAGGGCACCCTTTAAGACGAGTTCAGACTGCATGATTTTCAAAGTAGTCGGGTCGCTGTTCTTTTCACAGTGCATGACTATCTTGGCCAGCATTCAGTCACTGCTGTGTTCACACTGGACGATTGATCGGTGACAGAAGGTTTCACACTGCATGACTTTACAATTGGAAAAATCGCCGACAGACTCTGTCTAGCACGCTGCGCGCAAACTACGTTTCACAACAAACACATGTGAGATGTGAAAAGGAAAAACAACGCGACACCACACGTGCAAGAACGGAGTTCTCGCGTGAGACTTTTTTTTTTCGACCCGGTTGTGAAACGTCAAACAGACACGAGTGCTCCTGCCAAATTTTTCTTCCATTTATTGTGTCCAAATAGACAGAGAAGAAGCTTTTTTTTCTGAAACAATGCCATATCATGTTGATATGTGATCTATAACTCCTCCCCGAACTCCCCGCTGCTCTGTATCTTGCTCTCTCACTGGCTGCCGGTGATCGCCGATGTAGTTTTCAGTCAAAACACTTTTCACACAGCAGGATTTTGAATCGCCGACAGGTCCAGATATTTAGCATGCCAAATATCTCACGGGCGTCGGCGACTCGTCGGTGATTCTCTCAGTTTGCGTCTTTGCTCATTCACACTGCGTGATTGTCACTCGCCTGAACGAGCGCCGATTTGCCTGTGATTTCGGGCATTTGTCGGCGATTTCTCAAAACCTGTCGGCGAGCCAAAATCGTGGCTAAAATCATGCAGTCTGAACTCGGCATTAACGTCAGTTCGATGACGCTATCTAACCCTAACCCTACCCCTGACCTAAACCTGAAAGGTGCCCTAAAGCGTCGGATGTTGACGTATGCTCAAAAGCGTCAGTAAGATGACGTCTTGGGATGAGAATGTGTTGGGGAAACAGTCGTGACTCGCTAGCTGATTTCTTCAGCGATGCATCGAAGTGCGGTAGTGAAGCAGAGTTACGGTTACGTTGAGTTACATTGTACGGGACACACACCCCTGGCCATGACGTTAAAACGTGCAAATCTAATTGTCTGCACTGTGTGTTGCAGCTTGAGTTTGACGCAGGCATTTTTCTTTTTTCTTAACACTTCTTTCAGATGATGGTTCTCTCTCCCGCCAGGCGTTGTCTGTTTTGTGTTTGCATGGTTTATTTTAACCTGTTATCCACGAGGAGCCGCGACACCGGCCGCACACACACAGATCAAAAATAATAAATTGTAAAATAAATCAAAGGTGCAGTGGAAGGCCTAGTTGATAAAATCCTCAGACAATTGAATGATAAATCTGTGGTCCCATGCCTCGTTGTGCTGCGGGTTGCCTGGAGGTTATTACTGTGTACTTTATTCAGTTCTGCCCATTCATCACCTGAGCGTGCTTGCGGTCATGCTTACAGACAGAGAACTGAGAGAGAGAGAGAACTGAGAGACTGCAATCCTGACTTGTTTAGCTGGGTTATATTTATATACAGCCTGAGCAAATTTTTTCTTTATAATCATGACAAGATCTAATTTACTCTAAAGTCCACAACATCAATATTCAATATAATCATCAATAAAAATCAATATTTTTTTAGATATAAGCTAAAATGTTGAATGTTTATTTAGCTTTTTACAACTTAAAGGTGCACTGCGCGAGTCTCTGAGTTTTTGCAGAACTACGCCCCCTCTGGCGACAAGCGAAACTGCAACCAGGGGTGTGCATGGACCACACACACGCACACACAAGCTGTTCATAACCAAAGGAGCATCAGCCGCACAAATCTTTTGTTACAGTCATAATGTCTTCAGAGGTAATAAAGTCATTTTAAATTTATGAAAGGAAAGGCATTTGAATGAATTACACACTTATGTGTGTGTGTGAGGGGGAAATGGGGGGTAGTAGAAAACTTTGGTTTTTGTTTCCATCTATCTCCATGTTGAAGTGTTTATGTGCTTACTGTATCCACTTATGGTTGTATGATTATGGAAACACATTCTTGGACAATATAAGTTATTACTTTGATCCTGTTTGAGCCCTAGAGCCGACTGGAGATCTCTCCATTTGTTGAAAGCTTCCCGATGTCGACTCTCGTCTTATTCTGACACCTGGCACTGGACAGAAGTTTTATTTTCTTTGTCTTGCGTGGAGTTTGCGTTGGGGTTTGGAATGAACTACAAGCCGGTCTCTTTGAATCCATCTTCTACTTTTGTGGAAAGTTGACTAAAGTTGTGTCGCTCGAGTCGTCTTCGCTGATATGGAGAATGGCGGCGAATACACAAACCTGCCAGACATCGCCAGGCGAACGTGAACGCGCATGATGTCACACCCAGTCTCAAACTGAATCGAATCCCTCTTATTTATTTCACTGTACAGGATTATAGAGGCGATCGCAGTGATCAGAGAAGGGCTCGTTCAGCCCATCAGGCAAGTGTTTAAGCATGTATGGGTTAGAAAAATGGCTATTTTTAACATGAAATTTTGTGCAATGCACCTTTAACTTCACTTAAAAAAATCTAGATATAACATGAAAAGCTAGATATGAAAGTAGGATTTTCAACTTTTCACTTTTTAAGAATTTTGTTAGTAATTGTTTAAGTTAACTTAAATAACGAGAACTTTGAAAGACCTTTATGTCTAACAGTGATGCGCGGGTTGATCCGAAATGAGCGGGTGCCTGCGGTCACCCGCGGTTACCCGCAGTTACGGGTCATCCAAAAATGTTTTTAATGATATTTGGGTCGCGGTCGGTCGGGTCGTTTGAAAAAAGATGCCAATTAAACATTTGTATTAGTACTAGACACAATTTTTGATGAAATATACAGCCCTACACATTATTGGCTGAATAACTGGCACGAAGATAACACACAAGCTCAGTCTAAACAGTTCTCGGTTCTATACTAGTGATTGGAGAACCGCTGTCCCTGTGCGTTCGGTATACGCGTGCTCGTGCTCATCACTTCTCTCAACAGTGGCAGCAACATGTCTCGGTTCAGTGAACTGTTGGAGTTACTGGAGTAAAATAGAATTCAGAATATTGATTTTTTCGATTCGGAGGCGACTGTCAGGCATGTCTGAAAGTGAGTAGCTTTAGTAACTTGGATCAGCACTGACGCAAGACGCGAACTGTTTCGAACGATTCAGTTCGAGTGTACTGGTTCGACCGGTTCACTAAAAAGAACCGGTTCAAAAGAACGATTCGTTCACGAACCAGCCATGTCTACGATGATCACTACAGTCTGCAGAGAGATGGAGGCGGCAAGAGAAAAGGTGAAGACTGGGGAGTGGAAGCTCCGCAAATACACAAATAGAAAGAGTAAAAGTGTGGGAGACATTTGCTGAAATAATGAAAGATGATGACCAAAGTGCTGGCTTTGCCTTTGTTATGTGTAGGCGTACGTCTTCTTGCGATGCTGTGTTGTTACACGTCTATGGCCCAATAACGCTCCGATGAGCATTTACTACTTTAAAAAAATGCGGTCAGGAAGCGGGTCGGGTACAATATTTTTTTACTTTTTTTTGCAGTCCGAGTTGCGGGCGGGTAGCTGAAAACGTCGGTCGGTTGCGGGTTGTTTATACATTGACCCGCGCATCACTGATGTCTAAGATGTCTTATTAAAATACGCATCATATTTTCTGTTATGTACTAACTAACTAAAACAACAGTCAGTAAAGCTACCAGTGTGTGTTCTGCACATCAGGAGCAATTCGATGCAAAATGACCAACGCATTCTCATCCTCTAGCATCATATAGAACGCTATGTGACAAAACGACGCTATACTACGCACATGGCACCCATTATCGTTAATATAACACGTGCTGTGATGGTTAGGTTTAGGTGTGGGGTAGGGTAGGGTAGTCTCATAGTACGCAAAAGGATTTATGACGCCTTGAGTTCGTGTGAATATTAACGATAAAGGGTGCCATGTGCGTAGTATAGCGCCGTTTTGTCATATAGCGTTCTATGTGACACTAAAGGATAAGAACGGGCTGGAAATGACATAATGTTAGATGTACCAGTACTACAGTATACACTGTAATCTCCTGAACCTAAGGTCACTCTCTAAGCCACCAACATCATTTACTGACACGAAACCGCAAAACTAGCTGATTCAGAAATCTAATCAGTAGTCAGAAAATGTTAGTCAATCACAAAAGAGGTCATAAAAATATAAATATAAAAAGTTATTATTCTATTAAAAATAAGTTTTATTCTAAGGGTCAAACATTTTGAAACTTTTTCATGTAAAACTACTTTGGTGGCAATGCTTTTTTTTTAGTATAGTATTCTTGCACAGGCTTCAGGGAATGTAATTATGTAATTAGATAAACACAAAATGTACTTGAAATTTTCCGCCAGGACAATATCCTTTTTTTAACCGTAAAAAAAAAATGTAATTCAAAATATGGGCAAAACACCTATGAAAATCCAATATACGGAAAATTCCTCATGATAACAGCACATCGAGCGCTATTATGATGGACTTTTCTCAGTGTTTTGTTGCTGAGAGATCCTGTGTGCGATGGGCTGGTGAACGGCTTCTCAGTCTCCTACTGCACATGATAGAAGAGCATAGCTTATCACACGTGTGAGCCCAAACCACAAAACCTTCATTTATTTATGACCCAAATTCAAAGTGAGTGATTGTTCTTGACTTCATATGTAACTACAGTACGGTTCCTGAGAAAAACATTATTGCAGGATCTTTTCTTCCCAAAAGCTACTGAAGTCTGCTTGCACTTTTTATAACATGAGGTAATAATTTATTCCTATAGTTTCTCCATTTCAGACATTCTACTATTCATTAGAAATGGTGCAACTTCATTTAACTCAACTAGCAGTCATTAGAGTATTAGTAGAATACTAATAACCTTATTAGTAATATTAGTTATTATTACAACCTTATTCAGCACTCACAGCGTATTTTATATGTATTTTAAGTCTAAAACAGCTTGTGAAATAAAATATTTTAAAAGAGGCACCTGTCCCGCTCCTCAACTCCTCTTGTCATTTTGCATTAATTTTTTAGCACAAAAGTGACCACACAAGCAGAAGCAGAATATTAACAATCTACAAACAAATGCCAGGCTTAATACATAAATAAATGTCTCTGTCTGAAGTGCATCTAAAATACATATTTTAATGTCTCACATTGTATAATAGCTCACAATGTTACAAGTGCAATCTCACGATTGACCTATGGCTAAGCCACGCCCTCAAACGTGATGAGCCAATCACAGTGCGCAGCTAACCCAATACACTCGGACATTCTCTGCTTCCACGTCCATTGAAATACAATGCAGTTAGTCAGTTTTTATTTGCTTTTTCTTGTCATTCTAAGTTTAAAATGGTCAAACGGTGTGTATGGGGTACATGCATCTCTGACACTACAGTAGGTTCCCGAGAGGCTGGACGACGGTGTGAATTTGTACCATTTCCCAAGCCACATCTCAACCGAGATAAGTGTATGCTCTGGATTAAATTCAGTTGACCAACACCAACTAAACGTGGATAAATTAAACAAGGATCTGTTCTAGCTAAGTCAACAACGTATTTTGAACGTTATCTTTAAAATTTTTAGGGTAACGTTAGCTGGGGCCCTATGAAATCAGTTTTATTTTTTCCCAAATTTCGTTTTATTTTTTCCCCAAATTCCATTTTTTCCGGTTTAATTTTTGTGAATTCATTTTTTGGTTACACTTTATTTTGATAGTCCCTTTAGACATTCTACTAACATAAGTAACTTTTCAACTACATGTCAACTAAGTGTCATTAGAGTATTATTAGGCTGTAGTAGACTGTCAGACTGTTAGGGTTCAGGTTAGGAGAACAAGTAGAGTTGTAGTTGCTAAGTTACTTACAGTCAGTTGAATGTCTCTTGGGGGACCAACAAAATAAAGTGTTAGCAGATATTAAGCTGACAGTCTACTAATCCTCTAATGATAGTTAGTTGACATGTAGCGGCGAAGTTACTTATAGTTAGTTGAATGTCTAACGTGGACTATCAAAATAATATTGGCTAATATTTTAGTCGTAAAAAGAGTTTGCCTTTAAATTAATGAATAAAATCTATACAAATAAAATAGGAATGACTTTAAATTTATTGAGGTAACAGACATTTACTTAGTGGCCTTTTCAGGACAAATACTGCATGATGCAACGTAACACTGCACTCTTCAAGTAACAATAAAACATCGTTATGAGCTTTAAACTGTCCAGTAAAATAAATTATATTAGTTTACATTAATTTATTCATTTAGCTGACGCTTTTATCAATTGCTATATATGTCAGAGGTCGCACGCCTCTGGAGCAACTAGGGGTTAAGTGTCTTGCTCAGGGACACATTGGTGTCTCACAGTGGATTCGAACCGGGGTCTCTCACACCAAAGGTCACACTTAAATAAAGTCACACTCTGTGTCGCCAGAGCCCGTCTAACGGAGAGCCTTGGCACTTCCTATTAGCCTCTTGGTTGCAGTTCCATTAGAATTCCACTGGAGGTGATCACGGGCGAGTGCAGAATGAATGGGAGTCTATGGGGCTAAACGGCTAAAAGTGTCTCTTTCACCTGCTTGTCGTTAAATCAAAATAGATTTTATTGTTGATTCCGCAAGTTTAATATAGATTATAGACCAAAAGTCGAATGAACGAGTACTTATGTCCTTTTGATTTCTTACAGGTTAGGCTGTTGTTGGCCGGAACACGCTAGCATTCTGCTATTGTGTGACGTCATCACAGTTTTGAACGGATTTTTAGAACAGATACGTGAACTTAAAAATGCAATTTTCAGCTGAGTGTATTTTCTTAGCCCTCCCTTTTGGATACAACTTTCAAATTACTTGACAAAAAATTACGTCCTGAGAAAAGTGGATTGAAACCCCATTGACTCCCATTCATTCTGCACTCGACCGCGAGCGCCCCCGCATGGACAGAGACGCGTTACTGCAGCCAGTCCAGAACCCGGAAGTAATCAGCCAGTGCCAATTCGCTTCAATTAGACATTCTCTGGTGTCGGCCAGATTTGCTTGATTCTGATTGGTCAATCGTGCCATCCGGTGGTATATTACTCCCAGGTATTTTTATAATATAAAAATGATAACTCGGCTTGCAACGATGGATTTCCTCCAGGGGTTCAGTCTGCAAGACTGCCGAATGACTAAAGAAAAGTTATTAGCAAAACGGTAGAAACTGAACATTTATTGTCTATTACCCACTACTAATACCAACAACAGAAATAGTTGCAGTTACAGTCGCTGAGTATGGGAGAGCGTTTCTATAGTGACGAAACTGTATTGCAATAACACATCAAAGTCAACACCGGATCAAAACAGGATCAAAGGGTAAAAAAAGAATTATATACAGTACATATATATTTTATGTGTAAATAACATTTTTCTTAAATATATACATACATGCATTTGTGTGTGTATTTATATATTCAATATAATTATACACAGTACACACACGTACAGTATATTATATCAACACAAACTTTTATTTTGGGTGCAATTAATCGTTGCACAGCCCTAATATACAGACTTAAAATCGTAATTATATATATTTTATATATAATAATTTATATATTATAAGAATATAATATATAAATCACATGCAATTCAAATGAATCTGGACACTGAAGGCATTACTTTCATTGTAAAACAGGTCCCGGTGAAAGAGACTTCCAACAATTCACAAATGCATCTCTACACCAAAATGAGTGAGAAAAACAGCATTATTAATTCACAGCGAGGGATGCAGTCAAGTTGAAGAATACATGAGTAAAGGAATAAATACAGTATATGATGCACTATCATCTCAGCTGGAGTCCCTGTTACTCATATCTTACAATAGAGTTCTTTAATAGGGTTGAGGATTCGTATGAGATATGTTTAAACTAATCATTATCCTGCTGGTGGACTTCCAGAGGCTCACAAAACTACTAACAGAAACAATTATAAATCATTTAGGTTTGAATGTTAGTAGCTACACTCTCAGACAAGCCAAATAGGCATTATGAGTGACTTATGGCACAAGAAGTGCTCAAAGACAATAAGGTTAAACCATGATTTGTTAAATTGACATCATTGGCACTTTATTGGCTCCTCTGCTTTACTCGTGATGGTGGTTCACACAGGATCAAAGAGTGAAAATCAAACTCTGCACTGGCACAAAATCAATACGCATGCTACAGAATATTGGCTTTAGCCTGTAGACCTTGAAACTAGAAGTACTTTGAAATAAAGCTGCGCTGTAGTAATACCACTGGAGGTAATCAAGGTTGAGTAAGACTGTGCTTGACAGCGATACAGCAAGAGCACAAGCGGGTTTCGTTCGCATTTTTTTTCCATTCATTTTTCCCAAAAAGTCTTTGATAAAGCATTATGAACCACGTCCACCTGCCACATGGAGAATCACAACATTACAAATGTTGATTTAATGCAAACAAGTATTTGAAAATCAGACAAAGGCACAAAACAGGAAAAGCATTACAATCCCAAAAGGCATGATGATGGTGAAATATAAACTGTCCAGTTAACGTTTTGTATTAAATCTATAGGGGAAAAAACAACATTTTTTGAGTTTATTGCAAAACATGCATATAGTCTTGATTTCAACATGATATCAAAAATGACAATTCATATGTTTTTGTGCGGAATATTGCAAAATGTATTGTAAATGATTTATCTGTGCACATCATTGTGGTTTTAGGCCCTGTTTACACAAGAACGCTCGTGGGTGAAAACGTAAAAATATTTAATCGGATGTGCCTTTGGTTTACACGGCGACGGTGTTTTTGGGGCTTAAAAACGGAAAAAAGTGAAACCACCCTCCAGAGTGGAAATCTTAAAAACGCTCCACCGTTGCGTTCCCGTGTAAAAGGGGGAAAACCCGAAAGTCTGCTATACAGTGAAGGTTGTATGCAGGTGCGCGGACTTGGTGTTGTTGTGTGGCAGTGCTTCACATCGCCACCTAGCTGTCTGAAATGCATACTACATCGATTTCACACACTTTCGCGTCACCATATGCACACGGATTCCCCACCCATTATGCTCGCCTAAACACATAAATAATATAAATTGATAACACAACACCACTTTTGCGTTTTCTCTGCAGATCGTTTCCATGTAAACATAGTATTAGCCCTCAATAGCTTGTTTTCATATGACATCACGCCACTGCGTTGCCATGGTGCGAAATGCAAATGGAGGGCAGGAAGTGATTTGCTGTATTTAGAAAGAACTATAACAAACTCAAAATGCTAATGTTTGACGTCGTTTATCGTTACTTAAATCAATCAAACCACGAGGAGTTTTTATCGTGTACCAAAAGTTGTTGTTCATAAGGGGAGAAATGCTAGAAATTGACTGGAAAAACGGCTTGCAAACAAACGTCTGCGGTCGGGAGGAGCCGAATGGGAAAATGCCCGTGTGTGTAGAAATCACTTTGTCAAAGGTGAGTTAATACAACTTAAGTGGCTATGTTTGTGTAATGTGTAATGTTTCTGAACTTTTTTGTAAAGTCAAAGTATGTCCGCAAGACAAGGTAGCTGCTGATATCTACCGCGTCGATGGCGCTCCTCTTCATAACGTAAGGGTCACGTCCAACATATGTTTGATTTTTTATTTCTTTCTCTTGTAATAGCGTGTAAAGTCAGTACAGTACGTACTTTCCTCCATCTCGCCCATTGCGCTCTTCACTCCCTGCCCTCCATCTGAATTCACACGTCATCATAATCACGTGACTGAAACCCAGCTATAGGGTCTATACGACCCCAATCGACTTTTACTTAATAAAAAAAAGGTTCCCTTCATCTCAGTGAAATAAGATTTTGTGACTTTACATACTTTATCTATCTATACACACACACACACACACACACACACACACAAACTGGGCTTGATTTGGTTGTTCTGAAGGTATGTAAAAATAAAACTGTTTACACTTCTGGTCTTCGGGGTCAATATGACGCCACATTGGGACATAAATGAATGGGAAATGTGAAAAAAACAAATGATATTTTCTTCACGTGTCAAAAAAAAAAAAAATCTGGCCTAAATCTGAAAAAAATCTGAAAAGGCCTAGTACTAGACCATAAATGCAATGCATAAAAAAAAAAAATTCATATGCAAGCTAATGGTGTAGTTGAGGGATTGTGTGGTATATGGATACAAAAGTACTTTATATCTCCAAAAACACAGCATTAATGAATAGATGAGAAGTAAACAACAAAAAAATAAAAGATATATTATTTGTATGATTAAAAATGTATATTTTTTGTACAATTACTCAATCAATTGTTGGGGTCGTATAGACCCCGAAGCCCAGGAGTGTAAACAGGAAACGAAGAGCATTTGAAGGTTAAAATCATGTTCCTGGTAATCTTGAATCAGAATAACAGAGACATTTCTTCTCTGATGACGAGGGCGGAGCTATAACCTGTCACTCACATGAGATCCACCAATAGCAAACCACCACCATCCAATCAGTTCTCCACAGACACAATCAAGCCCCGCCCACAGACGCGTTTCACTCGGATATACGGCACAAGAGAAGAAGACTATCACAACTTGCATGAATTTAATACTAAGAGACAAATAAATGTCACATCAAGCAGAACAAAATTGACCTTCTTGCTCCTCTTCATTGTGTTATGTTCACTTTCAAAGGATAAACATCATGTTCGAGTCGCCAACCTTCATGTTTTTTACCCATCTGCCTTTGAGTCCAATATGTTATAAACACTACAGATAATTTCTCTTTAAAAAACTTTTTGATTGTAGGATTGATTGTCCCCCTCCCTCTCTCTCTGTATTCATTCATTCAGTTTTTGACAGACTGAACAATAGATATGGTTGACAGGCGCATGTCACAAGTTGTAACGTTAATAACAGTTTCAAGAGATTAATTTGAGTTTTTCTCCCCAAAATTCAATTCAAAATAGGTAGTCAACGCTTGGTTTGCAGTATATGACTTATCGATTTTGAGATTATGAACGCTGAATCGTTTAATTGCATCTAAACGCACAGCTTGTTGCGGCATGTCTCTGGAAATTAGAGCTCCTTTGCGAGTGCGGGGATGAAAGCCGCCTCTCCGCCCCACTGAATTCATCTGACTGGAAAATGAAAAGTTTGGCCGGATCGATGTCTAATGACTGGAGTGAAAGAATACAGTGCTGCTAGACTGCACACCCTGCATCCGAATCAATAAAGAAATCTGGATCACGGCAGGGAATATGGATGATGAATCAATGATAAACAAATTTCCACGGTTTTGAAAAGCCTGAACTATTAAATTAGACCATTCACTCCCAAAAAAAAAAACCCCACACACTCTGTGTTGCATGGTTTTGTGTTATTCCCGATGACGCTAGTATCTGAAACGCATTCAGTGTGCTCATCTTAAATTGATGGATGAGTCTTCACAAGGTTTATATTGCTCACTCTTTTTGTTATTCATCGTAATTGCTTGGGCGAGAACATAACATGGCCATTATCAGAGAGGCCGGTGTTCAGCGTCTCCCAGCCTTTGAAGGCTGTTGAAAGGAGGCCTGTTGTTAGAGACTTTTGTGTTTATTGCTCACTTATGTACAGTTGACGACACACTGGCTGGAGAAAACCATCGTCCAATGGCTGGCCTCTGACTCCATTTCTGTTGCACTCAACACTATCAGCTTGTGATATTTTAGGCTGTTACAGCAAAACCAAAGAGTCTTAGAAGAACCAATGGCACTGATTTTACCGTATCTCATACCGTATCACAGCTTGAGTCTCAGCTTTTGGAAGTGCATCAAAGTGTATTTGTAGAAAACATGAACGACACGAACCAAACTCTTCCAGTCTCAGATACAACACAGTGTTTGAGGGCGGGGCAAAGAGACGCTGTTCAGCCAATCAAGACCATAGACAAGAATTATACAAATTAGTTCCAAATATAAAAGCTTAGAGGTTGTAAATAGTGTAATTAAGCACAATTTGCAAACTATTATGATAAATTGTAATAATCATGTCTAATGGAATCATAACGGCCAATGTTATGAAATAATGCGACGTACATTTAACTTTATTGATGTCATCTGACATGTTGTAATGTTTACATTACAATCAAAAAACACAAATGAAATTAGACATAAGTCCTACATTATAGGGCCTAGGCTATTTAATTGAGATTTAACAGAAATCATGTAAAAACGTTATAAGCCAGCAAATGCGATAGGCAACTTTATTATTATTAAGTAGTTTAACACTTGACATATAGTTATTATTAACCTATTACCAGTGTTGTAGTCGAGACCACCTCACTCGAGTCCGAGTCGACACCGAGACCAGAGAGAGTCGAGTCCGAGTCGAGACCGAGACCAGTGAGGGTTGATTACCTAATTTACTTTTATTTACTTAGAGAAATCCTTTTTTTTTTATTTTTTTTTTTTACTGAATTTACTTAGAGTTTAACAAATATGATCAGTTTAGGGTAAAAAGGCCACATAGTAGGTGGTGTTAAAAGTAATTTTATTACAATTTGTCATGCGCAGTTGCGCTCTAGAAAATCACCAATCACTGGGCGTGTCAATCAATTTAAAGAAATATTTTATTAACATACATAATCATGAAAAATATTTTTAATTGAACTCGAGTGGACTCGGGAACAATTCCGAGTCCTAAAAAAAAAATGTTCGAGTACGAGTCAATTCCGAGTCCAAATGGACACGAGTCCATGACAAGACCAAGACCATTAAAATATGGTCTCGAGACCGAGTCCGAGACGAGTCCGAGTCTCGAGTACTACAACACTGCCTATTACCATCATCAGTTGTTCAGTAGACTGCAGTAACGGGAGTTACGGTTATTTACGACAGTGCAAGTACACCACAGCGACTCTAGGGGTCACTGTTTCACACAAACATCAGAGCTGCATAGTGTGGCTTTAAAGCATAAACACCACAGAGACACATAAACAACATTAAATACTGGATTTCCACCACAGGGGATCTTTAATAGTGTCTTATTTCTGATATTTTTGTTTTCGCCGGCAGTCATTCTGATTGGCCAGTAACTTTTTTAGTAAAAAAAGAAGAAGAAAACAAAGGTTTAATTTATCAAATTAGCTGTTGAGTGAAAAAGTGAAATTTAAACACTGGCTTTAGGAATGTTGTTCCAGGATCAACAATAGCTAGTTCGGATATGACGTCACGTCACTGCGCTGCTTTGGCGCGGAATGCAAATGTTTGTCAGGAAGGTATTTTTTAGGAAGCACTACCTCAAACTCAAAATGTCGATGATTTGGGTTGTTTATGGTTGCTCATAATGATCAAACCGAGGAGCTTTTATTGTGTACCAAAAGCTTTTGTTCATAAGCGGGAAATGCAAGAAATTGATTGAAAAACTCAGGGAAAAAAAGGCTTTTCGAGTCAGGTAATGCTCGGATAATGTGCAGTGACCACTTTGTCAAAGGTAAGTTAATACAATTTATATATGCTATGTTTATTTAATGTTATATTTATACATATTTTTAAACAATAGTACAAGCAACAACACTCAAATCATTCTCAAGTAAATTTCTCAAGTAAAAATTAATCGGAATTTTACATGCTTGCATTCAATTTTGCGCTGCAATTCTTTGCATCCAAATTCAGAAATTGAACTGGATTTTATAAGGCATTTTTTCATTCGAATTGTTTATAACCCTGACAATTACAGTTATACTGGTGCAAAAAAAAACCATTCTAACACTATTAATAGTGTCTGACAAACAGAAAGTTATACTTCAGGTTTATGTGAAGCTGTTTCAGCAAATATGGAATTAACTTTTATGATCTGACCTTAATTTGTTATATGGTCTGGCAGTGCTTGCACTTCTTTTGCTCAATGACGCAGAAAGATATTCGAGGCTATCCAGTGATGACTCCTCTCATGATTAATTTAGGTGCAGGTATCTGTGCTGACCTTCATATCTTCTTCAGTTTGTGCTGATCTCTGGTGAAGAGCAATCTAAAGGGAGCCCTCAAACAGATTTTTGTATATGTGTGTGTTTCTCTTTTTTTCTGAAACCTTATGTTTTTTTTTTGCTCTTATGGGATCTTAATCAATCATATAGTGTAAAGTGCATGTACTGGATAAGCCACCTATCCATATAAAGACAAAACATCTAGTCTGTGATTTTTACAGCAGAAAAATAAAGCGAAATCACAATCAAATCTTGTATGATTGTTGTATATCTCATAGTTTCATGTCGATTTAATGTGAATACTAAACTGAATGGCAGGTGCACTCAAATCAGTTTGACTGAGGGATTGCTTTATGTAGGCACGGATGTTCAAATGGTTGTCATGATTGGGAAGAAACTTCATTCGTATGACAAATCCTCTGTCAAGGGCATTCTTATTTTGTGACATAAAGTTGATGCTAACATCAATCTGCAATTTTGCTTTGAAATAGTAAACATATTCTGTTTGTTGCGGAGTAAATCAGTCAATTTTTTTTTTTAAACTAATGATTCCAAATCACAAAAGAGGTATTGGCTAATCTTTTATTTAGCATTTGATGAGAGAAATGATACCAATCTGCTGCTAAAACAATGAATTCATACATTTTCATGCATCTCTTGGTAACTTCGGGCTGTTTTTTGGGTACGTGTTCCCTTCGTTACGCCTACAGCTGAAGTGTAACCTCGTTTGTTTTTTGTGAAGTGGCGATTGGAGAGCTTTGTTTACGGCCCATGTTTGCTCAAGCGTTCTATTTTTAATGTCACACAATCAAATGCTGAAGAGGCTCCTCTTAATCCTCAAGGATTATGGCGTGTATGACTAGCACCCAAGGCCAAACCGCTCGTCTGATTCAGACAGGAGAAGCGCGCCGTACGGCACACACTCCTTGTGTAATCGTATAAGAGGCATGCAGGGAAGCCTGGAGGATGTGGAGGAGGAAGCAAACACACAAACTGATTCTGGCGTTCTTTCAAAAACATGATGCTCTTGATGGGTTGGCGTTCCAGTCTAGGTCAAACGCATTAAGCATAGTATCATTGGGCTAATTGGTTTGTTTGAACACACTTGATACGGAGATGGGAAGCTTTAGTTACCTAAAACTTTGTTCTATAGAAATGGTCTATTTTAGGAAGTGGTGTCTCATTTTTGAGTGTATTAGTACAGTACTAATTTGATAACTCAACCCTGTTTAGTTTAAAATGTCTATAACATTAATATCAGCCAAATTGAATAGATTTGTTTTAAACTAAAATTCTATCCTTTGCACAGAGCTTTGCATAGATCATGTACTTTAAAGAAAAAATCTCTTTTCCGTGCTTTCACGTATTCTCATCCTAGGGCGTCATATAGTGACGCTTTTGACATTTCGTCTAAATCCAAAGCGCATGGCACCCTTTAGCGTAAATAATACACGCTTCGGTTATGGGTAGGTTTAGGTCTGGGGTAGGGTTAGGGTTAGACCACTAGGAGGCGCCTTCTGTCCCATATGTATCTGCGTCTCATATTGACGCTAAAGGGTGCCATGTGCGTTGAATATAGACAAAATGTCAAAAGCGTCAGTATGTAACGCCTTGGGATCTTTCGTACGTCGTATTTACGCCTCATATTTTAGATGCAAATTAATGAGAATGTAAATTAACACGAGAGTCGAACCCTGAAGAACATTCTGCTCTTAAAACTTCTAACACTAACATTTAAATGTCAAACACTAGGAGTTTGAATATTGTTGTGGGTAATGGAGTCAAAAACGCTGAGAACAACTGGTGTAGTGGGATGATATGCACTAGTTAAGGCCATATCTAGTATTTTTTGTTCAAACCCATAACATTCAACCCCAAAGTTGAAATTGAGTGATGCTACTAGAATTCACTTCATATTATGCTAATTCAAAATTCAAAACTTACTCTGGGGCTTTTGGGTGTATATAGTCAAACACTTGAAATACTTTACTATGTTGGCCAAAGTCTTATTGGAGAATCTAAATAAATATTTGGTTTCACTTTATTTTGACGGTCCCTTTAACACATTCTGTACTATACTGACTATAAGTAACTTTGTACCTACATGTCTACTAACGCTCATTAAAGTGTTAGTAGAGTATTAGTAGACTGTTAAGCCCCGTTCACACCGCCATGTCGCTAGTCTCTGTACTGGGAAGTCACTTTTGTGTGTTCGTTGTGCTTGACTGGAAATTAGGCTCAAAAGAAACAGTATGCTTTTTTATATTACTACAGCGGTGTTCAGTGGATTAAATAATTTAATAGATTAACGATTGATCAATAATGAAATTAAACTCACTCATACTGTCTTAAATTACTAAAACGCCATTCAAATTTGACAAATAATACATTTCCTTGTCCCTAATATCAACATAATGCAGGGGAAACAGTATGAAACTGAAATGAACTGGAGCAGTGCTAAACCTGCATCATAAATTAACACTTAAACTATAAATGAATGAATTAAACCCACTGAGACTGTCAACAGTTACTTTTCCATGCATCATTATATTATATCCATGTATACAGGCAAATAAATCATATAAAACAGTGAAATTGTCCTTGAACTCTTTTATCTTGCCTGCACTCGAGACAGTGACGTGAGCACTACTGAAAGTCTTCTTTCCTATTGGTTGTCACTCGCATAATCGTTTCTCATTTGCATAAAGTTTAAATTTTTCAACTTTTGCCGCTTGTCGCTTGACACGCCCACATTCTGTCGCCAACGGTCACCGTCGCACGTGTCGCCGGAAGTCGCCAATTAATGGGATCATGTCGCTTTGCTGCTGGCGTTGTGAACGTGTCAGTGAATGTCTGTTGAGGAGCATCACAATAAAGATTTAGCAGATATTAAGCAGACAGTCTACTAATCTACTGAGAGTTAATTGACAAGTAGCTGCAAAGTTACTTCTAATCAACAGTTCAATGTTCAAAAGGGACCATTAAAATTAAGTTACCAAATATTTGTATATCTTTGTGTCCATGAGTGAGGGCTGGTCCTACAATGTCTATGGTGGCATAACTATTCTTCAGCAGTGTTTTCAAATAGAAATTTCCTTAGAATGACTGAGCTAAATATGTTGTTGAACAGGGTGTGCAGGTCCAGCAGCTAGACCAGCATTCAAATTTATGTAGGAGTTTTATTTAGGTACATCAAATAGTCCCTTTGCTGTTACAATCACCTTCCTGCATAATTAGGACAAGACCATTAGGAGAGTTTAACATAATCTCTTGTTTTAATTAAGCCTTCCATGATGATGTGAAGTGCTAATGCCTAGTTCACACTACATGATTTTAAAATGTCGGGCTGAACTGTGCAGTTCACATTACATGACTTGCTCTCAGTGAAATCATGAGTGTTCAAGTTGTTTAGCTGTTCACACCACACAACACAACGTGATTGATCCACAACAGGAGGTAACTCACTACATGAGTTAACAACGCACTACATAGAGATACAACCACGATCGGATGATAAGAGCATATCATTTGTGACTCAATGAGCTGTTTCAGTACTATAATACGGTCTAAATCCTGAAAATAATCAACCAAATAACGAGTTGACAACAACACGACTCTATCTGGTCTAGAAACCATGTTTTGTAACGAAAAACCACGTAATAAAACGAACCAGAAATGACGCGAAACTGCAGAGAAGAACACAACACGCGAATATGGACGTCAGACAGAAACTAGTGCTGCACACTGTTTGCTCGACGATATGCTCTGAGAAAAAAAAATGCAAAAAAGAAAAAGTAAGATTTACCTGGTGTCCTCAACCCATGCGTTGCTATGATTGGCTGTACTCATGACATCACTGAGATTGAGATATCTAGCATGCTAGATATTTTTCTGAGCTCGGTGACCTGTCTGCGAGCTGTCTGCGAGCTGTCTTTGATGCGTTGTTGGCTCTTTCACACTAACTGATTGGCGAGCGTTAATCGTCCGCTAATCGCCCGCGATTTGCACGCGATAACACCCTGACTTGTCGGCGACTCAACGATTTGCAAATCGGGCTTAAATCGGGCTTAAAATCACGTAGTGTGAACTAGGCTTAAGGTGGTTGAAGATGCTAACACAGCAGGAAACGTATCGAGTTTCATAACCCAACCAGAGCACAGCCAAAAACACCAATCACCTGGCCACTGTTAAGAAACTCTTTACAAAGAAACTGTTCCTTTCGACCCTGTGAAGGTCCATGATCGTGATTGTAATTGCCTGTCCTACCCTACTCTACAGTTTGCTAGAAGCAGTAAATCAAGGGTACAGGACAGCCAGGGGTATCCGATCCTGCTCCTGGAGGGCCGACTTTCTGTAGAGTTTACTTCCAACCCACCTAGGATTTATGGGCTGCAATCCATGAGTGCCACTACTGGCAAAAGCAATGTAAGGGTTTTAAATGGAGCCCTTGATCACTTGGAATCTTCTATGGTGCTAATTTATTATTTACATCTTTTCCCTTATGAATTGTTTTATGCACTGCTCTTATAGGAATGCTTAGGCTGCTGGGGAAAGCTTAATCAATTATAGTAAATAAAAACATGAGGGCTGTCACTTATGATTATTTTTGTAATCAAGTAATTATTTTGACGATTAATTGAGTAATCAGACATTTTTGTGGTAATAAAAATAGACCTAAGCAAACAAAAATTACTTAAAATAACAACAAGGCTATAATATGTGTTTCAAATAATGTATCAAAAGTAAGTAATCATATGAATTTATAGAACAACCCTATTAAAATACATAATATAATATACATAATATAAACAATCAATTAATGTACATTGTGAATTATAACAAATGCCTGCAGGGGGCGCCAACGGCCTGGTGTTGTTACACTTTACAGAAAATCAAATCCTTGTTCAATATTGACCAAACAAAATTTTATTCATATGCCCACATAGGGCCCTATTTTAACAATCTGAAACGCAAGTGTCAAAGCGCAAGTAACTTTGTGGGCGGGTCCCGGCACTGTTGCTATTTTCCCGGCGGGATAAATCCCTCTTGTGCCTGGGGCAAATCTAAAAGGGGTTGGTCTGAAGTAGCTTCATTATTCATAGGTGTGGTTTGGGCGTAACGTGAAACAAACCAATCAGAGCGCCATCCAACATACCCTTTAAGAACAGGTGCGCATGTTGCATGACGGATTGTTATTATAACGGCGGGTTTACCAGGCGCGCGCCAGGAGCGTTCACAGCCGAAGAGACCGACGTTCTTGTCAGGGCAGTTAAAAGATAGAGAAGTGACGTTGTATGGGGATTGGAGAAGCCACCCAAATCAGCGTCAGTTAAACATACATATGTTTCTTGCCACTATTGGGCAAACAGGTCTGATCCTTTAGTAGCCTACGGGTACAATTAGCCTTAAAAAATTGGTAATAAGGTTTTTTTAACTTCATGTAAACCACAATGATTTTCCTCATGTGTTCATATTTTTCCTTGTTACAATGTATGATTAGCAAAAATAAAAACTGCTGCATCTGTGTTGATGAGAGAATCAGTGTATGCGCGTTATGCACCCGCTACATTATGGCCAAGCATGCGCGCTTAAAATAGCATTGTAAACAACGCGCAACGCGCCACTTACTTTAGACCAATTTTTTTCTGATCAGTGGCGCAATTGTTTTCTGGAAGTGTAAAATAGCACCAGGGAATGTTTGCGCCGAAACACGCCTCCTTTTTGCGCCGATCCGCCCAGGGAGTGCAAGTTCATTTCTTAGTTTACCGACGTGCGTCTTTTGAGGGAAAAATCCCGCTTTGCGCGCGTGCAAAATAGGAAAGACACATGCGTTTGTGTGTAAAGTCATTTGAAAAGTTTTGAAAATGAACGTTAAGGGTTGTTTTATGGACATCTTTGTGCATGCCCATAGACAGCCAGTCTAACGCTGTCACAGGCGATTCTAAAATAGTCAAAAAGTCGAGACAGGACCCATTGTCAAAATTTCTAAGTCCACCACTCTATTTCATTCAAAACAAACTACAAAATAGACTCAAGGTGTTAAATACCGGAATTATCCTTTAAGAACTTGGCCATGAGTAGGATTAGTCTCCCCTGGCATAAGATATGAATACAAAGTATATGTTCAGTCAAACATACTCAGATGACGTAATGCACCTATTTAGATTCTGAAACGTTAAGCTCGTGGACACTACCATCCCATAAGCTCAATAGATTTGAAAAGTTGAAGACAGAGCAGACTTTTTTCAACTCTAAGTGCTATAAGTAGGTACCAAGAAAGTTGCTCCCCATGGCTAAATCGTTTGCATTTTCCAATAAGCATTTACTCTGCCGTTCCTCATGACAGGAACTTGGTGCCAGCACTCAATGATAGAGTCGGATTGAATTTCATTTCAGTCAGGTACAGATAGGACGCGATGGTATAGATGGCAGTGAGGTATACTGTGATCTCTCTAAACATGGGAGCACATCATCACTGCAGTCTACCAACCCTTCAGCCCCTTCCAAATGCTCCCTGGCAAGGCCTACGCTCTCCTCTGTGGTATGACGCCTGGTTGGATGGGAATTGCTATAGCAGATAGCATCAGCTGGTGAAAGCTTACCAGTTAATGAGGTCTCCAAGGGCCGATGCCTCCCCAGCCCTCTTTCCTAACACCCACACACAGTCTCTACTATCTGTTGCTTTCTTACGCTCTATCATTTTTCACTCAGCAATATATCCAATACGGTTTCTCCCACACACAGAAATGCACGTAAGATTGTGGGTAGGTATCCACTGTAGGTTATAGGTGATGTTGATAGAAGAGCGTGCTCATTTTTACTGACTCCAAGCCCATGCTCAATGATTACTATTGACCAGTCGGATGCTCCACACTCGGTCGTCATTAGGGTTTCCCCGAAAGTTTCGGACATGAGAGGAGTTATGCAGGTTATGCAATTGAAGCAGATGATTAGCCTGATGATAATTACTACAGTCTTGATATGTCGAAGCCTGCTGCTGGAGAATCTGAACAAATCTTTGTGCCCATTAGCGAGGATTGCCTAGAATTGGCTTCCTTGCTTCATGAAGAAAAGAAATGACTGAAATGCAGTTCAAATAAATCCAGCGACAGAAGCAATCACTCTTTTGGACCAATTATTTAGAGGATAAGTAATAAATGCATATACGGAATTGGTTTCAGATTTAATTATTTTGTTAAAACCAAAAAACAAATCTAGCAGAGTTTGAAGAAGATAACTTTGAAGGTTATAGTTCAGCAGATATAAAACATGATTGGACATATTTTACAAATTTAATATTGATATTGATTGGACTCTATTTCTAATTCGGTCAAATCACTGATTTTTTTTATCATCTGTTTCTGGAAATACATATTTTGTGTAACAGCATGCTAAGGAGTAATTTGACAAATGTCCTAAATTTAATTAGCTTTAATACTAAAATGTAATCATGTCATTGAAAGTACACTTAAAACTTTTTGTTTTAGTTCTTAATTTTTTCTCCAGCCAAACTAGCCACTGTATTTTCCAGTCCATCTTATTTGTTCCATTATATAACGCTTCATGCAGAAATATGAGATTACACATGAGCAATTGTGTGTCATGAAATCGGCAGAAAATACACATTATGATTTCACCCACTATCATGCTTGTGTAAATTATAAAAGTCTGGAAGTTATAAATATATAAGGGCACCAGAGATATTATCCAGAAGAAATTGAGGTATATTTAGACATTCAGTCAAAAGGCACAACCACAAACCCCACATGTAGCGGTGTGTGTTGCCCTCTTTTGCAGTAGTTGCAAAGGACATGCTTCATCAGAGAGGCTGGCTCCATTTACACCACATCATTTCCCAAACTTCACTGTAATGTCAAAAGCTCTAATATTATCATAAAAATAGGAAGAAATTTGGGAAACACAACCAGCTTTCCACAGTTACGAAACACTTTTATAAATAACATTCACAAATTCCACGTTCATGTACATTCGTTAAGTATTCTTATAGAATTATTCTTGTAAAAAATGATATAACACACACAGAAACCCATTTTGCTTGTGTTTCAAAGTAAACCCTGGTGTTTTATCTTTCTACAGTCAACTAAGTAAAGGCTTTAATTGATGTTGGTGGAATCTTTTTTTTTTTTAAATACATTTGATTAACAAAATTGATGCAATATCAACATGCCATAATGAGATTAATCAACAAGACTACAAAGAACTACAAACATGGCACTCAAGGCAGGGAGTAATGTAAAAGTCCAACCAAGAGATGAACTTATAACATACGGGATAAGTAGTAGATTTAATGTGTCGCCAATAAACGTTTTTTGAGCAAAATATTTTGTCTATTTCATCACAGCAAATGTTGTATTCCTTTTGCTTAAACAGTAGAGCATGGTATGCTAGTAATGCCAATATCCTGGATTCAAATCCCAGGAAATACATTAACTAACCTTCAATACTGAATGCATAAATGTTATATAGAAACTATTGCTGTCAAACGATTAAAATATTTAATAATGATTAATCTACTCGCGTTTTTTTATTGAAAACAACATTGGCATATACTGTGTTAAATTTCACAATAACATTCTCACTCTCACACAATGTAAGACTGTCCATCAATGAAAGGGTGAAAGAAATACTGACGAGGTCCTGATATTGATGAGGGGGCGGATAATTCACATCATCTGTGTGTGTGTGTGTGTGTGTGTGTGTGTGTGTGTGTGTGTGTTTGGCAATCAAGTGGTATTTCAGACTGACAATCTCAGATCTTCTGAGATTGACAGAAGACGAGTTTAGTGTTCAATTATGTTGGGTTTTTAAACCGTTTCAATTACACTGGTGTACCATTATGGTGAAGATGGAGCTTTTCCTTGGGCTGAGGATTATCCATAAAGAGGTTTATACTATATTTCTCAACAGTTTGTTAGCTAGCTAAAATAATCTCATATTTCAGTGAAGTGGCACAATACTACATGCAATTAAATGAATTAAATCCGCCCAGAGAACCATATAAATTCACTTTATATGACTTGGGGCACTTAAAACTTACTCAATTCCATGAAAAAAAAAAATGTTTATGCAATTTAATTGATTCATGCATAAATAATGTAAATCCAACATGTTTTCTTATTAACAATACGTCTCTTGTCTTTTTTTACGACTTGTAAAAAATTGTAAAATATCTTGTTTGCAATGTGACAGAACCTCTGCAGCTCCTCCCATATGTTCACATCCAAGAAATTCGATGATTACTGAAGAATAGCAATACGTAGAGCGTAATAATATGATTCAGCTGAGAGAACAATAACTCTCTCAATACCTCAGGTGCATTCTGTTACTTTTCCATTCCCCTATAGTTTGTCATATGTGAAACAAGTGGGAGACTCAATTCTGTCGGCCCCTTGATAGTTGTCCCCTGTCGTACATAATTACACAGAGAAGCGCTAGATAATATATTTGGGTATAATCACAGTGTGTGAGCTTTACATGGTGCGGACCCCTATTCCCTGATTAGTTGCTCTGATGAAATTGAATTATCTCTAATTCACTGGATTTGTGGTGATTAAGAGAGACGAATCATGCGAGAACTTAGAACGACAGCTCTGGAGCAGCAAATAAATGAACAACCTCCGTGAATTTCCCTTTGTGGGGGATGCGAGCTGAAGCTGTCTCGCTTTAATTCACACAAGCCAGCGCTGCGTTCGCCAAGCAAATGAGTGTTTTGAATTTATGTGGCTGTAATATGACATAATCAAGTTGTAATTTATCAATTAGAATAATTAGGGAGCTCATCTGATTTAATTAACATGCTGAAAAGAAAAGCAGTCATACAGATTTAATCTTGAGCAGTGCTTAGTTCCCGCAGTGGCATTTACAGTGGTTAGCCAAGTGCACTGAACATTCATTACCTAGTAAAACCGAATTTTACGGATCCCTTTGAGATCATTTTTTATACATTTATAAATTGTTATGAGTGGAACTTGAGAAAATGTTAGACTTAAAAATAGTGCTAGCTAATAGTTCAGTTTTACTTTCTCATCATTTAAAGGAGAACTCCGGTGCAAAATGAACCTTTGGTCTAATAAAACATCGGTACCTAGTCGACCGTTCTCTGAGATTTGTTTTCATGATAATCGAATGTAAAGAGTTTTATCTCTAAAAGCTGTTTAGCGCATTATGCTAGTACTGGGGGCACTAAGTAAAAAGAAATCGCTAGTTTATACCACTAACAAGGCTCAAAATAGCCCCACAGTAACATAATGAGGGTCCCTACCAGTGTTGTAGTCGAGACCACCTCACTCGAGTCGAGACCGAGACCAGAGAGAGTCGAGTCCGAGTCAAGACCGAGTCCATAGAGTGTCGAGTCCGAGTCGAGTCCGAGACCAGAGACGGTCGAGTCCGAGTCGAGACCGAGACCAGTGAGGGTTGATTACCTAATTTACTTTTATTTACTTAGAGAAATCCTTTTTTTTTTTACTGAATTTACTTAGAGTTTAAGAAATATGATCAGTTAAGGGTAAAAAGGCCACATAGTAGGTGGTGTTAAAAGTAATTTTATTACAATTTGTCATGCGCAGTTGCGCACTAGAAAACCACCAATCACTGGGCGTGTCAATCAATTTAAAGAAATATTTTATTAACATACATTAATAATCATGAAAAATATTTTGAATTGAACTCGAGTGGACTCGGGAATAAGTCCGAGTCCTAAAAAAATTTTTTTTTCGAGTTTACAAGACCAAGACCATTAAAATATGATCTCGAGACCGAGTCCGAGACGAGTCCGAGTCCCGAGTACTACAACACTGGTCCCTACATGCAAAACGAAGCATTGAGAACTTTGTAAGTCCACAGACCATTTAATAAGAAGATACTTTATAAAGACAGAGTACTTTGTGTATACAGACAGGAGCCATCTTAGAAAATAGTCTCGATAAGTCGATCCTTGAACGCCGTTCATACAGTTCAGAAGTTCGCTGAACTTCATACAGTTCAGATCACTCAGCACGTCGTTCGTGGTTTGACTTGTCGTGACTGGCGCCGCCTGTATACACGAAGTAAACTGTCTTTATAAAGTATCTTCTTATTAAACTTGATATATAACGATTGGCCGACAGAAGATCAAAGAGAGAAAACGGACTCGTCATTGGACGGGAATCTGATTCGGTGGATTATCTGAACATAACACAGTCTCATCCCAAAAAGTCATATAACTGACGTTTTGGGACGTCTTTTGACCATACGTCAATATCCGCCTTTTTAGGGCCCCCTTAAACGTCGGTAAATGGCGATCCCGGGCCGTCATACAACTGACGCTTTACCTTTAACGTCAGTTAGGTGACGGGTTAGGTTTAGGGTTAAGTTTAGGTATGGGGTAGAGTTAGGATCCCATAACCTCATCTAACCGACGTTTAAGGGGGCCCTAAAAAGGCGAATATTGACGTATGGTCAAAAGACGTCCCAAAACGTCAGTTATGACGATTTGGGATGAGACCGGGTTGCTGAACATGCTCGTCCCAAACTTTAATAAAACATAATTTATCATAAACCTTTTGCAAAAAAAAATTCTCTCTCATCAATACAACTTCCAGCAAATGGAGCCTCAAACTGCATCAGGATTCTCATTTTCACTCAAGTGTAGAATAGTTCAATCTGGTTATTCCATCCATCCATCTTCTTCCGCTTATCCGGGGCCGGGTCGCGGGGGCAGCAGTCTAAGCAGAAATGCCCAGACTTCCCTCTCCTTAGACACTTCCTCCAGCCCTTTTGAGTGATCCCGAAATCCAGGCGACATGTCCAGGGAAAGGAGGACGCTGTATGGTCACCCTGGAGACATTAATTCGTGAATACGTGCTTTACATATACTGTCCTATATTTGTTGCCGACAATCGCAAATAAATCTCGACATAAACATACTTGCAGACGGCATCTTGAACGTTTCGAGAAGTTTGTGATCAACACTTGTCGCCCAGGGTGATACAGACGCCAATTAAAGGACAACTCCGGCGCAAAATGAAAAACCTTTGGTCTAAATGAACCTCTGGATCGGCGTTCGTAGATCGACTGGTAGAGACTATTTTTTCAAGATGGCTTCTTCCTGTATTCGCGAAGTTGACTGTGTGTATAAAATATCTTCTTATTAAACTGTATGGACACTGACAAAGTTCTCAATGCTTCGGTTTGAATGTAGGGACCCTTATTATGCTGTCGTGTTAGTGTGGGGCTATTTTGAGCCTTGTTAGTGGTATAAACTAGCGATTTTTATTTGTCATTACTCTATGCCCCATATACTAGCGTTATACTAGCGTTATAGGCTAAACTGTTTTTAGAGATAAAACTATTTACATTCGGCAATCATGAAAACAAATCTCAGATAACGGTTGACTAGGTAACAATGTGTAATTAGACTAAAGGTTCATTTTGCGCCGGAGTTGACCTTTAAGGACGATGTCAGATGACGTAACCGAGTGGTGTCTCATTTCATAGGGGTATGTTTGCACTAGCGCTCACCACTCGGTTTCGAGGGACAAGGGCTAGGGGTAAGACAAAGGGGAAGGGGTAAGATAGAGAATTGGGATCAGCCTTGACCTCCTCCACTTGAGGAAGCATCTCTCCACCAACCTGAAGTGGGCAATCTGGTTAATAAAGTCTTATTTTTATTGCGCCTGATTTAGTTTGTTGTTGCTCATAAACTGGACTATAACCCTAATCATGCCGAATGTTGCTATAGGATAGTAATAGGATACTATTGTCTATGGCCAAGTCAGTAAAACCCCACTATAGACATTCACTCAATAAACATCCATTGGACGGTTATTGGTTGGATGTTTGAGGCCAATTCTGACCAGAATTCCCCCAAATCAGTTACTAGATCCATAGGTACTTTTAATTGATCTTTGACAATTAATTATAAATATTTCCCTTTTGGTACCGTAAATACACAGTCGCAAGGTGTTGGCCAAGCATTCACGTCTGCGTTTTATTTTTATTTTCAATGCCAATTCCATTGCAATTCACATACCTTTTCCCATACTTTAACCCCTTATATTCAGCTATGCTTGAATTATTGTTTGGTTCAGTGGGCGAAAGCTGTAGCGTCATTCTAGAGGATTCTTCAACTTATGTATTCCTCTACATTAGTCTCTACACTAGCTCTACAACGAAACTACAAAGTTATTCACTCGGCAGTATTAAAATACAGATTTAGACTCTTGCCTTTTTTTGAGCTGCATAAGGGAACTTCTGAAAGCTTATCTCTCACTGTGAGATATTACTACTAAAGGACTTTGTGCGTTTGGGGAAATAAGCACATTGAGTTTCCTGCAGATGGGATTCACTGGCCTATACCTGTTTATCTGTCTGCCTTTTTATCCTCGTTTTCTCCGTCTCTCTGTCTGCCTGTCTCCATCTTTCCAGCGTGAGGGCAGACAGGCTTGTCCCTGGAATTACAAATGCTTGTTTGAAACAGTTAAGTCCATCAAGGAGACAGAGAGAGACTGTGGAGGAGTGATAAATTAAAGACATGCCAGGGGGAAAACCGAGGAACTGAAGCAGAGGAGGAAGAGGACGATGAAGAAAACAGCCTCCAATGGAGCAGATTTATTTTGTGTCCCGTGTGACTGCTATCTGCTGAATGAAGTGCTCAAATCTATCAGGATGCTTTAGCAAAGACAAACATTCGGTCTATCAGACATTTTAGCAGTCGTACGATGTGATGTCATGAAGCACAAACATTCCTATAGTTCGAAGCTTGCAGATCAAATGCTGAAAAGACCTTCTCAATGTCATCTGTTGGGTGACTGACCTGGTGACGCTGGCCCTGACTACTGTACACACTGATCCTGAACTGAAGCCTTCATTAAGGCGAGACACTACAGGCAAAAACACGGTTTTTCATGCATCCTTCAATTTTGCGATTTTTGGGCTCTAGAATTTTTATTTTGAGCAATATAGTGACATAGCTACACAGCTTATCTTAAATGCACACCATTTTCATTAAGTGTTTTTTTTTTCAGACTGGTGGAAAGAAAACATCCAAAATCAACACAGGCTCATTAGAAAACCATACACTGTAAAAAATATTTTCAAGATTTGTTATCACAAGATATTTTCTTTTGTCAAATCAACTTTATAATAATTTATTTAGTTGAGATAACTTATTATTTTGAGTTTCTGTTGATTAAATTAATCTCCTTCATTGTATTAACTCACTTTTTCGAGTTCAATCAACTTAAAATTTTAAGGCAACCCGGGTTAATAACTTTTTTAAGTTAAACCAACAATATTTTTTTTTTACAGTGTAGTAAGCACAACATTTTTTCTTTTGTCAAATCAACTTAAATAATTTATTTAGTTCAGATAACATATAATTTTGAGTTTCTGATGGTTAAATTAATCTCCTTCATTGTATTAACTCACTTTTTCCAGTTCAATGAACTTAAAATTTTAAGGCAACCAGGTTACTTACTTTTTTAATTTACACCATCAATATTTTTTTACAGTGTACGTGTGGCAACATTTTAGCAAAACGCAAAATAGGTTGTGTCGTGCACGTTTAAAAATGAAATGTCCAGCGAGTGGCGCTAAAAGCGTGATTAGTTTTACTTGGAACAAATGAATGTGAATATGGACATATTTTACTTTGGAGTTTGTACGTGTCACCGCATTTTTAAAATAAAAGGTTTGGTAAGTGGTCCTTAAAGTACTATTTTAAATAACGTACACCTACACTAAACCTGCCTGATAGTGTTAACAAAAGTAAATTGTAACCATTCCATTTTACTATGCCATATCATGCGTTTCGTATCCAATCTCTCCGCATCAGAAGCGCAATACTGGAGCTATCCAGTAAACTTAAAGGAGAACTCCGGCGCAAAATCAACCTTTGGTCTAACACATTGGCACTTAGTCAACCGTTTTCTGACATTTGTTTCATGATAAAGAGTTTTACATTCTCACTTGCAGCAAATAATCTCTCACACAATTTAACATCCATCAATAAAAGGGTGAAAGAAATACTGACGGCCCTGATATTGACGAGGAGGCGGAGAAGTCACATCAGCTGTGTGTGTGTGTGCTTGGCCATCATCAAGTGGCATTTCAGACTGGATGTGCTGTGATGATGATAGCTCAGTTCACAACGACAAAAAACACAGATCACTTTGGTCTTGTCAATGGAATTTGGCAGCTTTTAAAAGTAAAATTTTCATTCAGAATCTTATTGGCATCTATTTCGGCATCTCGCACTCGTCATCCACTCAAAACTTAACGTTAACCAACTATTTGGCCGTCTCGCAAACCGAAACAAGTGTGTGCGGCATGCCTGTTGTTTTATTTCCGGTCTAGCTAGATCCGCTTGTGCTTTGGTCGACGAAGCAACAAAACGTCCTCGCGTGGCGCCAGCACTGTCTATGGGTGCAAGCCATTGAAATTAATAGGTTTCATAGCGTACTGCCGCGTCCTGTTGCAAAAGCATGTGAAAAAAAATACAAAGTTTGCTAGGACAAAAAGACTGTTAATCGTGCGAAAAAAAATAAAATTAAAATGGGTTTGCGTTAACGCCGTTAAAAACGTGTTTAACTGACAGCCCTAATATATATATATATATATATATATATATATATATATATATATATATATATGTAGCTGTATGTAAGCAAAGTATGATAAAAAATAAATGTATTGGCTTTTGTTAGATTACTTATGTTAAGTCAACCCACAGATGTAAAAATTAGGCTACCCTGTAAAATTTGTGCCTGAACTATATTAACAGAATAGGTACCTGTTAGTTTTAAAATAATTACATTCAAAATAATTTGCTTGTATATCTGCTTGTTACCCCTTTATTACTCAAAACTTAACATATTGTTCCCTTATACCTACACAGATAGGTACACTATAATTACAGAAATGTACACCGTAATTTCGGTGTACTTACACAGTTTGAAAATAAAATGTTACTGTAAAATGCCACTAACAAGGCTCAAAATATCCCCACACTAACACAGTAACATAATGAGGGTCCCTACATGCAAAACGAGGCATTGAGAACTTTATAAGTGCACAGACAGTTTAATAAGAAGATATTTTATAAAGACGGTTCACTTCGCGTATATAGGCAGGAGCCATCTTTGGAAAACAGTCTCGACCAGTCGAACCACGAACGCCGTTCATACAGTTCAGGTCACTTAACACGGCGTTCGTAGGACACCGACTGACAAGGAACAAGTCTCAAGTTTTATATACATATACATTTTATAGTGATAGAGTAAAAATAAATTAGACATATTTTGATTATTAGTAAATGGCACAAAAGATTTCGTATTTTTACTTAGCAATTAGCAACTTAGCATTTCTTATGTTTTGTTTCTAAACTGATAGCCGCTGATAGCCGTGAAATGCTAAAGTACAACAAATAATAATCAGAAATAGTTTCAAGAGGGTCTGAGCCAAAGCTCCTCTCACAAAGTGCTGGTATTGTTCAGTCGTAATTGCTATAAAGCACATTTGAGAGGAAAATTGGCCACTTTGCACACCTTCCAACCATTTTTAAAATCGGTTGCAACTCTGCTTTTACGTACAATTTTGCAAATGTTGAGCCTCTGAAAACAAAATAGAGAATGAAAGTCCCATCCTAATTCGATACGCTAACCATACGGCTCTGAATGAAACGCACACAAGCGAGAGCGATTTCTTCAGAAAGGTCAGATGTCGATTCTCTAAGGACTAAAGAGAAGTAGTATCTAAAGATCTAGACAAAAAAAAAATGATACTTGAATAAACAAAGGTCAGCCGTGAAGAAAGAGCCTTTTTGTGCGGAAGATTGACTTGAAATAGAAATGGCTATTGGAGAAAAGTAAAGGCTGTCTACACTCTCCTCCCCTTAAATGAAGTATAACAAGGTAAAAGCCTATTTACAGAGAAGCAAAGAAAGACTGTACTGAAACATCTACTCTGAGAAACTTTGAAGTTGTTCACTTTGGGACGGCAGGGTGAGGTGAGAGCGAGTGTCTCAGGGTATGTTGGGCTCTACTGTATAAATCCTATTTTCATTACCGTCTGTAATAAATGCAGTGTGAGTCCTGGGAGGCAGGGGAGGCAGAAATAAATCTGATACATGAATAAACGATGTCCCTCGGGACGAAGGGCTCCTCCTTTCTGAAGAAGATTGACTTCTCCAAGACAGGAGGAGCACAAACACAAGTATAAATTTTAACAGATATTATTTTCCTTCCATTCTGAGATCTATACGCATTAACAAATGTTTGCTGTCGCTTAAACATAAGGAGGGATATTTAAAAGAAATATGGGTAACACTTACAATAAGGTTCATTGGTTAACATTAATTAATCTGAACTAAGAATGAACAATATTTCGGTAACGCTTTAGATTACAGCCCGGAAAGTACTGTGTCATTAAGTATAAGTATAAGGGTATAGTATAAGGGAACAACATTTTAAGTTTGGGGAATAAAGGGGTAACAACCAGGAGAATTAAAAAATGATTTATATTGTAAGTATTATATAACTAACGGGTACTTATTCTACTATTTATGATAAAACAATCTTACATTTGGGAGCAATTTAGCAAAAACACACCTTTTTGAAATAATGGTGAACCAGTACTGTACAGGCTATTAAAAAATGACAGGGTACATATCTATGCATTTATAAAGTAATATTTTTTTTTAACAAAAGTGCACTGAAAACGAAAACTATTGCAATTTTTGCTTAAAAATTGGGAAGAGATACTCTTGTTTCATGTAGTGGTGCTTGTTCACCCTCTTGTTTCATATAAAATGCATACACACAATCTTATGTACCACATGAAACCAGATATATTTCCCAGTATATTTTAAAAACTTTAATAATCTTAGCTTTTCTTGCCTTGAAACATGTTAGCCCAAACATAAACATCTGCACTTTTGCAGTAAAATAAATAAATAAAAACAATAATAATAATTTTTTTTTATATAAATGCAAAGATATGTAGCCTACCCTGTCATTTAAAAAAACCCTTTCGATATTCAAAAACATAGCGTTTTGGCGCTGTGGCGTGAGATCGCTCTGGAGAAGCAGCAGCGCTGATCTCTCTTCCGGGTTAATAATACCAGTCACAGCACCAAATAAACATGAATGAGCATCTGAAAGTGTGTTAAAAGATAGAGTACATCTTATCGAAATCCGTATCATGTCACATTGATTCGCTCAATCAGCGTTTCAACCGTGGAAAGACGTCAGTTAAACAGCTTGTAATCAATGTCATCGTCGTATTTACCGCAGAAAACCCACATAAACTCGTTAGTCAGCTAGAAAAAATAACTCTAGAGAGGAGCATTTTGCTAAATATATACACCATATTACATATGCATTATAATCTTAATGTTCTTCAATATTTAATGCATATTTGATTTGAAATCTGGCAAGTTTTTATGACAGCCACCATTTAAATGTTTATAGGCTATTTCATATAATCTTCTTATTATAAAAATAAATAAAAGTGCAATTTAAGTGTTTGTATAGTTCATTATTACCTTCATATGAGGCTAATGAAGTCTATAGGCTACAACTAGACTCCCATAGTTTACAGCATTAGTTAAGAGATTTGATTGCCTTGAGAAAAATGGCCATTTATTGTAACTGATATCCAAAACAATCGACATTGAATCGAATCGAATCGTAATTGAAATCGAATCGATTTACAAGCTTGTGAATCGAAATCGAATCGAATTGTGAAATTTGTCTCAATACCCAGCCCTAATAAAAAGACAGGTTGGTCAAATAAACTTTGAATGAAACTTTGATGGCTGAAAACCACTTGTCATTTTAATTAAGTTTAGGCCCGAAGGTTTCAGGCCCGAAGTATCAGCAGTGTTGTTACTTTACTAGTAACTTGTAGAAAGTAATCTGATTACGTAACACGTGTTACTTGTTTATAATACTTTATTTAACACATTCTCTGATCAAACTACTTCCTTTGGCGTTTCCGAAAAAAGCAACTTACATAAATACGTGTTCTTCAATTAACTGTTCAGTAAAAAACAAAACAAAAATCGGTTTATTATTTCATTATGTCAGACTTTAAAGGGTTAAGAACTGGGTTTGATGTTAAGAACTTACATTTTCACTCACCTGATAATTTGCCTACTAAATTTTTAAGTTACCGCCCATTCAGAACTTCTACTAAGCCAAAAGAAAAGAAATTTACCATATATATATATATATATAATTGGAATTTATTCAAACAAAATCCTGTTATCCAACATCTCCCTTCTTTTTTCATCCTCATAAATGTGTTTTAGATGGACAGATCAACACAGTACATCTAAAAATAGAGGCTGTTTGAGTTTTTTCTGTTAACTTTTTAATCTTCGCTATTACTTTAGTCCAAGTGAACAAGCATGCCGTTATTTGTTGCGTAGTCACGTGTGTGTTCAAGTAAGCCAGAAATGAGCAGATTCTGAACTATATGCTGTATTTAATATATCATGAAGAAGACTTTCTTACACAAACTTCCCCAGCCAACTGAGTAAACATAATAAGTAACCCGCCAAACTGGCTTGTGATTTGACAGCGTTACCCACCAAAGTAAATTTTTACCCATTGGGTTAATTTCAAATCCTGGTTAAGAAGCACAGTATAGTCTGCTGAGGAACATGTGCTGTTCATGCAGTGCTCTTCTGTGTTCATGCACTCATTTCCATTTCTTGTAGATCTGAAACGTCCCTTTTCCTTTCATCCAGTCATTCCCTTTGTGATATATGGGGTTATTTGGGTTCTACCCTCACAAAGAAACATCACTTTAGTAGCTATGCACTGCTAAGACATTTAACCTCATTTCAGGTCCTTTCACCTCGTTTAGCTTTGGATGATTTTAATAGCTGTCTTTTCACCTGCTTTGTTTGAGTTTTCATTAAAACCATTAAAAGCAAATGTCAAATGAATGTGTTCCCCCAGTTGCTGTGTGTCGTGGCATCACGTCAGTGAGGGGTTTTCCACACCTGGTGTGTTTTCCGCCTTAGTTTGGTTTCGATCCAAGAAAAAAGAAAGAAAACAAAACAGTCTGATATCGGATGAACAAAGTGCTCTCGGCCCGCTTGAACACAAACTCTGCAGTGGTTCTGAACGAATGGACCGATACACCAGGCTGTATCACAGTGTATGATGGGTAATTATGTGCGTTGCATGAACAGCAGAAAGTTTGTTTGGCCAATGTCTCTCAAAATGATTTGGAGTTTTGAGCAAAAATGAATTGAAATGCCCTTGGCCTGCTTTATACTTGAACATACTGTCATATACTGACACTTTTGCCAATGCGTATACTGTACATCCAACTCACATATGATAGATGGGCCAGAAGGAGCCTCCTAGTGGTCTAACCCTAACCCTACCCCGGACCTAAACCTACCCATAACTGAAGCGTGTTATATTGACGCTAAAGGATGCCATGTGCGTTGGATGTATACGCTTTGGCAAAAGCGTCAGTATATGACGCCCTACTATGAGACTGCGTTGAAAAATTCATACAGAAATTTTTACTTCCATATTCTATGACACATCATCCTCCTTTTCTTCCCAAATCCTGGGTTGAGCCTTTTGAGTAATATTTTTGGGTTATTTTTTCAGTGTTTGGGTTGTTTTTGTGTTACCCAGATCTTGGGTCAGACATACTGTAACAACCCAGGGGTTGAGTTATTTATCAGGCTTTTGCGACCTCTTGAGGAGAGAGCAATGCAGCTTCGTCAAAATGGTGATTTTTTTTCGGTAAAGTACATTTATTTTATCTATTAATTCATTATTGTTCTGTATATTTTTTAATTGTATGCAAGAGAACATACAGGGGTGCGATGCGAGAGTCCTAAACGAGTGTCCCGTCTGTCTTTTCACGTGATGGGAACGCCTGATACTTGCATACTTGTATGATTTTATTCAAAAAGAAACACAATATGAATACGATATTTATTGATATGATGTTAATCTGTCCACAGAGCTGTCCACTGATTGTTTATGGACAGGTTATGGAGTCACAGCATATTTCTGAACACGCCACGAGATCCAGAGACTGAGCCATTACACTTGAATTACTTCTAAATGTTACATTTTTACTTGTAATATTTGTTAAATGAGCTTAAATGTTGGCAATATGTATTTAAAATGAGATATACTGTACTGTAAAATATAATTGAAAATAAAGGAATCATCGTGCAAGTCAGTGGCTGTATTTGGAGTATTTAACCCTCAGGTGCTCTTCGGTCATTTCTGACCGAAAAAATTTATGTTTTGAAATGTTAAAAATCACAGCTTCATCGGAATGTTATGAAACTTGGTGACTTTTATGGCATTGGGTATGTGAACACACAAAAAAATTGAGGTCATGATCCGAGCATGCTAAGTGGTCGTAAAAAAATAGTCACACTTGTGCTCTTCGGTCAAAAATGACCGACCATAGGAAATGAATGGGATATTGACAAAAACACAAAAACTTTGAGAATTTTTGTGTGTACAATCTACAAATCGGCCACGATGCAGAAAAAAAGTACTCAGCATTGAAGGGGTGACACTGTAAAACATCAAGAGTGCAAAACAGACATACCCACCCCTACGCACACACATACACACACACTTTTATACACAAAAACACCAATAAATTGTGATTAAAGAAATCTGTTTTGAATATTTAAAAATCACAGCTTCTTCAGAAAATTACGAAACTTGGTGACTTTTATGGCATTGGGTATGTGAACACACAAAAAAATTGAGGTCATGATTCGAGCAATTTAAGTGGTCGTAAAAAAATGAGTCACACTTTTGCTCTTCTGTCAAAAATGACAACCCATAGGAAATGAATGGGAAATTGATACAAAAAAAAATTCTCTGAATTTTTGTATGTACAATCTACAAATCGGCCACAATTCTAAAAAACGTACACCGCAGGAAAGGGGTGACACTCTACAAGATCTAGAGTGCAAAACAGACACACACACACACACACACATACAAACACACTTTTATACACATACACACCAATAAATTTTGATTACAAAAAGTATATTTAGAATTTTTAAAAATCAATCAGCTTCATCGCGATGTTACGAAACTTGGTGACTTTTATGGCATTATGTATGTGAACACACAAAAAAACATTGAGGTCATGATCTGAGCATGCTAAGTGGTCTTAAAAAAATAGTCACTCTTGTGGTCTTTGGTCAAAAATGACCCCATAGGAAATTAATGGGAAATTGTAAAAAAAAAAAAAAAGAAAAAAAATTGTGAATATTTGTTTTTTGTCATTTTTTTTTATAAGAAATAGTTTTTGAGATTGTTTCAACTATATATACAAATCCACCACCAACAACAACAAAAATGTGTTCATAAACATCTGAGGAATTCACATGCCTCTCCATAGAGAGCTGTACATGTCATCTAGTGGTTACACCATGATTCTAGGCTTTTTCTCTATACTGTAACCAGATGGTACTAATTTTCTTCAAAAAATATTTTTTTTCTGAAGGCCTAGACTAAAATACTGCGTTAATATTTTTTTTGAAGAAAATAATATATATATAGAAAATAATATATATGTTTCTATGGCAAAAATAAACCATAAATGTTGCATAAATATTAATAAATTCATTTAAATTGTCTCAAAATACTAAATTAAAAAGAATAAATATTATAGAACAAAAATAAATTGCATTGGTTTTACTGGGATGGAGAAAGTTTCATTTTTAGGTGTCCGGTCACTTTTGACCGGGAAGATAACAAGTGTGACTCCGAAACGAAGAGCACCTGAGGGTTAAAAAAAGTTTCGAGGATTTAAGTTAATCCGCAGGCATTAATTAATGTATGAAGTAAAAAAAGAAAAAAATAAGGTAATGGTATTAAAATTAATCAACTATGCAACAACCTTTGTGTTCTGTCCTATATTTTCCCAGCCCTTGGGTTGAAAACAACCCAAATTGCGTTGTTTTAAACCCATTGCTGTCTGCAGAGAGAGGGCTTCACCGGCTAAACTGAAGCGTGTTTCACAGCGAGTCTCTGAGGTACAAACTGTCTCTCAATGCATGCATAACACAAGCCTGCTCTTTAACAGGGATGTGTCATCCACAGCGAGTCAAGCTTCTTCTGTTCTCCTCGTTGCTTGGCCTTCCGTTTGCACACATAATGTGAGATCAATCCAGTGCAACTGTGCAGCTGGAGCTCGGCCAGGTTTGTGGAAAACACTTTAGGCTACAGTTCCCATGACTCCTGCTTGGTGCTGACAGCACTACATTTTATTAGCGTCGTACCGTACATTACCCATAATAATAGGAAGCCGGTGAAGTCCTTTACTTTGAGCCAGCTCTCCTTCCTCACCCTTCAGCTTCTGTGCCGGGAAACTGAGATGCAGGTTTAGCAATTGTTGCATTGCATGAATGACACAAGCATCTCTTCATATTTCACGGTTCATGCTATGGAACCAATTTCAAATGTCAGAGAGGCATAATAATGGTTCATAAACTGTAGCGAATCTCAACTACCCGAGTTTTTATTTTGTCACCAAATTACCGAATATTATCACCCAGCTCCCTTTAAATGAAGTATTTCCAACTTTATACATACTATATAGCAAATATAAACTGTAAATGATATCATCGCCCAGCTCTTTTAAATGCGACTGAAGATGTTAAGATATTATGAACATTAACATCATGAAATGTTACACCCCCCCTCATATAATTTTGTAGAATGTGGCAGATTGTCAAGGAAAATATCAATATTCGAGGGAAAAAAATAATTTTTAAAACTAAAATAAGGAAAAAAAAAACATTTTCTAGTTGAAACCAGTTGAAAAATGTTCACCTCAGTTTCCTCCATTCACTCGCTAGTATCAGAATGTGAATTTAGGACCGTTTTTTTTTTTTGTGCCAAAATGATTTTATTCTCCCCTCTGCCCAATTAATGTTGAATAATAATAATCATAAAACACTTTTAAAAATATGTAATAAAAATTAAGCAAAGCAGGGGCAATAAATTACATTTTCCACATTCTGATAAAAAAAAAAAAAACATTACTCCATTATATTCTGTGTACATTGTGACCCAAATATGCAGAATCAAATATTTTTTAAATGTCTATTTCCACCCAGAGCAAATCACCGGCTTGTGCTGCTGTTTACAGAAGCTCCGCCCACCAGTGTCTGATTGACAGATGAAAACCTGTCAGATAACAGGATCAAATGATAGTGTCAGTAGCCATGTTTCCATCGACACGTTTTTATCCGAATTAAGTGATATCGAATGAAAAAAGCCTTATGGAAACAGTAAAATTCGATGAAATTTCATGACTGAAATACGTTCGGTCTCATCGAATTTTCTCTTGATCGATATACGGCTAATGCGATAAAAGCTGATGGAAACGTTATTTGCCGAATAAATAATGAATTGCGATTAAGTTTTATGCCCTTTTATGGTTGCAACACGTCAGAAGACGAGTTCATTTCCGGCCAGTCTGTTTGCGCACACATGGCGGATGTCAACAAAGACAGATGTAAGTGGACAAAGCAAAAAGATGCTTCAACCAAAGGGTTTCCGTGAACCACGATCTCCCAGAACTGATTGAGCGCTCGATCCCAAACCACAGTCACCTCCGCTGTCGTCGGGCATACGTGCATCGGCATCGCATCATCATAGCAATGTTTATGGCGTAGTTGTTTTCTTAGGTTAGTTTTGCTTGTTTTTACGTGGCTTGGTTGAATTGTAATGTAGAATGTGGTCTGTTATTTCTAGTTAACAGACTACGGCGCTGCTAGTATAACACACCGTTGCCATGGACGCAGTTCAGAGACGGAACAGACTATTTTTTTTTTAGCAGAAGCAATACTCGTTTTTAAATCAATAAACTCGTTTTTAAGTCAATATTTTGTGTCAAATTATTTATTTGATTTATGTGTAATAAGCAGAATATTATATAGCGAGGCGGTTGTGAGGCGAATACAACCGCCTCGCATACATTATCCCATTCATATGTCGCTATCAGCTGGCACATAAGCATTATTAGCCTTCAACTTGTGAAATATTGATCATTTTTTGGTAGATGGCGCGATCCGTTTTGTCTAACAAAACTTTGTTCGCAAAAGTTTGCTTGAATGTTGTTCGATTCAGTGCGAAAATAAATGGAAACACCTTAAAATGTCTCAAATCAATTCGATATACCAATTTGATCACAAAACAGCATGTGACATCATTACGTCCAGGTTTTTATCCGCTTTAAAGCCGTTGGATGGAAACACACTTTCACCAGCTTTATCCGCATGAGTTTTTTTAACCGAATTTCAGATAATTCGATTGACAAGTGGATGGAAACATGGCTAGTGTTGAGTTGTAGGCTGAAGATGAGGAAACATAATTTCAATGCCGCTGGTTTATTATTAAACTCAGGTTACAGGGAAATGCATGAACTCAGGAAAACCACAACCATACATCGACGACGATCAACAAACACTGAGGGAAAACCCAGGGCTTAAATGAACAGGGCCTAATGGGAAGATTAACTAAACACAGGTGAAGGGAATAGCTAATTAGACAGAGCGGGAAAACTAACAGGACTGAACCAAAATCACAAAGACAGGGGAAAACAAGATCACAAAACAGAACTCAAACACATTGAAAACGTGACAGATAGATCTCATTCCTCAGATTTACCATCGCATATTAGCTCGGAGAATGACGTATTTTAAATATGAATTAAAGTGCCTAATGGATATTTAATAGTCAGAATAGTGTTTTTCGGGTAGGGTTAGGGGTCGGTGTAGGGCAGGGACAAGTTATGTCCCAATAAGACAGCATCCATTTATGATTTTAATAAATATAAACACATACACTTGAAAATGCTGGGTTGTTTCAAGCCAACTTTGGGTTAAATATGGACTAACCCAGACAGCAAACTGACATTGAATCAACGTGGAAACGACGTCTCTCATGACATTGAAACAACGTTGATTTGCTCATCGAATTAACGTTGAACCAACGTCAGATGCGGCATTCTTCAAAGCTAAATGAAAATCGAAAATGGGTTTGCTTTCATAACGTTGAAACAACGCGTTGATTTTAAGTTGATTTTCCGTTAGTTTTGAAAGAATGACGCGTCTGACGTTGGTTCAACGTTAATTCGATGAGCAAAACAATGTCAGATCAACGTTGTTTCGATGTCATATTTCCACGTTGATTTAATGTCAGTTTGCTATCTGGGAACCCACCCATTTGCTAAATTTTTGTTACATTTTTTGGTTAAACTTTATTTTGATAGTCACTTTAGACATTCTACTAACTATAAGTAACCCTTTTTTTATTAAAATTTTTAACCCAACATTTGGTTTTGTCCATATTTTACCTAAAATAGCGTTAAAACATCCCACCATCTTTTAGAGTGTAGGCATACTGTTTTATAATCTACTTCAATACACTGAGGGGAAAATATTATCTGCCACTATAAAAGTATGAATATCATCTAACAAGTACTTTTAGTGCAAATAGCCGCTGCCAAATATTTCATAAAACATTTTTTTTAATAATGTCAACAAAGTAAAGTAATAAATAATATGTGCTTTGCATAAGCAATATGAAAGGAATAGCTGTACACTCAGAAAAATAAGGTACAAAAGCTGTCACTGGGGCTGTACCTTTTCAAAAGGTAAACTTTTGTCCATTTTAGGTGCTAATATGTACATTTTAATGCTACGTTCACACCGGACGCGAATAGCGCGTCAGGCGCGAATGATTTCAATGTTAAGTCAATGCAAAGACGCTTTACGCGCGTGAAAAATTCCTGCGGCGCGAATGAGGCGTGGAGCGAGGCGTGGAAGACGCGAATACGCCTCATTTGTGCGTCAAGTTCGCGCGAATTGAGCGTCTGGCGCCTTAAGTGCGTTACGAGCGAATGATTCAGTTAGTGCCATTTGTGCATTCACGCGTTTGACGCGAATTCGCGTCTGCCGCCCGAGTTGAAAAATCTGAACTTTGGCGTGAATTCGCGCCGCGTTAACCAATCAGGAGCCTAGCTGCTTGCTCACGTGGTGAAGTGTCTGGATGCTTCAATAAATTATTTTGTTAATATGACTAAATGCATGGTGGGATTATGCACAACAAAGCAAATGTTTTATCACTTAAAACATTATTTCTATATACGAGACATGTTCATTTTGTACTGAATGTTATTCATTCCATAGCTAGATTATATGAAATAGTATTATGTTGTAAAGACAATCAACATATGTGCATAAATTCGTGTCTGGACGTGAGAGAGAGAAAAAAAATCACAGGACAGGTTAATAACTTTTGAAGGCTGGCTCTATTTATCATCAAAACAAAAAATAAATGACAGCTAGATTAGGTGGATGAGGGCGAGGGTGATCCTCGCTCCGATGCGGGACAACAGGTCATCAAACTGGGCGCGGGGAAGTACCGCTGACAGCAGCCGTCATCCAGCGCAGCTCCTGGAGCGAGCAAATGGTGAAACTCGCCAAACGGTTCGGCTCTGAAGGGTCCGGTGGACACAAATATACGGCGACGATGATCCCCACGCCGCTGTTCTGCTCTCCAGAGTAAATACAGAGCGGTAACTCTCTTGATGAATGCTCGGTCGACATAAAAACAATGGCCGCCAACGGATTTCGATTCTGACGCGCGTAAATTTCGCTTCAAACTTTTGTTTTTACGCGCGCCAGTTTCGCTCTTGACACGCGAATTAACACAAAGTGGTCAAGCGTCAAACTAGACGCGTCAGGTGTGAATTTGACGCGCGATTCGCGTCCGGTGTGAACGTAGCATAAGTGTTAATGTGTACATTTTAGGTGCTAATATGTGCATTTCAGGAGCTAATATGTCCATTTTAGGCCCTATATGTACATTTTAGGTGCTAATATGTACATTTAGGTACTAATATGTACATTTTAGGTGCTAATATGTACATTTTAGGTACTAATATGTACATTTTAGGTGCTAATATGTCTATTTCAGGAGCTAATATGTCCATAATAGGTGCTAATATGTACATTTTAGGTGCTAATATGTACTTTTTAGGTGATATGTACCACTAAGGTACCAATAAGCAGCCTTTGGGTACAAAAGTGTACCTTTTGAAAAGGTACAGCCCCAGTGACAGCTTTTGTACCTTTTTTTCTGAGAGTGTACGAACCAAGTACGAACGCTAAATACGGTCTGGGTGTACCTATCTGTCAAATGCATAGAAGATAGAATGGTGATTGTGATCAAGTCCAAAAAGTACATAAAACTGCAAACAAACCATGGAGGAAGTAGCCTATTAATAAATTATTATTTTAGCAGTCATTCATTGTTTTTTTCTCCTTCGTAAGAGGTTTGGGATAAAGCTGAATCTCACATGTCAGATGATTCTTTCGCACATCAAGCTTTCCCTGTTGTGTGTGATGGGTGTCAGTCAGATCAGGGTGTTTGAGCTGTTTCCCACCACACTTACCAGTGCGAGTAAATGCTTTATAACAAAGTGGCCAAAATGGCCCGTGTGTCCTCCTAAAAAGCCATTACCTCAGTGACTGAGCACCCCCTGCCCGTCCCACAACAGATGGCCGGACGTCTGTGATCTGTGTAAGTAATTTTGCGCATGAGTGCCACGTAATTTCTTAGGGTGACATCTCACGCTGGTTTTCGGTCTGTACTTTGACCTTGAAATTCGGCGAGATTATGCCAGTCTATGCGCATCGTTGTCGGCCTTGTTCAGGAACATGAATCAATCACTCTTGAATATCACACAGAGAACAAGGCTCATTATGGAGCTTAGCTAATGTTTATGACTGATGGTTCAATTTCACTGATTTGATCTCATGTACTGGTTTGATTACACATTCATGTATGCTCGCAATACCCTGAAAAGTTTAAATCACAAGAGCGATTCGTTTAGTTTAATTATTCGGTAACACTTTACAATACGGGTGCACTAATATGCATTAATTCATGCTAAACTAATGCAAAAATAATCATGAGTTAATGTATAACTCATGAAGAACTAAACCATTAATTAATGAGTACTGTATCAGCAACTCATAAAGAGTCTATATGATTAATAGATAAAGTAATACATGAATTGCTATTAATTCAACATATCATTGTGTATTAATTCCATAATAACATATTTTATTAACTAATAATGTATATTAATATGTTAATTACCACAATTAGTCAAAGCTATGCACTTCAACTTCAAGTTGTGTGCCTTAATTATTCATTAGCTAATAATTTGCAATTATGCTATGACTTTACTTGTTGAGGCACATCATTGTTAACTAGTCATTTGGTAATTGTAGTAATTTGCACATGAATTTGCACTAACAATGAAGAAATTAATCATGTATTAATGCATATTAGTGTACCTGTCATATATCTGGAAGTTGACATACAAGGCTTTGACTGATTCTGGTAATTAACATATTAATTAACACTATTAGTTTAAAAAAATTAGTTATTATGGAATTAATCCAATTACATATTTAATTAATAACAACTCATGTATGAACGAATACATTAACCTTACAGACTCTTAATTACTTCCTAATGTGGTAATCATTAATGAATAGCTTAGATAATCATTAGTTACACATTAATTCAGTAATATCTGTGCATTAGTTAAGCATATTAGTGCACCCCTATTGTAAAGTGTTACCAATTATTCAAATAAATCATATTCGGTTTGGATTTTCGGTTACATTTTCAATATACTGTAACTATTGCCCAATATTTACACAGTTATCTAAATGGTAAATAATAGAAAATCTAATGCTGATATTACAAGTTATTAAAGTTAACACTTTACTTGAAGCCTTAGTGTATACTGCATTATATGCATTTTCTCATCATATCTATAGCTTATGATATCTCTATATAAATGATTGTAACCAAAGTTAAAATGCATCATAATGTTGCAGACTCATTGTTTTCTTCTGTTTGCAAGCGTCGTCCTGCACCAACCATTACATCACACACCTATAACACTTACTCAGTGTAGAGTAGACTGTTGTTACATCACGTTTCCCAGGCTGTGTAGATTCAGCTTCTCAATTTTATAAACTGTAGTGGTGGATAATCAGCTGGGGGCAGATTTTGGAGTATCTCTGCTGTAGAATTATTGATTTTTTTTATATATATTTATTTTTTAAATCAATAATGTCAATTATGCATGCAACATCTTAAAAATATTCTGCTTCTCTTGGCTGTTTTTCTCCCTTTCTGTCAATCTTATTATCGCAGCGGTTTAAGAGCAGGCCCTGCTGTCATAACAGAGGAGAGCGGCGAAAGGACACACACACACACAGACATACCTTCCATACAATCTCAATTGTAATGTGCTGTCAAAGCCTGTCAGGATGTGCAGGGCTGTTGGGTGGACATGTGCCCTTGCCCACGACTGTGGAAAAACATGATTACAGACAACACTGAGAGAGCGACGTGTCTCGCTGACATAATGCAAACGTGTGTCTCCCGCTCGGATTATTTAGAGCCGCCGAGACTGGTGGGAGGACGGGGACTGTGACATGACACCAGCCACACTTCTTCAGGTCGAGATCAACCCTCATTACCGTGAGAACTGACACCGAGGCCCTCGGGAAACGCTTCGATAGAAGGGAGCGATTGACTTGCTTGTCGAGGTTCTGTTTGCACATCGAATCGGATGAGCTTGATCAAACATTAGCCGGATGAATTGCTGAGGTGTGTTGACCAATGGAATGGGTCATCACACAACCGGATCTCCTGCTTTCTATTCATCCTTTTTTGGAGAACCATTTATTCTATTATATGGCAGTTAGAAAAGAAGATATTCAATCATATAGGGGAACCTGCATTGGGGATAGTTCACCCAAAAAATTTTTTGTCATCATTTACTCACCCTCACGCTCTGGTGATCTTTGAAACACAAATACAAATATTTAGAATGAAATCTGTGAGGTTTGTGTCCCTCCACTGAAAATCTGTGGCAACCAAAACTTAAAGCCTGAAATGTGAACGCATGACATGTTTCCATGTTTACCAAATGTGATGTGCTCTCTATATATGCTGGTCATCATTTATTATTAAACATTTGTTCTATATAAAGCAATTGTATCTCTTCACAAGAATTCATTTTACCTTTTGCCTTTATGACCTTTTTTGGATCTTCTAATTGGATTTGGATTAATCCGGTCTTCAGTGTCACATGATCCTTCAGAAATCATATGTTGATTTGCTGCTCAAGAAAAATATATGATTATTAGCAACACAGACAGAAGTGTGGTGATCTGGTCACAGATGTGTGTTTATAGAGTATTTCTACGCTATCTCACGACCAATTCGTACGAATTCGTACAAGTGATTCAAAAGTGGCTAATTCGTACTAATTCATACGACCTCACTCGTACGAATTTGTACGATTTGTCTAAACCCACGTGACGGTTATGTTTAGGGGCGGGGTCAGGGGTAGGTCATTCGTATGAATTCATACGAATTGGCTAATTCGTAAAATATGTACGATTTAGCAAAATCGTACTAATTCGTACGAGTGAGGTCGTACGAATTGTTACGAGTTAGCCACCTCGTAAAATTTGTACGAATTCTCGTGAGATCAGGTTTAGTATTTTACACCGGTTTTGAACTGTTGGAAGACTATAGATTCATTAACCTCTCTGGGTTAATAACTAGAAGAATAACTAAGCGTAGTATACTATTAAACTGTTTTTGCAATATGAACGATTCAGGGCTGCTTGATTTATAATTTTAGCGTCTATATCACGATGTGTGAATCTGCTATAGTCACGTCTCAGGATGTGGGATGTCAAGAATAGGGATCGTAGTTGATCGGTACGACTAGGCGTCATGGTTCAAAATTAATTAATTGCAAAGTTTAACGATTCATTTGCAACTGTTTTAGGTCCCGGCAGTTCAAACATTCAAATGATTTTAAACTATCCGAACTCAAAATGCCCGTCTCGGCGAGTATCCTTATAAACGCAGTCGCCTATTTCTTTTGTGACTGTAAACATTTGAGGAAGAAAATGGATGTGTATATATTGGATCTGTGTATTTGGCCTTAAAGTGACAGCAGCAAAATAAACCTGTTGTCATCTGTGTCGTTAATGTTAATCAAACAACAAAAGACAATGAAAATTTAACTTTAGTATTTTTATCAAAGATTAATTATAGTTGATTTATAAGAGTATGGAGTATTATTTTGCATTTAATTATTCATTTTCTGTACATGAAATCGAAATACTTTTCATATCGCAATATATTTTATCGCAGAAAAACAAAATATTGCAACCACAGTTGGAGTTTTTTTCCAATATCGTGCTGCACTAAAATTATTACAATAATAGAAACAAATAATTTGACGTCAAATACCAGTTTGCTACACAATGGTACAGCTAAAATAACTGGAAGCTCTGAAACCGGAAGCTTTGCACTTTCAAGTTAAAAAATGTTCTTACTTTAGAAGTGAGGGGGATAGGCTTATTTCATTTATTGAATATGGGTCTGTTGAGATTCATTGGTTCTCTGTTCCCTTCCTCACCTGAAAGCTGAAATAAACCTGTTTTCCAGTCAAAGCTTCTGGTCTCAGTGGTGTGGAGGCCTCAGACTGGTCTCTGATTGGTCTCAGTGGTGTGGAGGCCTCAGACTGGTCTCAGATTGGTCTCAGTGGTGTGGAGGCCTCAGACTGGTCTCTGATTGGTCTCAGTGGTGTGGAGGCCTCAGACTGGTCTCTGATTGGTCTCAGTGGTGTGGAGGCCTCAGACTGGTCTCAGATTGGTCTCAGTGGTGTGGAGGCCTCAGACTGGTCTCTGATTGGTCTCAGTGGTGTGGAGGCCTCAGACTGGTCTCAGATTGGTCTCAGTGGTGTGGAGGCCTCAGACTGGTCTCTGATTGGTCTCAGTGGTGTGGAGGCCTCAGACTGGTCTCAGATTGGCCTCAGTGGTGTGGAGGCCTCAGACTGGTCTCTGATTGGTCTCAGTGGTGTGGAGGCCTCAGACTGGTCTCAGATTGGTCTCAGTGGTGTGGAGGCCTCAGACTGGTCTCTGATTGGTCTCAGTGGTGTGGAGGCCTCAGACTGGTCTCAGTGGTGAAGAGACCTCAGACTGCTCTCTGATTGGTCTCAGTGGTGTAGAGACCTCAGACTGGTCTAAGTGGTGTGGAGGCCTCAGACTGGTCTCAGATTGGTCTCAGTGGTGAAGAGACCTCAGACTGCTCTCTGATTGGTCTCAGTGGTGTGGAGGCCTCAGACTGGTCTCAGATTGGTCTCAGTGGTGTGGAGGCCTCAGACTGGTCTCAGATTGGTCTCAGTGGTGTGGAGGCCTCAGACTGGTCTCAGATTGGTCTCAGTGGTGAAGAGACCTCAGACTGGTCTCAGATTGGTCTCAGTGGTGTGGAGGCATCAGACTGGTCTCAGATTGGTCTCAGTGGTGTGGAGGCCTCAGACTGGTCTCAGATTGGTCTCAGTGGTGTGGAGGCCTCAGACTGGTCTCAGTGGTGAAGAGACCTCAGACTGCTCTCTGATTGGTCTCAGTGGTGTAGAGACCTCAGACTGGTCTAAGTGGTGTGGAGGCCTCAGACTGGTCTCAGCTTGGTCTCAGTGGTGAAGAGACCTCAGACTGCTCTCTGATTGGTCTCAGTGGTGTAGAGACCTCAGATTGGTCTCAGTGGTGTAGAGACCTCAGACTGGTCTCAGATTGGTCTCAGTGGTGTGGAGGCCTCAGACTGGTCTCCTGATTCCGAGGGTCGGGTCTTAACGTTGTGTGCTGGTTATGTCCTGTACCCGTGGCCCAGCTGGTTAAAGAGATGACAATGTGCTTTCTTCCCTTTCTGGTCTTTGTGCTTCTGTTTCTGACAGTCATAGAGCCCTGAGCTAAACAAATAAACACGGTAACAATGCCTCAGTTTTTTTTTCTAGCTAATAATGTGTCCAATTCATGCTAACTAATGTAGTTAACTAATGTTAACGAACCTTTTTGTAAAGTGTTACTGACAGAGTTTTCCTTCACGCTCTCACTTACTGTGTTCTGCACAGGGTGTTCTGAAGCACTAAAATTATTAACTGGAAATAAATAAACAAAATAAATAACTGGAAATTAATATATATTGAAATAGAAAAAAAACTAAATTTTTTTAATAAAATGAAAAATACAGTGATTGACAGATTTTATAAAATGAATTGCTCTTGGCTTCCTGTTTATAACCAATTCACAATTGTAATCATTTTATTTTTCATGCTACTAGCAACACACTGCAATTTTTCCAGATTGACAACCATATTTAAATGTGAGATTGAATCTGAAAATACATTGGTGATAACCATAGCAAAAAAAAAAACAAAAAAAAAAAAACGGGAAAACAAGATATGATACAATATTTCAAAACACATCTGTGCATTAAATCCTGCAAACTAATAGAGCCGCCACTCGCTCTGTGTAATGTGTTTCTTTGTTCTTCATGTGTGTCTTTGTTCTTGTTCTTCAAAGAACTCAAAGAACAACCACAACTTTTTGTAAGGAAGATTGTTCTTTTTGTATATATTTTTTATTTCCTACTTCTATATTTGTGCTGTGGTTCCTTTAAGTAAATATGTTTTTAAATATTCCTTTTTGTGTTAAAAGTAGTAAAACACAGTAAGTGGTTATTTTTCTAGAAATATGTTGATTTTGCAGTAAACAATAATCAAATGCAAACTCAAGCCCTCAAATGTCTCATTCACAAACCCACAGTCCCAGGTGTCCCTTCCCTAGTGACTATTACTGTAATAAGACATTTAAATCCATTTTACGCTTTTAGGCATGAGTTGTAAAACGTACTATAATTTCATGAAATATTTGTCATTTATATGTTGAATGCAACAGAATAAATCGGTCAGAACACAGAGACAGCTACTGTGGCTACTGTGACTGAACTGAATCAAAACCTTGACGCATCGCTTCATGTGTGTCAATGGTGCATCGACACATCGCAATCATGACACTGGTTAACTCTTGTGACTGGCATCTGTTGCAGTAATGTCCCAATAAAGCAGTGTCTATTTATGTAGACAGAATACTCCAAGGCACTCGCGTTGTAAAATAAAGCCTTTAATGAACTGGGCTAAATCATTAAAACCAGTTAAAAGTAGATCTACGAGTTCGGCAACACAGACTTCTTCAGGACTCAAAAATGTATTCTTAAACTAGATCAATCAATAAGGTCAATTCAATAAGGTCATACACAGCATTTAAAATGAGATGTACCTTCATCTGTTAGACATACATTGGTAACACTTTGTCAGGGTCACCTCTGTTTGGTTTATATCTGGTTTGGTGACAAACACATGACAAACCGGGAATGTCAGAGCTCTGTGGACTGTAAAAAAAAATACTTTCATGATTTGTAATCACAACATCTTTGACAAACATTTTTTGTCATGTGTTTAGTCTGATTAGTCAGGTGTTTGTGTTTAGTCTGGTTTGTCAGGTGTTTGTGTTTAGTCTGGTTCGTCAGGTGTTTGTGTTTAGTCTGGTTTGTCATGTGTTTGTGTTTAGTCTGGTTTGTCATGTGTTTGTGTTTAGTCTGGTTTGTCATGTGTTTGTGTTTAGTCTGGTTTGTCAGGTGTTTGTGTTTAGTCTGGTTTGTCAGGTGTTTGTGTTTAGTCTGGTTCGTCAGGTGTTTGTGTTTAGTCTGGTTTGTCAGGTGTTTGTGTTTAGTCTGGTTCGTCAGGTGTTTGTGTTTAGTCTGGTTTGTCAGGTGTTTGTGTTTAGTCTGGTTTGTCATGTGTTTGTGTTTAGTCTGGTTCGTCAGGTGTTTGTGTTTAGTCTGGTTTGTCAGGTGTTTGTGTTTAGTCTGGTTTGTCATGTGTTTGTGTTTAGTCTGGTTTGTCATGTGTTTGTGTTTAGTCTGGTTTGTCAGGTGTTTGTGTTTAATCTGGTTCGTCAGGTGTTTGTGTTTAGTCTGGTTCGTCAGGTGTTTGTGTTTAGTCTGGTTTGTCAGGTGTTTGTGTTTAGTCTGGTTTGTCAGGTGTTTGTGTTTAGTCTGGTTTGTCAGGTGTTTGTGTTTAGTCTGGTTCGTCAGGTGTTTGTGTTTAGTCTGGTTTGTCAGGTGTTTGTGTTTAGTCTGGTTTGTCATGTGTTTGTGTTTAGTCTGGTTTGTCAGGTGTTTGTGTTTAGTCTGGTTTGTCAGGTGTTTGTGTTTAGTCTGGTTTGTCAGGTGTTTGTGTTTAGTCTGGTTTGTCAGGTGTTTGTGTTTAGTCTGGTTTATCAGGTGTTTGTGTTTAGTCTGGTTTGTCAGGTGTTTGTGTTTAGTCTGGTTTGTCAGGTGTTTGTGTTTAGTCTGGTTTGTCAGGTGTTTGTGTTTAGTCTGGTTCGTCAGGTGTTTGTGTTTAGTCTGGTTCGTCAGGTGTTTGTGTTTAGTCTGGTTCGTCAGGTGTTTGTGTTTAGTCTGGTTTGTAAGGTGTTTGTGTTTAGTCTGGTTTGTCATGTGTTTGTGTTTAGTCTGGTTTGTCATGTGTTTGTGTTTAGTCTGGTTTGTCAGGTGTTTGTGTTTAGTCTGGTTTGTCAGGTGTTTGTGTTTAGTCTGGTTTGTCAGGTGTTTGTGTTTAGTCTGGTTCGTCAGGTGTTTGTGTTTAGTCTGGTTTGTCAGGTGTTTGTGTTTAGTCTGGTTTGTCTTGTGTTTAGTCTGGTTTGTCTTGTGTTTGTGTTTAATCTGGTTCGTCAGGTGTTTGTGTTTAGTCTGGTTCGTCAGGTGTTTGTGTTTAGTCTGGTTTGTCAGGTGTTTGTGTTTAGTCTGGTTTGTCAGGTGTTTGTGTTTAGTCTGGTTTGTCAGGTGTTTGTGTTTAGTCTGGTTTGTCATGTGTTTGTGTTTAGTCTGGTTTGTCATGTGTTTGTGTTTAGTCTGGTTTGTCAGGTGTTTGTGTTTAGTCTGGTTTGTCAGGTGTTTGTGTTTAGTCTGGTTTGTCAGGTGTTTGTGTTTAGTCTGGTTTGTCAGGTGTTTGTGTTTAGTCTGGTTCGTCAGGTGTTTGTGTTTAGTCTGGTTTGTCAGGTGTTTGTGTTTAGTCTGGTTTGTCATGTGTTTGTGTTTAGTCTGGTTTGTCATGTGTTTGTGTTTAGTCTGGTTTGTCAGGTGTTTGTGTTTAGTCTGGTTCGTCAGGTGTTTGTGTTTAGTCTGGTTCGTCAGGTGTTTGTGTTTAGTCTGGTTTGTCAGGTGTTTGTGTTTAGTCTGGTTTGTCAGGTGTTTGTGTTTAGTCTGGTTTGTCAGGTGTTTGTGTTTAGTCTGGTTCGTCAGGTGTTTGTGTTTAGTCTGGTTTGTCATGTGTTTGTGTTTAGTCTGGTTTGTCAGGTGTTTGTGTTTAGTCTGGTTTGTCAGGTGTTTGTGTTTAGTCTGGTTTGTCAGGTGTTTGTGTTTAGTCTGGTTTGTCAGGTGTTTGTGTTTAGTCTGGTTTGTCAGGTGTTTGTGTTTAGTCTGGTTTGTCAGGTGTTTGTGTTTAGTCTGGTTTGTCAGGTGTTTGTGTTTAGTCTGGTTCGTCAGGTGTTTGTGTTTAGTCTGGTTCGTCAGGTGTTTGTGTTTAGTCTGGTTCGTCAGGTGTTTGTGTTTAGTCTGGTTTGTAAGGTGTTTGTGTTTAGTCTGGTTTGTCATGTGTTTGTGTTTAGTCTGGTTTGTCATGTGTTTGTGTTTAGTCTGGTTTGTCAGGTGTTTGTGTTTAGTCTGGTTTGTCAGGTGTTTGTGTTTAGTCTGGTTTGTCAGGTGTTTGTGTTTAGTCTGGTTCGTCAGGTGTTTGTGTTTAGTCTGGTTTGTCAGGTGTTTGTGTTTAGTCTGGTTTGTCTTGTGTTTAGTCTGGTTTGTCTTGTGTTTGTGTTTAATCTGGTTCGTCAGGTGTTTGTGTTTAGTCTGGTTCGTCAGGTGTTTGTGTTTAGTCTGGTTTGTCAGGTGTTTGTGTTTAGTCTGGTTTGTCAGGTGTTTGTGTTTAGTCTGGTTTGTCAGGTGTTTGTGTTTAGTCTGGTTTGTCAGGTGTTTGTGTTTAGTCTGGTTCGTCAGGTGTTTGTGTTTAGTCTGGTTTGTCAAGTGTTTGTTTAGTCTAGTTTGTCAGGTGTTTGTGTTTAGTCTGGTTCGTCAGGTGTTTGTGTTTAGTCTGGTTCGTCAGGTGTTTGTGTTTAGTCTGGTTCGTCAGGTGTTTGTGTTTAGTCTGGTTTGTCAAGTGTTTGTTTTGTCTGGTTTGTCAGGTGTTTGTGTTTAGTCTGGTTTGTCAGGTGTTTGTGTTTAGTCTGGTTTGTCTTGTGTTTAGTCTGGTTTGTCTTGTGTTTGTGTTTAATCTGGTTCGTCAGGTGTTTGTGTTTAGTCTGGTTTGTCAGGTGTTTGTGTTTAGTCTGGTTTGTCAGGTGTTTGTGTTTAGTCTGGTTTTTCAGGTGTTTGTGTTTAGTCTGGTTTGTCAGGTGTTTGTGTTTAGTCTGGTTCGTCAGGTGTTTGTGTTTAGTCTGGTTTGTCAAGTGTTTGTTTAGTCTAGTTTGTCAGGTGTTTGTGTTTAGTCTGGTTCGTCAGGTGTTTGTGTTTAGTCTGGTTCGTCAGGTGTTTGTGTTTAGTCTGGTTCGTCAGGTGTTTGTGTTTAGTCTGGTTTGTCAAGTGTTTGTTTTGTCTGGTTCGTCAGGTGTTTGTGTTTAGTCTGGTTTGTCAGGTGTTTGTGTTTAGTCTGGTTTGTCTTGTGTTTAGTCTGGTTTGTCTTGTGTTTGTGTTTAATCTGGTTCGTCAGGTGTTTGTGTTTAGTCTGGTTTGTCAGGTGTTTGTGTTTAGTCTGGTTTGTCAGGTGTTTGTGTTTAGTCTGGTTTGTCTTGTGTTTAGTCTGGTTTGTCTTGTGTTTGTGTTTAATCTGGTTCGTCAGGTGTTTGTGTTTAGTCTGGTTCGTCAGGTGTTTGTGTTTAGTCTGGTTTGTCAGGTGTTTGAGTTTAGTCTGGTTTGTCAGGTGTTTGTGTTTAGTCTGGTTCGTCAGGTGTTTGTTTAGTCTGGTTTGTCAGGTGTTTGTGTTTAGTCTGGTTTTTCAGGTGTTTGTGTTTAGTCTGGTTTGTCAGGTGTTTGTTTAGTCTGGTTCGTCAGGTGTTTGTGTTTAGTCTGGTTTGTCAGGTGTTTGTGTTTAGTCTGGTTCGTCAGGTGTTTGTGTTTAGTCTGGTTTGTCAGGTGTTTGTGTTTAGTCTGGTTTGTCAAGTGTTTGTTTAGTCTGGTTTGTCATGTGTTTGTGTTTAGTCTGGTTCGTCAGGTGTTTGTGTTTAGTCTGGTTTGTCAGGTGTTTGTGTTTAGTCTGGTTTGTCAGGTGTTTGTGTTTAGTCTGGTTTTTCAGGTGTTTGTGTTTAGTCTGATTAGTCAGGTGTTTGTTTAGTCTGGTTTGTCAGGTGTTTGTGTTTAGTCTGGTTTGTCAAGTGTTTGTTTAGTCTGGTTTGTCATGTGTTTGTGTTTAGTCTGGTTCGTCAGGTGTTTGTGTTTAGTCTGGTTTGTCAGGTGTTTGTGTTTAGTCTGGTTTGTCAGGTGTTTGTGTTTAGTCTGGTTTTTCAGGTGTTTGTGTTTAGTCTGGTTCGTCAGGTGTTTGTGTTTAGCCTGGTTTGTCAGGTGTTTGTGTTTAGTCTGGTTTGTCATGTGTTTGTGTTTAGTCTGGTTTGTCAGGTGTTTGTGTTTAGTCTGGTTTGTCAGGTGTTTGTGTTTAGCCTAGTTTGTCAGGTGTTTGTGTTTAGTCTGGTTTGTCAGGTGTTTGTGTTTAGTCTAGTTTGTCAGGTGTTTGTGTTTAGTCTGGTTTGTCAGGTGGTTTAGTGTGAGCACATGGCATGTCTTGTATTCCTTTTGCCATGTGCTCTTGTCAATTGTCTGGCCCCTCGCATCTTGTTACCTGATTATTGATTGATTTGGCCCACTTCCCTTGTTCATTACCTTCTTTTGTTTGCTTCCCTGTTTAGTCCATTTTTGCACTTGAATCCTCGCTTCACCATTATTCCACCCTGACACACTTTACTTGAAGGGGTGTGCATAAGACTGACATGACATTTTCATAAATATCAATATGACTTTGAGAGCATGGTGTGTAACCTTGCCCATACAGTAAACATGAGGTCCAGTTATTCCAACTTTATAATGAGTCCGACAGATCGAAGCGTCTGTCCGGCAGATGGGGAGTCCGGGGTCACTCGTGTCCGACGGGAGGAGAACACATTACACCGGCACATCACAAGCGTTCCTCCTGTGATTTCATGAGGTCGACTCAATTATATGCTGACCCCGGGTAATTATTCAATTCACAAAGTTAATAAACACTGGAGGGGATCTCCTGACAGCCGGCAGCGCAACTTTGTCACTTGCAATTCAAATTACAGCAGGACTCCAAGGTGCAAGACACTGAAAATAGACGACAGGTAATGATCTATTGCTTTGGAGAGAGTGCTGAGTTTGTCAAGGGGGTTTGGGGAAGGAGGCTGGGTTTATTTAGTCACTTATATTTCATGCCTGCACTCAAAACAACGGCAAGAACAAAAGAAACTCTTGAATTACTGTGGGAGCTGGCACACTTGTTTCTGTTCAAGAAGAAGAAAAAAACGCACCCTCATGCACCCTCCAATGAAATAAACAGACTTATTTTGGGCTGACTTTAAATGATAAACAACAGGCATTTATTCACACGGCAGAGATCCCATAATGCATTTCAGTTAGGATCAGAAGTTTGTTATTCGTCTCAGTGGCAGATCTCGAGTTCTTCTCACAGTCCTGTTTTAGACTGCTGCGTTCTGTATTTATATCCAAACTGACTTATAGATGTTCAGGACAACACACACATTTTCAGGAAACCGTACTAGAAAACTCGATGTCAGACACTTGAGAGAATGAGTGTGGGAGATTTTAACATTTAATACCTCTTTTCATTTGAAGTGTAACGTAAATGTTATTTGCATAACTACACTTTTCCACAATTTGCTGTGGCTGATTGATAAACCATAAACACTAGTGAAGGGGATATATGAAATTTTCATGTATTAATTGCTCCTTTATTGCCTTTATTGTGATAACGTAACTTACAAAACAAGCCCTGACTTTCTAGATTGTCTGTGAAAGTCTGAATACTGATTTGTTTTAATACTCCTCTGTCAATCACTATGACCCATCCCTACCGTCCCCATACACACCTCCATGATCAGATGCTTTCTAAACCGTGTTTATTTTGTTATTAAGAGGAAAGTGAAGCACATTTACTCTCACACTCTAAAAATGGCCGGCTTAAAAACAACACATTTGGCAACCCGTTGCTGGGTACATATTGGACAGAACACATGCTGGGTTAAAGTAACCCAAGTGGATTTGGTTGCACCATTTATAACCCAAATACTGCTCATTTTGACTAAATGCTGGGTTAATTTGACCTCATTTATCATTCACTCTAAAAATGCTGGGTTGTTTTAACCCAAGTCAATATGGACAAACCCAGCCATTGGGTTATATTTTATTTTAAATTGCATTTTTAATCCAACGTTTGGGTTTGTCCATAGAACAACCCAGCATTTTTTAGAGTGTTATTTCCATTTCCTGCTTGTGAGTGTTTAGACAATGTGAAAATTTGTCTTTGGCTTCATTATACACCACACTCAAGGACACAAACATAAAAATATACATAAAAAAAATAGTAACATTCACACCTATGCATGGCCTACATACATTTTAAAAATGCTGGGTTGTTTTAACCCAACTTTGGGTCAAATATGGACAAACCCAAACGTTGGGTTAAAAATTTAATTAAATAATGTAACCCAATGGCTGGGTTTGTCCATATTTGACCCAAAGTTGGGTTAAAACAACCCAGCAATTTTTAGAGTGACCTACTCATATTGCAGCAAATGCTCTTTATATATTTTCTTTAGGCTGTGTAAATTATTTAATTATATAGACTAGTAATTCGTGAAATTAATGGACATAAAACAGTCTAAATCAAATAACTTTATTTAATGGCAAGTATTTTAAAGGAGTAGTTCACTTAAAAAAAAACTTTTGCTGATAATTTACTCACCCCCATGTCATCCAAGATGTCCATGTCTTTCTTTCTTCAGTCGAAAAGAAATTAAGGTTTTTGATGAAAACATTCCAGGATTTTTCTCCATATAATGGACTTTACTGGGACTCAAACGATTCAAGGTCCAAATGAGAGTTTCAGTGCAAACTGCAAACTGTTCAAAGAGCTTTAAACGACACCAGACGATGCGTTTGTGACTCTCCTGTTCAACGAACGAAATGAAAGAAATGACTCGAAAAAAAGATTCGTTCATTTTGCTGAACGAGTTTGAACAAAAGAGTCACAAACCCTCATCACAGAACAAAGCAAGGCGAGCATTTGTGCTTATAAAACTTAAACATTTTTATTTATTTTTTAAATGGCCGTATATTTAAGATGTATATTTAAGAAAAAAATATTATTTATGTATAAAATATTTATATTTATATATAGTATAAATGATATATAAATCTATATACAGTATATACATGAAAATATTTCTTAAATATATACAAGCATGTCTATATATATATATATATATATATCAAATAATTATACACAGTGCATCCACATATATTATGTAAACACAAACTTTTATTTTGGATGTGATTAATCGTGATTAATCGTTTGACAGCCCTAATAAAAAAAACCTTAATTTCTTTTCGACTGAAGAGAGAAAGATGTGGACGTCTTGGATGACATGGGGGTGAGTAAATTATCAGCAAAAGTTTTTTTTTTTGTTTTTTTTTTTAAAGTGAACTACATCATGAAACAATTTGAGTGTAAACAAACTGTAAACAAAAGGGCCATATGTAAGAATGATCCTGTATTACTTGCTCCTGTCTAATTTCAAACAGTCATATAACTATCGAGTTAGTCATTCTTACACTTAAAACCAAATTTATTATTATTTTTTTTTGGTAATCAGAAGCATTGGATATGGAACTGTGTTTCTGAAGGATATCTCATCTCCGAATCCCTGAAGCATGAGGCTTACCCTGAATTACTTCCATTAAAATGCCTCTCGGTTTTAATCATTTAAGCAAAGGTGTGTGATAGATTTATATGAATTATGTCTGCCTTGGAGCTTGTTCTCATTCCATAGCTCATGAAAACCTAATTGAACATCATGTGGCCAAATGATTTAAATAGCTTGTTATTCATTCTTAAGTCGTTCAGCGACGGGCGCAGTCAGCTATGAAGGTAAGTCACCGACATCTGTTGCGAAGGGTGAGGAATTTAATAAAATAAAAAAGTGCTTAATAAGAATCAGGGTGAGAAATTAAATCCGAACCAGGTCTTGTCTGTCAAATCTCGGCAAGGGTTTCAAGAAGATCTCCTCCTCTGAAGAGTCCTGCAATTTGAGTCTGTGAGTGCAGACCATCAAAAAGAGATAACACTTGGACATGAAATTGCTTGGTATTCTTCAGCTTCACCTGAGATTAAAAGAGCAAAGACATCTAAAGAAAATTGCTACTGCTTTGAACACTTTCAGCTTTTTTATAAAACCTACTCTATTTTTTTAAATAAAAACAAAGCTCAATATAAGGACCCACAATAAACGCAGCATATGACCTAAACCTTTCTGTGATTAAATGAATTAACTTATTAAAAGAGGCCTATTATGCCCTCTATTGAGGTCTTGGTGTTGTTTTTAGGCTCTACAAGAACAGGTTATCATGGTTGAATGCTCAAAACACATTCATTTCCACATCTAAACCTTGAGTGTTTTTGCTCTATTTCGCAACACAGTAGAGCCATTGTGTGTCTCTGAACAACTGAATGAGTCTGAGTTTGACAGAATGATTGAATGAATCATGATTTTCTATATGTACTGTATAACTGTATACAAAAGACGGGTGTCAATTGAACATGACGTCATGAGATCGCTGGATAAGGATAAACTTGACCGAACTTTCAGCATCGGAAAAAGTTGTCAAAATGTCAAAATCTGAGTAAGTGTAAAACATTTCCTCTTGATGTCAGCCTATTCATATTAATATAGTGTTAACGGGTTTGAAATTCATTTTTGGTATGTTTTATCTTACCTCAAGGGCATCCAAGATGTAGGTGTCTTTGTTTCCGCAGTATTTTCAATTTTGATATTTTTAGGTCAAACCGTTCTTGTCTGTCAGTCATATAATGGAGGTCTATGGTCACCACCTCAAAGAGCATGCACAGAGAAGTCCAGATTAAACATGATTTAATGACTCGTGTAAGTACACATTGATGGCCTAAGACACGAAACGAGCGGTTTGTGTGAGAAAACGAACAGTATTTATATCGTTTTTACCTCCTGTAACCACAGCCACGTCTAAGTGCGTGTACTCATTGTTTACACAGAGATTTCGGAAGTGTTACCCTTCACGGTGAAGATCTAAACGTATTTAGATATACAGGAAATCACAATAGAAGACGATTTTGATATATCAACAGACAACGTTGATTTTTTTTTTCCGCAACCGCACAATAGATCACTTCTGGCGCTTGCGCATACCGAAGTGTCCGCACCTTCAGATCACTTGGACGTGGCTGTGGTTACAAGAGGTAAAAACGATATAAATACTGTTCGTTTTCTCACACAAACCGCTCGTTTCGTGTCTTAGGCCATCAATGTGTACTTACATTTACGAGTCATTAAATCATGTTTAATCTGGATTTAACATAAGAAAATTAACATAAGAAAAAGAATTAAGAAAAAAATAAGAAAAAAATAATATATTAAGAAAAATAAATTAAGAAAAAATCTAGGCAAACTTCTTATCCTAACCAACTGGCTAGTCAGTTGTGATCTTTCAAATCTTTTGAAACCGCTTAGAAATGACCCCAACAAGCTCTGGCGGTGCACAGATATCACAACACACACTGAGAAGAGCAGTCTGATGCCTCAACGTCTGAAATTAAAGTGATTCAGATCTCTAGGATCATCACTCATTTTCCACGTTCCCCAAACCCTCACGGTGTCCCATAAACAGTATTATTCTTATCATTTAAGGCCTGGTTCAGGATTAGCTAAATCATCCCAAGCGGAGATGTGTGTTTCATGTCTGATCGTGTTCCTGCCTCCGCTCAGCTGTTGTGTCTTTGCTTTGCTTTGTCTTCGGGTGGTCTCCCAGACAGCAAACTGACATTGAATCAACGTGGAAACGACGTCTCTCATGACATTGAAACAACGTTGATTTGCTCATCGAATTAACGTTGAACCAACGTCAGACGCGGCATTCTTCAAAGCTAAATGAAAATCGAAAATTGGTTTGCTTTCATAACGTTGAAACAACGCGTTGATTTCAAGTTGATTTTCCGTTAGTTTTGAAAGAATGGCGCGTCTGACGTTGATTCAACGTTAATTCGATGAGTATAATATGAGTAATATTCTCTTTCATTTAGGACAAATTTAAGCCCCCCTCCTGTTGCTTTCAATGTTGGTTCATTTCCTGGTTGCGATTCTTCGTGTTTAACCTCCATCTGTTTCAGATGTCCATATATCGTCTGTGAAACACAAAAGAAGATGTTTAGAAAAAAGTGGAGGACCAAAACATCAAATTGGACCCCATTGACTTTCATTGTATTAATAAAAACAAAACACACACACACGTTTACTTAGCTATGTAAATGGGGACGTTCTGTAGATGTAATGGTTTTTATATTGTACAAACTGTAATCTCTCCTTACACTAACCCTACCATTAAACCTACCCATCTCTCACGCACACAAACACACACACTAACCCGACCCCTAAACGTATCCATCTCACAAAACTTTTTTTTATATTTTAAAAAATGCACCTTTAATTACTTTATTTGTATCCCAGATGTACAAATGAGGACGTCCCTAAAGGAGTTTTTTTTTTTTTAGATTTTTTTGGTCACTTCTGGGTACAAATTTTCCAATGAGGTTGCAGTAGGTACACACACACACACACACTAGCATTTTCTAATGATGTTTGCAACATTTGCAGGACAAATAAAGTCCTTCAGATTTGGAATTACATGAGTGGGAGTAATTGATGACAGATATTTATCTTAAAACGCTAGATTAAAGAATAAACCCGATAAGCAGTGACCATTTTAATGAAGCAGCGTCTATCATGACAGCCGTTTTGGCTTTGTGGGAACCAGATCATCCATCAAGCAATTAAGGAAGTATGTAAATGAACATGAATATGTGCATATGAATCAGATCTAATTATGGCTGCTGCCAAAGCACTTATGGGATATGACAAAAATAATAATCATAGAGCACATTTGTGATTGTGATTTTTGAAGTGTCAGTCATAATTATGAGTGGGATGAGTTATTAAAGAGAATTAGACTGGGGCCGGTGACTTGTTTTTTCTTCTGCCTCGTACTCTTAAATGCTGTAATGATTGACATGAATACACAAGTTTTTTTCAATTATTATTTATCAATTATTTTCAATTATATTATCCATTCTAACTAAAAAAATGAACACTTGAATGTATATATTAATCAGAAACATCTATTTGAAAGAGTGTATTTACCCCTTAGACAATCTGCAAATCTCTCTATCTCTCTCTCTCTGTGTGTGTGTGTGTGTGTGTGAGAGAGAGAGAGAGAGAGAGAGAGAGAGAGAGAGAGACCCAATTTTATTCAGAGGCCCAAACTGAGCAAAAATATGCAATTTGGTGCAGATGTTGATATTTATATGGACAAAAGATTAAATTCTCACGCTTTTAATGCAAATCAAGGAGATCTTTATAACAGACTACTTACATATATAATGCATCCACTTACAGTATCTGCCATCACCCTATTTCTGCCAATAATAAGTCTTAGTATAGATGATATTTTAATGCTCAGTTTAATGATCAAAGCTCTGTATTTAAAAAAATATAATGCAATGCAATACAATGATGATTGACAGATGAACAAATAAGCCTTCCTCAAAAGCCTGATGATCACATCTGATACATTTCAACATGATTTTTATGGATAATCAAACACACCTCAGTGGCTTCAGTCCATTAAATGTTCATATTTCTAAAAATATTAAAGTTATTCTTCTGTTTCAGATCAGATTTGTCAGCAGAAAGACACGTGACGCACGAGCTGAAAGAGGATGTTTGTACAATTTAACACAGTCTCATCCCAAGAAGTCATATAACTGACGTCTTGGGACGTCTTTTGACCATACGTCAACATCCACCTTTTTAGGGTACCCCTAAACGTCGGTTACATGACGATCCCGGGCCGTCATACAACTGACGCTTTACCTTTAACGTCAGTTAGGTGACAGGGTTTAGGGGTAGGTTTAGGTCTGGGGTAGGGTTAGGATCCGATAACGTCATCTAACCGACGTTTAAGGGTACCCTAAAAAGGCGGATGTTGACGTGTGGTCCCAAGACGTCAGTTATATGACGTTTCTGTACAATTATACTAAAATACTTACTTGATAAAAACCTATCAATCTGATTATGTGAATGAGATTTTCAGTAAAGTTTTGATCATGTTTTTATCATCATTTACAGGCTTTATATTTGCGCATCAAATATGATACAGAAGTGGCTAAAAAGTGATGTCAGGTCAAGGAAAATCTTCCCTTTATTTCAATATTATTAAAAACGTGTTCAAGATTTCGAAAGCATAACACATGTCAGAAATGATGAACACCTTCACAAACAATAGAGAACCCACATATTATTAATAACTGATTATTTTGTAGTCAATGTTTGCTTTTTCCAGTCAGATTTTTGTTTTTCTGTGCATTTTGTTTCATTGTATAATAAAGATTGTCTTTTTTTGTTGATACCTTAACCACATTTAAAGGAGTAGTTCACTTAAAAAAAAAAAAAAAACTTTTGCTGATAATTTACTCACCCCCATGTCATCCAAGATGTCCATGTCTTTCTTTCTTCAGTTGAAAAGAAATTAAGGTTTTTGATGAAAACATTCCAGGATTTTCTCCATATAATGGACGTCAATGGGAACCAAACGGTTCAAGGTCCAAAAGACCGTTTCAGTGCAAACTGTTCAAAGGGCTTTAAACGATTCCAGACGATGAATGAGGCTCTTATCTAGCGAAACGATCACTCATTTAATAAATAAATAACAAAGTTTTAGTTTTATAAGCTCAAATTCTCGCCTTGCTCTGTTCTGTGATGCACGTTCATGATTCTCCTGTTCAAACTCGTTCATCAAAATGAACAAATTTTTTTCCGAGTCAATTCGTTCGTTTCATTCGTTGAATTAGATGCTGGTTACAGTTCTATAGTACAATATGAATGGAAAAAGAATAAAAAAATCCATTCACTCTATTGGCGATACAGCCACAGAGAAGTTGACCAATGTAAGCTGTCCAGCCGGACAGCTTACATTGGTCAACTGCTCTCATCCAATCACCAGCTCCACTTGAAACTCCGCCTGGCATTCGCATTTCCAACCCAGCTCCAACCCAACTGCACCCGACCCCGCCCCCTGCCCCCTAGTAGCGTCAGATCAACAATGGATAAAAATATAAAGACAGCAGCAAGCGGCCCTTGCTTGCCCCTACTGTAAAGTTTGGACGAAAGAGAAAGTCTGTAGAGGAAAGAGGAGAGATAAAAAAAAATTGTAACGCCAGACTCTAAGTAGGATAAATATAGGGTCATTGACCGTTGGAGAGATCTAGGACTGAAAACCGACGCTGACACGGCTGACTTTTTGTTGAGCAGGTAAACATTTATTTACACTTTAATGGTGTGACGTGTTACATCTTGCTCATGATGATGCTGCCGGTCGGCATTGGCAATGTTAGCCGTTCAGCATTGCCTTTCACGGGTCAAAGTAATAATATTTCTTGAAGTACTTGAATATATTTCAGTATGCCTAGCGGGTTTCTGTTCAAGCCGATCGGAATTTGAACAAGATGCGCTGTGTCCTGCAATACCAATTACTGAAAACCCTAGCAATACAAGTAGTGCTAATCTTGCATTGAAGTGAACTCAAAAGTGACATAGTTCAGGGATCAGGTAGCACAGAGGGAAGGGTGTGTGTGTGTGGAGGGGCGGGATGAGTTTTTTAAAACTTCCCTACCGTCTCAGGCTTTCTCGACCGATTTTTAACATCGTATACCATAGCTTTAATGTTTGTGCGTTATAAAAATAATCATATATATAACCCGTATGTATTTCCACATATTTGGCGGTTTAATTGAACTTGTAGGGTCAATTAAATAACTAATATGTACTGACACACTAATAAAAACATAAATAAACATCAAAAACAAAAAAAGAGTTTTAGCCATTGATAACTGACATTTATATTTTATATTAATAACCATATTGTGTGATATTAGATGTCATACATTTTGGGTGATTACAAAATAAGTTTACCTTAAAAGTCCAGATCGTATTCTTCAAATGACTCCAAACTTAACTTTTATTTTATTTGCGTAAAAACTCCCATTCATCCATTTAAAATTTTTCATCCCTTGGACAAATAATTCTTTGCTCTGTAACAAAGTTGCAACTCTTAAAAGCAATTAAATAAAAGCTCAGTCAGCAATGCATCATTCTGTAGAATATGAGAGTACTACAAGTGTGTTAATCATTCAAATTTGCATTAAACTCAACATATGATAACCACTCTTCAATTTCCTCTCGCCCGTTTGCATGATACATCTTTCAATTAGACCGGCACCGTGCGCTTGCCCATGAGCAAATGTGCATTTTTATATAGTATTAAGCCTGTCAGCCGTACAGTTTCAGCCATATTTCTGAGGAGATCCCTGCCAAGGAGAGCTCCATTTGTTTTATTCCCAACCTTTCCCACCCCTGTCCTCCACAAATCATGGAAGAAAAAAGAGGTGTAAAGTAAACCTCCATCATGGGAGGGGAAAGTACCTTTTAAGATGTGACAAAGCCTCTGCTAATGGGGGTTATCCATCCTGGGCTTTCAAAATGTCACATTCCAGCCTTGTTCATTTGCATAACCTCTAAAGCGTCCCTGCAAGTGAGAGTGCATTGATTTAGTCGCCGCCTTACAAGATACTTGCCTTGTTGACACAGCCAACTCTATCAGAGTTAAAGCAGTCGCTGATCCACTGAGCGAGACTCCAGTCCATCCGAGGTTCGCAGTAAATATCCGTCGCATATCACTGTGGCCGTAAGAAATAAACACACACACTGATTATTGGCATGGAGAAATCTCACTGCTCTTGGCCACTAGATATTTTACTTCCCCCATAAATTTTGCATCATTTACCTAGCCTAGCCTTGGAAAGAATTCAATAGCTTGGCGATGCTTAGACTTCTTATCTTACAAATGCTTAATTAAGACAATTACCCCTGTTTGATCTTGTAATGAGAATTCTTTGTTTTCAAATGGCTGGTTCGAAAAAAAGGCTGTGAAACCTTCCACCGCTCTGGGTGTAGGACATTTACATCACAGCAATCTTACATCATTAGTGGCCATGTCTGAAAGGGACAGTTCGCTCAAAAATAAAACATGCTATCATTATTATATCACTCTTACTGTGCGTTCACACCAGGCGCAAATTCGCGTCAAACGCGTGAATGCACAAATAGCATTAACTAATTCATTCACGCTTAACACAGAAGACACTTAATTTGTGCGAACTTGATGCGCAAATGAGGTGTATTCGCGTCTACCGTGTTGCTATCTACGCCTGATTTTTTTGCGCACATGACGCGTAACTTAACATTGAAATCAATTTTGTCTGACATGCTATTCGAGCCTGGTGTGAACGCACCATAAGGCTGCATTTAACACGTGGCCGGCTATTTTCATAAACGGACATTTCACCCTCTCCATTTTCAAAAATAATATCATGCGCACCTGTCAGTTTTCAGAAAAGTGTTTGTTTACAGGAACCCGTGTATATATGCCATCAAGAGCATTCAAAATATGTAGGTGCTAGTGTAAAAAGAAGCTCAAGCCCACGTTAGCCAATCAGAATCCTGAAAATACACCAACAGCTCCTCCACATAATAGAACAGCTGTATTTGCAAATGCAAACAGATGAATAGGGTTTGCACCAAGTCTTTGAGTCTTTGAAGGGTTGAGTCTGAGTCGAGACCGAGTCCGTTGGTTTTTAAATACAGTCGAGTCCGAGTCGAGACCGAGTCTTTGAAGGGTCGAGTCCGAGTCGAGACTGAGTCTTTGAAGGGTCGAGTGCGAGTCAATACCGAGTCTTTCAAGGGTCGAGTCCGAGTCGAGACTGAGTCCGTTGGTTTTCAAATACAGTCGAGTCCGAGTCAAGACCGAGTCTTTGAAGGGTTGAGTCCAAATCGAGACAGAGTCTTTGAAGGGTCGAGTCCGAGTCGAGACCGAGTCTTTGAAGGGTCGAGTCCGAGTCGAGACTGAGTCTTTAAAGGGTCAAGTGCGAGTCAATACCGAGTCTTTCAAGGGTCGAGTTCGAGTCGAGACTGAGTCCGTTGGTTTTCAAATACAGTAGAGTCTCAGTCAAGACCGAGTCTTTGAAGGGTCGAGTCCGAGTCGAGACGAGTCTTTGAAGGGTCGAGTCCGGGTCGAGACCAAGTCCATTGGTTTTCAAATACAGTCGAGTCCGAGTCGAGACTGAGTCTTTGAAGGGTCGAGTCCGAGTCGAGACCGAGTCCTTGGAGGGTCGAGTCCGAGTCAAGACCGAGTCTTTCAAGGGTCGAGTCCGAGTCGAGGGCAAATCCGTTGGTTTTCAAATACAGTCGAGTCCGAGTCAAGACCGAGTCTTTGAAAGGTCAAGTCCGAGTCGAGACCGAGTCTTTAAAGGGTCGAGTCCGAGTCGAGACCGAGTCTTTGATGAGTCGAGTCCTAGTCAAGACTGAGTCTTTGAAGGGTCGAGTTCGAGTCGAGATTGAGTCTTTGAAGGGTCGAGTCCGAGTCGAGATTGAGTCTTTGAAGGGTCGAGTCCGAGTCGAGACCGAGTCTTTGAAGGGTCGAGTCCGAGTCGAGATTGAGTCTTTGAAGGGTCGAGTCCGAGTCGAGACAGAGTCTTTCAAGGGTCGAGTCCGAGTTGAGGGCAAATCCGTTGGTTTTCAAATACAGTCGAGTCCGAGTCAAGACCGAGTCTTTGAAAGGTCAAGTCCGAGTCGAGACCGAGTCTTTAAAGGGTCGAGTCCGAGTCGAGACCGAGTCTTTGATGAGTCGAGTCCTAGTCAAGACTGAGTCTTTGAAGGGTCGAGTTCGAGTCGAGATTGAGTCTTTGAAGGGTCGAGTCCGAGTCGAGATTGAGTCTTTGAAGGGTCGAGTCCGAGTCGAGACCGAGTCTTTGAAGGGTCGAGTCCGAGTCGAGACCGAGTCTTTGAAGGGTCAAAGTCCGAGTCGAGACCAAGTCTTTGAAGGGTCGAGACCGAGTCCGTTGGTTTTAAAATACAGTCGAGTCCGAGTCAAGACCGAGTCTTTGAAGGGTCGAGTCCGAGTCAAAACGGAGTCTTTGAAGGGTCGAGTCCGAGTCGAGACTGAGTCTTTGAAGGGTCAAAGTCCGAGTCGAGACCAAGTCTTTGAAGGGTCGAGACCGAGTCCGTTGGTTTTAAAATACAGTCGAGTCCGAGTCAAGACCGAGTCTTTGAAGGGTCGAGTCCGAGTCAAGACTGAGTCGTCTTTGAAGGGTCGAGACCGAGTCCGTTGGTTTTCAAATACAGTCAAGTCCGAGTCAAGACCGAGTCTTTGAGGGGTCGAGTCCGAGTCGAGACCGAGTCTTTGAAGGGTTGAGTCCGAGTCAAGACCGAGTCATCTTTGAAGGGTCGAGTCCGAGTCAAGACCGAGTCTTTCAAGGGTCGAGTCGAGACAGAGTCTTTGAAGGGTCGAGTCCGAGTCGAGACCGAGTCTTTGAAGGGTCGAGTCCTAGTCAAGACCGAGTCTTTGAAGGGTCGAGTCCGAGTCGAGACCGAGTCTTTGAAGATGTCTTGATCTTGGTGATGGAAGACAGGAAAGACGGTGTCTAGATTTGATTTATAATTCTCATAGTAAAGAATGAAAACCGAAAAGTGCAAAATCTCCTTGCAAAAGAGGTAAAATCCTTTTGCTTTTTACACGTGTTGATTATGCAAACATTCTATATCACTTTTTACCTCTTTTGAAGCTGATATAAAAGTCTTAACTCTCCAAAGAATTCACAACTTGCGGTTGTTTCTTAGATGAAGTTGGCAGATGTAAACTTCACAGTTTCACGTCACATTAAACGTGCCCTTTATGAAGCCGACACCCGAAGATGTAACGCCGAGATTTTTATAATAACTAAAATAGCTTTTATTTCACACACCACGTGCAGAATTAAGAGTTTGTGATGGAGTGTGTAACTGTACCGCTGAAAACAGTGAAAGCCAAGTCCCTGCAACACTCAGGGCAGTGAATCGATTGAGCCGTGTTACATTTGCCAGCGTGTATGTGAGTGGAAGAGCTCTGGGTGATTCATGGGAGGGGGGGTTGTGAAAGCTGTGATGAAAATCAATGAGGAATAATAAATTAGAAACAACAGAGTGGATCATGGAGGCTATTATGGCATGGAGAAGAAAAATAAAAAGAGAGAGAGAGACAGAGAGACAGTAGGTACCAAGTGTCTTTTACAAGGAGAAATGAACAAGAAATATGAGAGCATGCACTCGTGTGTTTATTCAGCTATGCGGACCTTTGGCCTTGTAAAACACACAGTTTACACTTCTCTAGTTAAAAAAAAAAATCAGCGTCTGTTTACACCAAGTGCAAATATTCCGCCTTGTTGTCAGAGGCTGTTTACAGAAGCTCCGCCCACCAGTGTCTGATTTACAGATAACTTACAAAGGAAACCTGTCAGATAACAGGATCAGTGTGTGGAGAGTTGGGCTGTCAAAATAGCTGGAAAACTAAAATCAAATTATTTCTTAAATATTAGCAAAATTCAAATTATACTTGAATTCGAAAGTCAATACTTAATGTTAGAGGAAAAAAGTGTTGTATTGTCTAAATGCCCACAAGCGAGCACAATAAGCAAATAAACCAAATTAAGCATCGCATCTTTTATTGAAAAGACATTCACTTTTTAAAGTGCATTAACTTTTCAAACAATTGTTCCTAAATAAAATATAATTCCCTGAATTTGCAAGCAAGGAAAAGTGGGTTACAACAGACAGACTTCAGCAGAAGCGTAATGAACAACATGCACACACACCAGCAAACTGCCATTCAGAAACACTCACTTCTACTCTCTACATCTACATATTGTTCGTCAAAACACCAGACGTGCGGAGCGCTTTCTGTCGACAGTGTTTCAGCTGATGAACACACACTCAGCTCTGACCGATGTGCAGGTTTGGTCAAGCGTGTCGTTGCACGGTTTTTCCCACAAACTGAGAGGGTAGCAAGAAAAGCCTTTTCCCGCCACTTTTCAATTAGCAACGCGGCTGTCCTGGATAAGCCAACATCAACACACCACGTCAGTGACGTGACCATCATGTTTCGCACGCCTCTTGACACACCAAAATTTGAATGCACGGTTTATGCATTCAGCTATCGGACAAGTAATGGCCCAAATAAGGCAGGACCCATTTATAAATATAAATAATACATATACACTGAATGTTACTATTTCATACTGTTTCGTAATATACTACAATGCACTAAGGTGAAAATAGTCTCTACCACTGTTTGCACAAATGATAAACAGCATCTAACACTTACACTTAGTGCAAAGAAAATACAGCTATTTTCAATCAGTGCAAATAGCCAGTGCTTTAAAAAAAATAAAGTGGTTTAATCCAAGTCTTCGGAACTTTATATGATGGATATGCTTTTATGCACATATAAACATTGATTAATAAACATTTAGAGCACATAAAATATCATAAAAGGAAGCTCAAACTTTTGTCCATATAACCCCGGTTTGGTTTGTTACTTCTTGGTTGTGTTGTGCTTAATGCTCATTTAGAATGTTTATTAATTATTTTCACTTTTTTTTTTTTTTGCTGCCACAAGTTTCTGTACAAATCAAGTAATGTGATGCCAACACCATTTAGCAAACTCGACTAATTTGCAAAACATTCAAACGACTGCTGCCAAGATGCTAAAAAGTGACAACCGCACATAGTTATCTTTAAAACAACACACATTTTTGTAAAAAAAAGGAAAAGAAAAGTGTTTAAGGAATTAATTAAGATTTATATGCATGAAGTGTGCAGAAGTAAAAGAAAAACACAATGGTTTTGAGCAGCTTAGAATGAAATGATAGTCGAGCAGCGAGCAGGTGAAGACGGAGATAGTGGAGCCGGCTCATCAATTTTCATTTTAATTAGGACTTTTCAGTTTGTTTTGTCCGACATTATTACAATTTGAACCAGATGAAAAAGGCATGAATTAACACACCTCATGCACAATTCACGCATCCAAACAAAACAACACTGGAATGAAAATGCTGGCTGATTTCTATTATAATTAACAACATCTGTGGTAAATAAATATTAAATACATATGCTTTTGTATGATTGTGTAATTGACGTGAATGGACGCTGAAAAGGTCATTGGTTACACAGATTTACATGCTGTGATTTTCATTGTTAAGGTTTGCACTGTTTTTGATCAAACCTGGAGGGTGATGCATGTTGAAATGAGAGAGTGTGTTAATGTGACAGAAGCGATAAAGCACTGATCTGTAACACACTGGTGACAGTAAAGGTGACGGGGTTATTAATCTTAGTAGAGGCAATCAATCTCAGCTCTTTGTGTGTTACCTAAATGTGATTGAGTATATTCGAAATACCTTGTGATTGCCTCTGTTCGCTCATTTAAGTATTGTAATTTAATCGGATAAACTTGTAGCTCGGTTCTGCTGTCGTTTATCACCTGTGTCTCTCCTGTTCTCACCCAGTCTCATTCCTCATCTGCGTGCTTCTAAGCCATCAACAGATCCTGACTGAAATCTAAGTTGTTATTCACTGATATTACATCCATCATAGCTCATAGATGTGTTGCCAGAGAAGAATCTTTTCAGTTATACTCAAAACATAGGGTGCTTCTCAATATCCCCCCTTGTCTCCTTTCTCCTCCATCCTCCATCCTATGACCTGGAAACCGATCGAGCTCCATCATCTTGAAGGACATCTCAATTGTTGAGTTGCACCGCGAGGAGTTGAGGATCGAAGAGCGAGAAGGCGAGGAGGTGAGGAAGGGAGGAGTTAAGGATCGAAGAGAGAAAAGGCGAGGAGGCAAGTTGAGGATCGAAGAGTGAGAAGGCGAGGAGTTGAGGATCAAGGAGGTGAGGAGGGGAGGAGTTGAGGATTGAGGAGTGAGGAGGCAAGGATCGAGGAGTGAGGAGGCGAGTAGAAGATCGGGGAGGTGAGGAGGCGAGGATCGAGGAGGCAAGGAGTAGAGGATCGAGGAGTGAGGAGGCGAGGAGTTGATGGTGGAGGAGGGGAGGAGTTGAGGATCGAGGAGTGAGGAGGCGAGGAGGGGAGGAGTTGAGGATCGAGGAGTGAGGAGGCGAGGAGTAGAGGATCGAGAGGTGAGGAGTTGAGGATCGAGGAGTGAGGAGGCGAGGATCGAGGAGTGAGGAGGTGAGGAGTAGAGGATCGACAAGGTGAGGAGGGGAGGAGTTGAGGATCGAAAAGTGAGGAGACGAGGATCGAGGAGTGAGGAGGCGAGGAGTAGAGGACCGAGGAGGTGCGGAGGGGAGAAGTTGAGGATCGAGGAGTGAGGAGGCGAGAACCGAGGAGTGAGGAGGCAAGGAGTAGAGAATCGAGAAGGTGAGGAGGGGAGAAGTTGAAGATCAAGGAGTGAGGAGGCGAGGATTGAGGAGTGAGAAGGCGAGGAGTGAGGAATCAAGGATCGAAGTGTTAGAAGGCGAGGAGTTGAGGATCAAAGGGTGCGAAGGTGAGGAGCCGAGGATCGAAGAGTGAGAGGGCGAGGAGTCGAGGATCGAAGAGTGCGAAGGTGAGGAGTCAAGAATCGAAGAATGAGAGGGCAAGGAGTCAAGAATTGAAGAGTGCGAAGGTGAGGAGTCGAGGATCGAAGAGTTAGAAGGCGAGGAGTTGAGGATCGAAGTGTGTGAAGGTGAGGAGTCGAGGATAGAAGAGTTAGAAGGCAAGGAGTTGAGGATCGAAGAGTGCGAAGGTGAGGAGTCGAGGATCGAAGAGTGCAAAGGTGAGGAGTCAAGGATCGAAGAATGAGAGGGCAAGGAGTCGAGGATTGAAGAGTGCGAAGGCGAGGAGTCAAGGATCGAAGCGTTAGAAGGGGAGGAGTTGAGGATCGAAGAGTGCGAAGGTGAGGAGTCAAGGATCGAAGAATGAGAGGGCAAGGAGTCGAGGATTGAAGAGTGCGAAGGCGAGGAGTCGAGGATAGAAGAGTTAGAAGGCAAGGAGTTGAGGATCGAAGAGTGCGAAGGTGAGGAGTTGAGAATTGAAGAGTGCGAAGGTGAGGAGTTGAGGATTGAAGAGTTAGAAGCAAGGAGTTGAGGATCGAAGAGTGAGAAGGCGAGGAGTTGAGGATCGAAGAGTGCGAAGGTGAGGAGTTGAAGATCGAAAAGTGCGAAGGTGAGGAATCGAGGATCGAAGAGTGCGAAGGTGAGGAGTCGAGGATCGAAGACTGCGAAGGTGAGGAGTTGAGGATCAAACAGTGAGAGGGCGAGGAGTCGAGGATCGAAGAGTGCGAAGGTGAGGAGTTGAGGATCGAAGAGTGAGAAGGCGAGGAGTCGAGGAGTGAGAAGGCGAGGAGTCGAGGAGTGAGGAATCAAGGATCGAAGTGTTAGAAGGCGAGGAGTCGAGGAGTGAGAAGGCGAGGAGTCGAGGAGTGAGGAATCAAGGATCGAAGTGTTAGAAGGCGAGGAGTTGAGGATCAAAGAGTGCGAAGGTGAGGAGTTGAGGATCGAAGAGTGAGAAGGCGAGGAGTCGAGGAGTGAGAAGGCGAGGAGTCGAGGAGTGAGGAATCAAGGATCGAAGTGTTAGAAGGTGAGGAGTCGAGGATCGAAGAGTGCGAAGGTGAGGAGTCGAGGATCGAAGAGTGAGAGGGTGAGGAGTCGAGGATTGAAGAGTGAGGAGGTGAGGAGTAAGGAGGCTACCTGAGAAGTTATAAGTGAGGATACATGGATGTATTCTATGCGGAAGAGTTTTTCTGACTAAACGTGACACAAGTTTCAATTCTCCTCCTCCTTCAAATCTGTCACAATCATTTTAATTTATACTTTACCTTTGCATTTTGAATAAACCACACATCTCATATATTTCAACAGGGTATCTTGCTTTATTATTATTTATTATGAATTTCTTAATTGACCAAACTTTAACAACATAAGGGCAGATCATTAGAGCGCTTCTGATGACGCTGTGAAGTGAGGCTCTAGTGATCAAATGTTACAATGTATAAAAAGCTTTCCTTCGATTCCTCCGTCCTCCTTTTTTCCCCTTGCAGCCTTCCCTCGCATCCTACAGGAGTGGAGCTGTGATGCCAGGAAAGGAAACGAGGATGCACAAGTAAGAAATGAGAAGCACCCATAGTCAGTAATTGTCTGGGATATTTCTGTTCGGTGGAAATTCTATTATGTATCCGTTGTTTCCTATTTCTCTGTTTAGTTTCAGTGATACGGTAATGGGCTCTATGCACAGCGGTATTTCCGGTGAAGGATTAAGGATGCTCGATAACTTCCGCCGATCGTAGAGTGCAATGCAATACAGAGAATTTATATTGAATTTTATACTCTATGGTTATAATAAAGAAACGTTAGTCACAAAAACAGATAAAACAGACACCCCTCGTTGTGTTTATGCTTCTTTTTAAAATTATATTAAATAAACATAACTATATATAAAATTACATCTAAACGTATGTACGTTTCGTTTCAAAGTCGGGAGGACAGTAAATTTTGAAGACTCTGCCTTAATCCTGTTTTCCTCGGTTCTCCTCCGCTTTAATCTCCACAACCGGAAATGGACGTGCATCCTTGCGTCAAATGCGGAATTTATGCGTGCATATAGCCCATATGGCCTACTTTGTCATAATTTTGTGGTGTTTTTTGTTTTATTTGGTGTGTGTTTTTGTAAAATGTTAAATGAAATGAAAAAGGTATTCCATATCGGCAGTTTAGCATATGTGAAGGTCATAATATTGACAAGTAACTTTAGCCAATTCCAAAAGCCTCTAAACTTCCCAGAAAACACAATATGCATATGAGGATGTATTTTTATTTATTTCCACAGGGTGCTTATGAATGCCAAACAATAAGTGCTTAAATAAAAAGCTTTACTGGAATTGCAGCTGGCCTCTCAGGGCTGGGACAGATGCATTCTGGTAAGGACTCGGACGTGCTGCGGCTCCATCTGTTTGCTCTCTGGATCAGACCCAGTTTGACTCGAGTCTCCATCTCTGTCGCCAGTGGTCAGAAGAAACACTCTAGGAGACGACTGAGAGATGAGGATGACCAGGACATTCACATACTATCTGTCAGTTAATCCTATAAGATGTTGGTTACAGAATGTTGCTTTAGGAAAGAGGAACACATACATTAATGGATGTGACTGCATTATAAATACATTTATGTTAAAGGCAATGCCTCATTTTCACACATTTGCTTAATTCTTTAGAGGTAATGTGTTTCTTAGTTATAAAGATATAATATTCCATGTGTTCACAGTGTTCACCTGAAAGACAAATACAAGTTGTTGTCAACATATGATCTCTCTTCAGACTAGATTTAATGTCTTTTTGAGGCAGAGTTGAGCTTTTTACATCTTTAAACATTTCTCATATTTTCGTCTGTTGATATACAATAACTTACCTGTCAGTTTAAATTTTGTTTGTTTTCTATGATAAAAATTAGCCCATCAATTTTGGTGTTCTGTTCATTTTTCACTCATTTGTGGTCAGACTTCCTCTTATTACAGTAATTCACCAGCGCTTCTCAGAGGTGAATCGTTTTCTCTGCTTCTGCTATTAAACTGTATTAACCTCCGATCTGCTGTCTGGAAAGAGACAATGGTGATTTTATAAATCACTCCAGGAATACAAAAAGACTGAGTTCAATTATGCCTGTGAATTGGTTAGTGAACGTCTTGTCAGGGATGATGATGATGATGCTACTATTCTCAGAGACGAATAAAGGGGTCATGACAGGTATTTTAATATGATATTTCTTTTTACGGGTAACACTTTTAGTTAGGGTTTTTTATTAGCATACTGTAAATTACTAGGCTTTTTATTAGTACTTATAAAGCCCATATCAATGCCTTATTTTTCATGACCGTATTCTGCATCCCTTAATCCTACAATACCTAAACAACTATGATTAATAAGCAGTAATTAGAGGTTTATTGAGGAAAAAGTCCTAGATAATAGTAAATATGTTTTCCCCAAACTATAACTGTGACCCAATACTGTAACCTTATTCGGCACAGTAGGATAGATGGACTGGAAGAAGCAGAAACATTTCTCTATAATTGGCTAATATGTAATAAGTCTACAGGGCAAGTATCTGTGGGGCTCAGGGATGTTGAGATTAAATTTTCAGTGTTTTTCAGCCACTTTGTGAGATGTAGATTTAAAGCTCATTAGTGCTTTAGGTTATCCTCTTAAGCCACAGACGAAAGAGAGAGAGAAAGAGGAGAGAGAGAGAGAAGGAGAGACTCATCCCAGTCCTCACGCTTCACAGTACTTTATCATTAGCTACAAACTGCAGATTAATATTTCATCAGACGTGACATCAGGAGAAGCCTCCAGCTAAAGCACGGGTGTCATCTTCCAACCAGCCGAAAACTATGATGGATGGAACGAGATGGAAAATGGCTCGACCGTTGGGATTATTATTGGAGAACTGATTGTAGTTGCTCCATTTTTCTCAAAGAGATCAGCATTAATGTTTTGACTCGTACAGGTGTATTAACTGAAGTATAAATCAGTGAAACGAATGTGAATCCCTCCCCTTTAAACTCTGATTTCTGACATCCTCAATAAAGAGACTGTGTTTTTCTGTCACCGTATTTGAAATGTCAAAGAGTGCATGTCTCCAACAGTTTGCAATTGCAAGTTTGAAGGGACTTTTTTGCCATTAAAGACTAAATTAAATCAATTTAGCTTTGAGACCTGAGAATGAGTCCAAGCCACAGTTTTAAGGCCTCTCGTCTAGATTCTGTGACTCTGGTGGCAATCAAACGTTGTGTCGCTCTGACAGTAAACAACTATATAACACCTATAATAAGCGTGCATGTTTACTGGAAACTCTCTGAAGGACATGGTGGTCAGAGAGGGATGAGAAATACATCTGTTTTACAGCTGATACATCTGAATACATCTGAACCATCGTTTTGTATCTTCCTCTCTTCCCCATAGCAAAGTAAAAACCAAGTTTAGGGTCCAATTCTCACTATTAACTAGTAGCTTATTGTCATGCATATTACATGGATAGTGGCTGTTCATTAGTACTTATAAAATGCCTTATTCTGCATGACCATATTCTACATCCTTACAATCCCTAAACTTAACAACTACCTTACTGACTATTATTAAGCAGTTATTAGGAGTTTATTGAGGCTAAAGTTGTGGTAATAGTTAGTTAATAGTGTGAATTTGACCCTAAACTAACTAAAGTGTGACCCAGTACACATTATTTTGAATAATTTTTTAAATCATTGTTCTGCTATTATTGTCACAGTCTGGGCTGCAGGAAAGGAACGTGGACTCAAGTGCACGAACAATGGGTAATTATTAAGTAATAAAAAACTACCCTGTGAGGGAAAACCAGACAGGCATCAAGGGATTCCAACTGGACTGTAGTAGGAACAAGAAACACAAGGAAACATCATATACAGTAAAAGAAATGGACACAGCGACCCCCTTGATTTCAACGGAGAGAATTGAAGCCCAATAGAAGCACTCACTCCCTGATAGCCCAGCGACTGCGCCGGCTGAAACTAAGCTTGACGATGTAGATGTGACGTGAGCAACCGTTCTGACCTTCTAGTTGCTGTGCCGAGACAAATCTGAATTGAAATCTGAAACAAATCTTTTGTTGAAATATGTTGTCCCATTGCTTTTATGGACTATCTATGGGCAGAACCGGCGACAATTTTTATGGACAGAATTTCTAGGCGCAGCCAGGGACCGAAGGGTGTCAAGTTTGGGGAACACACGATTTCGTCTCTGCTCTTTGCGGATGATGTTGTCGTGTTGGCCCCTCGACACCAGGACCTTCAGCATGCACTGGGAAGGTTTGCAGCCGAGTGTGAAGCGACTGGGATGAAAATCAGCACCTCCAAATCCGAGGTCATGGTCCTCAGTCGGAAAAGGGTGGCTTGCTCACTTCAGGTTGGTGGAGAGATCCTTCCTCAAGTGGAGGAGTTTAAGTGTCTTGGGGTTTTGTTCACGAGTGAGGGAAGGATGGAACGGGAGATTGACAGACGGATCAGTCGTAATGCGGTCGATGTACCGGTCTGTTGTGGTGAAGAAGGAGCTGAGCCGTAAGGCAAAGCTCTCGATTTACCGGTCAATCTACGTTCCTACTCTCACCTATGGTCATGAGCTTTGGGTCATGACGAAAGGACAAGATCTCGGATACAGGCGGCCGAAATGAGCTTTCTCCGCAGGGTGGCTGGGCGATCCCTTAGAGATAGGGTGAGGCGCTCGGTCACTCGGGAGGAGCTCAGAGTAGAGCCGCTGCTCCTCCACATCGAGAGGGGTCAGCTGAGGTGGCTCGGGCATCTGTTCCGGATGCCTCCCGGACGCCTTCCTGGGGAGGTGTCCCGGGCACGTCCCACTGGGAGAAGACCCCGGGGAAGACCCAGGACATGCTGGAGGGACTATGCACTGCATGAAAAGTGGGATTTTCGTCCCCGTAAACTGCCGGAAATCTCCCTAATTTTCGGCAGTTAACGACAATTTACAGACTGTGAACGTCGCGTTCCACTGTGCCACATATTGACGGAAACGAACCATGACGTATGCATGCAGCGCTCGCGGAGGTGCGAATGGCCCTAATTAGCATATGAATAGCAGCACTGCGCGCGCCTTGCCAGAGAATGGCTTGAATTTCCTCACTCAGTATTGGTTGAAATTCACTACATTTAAACAAGAAAATCACTCGTGATTGGTTGGCAGATCTGTTACTATTGGTCAGCCGACATAAAATTATAATAATAATAATCATATATATATATTCATATGATATGCTATTATGTTGTTTATTCATGTCATTGTTATCCTATGGACTAAATTATTATTACCATCAAGGACATGAATTTATTGAGGAAAGGAACATTTGCCACATACTGTTTATTCAAAGAAATAGCTTTATTAGAACAAACACAAAACTATGTACACAGCATAGGAGAACATCTTTCAAAGCACAGAAAACATGTCCTCCACCCTCTGGAAACATGGGACAACATACATACATACAGCACTACAGTTATACAAATAAATCAATAATATATTGCATCTCTATTCAAAAATAAATTGCCCTGAATGGCATCAGAATTGGGCACCAGATATATCAAACACAATGTACAGTGGAGCCAGAATTATGAACGAATAACAAGGATGTAATTTAAAGGTATGGTTCACTTTGAAATAAATTTTTGATATGTTTTATCTTATCTCAAGGGCATCCAAGATGCAGGTGGTTTTGTTTCCACAGTATTTTCAATTTTGATATTTTTAGGTCAAACTGTTGTTGTCTGTCAGTCATATAATGCAGGTCTATGGTCACCACCTCAAAGAGCATGCACAAAGAAGACCAAATTAAACATGATTTAATGACTCATAAATTAAGTACACAATGATTGACTAAGACACGAAATGAGCGTTTTGGGAAAGAAAACAAACAGTATTTATATTGTATAAATGTGTGTGTGTGTGTATATATATATATATATATATATATATATATATATATTTAGATATACACAAAATGCAATACATCTTAATATGTTTAGATCTTCACAGTAAAACTTCCGAAATCTGTGTAAACAATGAGTGACGTACCAGTGCAAGATCGCTTCTGGCGGTTTCCACCGCATGCGCAGATCATATATATATATATACACACACACACACTGTTCATTTTCTCACACAAACCGCTCGTCTCGTATCTTAAGCCATCAAGGTGTACTTACAGTTATGATTCATTAAATCATGTTTAATTTGTACTTCTCTGTGCATGCTCTTTTAAGAGATCCCCCTAGACTTCCATTATATGACTGACTGATGCCCTTGACGTAAGCCAAAACATTTCAAAAAATAATTTCAAAGTGAACTATCCCTTTAAAACTCTTAATTCAAGTCCTGTAGGCTTGGCTCATCAGGGCGAAGTGAATTTAAGTCTTTGCGACGCGTGCTTGAGGTTCACCTTGATGTACATACACCTCAGTGGCTGTGGAACCGAATTTCATGACCCCTTCTGCAAAGTTGAAAAAGACAAATGATTTAGATGTATGCAAAGGCAATCTGCCCCAAGTCCCCACATTTGTAAGCAAAAATATGTTTCTTCTGCATCCACTACCTGGTTTCCTTCAGGCGATGGCGGATGTCGACCAGTAGTTTCAGGACCTTTTTCTGGAACACTGAAATAAACGAACACATTTGGTGATGTTTACAATGCTCTAATTAGAATAACAAAGTTTGCTAGCTCACAAGAGAGAAGGTGTCTATTAAAAGTGTCTTCTCCACTGCCAATAGATCAACACTTACCACCAGGTTTCAGTCACTGCATCTCCCAGTCTCAGTCACTGCATCTATACCACAAAAAAATGTGTTTTAAAAGTTATTATCAAATGATGAAACTGAACAGATTTATAAGATATTTAAAAACTTGGTCAAACATTTATAACTGAATATAACATGCCATGTTCCAGTTCTCTTTGGCGTTTTCACCACTGTCTCACGCTCAAAGTCATCTATAAACACAGACGTTAATCCAAATTAGTTTAGTTTTACTTTTTATTTGACTGGGGTCTGTTCAAAAGAAAAGAGGATGAGATCACAACACGTAACGTTACCTTATTTAGGTGTTTTTTCTCCCATCAGCGAAGGACACCTCACTCCTTACAGTCGCTGAGAGACAAAACAAATCACAAACATCTGAAGATTTCACTCATCACACAAAGTGATGCAATTTTACAAACAAGGATAGCCTACACTAGAGCATACAAGCACATTACGCGCTTTGTTTTAGGACCCTGGCACTTATTATTTTTTCATAATTTCTGACGATATTCAGAGTAAATGAGTTAGTTTGATTACTATCAAAGAATGGTGGCTAACTTGCAGCCAGATAACAACGTGCAACCCAACGTACAGTTTAGTGTCCCAAATTTGTTCAAATTGAAATGAAACAAAAAAAGAATTAAGAGCAGCAAGCTAACGCAAAACAAAAAACTGTTCCGTTAGGTTAACACCCTTGGACATTCGCGGCAGTAATCACAGCCGATTTGTGAAGTTTAAGACAAAAACGCTAAACTACCAAAAACTATAAGAAGACATGGACATAGAATTCACTAAGCTGGACGAACTTACCTTCAATTTAGAGGAAAAGATGGGTTCCCCAGCGATCATGACGGCGAAGCAGGCTGAATATCTGTGTAGTTACTTTCTGCTTAAAAAAACACGCCACATGCCTGGCACGTTGCCTCAGCCAATCAGAGTGGCTGACGTTACAGGTTGGATTATGACGATATGCTGCCTCAGCCAATCAGAGTTACGTTCACTGGTTTTTGACTCAGGTTGAAAGGCTGTCGTCGGCTGTCCTTTGACTTTTCTGCTGCTGTTAGTTCATTTTAAATTAGGAATAAGGTGGATATACCTAAATAGGCTACCATGAAATGTAAAAATACATATATGCATAAATAAATAACTTAATTAGGTTACTTAAATTAAATAAACCAGTCAAAAAAATTGTAAAAAACAAAAACAAAAAACATCTGTTTATAACTGTGAATTAACATCAAAGATGTTATCATATATTTTGAAAACTGCTTCCGTAAATGTTATGATGAATCTTATAATTTTATTAGGAAAATTTCATATTTATAAGAGTAAAATGAATAATTCTAAACCTTGTTTGAAGTTTTTTTTTTTTTTTGGTCTAATTTTTAGTTTTCAGTATATTCTGTCTCTCAAATGTATCGATAAAAATGTAGTGATACAATTGTATTTGCTAAAGAATATTGAAGCTAATTGAAGCTAATTTTCTTTCTTTAAATAGTACAAATTACTGGTTTCTAACTTTCTCTTAAATCATAATATTATACACAATAGAGATAGTCCCTTTCCTGTTTTTATTTCATTTGTTCAATTCTGTCCTATTTTTATTTGTTTCTTATTTATTGTGAAATTATTATTTGTTGATTGTTATCTTTTTGGATGTCATGTTATTGTTGTAATTGTTGTGCATTATGTGCAATGTTAAAAAAACAAAAAACAAAAAAAACACAGCAATTAGGTTATACTGAGCCTGATCTTGTCTTAGAATGAAGTTATACCTTTCAGAAAAATGTTACCTGGGGTGAAACTCCCCTACCCTTATTTGCATGTGTATAGCTCACAGCATTTTCATTTACATGTCAAAGCCTCCTCTAGATTTAGGAGAAGGGGGGACAATGGGGGGACAACTGCCAAGCAAGGCCCACGTCAATTTCCGGCAATTCACAGCAGTTTTGAGTGTTACCTGTAAATTGCCGTGTGCAGTCGTAAACCTGAACTTCCACGACAATCTACAGTGCCGCTTACTGACGAAAATCCCACTTTTCATGCAGTGATGTCTCCCGGCAGGCCTGGGAATGCCTCGGTGTCCCCACAGAAGAGCTGGAGGAAGTGTCTAAGGAGAGGGAAGCCTGGGCATCTCTGCTTAGACTGCTGCCCCCGCGACCTGACCCCGGATAAGCGGAAGAAGATGGATGGATGGATTTTAACTCCAAAAGGTGATCTGATCTTTTGCAGGGATGTCCTTTGTTTGATTGAGTTAATTGTATGATAAGGTGAGCTGTTGTTTTCATTCCTGCATGAACAGCGCAGTCCCATCCCAAGACGTCATATATAATCTGTGTTTGCTGTCACAAAGCTTTGGATGTCCACAATGTTTATTTCCACTAGATGGCGCTTGTGTACTTCAACACTCATTTATTTCAGCAACTTTGAATCAGTTTAATCTGTACATTTTTATATTTCAACTATTTTATAATGCTTGTTGTGATTAATATACTCAACTGTTGTACATTTGAGCAATAATTCTTTTTTCTAAGAGTTTTATGGATATATTTGATTTTGTTCCCATCGTGTCTTTGTATGTCACTTCCTGTTTTTGCCGTGAAACAGCGAGTCAGAACTGCGGTCGGAGTTTACAATTCTCCTGATTATATTAAAAGATGTAATCGCAAGGTTTAAAGTGTTTATCATTATGATAAGTCATGCAATCAAGAAGCTTCAAGATGTAACCCCCTCTCTTAGCTCACAAGCAGGCAAAAGTGGTATGTATTTTCTGTTTATGTACGAGTTTAAACTCGTGTGTTTTCCATGTAACTGACTGTGATATGTTTTGGTTGTATATTCATTCTTTTAGTTCTACGGTGTTGATGTTGATGTCTGAGTCCAGAGAGCATTAAACATCAGTTAAAAGAACCTCAGCCTTCGTGTTGTGACTAAGAGCGGTACAGTAGAACACTTGCTGCGTCGAAGAAGGCCAAAGCAACTGATCGTAAAGCTGCACGAGGAAGACGGCCATCAAGAGGCGCCACGTGTTGAATGAGGGAAGTACAACATGAAAATATCACAATTGACTGACTAAAGCAGCCAGTGGGCAAGTGAAGGCTGAACAAGCAAGCACTATTAAAGTTAGTGACTTGGAAGCAGCACAAGGTCTTGTGAACTGTTCGCTGAAGTTTTAATCAATCTGGTATTTCTGTCATCCTCATTCTGAGATAAAGTTGGACATTTTTCTATTATCGTTTGACTTAAGAAACTGAAGGGATTAAATAGATAGGCAATTGTGCTACTATTGAATTGAAATTGAATTGAAACTATTGAAAGACTAAAATTTGATTTTTTTGTTTTATTCAAGTGTTTTGCATACCTTATGATTTAAGTGTGTTGCAAGTTATAAGTTCATACTTTGCTACTTGACAGTTCTACATTTTTTATATTTTACATGATTCAGTCATAAGTCAAGCTGAGATAATCGCTTTACACTAAACCATAGATTTATTTTGAGCTCTTTGAATATTCACATTATAGTGCAACACAGGCCATGTCATACACAAGTGAAAAAACATTGCTGCCTATTAAAGAAGTCAGCTCTACACACCATACTTCACAAGACGAAGGCAGTGCAGAGCAGGTTATCCCACCACAGCAGGATATAACTGATCAAGTTGAAGTGGCTGCACAAGCACATCAACCTCAGGTTGATGCGGATAATACACAGCTCCCAGATATTAGAAGAAGTCAGCGAGTACGCACGCTTACCGAGAAGGGTAAAACACTGCTAGACGCTAGACTAAAGGATCTGGAAAGAAGCTTTGATCAGAAGTATAAAAGGTGGAAATATCACATCAATGGATTGAAAAGAGCCATTAAGAACAATGATGATGCAGAATTGATTTGTGAAGTTGTGAGCACCATTAACACCATTCAGTCTGAGGTTGACCATATTTATGATGATATAAGAAGCATCACAAGCCCGGAACCTGAAATCAGAAGAAAAAATGACACTTGTCTTGCCATTACTAGCATTGCGAATGAGAAGTCTCAGAGCTTTCTCAATGGTGATCCTAAGGAGATTCCCTGGCCTGATTCAGATTCAGTGTTTGAAGCCACGGTGTCCAGCGTTATCTCAGCAACCTCCAGTAAGTCAAGGTCTGTTTCCAAATTGTCCAGTCGATCTTACAGTGATTCCCTGCAGAGAAGACAAGAAGCAGCAGCTGAAGTAGCGGCTACACAAGAAGTGATTAAAATAATGAAGACGCAACATCAACATGAAGAGGAAATTAGGAAACTCGAGGCAGAGGATAAAAGGTTAACAGCAGAAAGAGAAGCTCAAGAAAGAGAAACTGAAGCGGAGAATGCAAGGAAAAGGGCTCAATTTATTTCAGAAAGCACTGTAAGGAAAATAAAGCTGGAAGAAAAGAAAAAGGAAGTGGAACGGTTGGAGGAACTAAAAAGACACAACGCAGCACAAGCAAGGCTGCAGGTTTACGCTGAAAGCATCAAAGGTGATGAAGGAGAACGGCATTCTGCTCCTCTTTTTCAACAAGTACAAGGAGATTATATTTTTCAACCAAGTATTCCTTTTTCTCTTTCTAAGCCATTCATACTCGCACAAGACACTGCTCCTTTCAACCAACCCTCTTGTCCCTCTCAAGGGTTACCAATTCCCCAAGCCCATATCCCTCAGTCACCTTCACTGCTTGCTCCCAACGAAGCTTCTAATGACCTTGTGAAGGCGCTCGCTGAAGCGATTACAGCCAATAGGATCCCAGTTCCAGAACCTGTTATTTTCTCTGGAGATCCCCTAAAGTATAACGACTGGAAGCTGTCTTTCCAGACATTAATTGATCGCAAGAACTTGCCACCTCAAGAAAAGCTGTATTTTCTACGCAAGTATGTAGCTGGTCCGGCCAAGAGAGCTATTGAAGGACATTTTGTGGCTGGAACAGAAATAGCTTACATGGCAGCCTGGAACATCCTCGATGACAGGTTCGGCAATCCATTTGTAGTTGGCAAATCTTATCGTGACAAAATACAGTCTTGGCACAAGATTGCTACCAAAGATAGCAAAGATCTCCAGGAATTTGTAGATTTTCTAAGCAGTGTTGAGTCAGCCATGCCTTATGTTCAAGGTTTACAAGCTCTGAATGACTGTGTAGAAAATCAGAGAATATCAGCCAAATTGCCGGACTGGTTAAGTTCACGTTGGAATAGAGCAGTCACCAAGTTTCAAGACGAACACAAAGGGTTCCCAGATTTCAAATACTTTGTTGAATTCCTTGTCAAGGAAGCTCGAATTGCATGCAATCCCATCACGTCACTGCAAGCAATAAAGCCAGCAGAGCAAGAAAGGTACAAGCAAACAGATCAAGATCATAAGTTTCAGCGGAATCGCAACTCAACTGCCAAGACATTCACCACTAGTTCGAACGAGGAAAGGACCTTTATCTGTGTCTTTTGTAAGAGGTATGGCCACACCCTTCATAAGTGTCGTAAGATTATGGAAAGACCGATTGAGGAAAGATTGAAGTTTGTACAGTCTGAGAAGTTGTGCTTTGGCTGTCTTAAGGCTGGTCATAACTCCAGAAGCTGTTCCTCTAGGAGCGTGTGCGAAAAATGTGAGAAGCGTCACCCAACAAGCCTACACCAGGACCGTGTAAATAAATCCCCAGAACAAAGATCTAAAACCAGTGAAGATCAGTCCAAGGTTAATCAAAGATCTGCAGATAGATCAGCCGAATCACATAAGGTACAAGAGTCTAAGCCTGTGACTTCGAACAGAGTAGTTCAAGAAAGGAACGGCACTCATACCTCATCGATCATTCCAGTTTATGTCTCAACAACAGCTGAACCAAGGAAGGAGATTTTAGTGTATGCCTTGCTGGATACACAGAGTGACACTACTTTCATTCTAAAGGACACAGCTGAGACACTTGATATCAGGAAAGAGCCCGTCAAACTCAAGATTTCTACAATGACATCCAAAACGAAAGTTGTGTCCAGTCACAAATTGAATGGACTACAAGTAAGAGGGTTCCAGTCCGAAGTTAAAATAAAACTTCCAACAACTTACACTAGAGACTATATCCCTGCAAATAGATCTCATATACCCACGTGTGAAACAGCAAGGAACTGGCCTCATCTAGAACATCTGGCAGATGTAATGGCTCCTGCACTTGACTGTGAAGTAGGTTTGTTAATAGGATACAACTGTCCTCAAGCCTTACTTCCCAGAGATGTTCTCAGTGGCAGTGAGAATCAGCCTTTTGCACAAAGATCTGTGTTGGGTTGGAGTATCGTTGGATACAACCATGATGACTGTTATCAAGATGAAATCGGTGTGAGTCACAGGATTATTATGAAGCAAGTTGTACCAGCTGGTGATCCAGCTCACAAACTCCAGTCTGAAGTTTACTTTGTACACAGGAACAAGGTAAAGGAGATGATCACTCCAGCAGAGATAATGAAAGTTTTTGAGTCGGACTTTGTTGAAAGGGGTGAGGAAGTCTCAACATCACAAGAAGATTTAAGGTTTTTGGCTAAATTGAATGAAGGCATTAAGCAAACGCAAGATGGACACTATGAGATGCCATTGCCTTTTAAGGGTGAGAGACCAGAGTTACCAAACAACAAAGCATGTGCAGAGCATCGACTCAGATCTCTAGAGAAGCGTTTAAGGAGAGATGAGCAGTACCGAAAGGATTACCTGGCTTTCATGAAGGACATAATGGCAAGAGGTGATGCTGAAAAGGTCCCGGAGTTCGAGTTAAGTAATCAACCAGCATGGTATATACCTCACCACGGAGTATATAACCCGCAGAAGCCAGGCAAGATTCGTGTCGTCTTTGATTGCTCTGCAAGATTTCAGAATACTTCTCTGAATGAGCATCTACTGACTGGGCCTGACCTCACAAATACCCTTGTTGGAGTCTTGTGTCGTTTCCGGAAAGGGCAAGTGGCCATCATGTGTGATGTGGAGCGTATGTTCCACCAGTTTCATGTTGCTCCGAATGATCGGGATTACCTCAGGTTCCTATGGTGGGAAGATGGAAACATGAACGCCCCACCATCAGTTTTTCGAATGAAGGTTCACTTGTTCGGAGCGGCCTCCTCGCCTGGGTGTGCAAACTTTGGCCTCAAATACCTTGCCATGCAAGGTGAAGGCAAGTTTAATCAAGCCACAGTTAAGTTCATACAACGGAATTTTTATGTTGACGATGGTTTAGCAAGTGTAGACACTGAAGCAGATGCAATCCAGCTTGTAAGGGAAGCCAGGGGTCTCTGCAATACCGGGAAGCTTCGCTTGCATAAATTCATCACCAACAGCAAGACTGTGATAGACACAATTCCAAGGGAGGAATGTACTGAAGGGGCGACTGACTTTGACTTGTCACTAGGAGAGCCAAAGGTAGAGAGAGCACTTGGAATCCAGTGGTGCATAGCTGCAGACGAGTTCCATTTCAGAGTGTTGGAAAAGGAAAATCCTTTTACTAGAAGAGGAGTGTTGTCTACAGTTGCTTCCATTTTTGATCCTCTTGGATTCGTTGCTCCCTTCATTTTAATTGGGAAAAGAACCCTACAAAGGATGTGTCAAGATAAGATAGGCTGGGACGAACCACTTCCTGATGACCTCAAGCCACATTGGGAAGCTTGGCTGCGAGACCTCCATAACCTGTCGTTGGTAAAGATACCACGTTGTTATGTGCCATCAACATTCAAGGATGTTCAGCAATATGAGCTACACCATTTCTCAGACGCCAGTGTCTCAGGCTATGGAGTATGTTCATACCTCAGAGCTGTAAACATGTCTGGAGAAGTCTACTGCACTCTCATTATGGCTAAAGCTAGGGTTGCTCCATCAAAGGTAGTAACAATTCCCAGACTAGAGCTCTCAGCTGCAGTGGTTGCCACAAAAATTGGTAATTTGCTAAAAAGAGAACTAGAATTGGATGACATCTGTGAATACTACTGGACCGACTCCAAGGTTGTCCTTGGTTACATTAACAACGAGGCACGTCGTTTCCATGTATTTGTAGCCAATCGTGTTCAGCAAATCAGAACAAGCACTGAGACTAGTCAATGGCGATATGTGGCTTCAGAACAAAATCCAGCTGACCACGCCTCTCGTGGGCTCACCGTAAAGGAACTCATGGGATCGAACTGGTTTACTGGTCCAAGTTTCCTATGGCAAAGAGAACTCCCTAAGGAAGACATTAATGTGGGAGAGATTAATGATGGAGATCCGGAGCTCAAGAGGGCACAAGTTCTTATGACCAAGGCAAGAGAAGAGTGGTGTCTGTCAGATCGCCTGCAAAGGTTTTCAGATTGGAAGAGGGCAGTGAAAGCCATAGCAAGACTCAAATGTTGTGCAAGGAGTGCGAAAGGTTTGGTAGAAAGATCCAACAATTTCACAACACTTGAAGAAAGAAAGGATGCTGAACAGTTCATTATTCGTATCGTTCAAGAAGAAGTGTTCAGTGACGAAATCAAGCATCTAAGACAAGGCAAGGAAGTTAATTCACGTCAGTTCAACAAGTTGTACAAGTTAAGTCCGTTTATCGATGACCATGGTGTCCTACGAGTGGGAGGGCGATTGACACATGCAGAACTTCACCCTCACGTAAAGCATCCGGCCATTCTTCCTAAAGGGCATCATATATCACGTTTACTCATAAAACACTTCCATGAAAAGGTGCAACATCAAGGTCGTGGCATGACCATCAATGAAATCCGCTCCAATGGCATTTGGATTCTGGGATGCAGTAGTGAAGTTTCATCTCTCATCTACAAGTGCATTAAGTGTAGGAAGCTGAGGAAATGCAATCAGGAGCAAAGGATGGCTGACCTGCCATTAGAAAGAATGGAAGCTACTCCTCCGTTCACCTATAGTGGCATGGACTGCTTCGGTCCGTTCTATGTTAAAGAGGGACGGAAAGAGTTGAAGAGATACGGACTACTTTTCACCTGCATGTGTTCACGAGCTGTTCATCTTGAGGTGCTGGATGATCTTAGCACTGATGCCTTTCTTAATGCACTGCGTTGTCTTATTGCTATACGTGGCAATGTTAGTCAACTGCATAGTGATCAAGGTACCAACTTTATGGGTGCAAAGGGAGAGTTTCTGAAGTTGATGAAGGGAATGAATCAAGAACGTGTGAAAGAGTTAGGCTGTACCTTTGTCATGAACCCGCCTGCTTCCAGTCATATGGGTGGTGTCTGGGAGAGACAGATTCGGACTGTAAGGAGTGTACTAACTTCCATTCTAGACAAGTCTGCAGCAAAACTAGACAGTTCTTCTTTAAGAACATTCATGTATGAAGTAATGGCGATCGTGAATAGTCGACCATTGACCTCAGAACATATCAATGATCCTGTGGGACCAGAACCATTAACGCCGAATCATATACTAACAATGAAGTCCACCATCATTGCACCACCTCCTGGGGAGTTTGTAAGGGAGGATCTTTATCTTCAGAAGAGATGGAAAAGAGTCCAGTTTCTGGCGAATGAGTTCTGGACCAGATGGAGAAAGGAATATTTGTTGAGTTTGCAGCAGAGAAGTAAGTGGAATAAGAGCAGGAGAAACACCAAGATAAATGATATTGTTCTGCTTCAAGATGACTTGGCTCCACGAAATCAGTGGAAGCTAGCTAAAGTGGTAGAAGTCTTCCCTGGATCTGATGGAATGGTGAGAAGACTTAAACTTCTGGTTAGTGATGCAGCACTAGATAGCAAGGGTGCACGCACAAATAAGCCAGTCTACTTAGAAAGACCCATACACAAAACAGTGTTACTACTTGAAGCTGATTAAAGAGTTGGCTTGGATTAGTGTTTAACTGTGTAGGTCAAACGTGTACAGATACTTATCCTCTAAATGTTTATAAGTTCATGCTGAGTTACTGAACTTCTATTAAGAATCACACATTGTGTGATGGTGGGAGTGTGTTTGCTGTCACAAAGCTTTGGATGTCCACAATGTTTATTTCCACTAGATGGCGCTTGTGTACTTCAACACTCATTTATTTCAGCAACTTTGAATCAGTTTAATCTGTACATTTTTATATTTCAACTATTTTATAATGCTTGTTGTGATTAATATACTCAACTGTTGTACATTTGAGCAATAATTCTTTTTTCTAAGAGTTTTATGGATATATTTGATTTTGTTCCCATCGTGTCTTTGTATGTCACTTCCTGTTTTTGCCGTGAAACAGCGAGTCAGAACTGCGGTCGGAGTTTACAATTCTCCTGATTATATTAAAAGATGTAATCGCAAGGTTTAAAGTGTTTATCATTATGATAAGTCATGCAATCAAGAAGCTTCAAGATGTAACCCCCTCTCTTAGCTCACAAGCAGGCAAAAGTGGTATGTATTTTCTGTTTATGTACGAGTTTAAACTCGTGTGTTTTCCATGTAACTGACTGTGATATGTTTTGGTTGTATATTCATTCTTTTAGTTCTACGGTGTTGATGTTGATGTCTGAGTCCAGAGAGCATTAAACATCAGTTAAAAGAACCTCAGCCTTCGTGTTGTGACTAAGAGCGGTACATAATCTTTTGACCACACGTCAACATCTGCCTTTTTAGGGTACCCTTAAACGTCGGTTAGATGACGTTATCGGATCCTAACCCTACCCCAGACCTAAACCTACCCCGTCACCTAACCAACATTAAAGGTAAAGCGTCAGTTGTATGACGGCCCGGGATCGTCATGTAACCGATGTTTAAGGGTACCCTAAAAAGGCGGATGTTGACGTATGGTCAAAACACGTCCCAAGACAGTTATATGACTTCTTGGGATGAGACTGTTAGCATGAATGAGAATTTGATTGTAATCCGTTCCAAAACCTATTATGCACATTACTTGTTGTCTACATCATGGAGCATCATAATTGACGGAGTTGATACACTAAAGAGACTTCTTTATAACATTGTGCTTTCTGTTATAGTAGGTCTGCAGCCCTATGGAAAATAAAGGGCGTTCTGGGTTACTGCATTGAATATTTGTCAACAAATTATAAAGCACAGTATTAAATGATGGTGGTATACAATATACAATAGTTTTGAGTGACATACAGAGTATAGTCGCAGAAGATTTCATCCAAATCTACTCTAATTCTCTGTGAAAATGCATATTTTTTATGGCCGTTTATTTGTCACAGCATATTAACAACTTATCTTGTGTCCCACAGCAAATGAAATAAATATTAAAGATAAGAATGGTTAAACAATTACAGAAATGTTATTCTTTTTAAGGTGTTAAAATTTGTATGTTTTACTGTCTACGTTTTATGTAAAATACATATGAAAACTCATGCGATCACGTTGATCAACATTGCTGGCATTTCTGTGCAGTTCTACTAACAGTACAGGGACTTATTTATGGACTATTAATATATAATAACTGCTGGTACTTACTCGGCACAACCCAGCCAATCATCTCCAACTGTGTTCTATTTAAACATACAGTAAATCAATACCAGGCTATGTAAAACACGAATTGGCTGTTGCAATTGGATATCTTTCCTGAGGTAAAAATGTAACAATTCAGCTGTTTAAACACTGACGTCTTTCAGCGGTCGTTTGTATGAGTGTATGAGAGATGATGAATGATAGTTGGACTGCATCTTTCAACATCATTTTCATGTGTTCCCATTTGAATGGGTTCTGTGAGCAAAGGCATGTACATTGCTGATTGATTCGTCACACTACATTAAAGAGCATCACGATAGTCATTGTTTGAGTTTGTCGTGAAATTGCCAAAGTTTGCTTTATGAATTTAACATAAAACACTATTTGTGTCTATTGCATTTCTGCATGAATGCACATCATCAATTCCATCTGAAAATGATGAAAAATCACATATAGCTAATCATCTTATTAGCAACTGCCCACACAAACGTCTCCATCCCCCACATACTGAATGAAAAAGAGAATGAAGAAACACAAAAGGGCGAGATGTGTGTAGATGTATTTTTAGTCCCAGGCTGTTAGTTAAATGAGGCATATTGGGGAGGTTTTGTGAAGAGAGAGCCATGAGGCAAAATGATGATGATGGTCATCTTCTTCAGAGTCTAGCTTTTGTTTGACGGCAAGAAAAGGCCCATTTTGTTCGGGTAAGTGCATGTCATTTGATTTTGTATGACTGAAGTATGATTGTTACTTTCATCTATACAATTCTTGACTTTGAGCTCAACCATCACCTTACCAGCAGAACAGTGAGGACTGTGCATATAAAGAAATATAGCCCCATTTATACTTATTAAGTATTACTATTCTTATAAAGACTCATAAGACCTATACTGCATTATTAGAACAGTTACATTTATATTATTTTTATAATTTCTGAATAAATCATGCATTTGCTTTTTCAATGTGCATGCTCATAACCCATTATACACTGATGTATAAGTGATCAAATATAAAATAGATCCAGGGACCCTTGTTTGCTGTACCAATCAATTATATATATATATATATATATATATATATATATATATATATATATTAGGGCTGTCAAACGATTAATCGTCCAAAATAAAAGTTTGTTTTTACATAATATATGTGGGTGCACTGTGTATAATTATTTTGTATATAAATACACACACATGCATGCATATTTAAGAAAAAAAATATTCATATATAAAATACTTATACATAATATAAATTATATATAAATCTATATACAGTATATACATGAAAATATTTTTTTAAATATATTCAAGCATGTGTGTGAGTATTCATATATATATATATATCAAATAATTATACACAGTGCACCCACATATATTATGTAAAAACAATCTTTTATTTTGGATGCGATTAATCGCGATTAATCGTTTGATATCCCTAATATATATATATATATATATATATATATACAGTGTATATGTATGTATGTATATATATATAGTATATATATAAATATATATATATATATATATATATATAATTTTATATTCATAGCAAGATAACAAACATACCATCATTTTTAACACCAGTCAAACTTTTCCATTTTTCAAATATTTCAAAAGCTGAAATGGAGACCTGGCTCAGTATACTGTACTGTACAGCTGCATCAGTGTTTATATTGTGAGGAATGCCGCATGAACGGGAGGAAGATCCTCCTATCATCACCTGCTTCTAATGCAGTGTGGTGTAGTTCAACGCCCTTGGCTTCGGGACGCGTGTAAAGAGGAACCAATCCTGAGCGTCTGGGCTGATAAGAGCATCTCACTCGCTCAAGAATTCACAGTCTGTCCCTCGGCCAAGAGCTTCTCGTTCAGAGGACTCAAATGAAGCACGTCATTAAGGAAGGTGAGAGCCAAGGGCATGCTTTGTGTTGATTATTTTAAACCCCTCTCTGACCACCGCCTGTAACCTGCCGCCACACTATTATCCCAGCGCAGAAGCCATTTAAACAGCTAATGCAATCCGAGACGGTCGTGCCGTGTTTCAAACCTGGCTGGGGTGTGGAAAAAACATCTTTACTTTGCACAAAGCGAAAGTTTTCTGGGTGTCAGGAGGCTGTGGGTTCTTGTGTTTTCTCTTCAGTTTGACATTCTGCTCTGTTTCCATCAGCTCTGTGACCCGACTGACCCCACCGGAGGCTGTTTCTCAGTCTGGGAGCCTCGAGGACGCCATCATCCGAAAACACTGCTTTCATGAGTTTGCACCGGTGTTGGCAGTGGATGTGCGTGGTGTTCGTACATGCTGGTTAGCAGATATAGGGCTGGGAGAGAGATGACTTGAAAGAGTAAACCAATAGAAATATGTCAACATTTTCCAGTATCTTTCCTTTTGCTTTGCACACTATCCCACCAACTGACGGAAATAATGATTATTTTCTAATTCTGTTTTCATTACTGAAGTACATCATATATTAATCTCAATGCATGTTCAGAATAATAGCATGACTCGTTTATGTTTCGGGATGCGGACACAGGAGAGGTAGATGGATGGTGAATAGGGATTTATTAGGATGAGGTGAGCCGGGTAGAGGATGATCTCGGCGGAGACACAGAGGGAAGAGAGATCGCTGGAGACATGAACTGTGGTGAGGAGTGTGCATTTGTAGTGGCAGTGATGAGTGTGATGATGACGTGCAGGTGTGTGTGATTGGAGATGAGGTGGGGACCAGGAGGGATGCTGGGAAGTGTAGTGCAGAGGATGAAGTTTGACAGTTTAAGAGGCATGACTTAAATTAATTGGTAACATTTTACAATAAGGTTAATTAGTTAACATTAGTTAATGTCTTGACTAACATGAACTAACAATGAGCAATACATTTGTCACAGTATTCATTAATATTAGTTAATGTTATTAATAAAAATACAGCTGTTTGTTGTTTGTTAATGTTAGTTCACAGTGCACTAACTAATGTTAACAAATGCAACCTTTGATTTGAATAACCTATTAGTAAATGTTGAAATTAATATGAACTAAGATTAACCCTCTGGGGTCTAAGGTGTTTTTGGGGTCCTTGAGATGTTTTTTCAGTTGCTTATAAACATATTAATGGCACAGGTGAAATTACACTCTATTGAGCACAAACAGGGCTACCATAATATGTGAGTAATATGTACATGTTTGTATTTTTTAGATAATTTTTTTTATGCATGGTTATTGAAAAACTAAAAACTAAAAATGAAAGTTTCTGAGATAAGGCCACAAAACATACATGAAATATGTGTCCACAAGACTTTTGACTAATGGATGTTGTCGCCTGGAGTTTTTGCCTCAAAATGATCTGAAAATCATTCTGCCTAATTCACATAAAACAATAGATTGTTTTAAATGCCTTTCATTCAGGTGTGCCACACAAGAAAGAATGCAAGGACAACATATACACATACGGTTCGGGTCGATCGGTACGTTTCCGATGCAGCAAAAAGAAAGAAATACCAGAAAAAATTCTTTTTTAATTATATTTTTTATTAAAACTAACATCATAAAGTATTATATTTTTTAACTTTGAGCAATGATGGAGCTACACTTGACTTTTGTCAGCAGGAAAAATGGTCCAATGAACCGTTCGGTATAAAAATGCATGCCGAAAACCGAAACGAAAGCCTCATACCAAACGGTTCAATACGTGTATCAATACACCCCTAATATATATACATATAATCAAAATATAAATGAAAGTCAAAAGCACATTTTTAGCCATACCTAGAAACAAATCCTGTTCAAATAGGTTATATGGGCCACTCTATAGAATTGGTTCAAAGTTAGAGTTGGAAACATCTTGAAAAGAAAATTGTCTTTTCCTATAAATCTCTTATGCAGTATTAAAGTCCCCGTGAAATCAAAATTGAACCTATTTACTTTGTTAGCGCATATTACTAGTCTGGTGGCGAATAATTAATCCGTGCAAGTGAATATATATTAAAAAAATGTTTTACCTTAGTAATCTTTAATCAAAATCTGAAAAGTTACTTCCGGTCTGGAATGGTTTCTTTTTCTGATGACGTAGGTTTCACAGTTTGGGTGGGGAAACGCGTAACCACTCCCCTCAAACCGTTAGTTAGCAATGAGCGAGAGATGGAGAGGAGGAGCGCTAGAGTAAAACCCTGCCCTCTGTTCAATATTCCGTTTCACTTGGAAATACGTCACAGCACTGGAGAAAAATCGTTTGCAACTTCCGGTTCACGGGGACTTTAATCAATGTTAATTTATTAATAAAAGTTAATAAATGCTGACGAAGTATTATTCATTCTAAGTTCATGTTAACTAAGGTAGTTAATTAATGTTAAAGCTGCAGTCCTCTTAGTCGCCATCTCTTTGCGGAATTATCAACGTTACGTGGGTTGTGCCTCGGCACGGCACAGCACGGATGAACCCGATGTTTTGAGGAAAACAAAAAAGAAGATGTGTCTTCGTCAAGTATTGTTTGTGTGACCACTGTTGGTAAGTGTTCTGTTCATGTCCATGTTTTGAGTTTATGCCATTTCATGGTTTTACGTTTGATCGGATTTTTTGTAAATAAACTGCACTTGGGTTCTCTACAAACTTGCCTTCAGTGGACATCCTTACATTAACCAATTGACAGGTTTGACTTTTTCCAAACATATTTTACACTGCTACTAAACCATACCAAAAAAAAAAAAAACCTGTTTCCTTAACTGTTTGACTGAGTGAGCTGGACCAGTTGTGTTTTCAGATCCATTTAGCAGAAAATGTAGCCATTTATCAATAGCTATAGTGTTTTTGGGGTTTTTTTTTCCAGATATAGTCAGTGTTGTAGTCGAGACCACCTCACTCGAGTCCGAGTCGACACCGAGACCAGAGAGAGTCGAGTCCGAGTCAAGACCGAGTCCATAGAGAGTCGAGTCCGAGTCGAGTCCGAGACGAGAGACGGTCGAGTCCGAGTCGAGACCGAGACCAGTGAGGGTTGATTACCTAATTTACTTTTATTTACTTAGAGAAATCCTTTTTTTTTTACTGAATTTACTGAAAAAATATGATCAGTTTAGGGTAAAAAGGCCACATAGTAGGTGGTGTTAAAAGTAATTTTATTACAATTTGTCATGCGCAGTTGCGCACTAGAAAATCACCAATCACTGGGCGTGTCAATCAATTTAAAGAAATATTTTATTAACATACATTAATAATCATGAAAAATATTTTTAATTGAACTCGAGTGGACTCGGGAATAATTCCGAGTCCTAAAAAAAAAAATGTTCGAGTACGAGTCAATTCCGAGTCCAAATGGACACGAGTCCATGACAAGACCAAGACCATTAAAATATGGTCTCGAGACCGAGTCCGAGACGAGTCCGAGTCTCGAGTACTACAACACTGGATATAGTTTCTGATCACATCAGCTGAGATGTTTTTTTTCCACCACTGGGGTAATCAAACCACCAAGTGGTGTACTTTAAAAATGAACCCAGTGCCTCTGCTAGGTGTGTGTTCACTTTATCCATCAAATGCAACGGGAGACCCAAAGAGTTAAAGAACTGCATGGAGTCGTTACAGACTTTCGACTTCTCCTCAGCAAGCCTGTCACTCATAACCTTATTATCCCCCAAACAGGCGATTCCCCGAGTGGCTCCAGCACAGTTCCCTGACTCTGCATGCTTGATGTTATTGCCTCAACAGGCGCCTGTGAAGAACTCTCGCCTTGAAGCCAAAGAGGCTGCAAAGGCACAACAAGCGTCGATAGATCACTGTTTCCCATTCGGTGCGCTGCTTCTAAAACAGCACACTCCTCCGAAGGCACCAAGCGTTTCTCTCAGCTATTTATTTTGATGCCAAATGCATAGCACCATACCAGCCACCCATAAAACATCTTTAAGCAAGCTGTCGCTTCTTTAGAGGGAGAACACACTTTGTGTTTCCTGGAAATGAAAATAAAGCCTGTGTGTGCAACTGAATGTGCAACTCATGATGTAATTCTCTAGCAAACAGAGTAAGAGAAAGAATAGCGTATAACAGGAAGTCCCTGTTGCCACTTTGAAAATGGTTGAAATCTTGGAATTATTTCCATCTGCATTTATGCATTTGGCAGATGCTTTTATCCAAAGCATTCGAGGTATACATTAATCATCGTGTGCTCCGCCTGGGAACATAACCCACCATCTTTGTGTTGCCGGTGCAATGCTTTATACCAGTTGAGCTGCGAGAACATTAAAGTGTTTGTCATTCAAACAAAATTGATTGAGAAAATGGTGGTCTGCAGTGAATTTGAACTGATGATGAGATGTTCTTACATCTGTGTTAATTTCCACCCCATTGTCCAGTGTATGCCAAAAAGGTTGTATCCGTAGGGAACATCTTGTTCATCCATTGATTACCCACTGGTTTGGGATAATAATCATTACCAAGACAAGGTTGACTGGTGCGTGAGCCGGAGGCCATTAGCGTCTCATTTTGGCCTGGAGACCTGAGCAATGGAAATCTATATGAATCCAGTGGACCTCATCTGACTGAATCCGGCCGCACACTGGGAGAATCATTTTGTCCGTTACGATTTATGCATCTTAAAATAAATGTCTGTCAGAGTACGGTTTGCATCTTAGGCCACATTTACACATAGCTGGGTATTTAGAGAAACGAATATTTCCCTCCCCCTGTTTTCAATAATAACATCGTGCACACAATATAGTTTTCAAAAAAGTTGTCATTTACATCAACCCGCATAAATACGCCGTCAAGCACTATCATAACTCTGCCAAACCTATGGGTGGCAGTGTAGGGAGAAGGCAATCAGAACACTCAGAATCAACAACAACAACGAATAACCGTTTAAATTCAACTTCGGACACAAGTCAGGGTGGATAAAATGAGTAAAATGAGTACCATCTTACTGATCCATGATTAGTAGCCGAACAAACTGTAAACATACACAGGGCGCTCACGTGACATTAAGCATTTTCTGGCGCATAATGTGACGTTTGAGAACGGAGATCCCCCGTCGACACGGCAACACAACTAAAGATATAAATATGTTGTGTTAGTTCGTATTTGTAAGTTTGCGAGAGCTATTTTTGTTCAATTTGGAGGTATTTCTTTTAGTTATTTATTATTTATATATTTATTTTTCTAATACAGAAAAGACATTATTTCTATCATTATTTCATTCATTATTTTTGATACCTGTCATAATTAATCATGTTAAGTAACTTCTGATAAGCCTATCTGAATTTGTGTCTTGTAATATAACCATTTTCTATCCATACAGAGGAGGCATAGCTTACTTTAAATGTATTGAAATTAATAAGGCATCTTTGAGTAAACTTCGAGTATCATTTGAGTATCTGTTTGCCGGGCCGAGTGTCTTGGTTTTTGGTAATCAAAATATGGTCACCCTAGTTGGGACATGGAATTGGAGCAAACATGTGAGCAAACATGCCAAACAAATTTAAAGGGGTTATATAATGGTACATGCACTTTTACAAGTTGATTGTACTGCAATGTGTGTTGGCAGTGCCTGTACACAATCATCATATACGGTACATGCGTATACATGATCAAAATCCATCCAGTGTTTTTGTTTTAATCTCCTCATATGTTTTCCCCTGCCTCAAATTGAACCGTTTGACGTGTGACTTCACACGGTCGACTCACACGCCCCTCCCACAATTGTTGATTGACAGCAGTGTTTCAACACAGACCCGCTGTCGTCATAGTCCGTCATTGTTGATACGCGGGAGCAGAATGGTGTCTAAGAGATTGTGTTGTTCTGTTCTTGGGTGTAATAACAAACACAGAAATCATTTTGATGTTCCTAAACCCGAACCGCTGAAGACTTTTTTGTTTTCGAAGGGAATATTCCCCGCGATCAACGTCAATGCGTTCATGTTTGTGTGAATCATTTCTCAGCAAACTGCTTTATAAACGAGGATAAGTATAAAGCTGGTTTGGCTAAGAAGCTGCTCCTGAAAAAATAATCAGTACCAACTATTCATGTCCCCGCTGCACCTCCAGAAGAAGTGAGTGTAAATGTGTATTAATCTTTATATTAATCTTTACAAATCGCAGGAAAAAAGTTGTTCATGACTATTAGTTGTAACATCAATCTGTCAATGAACTAATCTATACATCAGTAAACACACACACAGTGTTCGTATCTCACTACTCTACCCTGCCAGTGCATACAAAGATAGATCAAAGTGACATTACGCTAACCAACCTTTCAGAAACGTCCCGTTCGAGCCTTAACTGACGAACTTCTTTGCGGCCACCATCTCGTTCCGGGTCCGACTCCGGATCAAACTGATATGGCTACACAGATGTGTCCTCAGAGACTCCCGCTGCCATTCTCTCTCCAAAGCCTTCAACTGTTGTCAAGGCAACACTCCACGTGCGTTCACGCCAGCAGAACAGAGGGGCGGAGTCAGTGAAGCTCATTATCATTTAAAGGCATATGCACTTAAACGGCATGCAGAAAACAGAGCTCTTTTTGACCAGGTAAAATTAGTGTTTTCTTACAACACTAATGAGAATTTTTATTAAAAGTGTATTACAAAGTTTTCATTTAGACCCTAAACATTCATATTAACTTAATAAAAAGATAAAGTGAGAGATGAATTTTGCTGTGCAGACGGCTTCAGTGTGCAGAACTCGGTAACATACACTGTAAAATCGAATTTGTTAGACTTCATTAGTTAGACATGCAAACTGATTGCTTTAAAGGGGTGATGAACTGAGAAATCAAATTTTCCTTGAGCTTTTGACATCTAAGAGGTCATCATATTATAGGAATATCCTGTAAATTTCAGAACTGAAAACGTCCTTGTTAGTCCAATAAAATCTTTTTTAAAGATTCGTTTTTAAAAGTGGGGAACTATGACGTCAAAGAGGATAAAACTCCACCCCCTCAGAAGAAGATCAATGCCTACTATAACACGTCCAGTTTAGCCCCGCCCATCAATTCACGCATTACACGCATAGCTAAATAACATAGGCTTACCTTGTGATGACAAACCGGATCGAGCTACCGAGCAATACAGAATATTGTGCAGTGCCTGGTTATGGATGAAGACAGTCGCTGCATAAGCTTCCTCTGGACTCCAATAGGACTGCATGGATAAACTTTATTTTTAATGACGTTCCACTCCAGCTGATGAGGGTAAAACCATCTGTTCGCTTCATTTCACTGAGGATTGTTGTGTAAACAAGACTGGATTTGCAGACCGAATAAGAGTAAAGAACGGTGCTGTGCCGTCTATATTGGATCTGAGAGGAATTGTTCGAACAACACTCTGTTATCCACTCACAGCAGTGGGCGTTTACTTCCAAGTCTTCAGTGCGAAACACCCATAAAAACCGAGCGTTTTTGAGCTGGTCTCAAAGCTAGGGTAGAAAATAGCCTATTACTTATTCATTTTGATGTTTTTGAATGCAAAAACCAAGCGAAAGTCATAAGTTCATCTCAGAAAACAATATAATAAAATTTAAAAAGCCAGTTCATGACCCATTTAAAAAAGTTCAAGTGAAATAGGAACTGACAGTATGTGGAACTGACAAATGCCAACAAAAAAATGGACAACCTCAGTGCTTTATCTCTCTCTCTCTCTTTCTCGTTTTTTTTCTTTTAGTTTTTCATTAGCAGTCACGCTGCAGGATTGCAACCCAAAATTTCGGACACTGCCAGAAATCCGTCTGAGGCAAAGATTCATTACAAAGTCAATTAATTAACCGTCGGTGAGCATGTCAGAGTAAGCGATCCAAGACTGCTGATTTTGCCCTCTGACAAACGAAATATTTTACCCTCACCAACGTTTGTCTCGGATGGCAATATTGTTGCAAAAAAACACACACACAAAAAAAAAAACAGTGTGTGCACCAGGATTCAGAGGATTCTGCAGCAGCGAGGCAAACACACCAGAAGAGGGCTCTGCGTTTCAGCTAACAGATCCTCTCGCTGGGTCTTCTCTTTCCCCGAGGACACATTCATCCTCCTCCTCCTCCTTCATCATTACCCTCCTCCTCCTCCTCCAGGTCCAGTATTAACAGGCAGGGCCACGGGTGCAGTGTGTGAATATTTCAGCATATATCGCTGGTAGAATGGAGGACCTGTGACCTGATGGGTGAAAGAGAGGCGAGAGGTAAGGAAGAGATACAGTGAATTGATGCGTAAGTAAAAAAGAAAACGAAAAAAAAAAAACAGAAGGTGAGAAATGCATGAAAAGAAAATCTCTGCGTGGTGTAGAATTCATGTTAACCAGCTGAGGCAATCAAATATGGAGCACTATAAAGTTTATTCATTTAAGGCAGGTTTGTATGTCATAAAACCAGTCTCACAAACTGTCTGGTAGGTTTTTGCGAGAAAAGGGTAAATTAAAAAAAAAAAATCATAGAAAGAAAAGGAGCCTTTTTGTTTCAGACATTTGTCATGTTTGTTTTATATCTTAAAACTGTAACTATTATACTGTTAATACCAACCTGAACTACAAAAATAATTTATAGACTGTTAAAAGGAAATTGGTTACCAAGTTCAATACAACAATCCATCCATCCATCATTAAGCAGTCTTGAAAAATCACACAGGACAGAATGAAACCATTATCAATTTCTAATTAATCATTTGAATTCAATATTCTATGAACCTCAATGATTTATAAACATTTCTTTAAATGCACGTGCCTATTGTACATTTAAGTGTCTGTCCAAGCATATGAAAATGATCTCGACCCTTACTGTACCTAAAACACCCGTGAATATTAATGAGATATGTGTCTTTGAATGACTGACAAGCTCAGTGTATCTGTGCCGATCACACTGCTCAAATAAATATAAGCTCTGGTAACCTTGTACTGTGGCATGTGGAGTCAGCCTTTTCTGGCAGTCAGACTGTTTAATGTTTTCTATTGGCCCCTTATAAGAGCAAGACAGGATTGGGCGGCGTTCTGTCAGCACCATTCAATGAAGGTGAAATGGCCAGACTTATCGAAATGAATATTAAAATGCATCAGCGTTACTGCTAACAGAAATATACATACAGTGACATTGAAAGCTCAAGTGGATAGAGGCATGTTAGACAATCATTCAAAACTAAACAAAAGGTGGATACAGCATTATTTTTAAGTTAGTGTCAGGAAAGAATATATAATAATAATAATAATATTAATATAGTAATAATATAGTAATAAAATAAGTAATAATATACATATTTGGACTGGTTTGATGTATATTTTAAAATGTAGTAAATTACAAAAATAAAACAATATATAATTCTTAACTGACGAATAAATATACATATTATCACAAGTTTTAAAAGAAAAAGAAAAGAAGTCTCCTTTGCTTATTGCAAAAAGATGGAAATATCATTACAATTTTAAATGACTTTTTTGTATTTGAATGTATTATCAATTTAAATTTATTTCTGTGATCAAAGCTGAATTTTCAGTAGACAACATTATAAATGCCTTTACTGTTGTATTTTTAATCAAATTGATGTTTCTTGCTAAATAAAAATATAAAAATTAAAAAAAAAGAAAATGTCACCGACCCCAAACTTTAGAACAGTGTTGTAAAAAAAACATATATATAAAATATATGCTTTCATTTGTCCCTTCACATGTGTTGTATGTGAAGTTATTCTATAAAGTATAAATTAAGAAATAAATAATAATAATAAGTATTTAGTAGTGCTGTCAAACCATTAAAATATTTAATCGCGATTAATCTCACATTTTAATCTGTTCTAAATGTCTTTTTTGTCCCATTTTTTCTTCTTCTCAATTTAATGCTCTTATCAACATGGAAAAGTGGATCGGCTTGCTTTGTGCAATTTTTTTTATTTTATTTTTTTATATAATTTAAATAATCTCTCACACAATGTATCACTGTCCATCAATAAAAACAAATACTGACGGGGTGAAAGAAATACTGACGGTCCTGATATTAACGAGGGGGCGGAGAATTCGCATCATCTGTATGTGTGTGTGGTTAGCCATCATCAAGCGGTATTTCAGACCAGACGTGCTGTAATGATGATAGCTCAGTTCACAACGACAAAACACACAGATCACTTTGGTCTTGTCAATCGAATTTATCAACTTTTAAAAGAAAAATTTCCATTCAGAATCTTATTGGCATCCATTTCGGCATCTTGTGCTCGTCATCCACTCAAAACTTAACGTTAACCAACTATTTGGCCGTCTAGCAAGCCTGAATGAGTGTGTACGGCGTGCCTGTTGTTTTGTTTTCCGGTCTAGCTAGATCCGCTTGCGCTTTGGTCGACGAAGCAACAAAACGTCCTCTTTGCAAAAGCATGAAAAAAACTAATTTTGCTAGGACAAAAAAATGTTAATTGTGCGCTAAAAAAATTTACGCCGTTAAAATGGGTTTACGAGGTTGGAAGTTTGTGTTAACGAGGTGGGAAGTCCTGTTTACCAGGTGGGAAGTTGTGTTCACGAGGTGGGAAGTTTGTGTTTACGAGGTGGGAAGTCGTGTTTACGAGGTGGGAAATCGTGTTTACGAGGTGGGAAGTTGTGTTCACGAGGTGGGAAGTTTGTGTTTACGAGGTGGGAAGTCGTGTTTACGAGGTGGGAAATCGTGTTTACGAGGTGGGAAGTTCGTGTTGAAGAGGTTGGAAGTTCGTGTTGACGAGGTGGGAAGTCGTGTTTACGAGGTGGGAAGTTTGTGTTGACGAGGTGGGAAGTTTGTGTTGAAGAGGTGGGAAGTCGTGTTGACGAGGTGGGAAGTTTGTGTTGAAGAGGTGGGAAGTCGTGTTGACGAGGTGGGAAGTTTGTGTTTACGAGGTGGGAAGTTTGTGTTTACGAGGTGGGAAGTTCGTGTTTATGAGGTGGGAAGTCATGTTTACGGGGTGGGAAGTTTGTGTTTACGAGGTAGGAAGTTCGTGTTTACGAGGTGGGAAGTCGTGTTGACGAGGTGGGAACTTTGTGTTTACGAGGTGGGAAGTCGTGTTGACGAGATGGGAAGTCTGGTTTACGAGATGGGAAGTCAGGTTTTCGAGGTTTGAAGTTTGTGTTGACAAGGTGAGAAGTTTGTGTTTGCGAGGTGGGAAGTCTTTTTTACGAGGTGGAAAGTGTGCGTTTACGAGGTGGAAAGTTTGTGTTTACGAGGTGGGAAGTTAGTGTTTTACGAGGTGGGAAGTCGTGTTTACAAGGTGGGAATTCGTGTTCACGAGGTGGGAACTTCGTGTTTATAAGGTGGGAACTTTGTGTTTTACGAGATGAGAAGTTTGTGTTTATGAGGTGGGAAGTCGTGTTGACGAGATGGGAAGTCTGGTTTACGAGATGGGAAGTCAGGTTTACGAGATGGGAAGTCAGGTTTTCGAGGTTTGAAGTTTGTGTTGACGAGGTGAGAAGTTTGTGTTTGCGAGGTGGGAAGTCTTTTTTACGAGGTGGAAAGTGTGCGTTTACGAGGTGGGAAGTTTGTGTTTTACGAGGTGGGAAGTTCGTGTTTTATGAGGTGGGAAGTCGTGTTTACAAGGTGGGAATTCGTGTTCACGAGGTGGGAACTTCGTGTTTATAAGGTGGGAACTTTGTGTTTTACGAGATGAGAAGTTTGTGTTTATGAGGTGGGAAGTCGTGTTCAGGTCACTTTTGTCGGAGTAAGATGGCGTTGTACCTTCTCTTAATTAATTAAAGGTTTTTAAACTTTACTTCTAGAAAATGAAGAACAAGAAATGTGCATCTGGTGTGTTTTGCTTGTTTATGTTTTTAATTAATTTATGAAGCCACTGTATACTAGGGATGCTCCGATACCATCTTTTTCAGAACCGATCCGATACCAAAAATTCTGAGTATCGGCCGATACCGATCCGATAACAGTTCAGTTTTGTTTTGTTTTTTAAATCAAGTGGAATTTCTATAAATCTGTGTATTGAGTTCTGCCATGTTTCTCACTGAGACCTCATAAAGATCAGGGCTTAAAGCAAATCCCAAGATTCCTACTAGAAAATTACAACATTGTGGAGGAGTCATGTGCAATCTTTACGACCTGACTTTAATACGCACCATTAATGCATGGAGTTTCCTTTCTTTGCTGTAAAAAGCTTGAGGAAAAATGTACCATTGACCCAAGCACATCAGCGGCTGTGTAACAGATCTGGAGTTTAGAGAGGAGGGTCTCGGGTGTTAATTGCTCTCCCTCTCAGAAACATCCACCGCTGGGTGGCTCACGCTCCAAACCCAAGGCAGATCTCAAAGCTCTCGGACTTAAAGGGAATATTTATCCTAAGAGCAGAGAGGAAGGGGTGTGTGTGATGGGCACGGATGTTGGGAATCAATAATTCATAAGACCTCTTCTTATTAGGGGTCTCTTGACAGTCTCATGCGGCTTATAACGGGGGTCTCGAGTTGGATGAGAGGCATCTTGCAGAATCCCTCTGTCATAATCACACACAATACAAACCATTATTCCATGTATCCTAGCAGAACAACGAAACCCGATCCGGAGCCCATCGTTTGAGAAGTTTGTTAGTAAAGCTTCTGAATCACCATGAGAAATAGGAAGACAACCGTGTGCTTGGAAACATGTAGTGTCACGTGCTCCTGGTCCAAAGCAAGAGGGTGAGATGCTTTCTTCTAATAGTATGTAATTATGCGTCAGCGCTTTAAATGGTGTGTAATTTTCCCTAGGTGATTATTCCACTCTCTTTAAATAGCCCAGATGTTAGTGAGATGTGCTTGAAGGTTTTGTGTCTGTATCCTCACAGCGTTCTAGAATCACAGAGATCACTGCTGTTCCCTGAATAGAGAATTGTATTTGTGTTCATAAGTGATTGCATGTAAAGTGTATATTTAGATTTCTCTAAGTATGGATAAGCACTGAAAATGCACTGAATGGTAGTGACTACATGTAAAACTTTGACTTGGTGCTGGAAACCCAAAGAACAGGACAATAGAGACACCAGAATAACAATATTTATGATTCTGAAGCTGAAAATACAGACGAATATGCTTTCACTCTTTCCCCGACTAGATATATTTATTAAAATAACGTTGGACACTACTGGTAACATCAGACATTTGGCATCATCAGGACCTACAATTATTCCCCCATTGCATAAAATTTATTCAACATTAATGTAGTACTGAAACTCTGAAAACATATCAACCTAAAAAGGAGGAAATATATGAACAAAAGCTATAATAGTATAGCAATTACTAAAATAACACTGTATGGATTTATGTAAATATCATAAAAAATGAACAAATATGAAATATATGGATGTTTGTCCTGTCACAAATTTGTGTTTATTGGCCCCGGCCAGTGGTGGATAAAGTACTTGAGTAAAAGTTGAGATACCTAGTGTAAAATATTATTCCAGTAAAAGTTAAAGTGCTCCCTTTAAACGTCAAATGTACTTGCCTTCAAATGTACTTAATTATCAAAAGTAAAAGTAATTTGGTCTAATGTAGTTCCAATGTCTTGTTATGTCCTTTATGCACCCAATCAAGTCATTTATGGTTAAAAAAAAAATAAAAGCCCACTAACACCAACATGAACAACATGAACAGCATGTAGTTAACCTTGAACAATAAGGCTCCTTCTACATCAAACTTGACTTTTAGGCAAATATATGAATCCAGGTCACAACCCTTTTAAGTAGATAAATTTGCTTGTTTAGTTTTGTTGTCTACTTTTGTTTTGTGAACTAAGCGCATGACATCTGAAATAAAAATGCACCGGAACATATGAACATATCTAGGTTTAATAGATTTCAATGCTGTTTTAAATTTTGGGAGCAGGATGGCAGTAAGGAATACACCTTAATAACATGGGGGGGAAAGAATCTCTACCTGGAGTTTATGTGGATTTATACCATGGTCTGAGTGAATACTCGATTCCGATTGGCTGCAGGGTGTCCGTTAAAAAGTGATAGAAGTAGTTCTGGTGAAACTGCCTGTTTACCATTCGAAATTTATAAATAAATGCGCTGCCCACAACAGCTGTGAGTAACCATAGCAACAGGCAGTCAAACGCTCTATCTAAACAAACATCTAACGTTAGATACTATAGCCTAATACAACAATGAGCGACTTCGTTATTTCTTTTAACATTTATGGAGAATATGGCAACTTTGACGACTGATGTGCTGTAGGTCGACTCTCCGATGCTGGACTGGAGAGCCGTCAAATAATGACGGTGACAGCCCATCGATGCGAGAGCAGTCTGCGGGCCTACTGGGCTCCGTCTCTCCGTGAGAGACGACGAAGCTGGAGCAACGTACTGCATCAAGGTAGCAGTAACGTTACCCAGCTCTTGTGGATCCTCCTGACTGGCCGACTTTTTCAAATTGCACTATAAATGGAAACGTTGAAATTAATTGTAAATAAAAAAGCTAGCATGTAGGTAAATGACCCTCTCTTTGATCTGATTAATTTATTGCCCTCTATAAGCGCAAATCGCTGGTGCTCAGAACTAATTGTTTGTTTGTTTGTGTGTTTTTCTGATTTTTGTTTGATTAATTGTTTTATGTGTAATAAAAAATAACTATGCCTACCATGTGTTTCATGAAAAAAAAAATGCATTTTTGAAACTGAAGGGTTCTACAAGCTGAGCGGACTAGAAATATCTCCGGTTGCTAAATAAACCGTCAGGCAAGTTATTATTTGTAAAAACTAGATTTAGCCTAATTAAAATATAAACTAATGTTTTAAAAATGTTTTATTTGGCAAGTGACCATGGTATAAGCGGGTTAATGCCCTCCGAGGTGTCCATTGTCAGGTTTTAATGGACCTCCGCTGCGCGTCGGCCGGTTCACGCCTCGCCGTCGTCCATTAAAACCTGTGTCGGGCATTAACCCTTACTTGTTCAAGCTTATTGATGAGGAGCGTCAATGAGCATCTGAACATCCGTCTCAGCTTGAAGGATGTTGAGGGCTTTGGCGAGAGGACCCATGGTTATGGCAAATTCCTTCAGTAAGGAAATTTTAACTGAACTCAACCTAACAAACATTAAGAACACTTGAATCTTGAGTGTGTTTGTGTGTCTGTCTGTGAGTGAGTGGTTGTGTGGTGACGCTGCTCGGACTATATTTGTCCTCCATTTCCCCTTATTTAAAGCAACTGAATAGTTTAGCAATATTTTCCAGTATTACATTTTACATTATCTGGCGTTTTTTTCCAAAGCGACTTCCTTTGCTATATATGTCAGAGGTCGCACGCCTCTGGAGCAACTAGGGGTTAAGTGTCTTGCTCAGGGACACATTGGTGTCTCACAGTGGATTCGAAACTCTTGTCTCTCACACCAAAGGCATGTGTCTTATCCACTGCGCCATCACCACCCCTATAACACCACCAATTTTACATATTGGAATGAAAGGTTTATTTAAAAAAAGTTACACTTACATTGGCAACTTCAGTGAAATGCATACAGTTCTCAGGGCCCCTTCTCCTTCATCTTTGAATACTCTCACGATTCTTTCAACAGAGAGAAATAATGAGTTCAATCGTGTGTCGTTTGACCGGATCAGGTGTATTTTGCATGTTTCCTCTGTGATGTCTAAAGCAGTGGAGGATTGAGTTGTCTTGTTATTTGACATTTTTTATTAAAGAGGAATAGCCCCTTGAGATGAGCCATCTCGTTTTCGAGGGGGTCCTCGATTCTAGATTCAAAAAAAAAAAAAAAAAAAAACTGACCTTACAGCAGCTTGAATTTAACATAACAAATAGCAAAAGCCAAAAAAAAAAAAAAATACACAAGAAAAACAAACAAACAAAAAATGCTATGCAGTAATGCTATACTACTAAATATATAAGCCAAAACAAAACAAAATCTACCTGTTCATCATCATCACTGGAAGGCACAGTTATTGTTATCCATATTCTCTAAATCCCTTTATGAAATTGGACCTATTTTCTGTTGTGTGCCAAATTCGGAATGGATGTCACTCGAAGCAATGCCCATCACATCAAAAGTGTGTGGCCCTTTAATCTGCCGGCAAGCAAGTGCCACAGGAGCACCACTTCAATGAACCTCGATCCACCCAGAGGGCAGTGACCCCAAGAAATCCTCTCCTTGCACTCCAACAGTCGGTCGTTGTGGCAATGAATTCAATGCTTGTTTAATATTTCTCTTCATTTCTTGGGCACTATTTTCCGGCGCAATGTAGTTCTGGACACCACACTCAAATTACCCAGATAGCAAACTGACATTGAATCAACGTGGAAATATGACATCGAAACAACGTTGATCTGACATTGTTTTGCTCATCGAATTAACGTTGAACCAACGTCAGACGCGTCATTCTTTCAAAACTAACGGAAAATCAACTTGAAATCAACGCGTTGTTTCAACGTTATGAAAGCAAACCAATTTTCGATTTTCATTTAGCTTTGAAGAATGCCGCGCCTGACGTTGGTTCAACGTTAATTCGATGAGAAAAATCAACGTTGTTTCAATGTCATGAGAGACGTCGTTTCCACGTTGATTCAATGTCAGTTTGCTGTCTGGGTAGGCTGTAGCTCTCGCACTAAAGCATAAAACGCAGGCTGTTCTACCACAGTAAATGGTTGAAGACTCTGAATTACAAAATTTATGACCACGTTGCCTACCTTTGTTTGATTCACACTCATCGTTTCTCCTAATTTCCGTTGTCTGGAAGTGTGTTTTTACAGCTTTTCTTTTTCGAGAGGCTGTCAAGGCATTGTATCTTTCCAAGTGAAAAACACACCATGAACATTATATCTTCACAGCAATAAATCTTAATTTCGTTTTGACCGATTCAGTGTCCAAACGTGCACACACGTACGAGCGCTAGAAGCACGCTTAACACACGGCGAGCTGAATGCTAATGAGATCTCACTGTCCCCGATGCCGGACCGGCTCTTGAGAGTCCTCTGCTAGAGGAGCGGTGGTGGGTGTGTTCAGGTGACTGTGTGTGTACATGGGTCCGTTATAGAGGAGGAAAAACAAAAAGGAGGAACAGCATGTAGCTGTTGAAAGGATAAAATTGTATGTAATTGTATGTAATTATAAAACACTGTATGTCTCCTTCACAGGTGCAAATTGAACTGCACCCAATCCAAAAACAGCCACCCATCACCATGACGTGTTCAATACATAAAGCACTAATGATACATCAGTACCTAAACTGACATTTAACTCATAATCTACATAATGCTGAATGAGATAAAGGGAAATTAAAAAAAAAAACCCTAAAATTTTACAAAATTCCCACAAAATGCAATAAAACCGTCGATGCCAAGCAGTCAAAAAGCATCTTTCTCCATTGACATAATTGCCATTCAAATGTATTCTGATGGAATAAAATATTATGCAAGTGACATTTAAACTGCAAATGATTCATTATATTATCGTAGATGGTGAACTTTTGGAGAGCTCTTAAAATCATGACATTGACTTTTATTTGAATTGACCGTTTATTTAGCCCGTTTATTACGGTGGCCGAGAGAGCTCAACGCATGCTAATAGAACAAAACATGTGCAAATAGAAAAATACACATGCAAAAAAACATGTGTGCTCCAAATACAGAAATGCGCTGGAAAAGTTCACAACACAACCACATTACAGAAACGCACTGCAAATAACACAGACCACACTTGCACCCGGCTGGGACGTGCTTATTGCTCGTGAGATTCCCTATGCCATACTCCCTTTGAAGGGCACTTTGGAGTGAGCAGTGTGCTAATATACAGTGTTGGGAGTAACGCATTACAAAAGTAATACATTACAGTAACATATTACTTTTTGCTGTAACGCAGTAGTGTAAGGCATTACTAATCAATTTTCAGTAATATTTTACTCGTTACATGTTCAGTGAGGCTTGTATTACAGTTGTATTACAGTGTATTGTCTGCTTTCACTTCTTAAAGGCAACAGACTATGTGAAAGTTTTAAAGCAGTCTTTTAGTGCCAGTTCAGAGCGGTCGCGTCTGTAAATTTGTTTTTTCCTCATAAATGCGAACACGAAAACTAAAATAAAATGAATATTTTAAGTTCTATGGAGACTGGAGAGCCAACCCTTCCTCATCCGATTTGCGCAGTGTAATTAACAGAATTACAAAAAATATATTTTGCCTCCTATTTTTTTGTCACGCATGAATGTGTGTCTTTTCCCTAATATTAAAAATAAAACATAGACTGATATTTGTCTAATGTCTGGAGTCCTTTAAGGAAGTAGCCTATATACGTTTCAATACATGTATTTTTTGAGAATTTTTATTTCAAGTTTTGACTGCAAATGTCATCATGTCCATAATGCTGGACTTCCCCAATTTTCAATAATTTATCCTCAACTAGTTTTGTGGTGTAGGTCTACGTATTTTATAATGTTAACTTCAAATAATACTAATAGCCTAATTTAAAGATAAGGCAGCATTGGATCTGGACGGTAAGGAGAATAACGCTGGAGTTGGAAGAGGTGTGTCGCGATTCTGTTGGTTCGTGGAGCTGAGTCGTGTGGCGAATCGCGATTTCGGTTTCATATTGCATATCGTTACAGCCCCAAAGTTAAGTTCTACTTAGTTATTTTGGTGAAAGTAACTCAAAAGTAATACATGAGTAATGTAACGCATTACAATTCTGGGACAGTAATATTGTAAGGTAATGAATTACTTTCAAATAACAGTAACAAGTAATACCTAATGTATTACAGTTTGGAAGTAACTTGCACAACACTGCTAATATATAGCCGTCAGTGTTGGGAGTAACGCATTACAAAAGTAATACATTACAGTAACATATTACTTTTTGCTGTAACGCAGTAGTGTAAGGCATTACTAATCAATTTTCAGTAATATTTTACTCGTTACATGTTCAGTGAGGCTTGTATTACAGTTGTATTACAGTGTATTGTCTGCTTTCACTTCTTAAAGGCAACAGACTATGTGAAAGTTTTAAAGCAGTCTTTTAGTGCCAGTTCAGAGCGGTCGCGTCTGTAAATTTGTTTTTTCCTCATAAATGCGAACACGAAAACTAAAATAAAATGAATATTTTAAGTTCTATGGAGACTGGAGAGCCAACCCTTCCTCATCCGATTTGCGCAGTGTAATTAACAGAATTACAAAAAATATATTTTGCCTCCTATTTTTTTGTCACGCATGAATGTGTGTCTTTTCCCTAATATTAAAAATAAAACATAGACTGATATTTGTCTAATGTCTGGAGTCCTTTAAGGAAGTAGCCTATATACGTTTCAATACATGTATTTTTTGAGAATTTTTATTTCAAGTTTTGACTGCAAATGTCATCATGTCCATAATGCTGGACTTCCCCAATTTTCAATAATTTATCCTCAACTAGTTTTGTGGTGTAGGTCTACGTATTTTATAATGTTAACTTCAAATAATACTAATAGCCTAATTTAAAGATAAGGCAGCATTGGATCTGGACGGTAAGGAGAATAACGCTGGAGTTGGAAGAGGTGTGTCGCGATTCTGTTGGTTCGTGGAGCTGAGTCGTGTGGCGAATCGCGATTTCGGTTTCATATTGCATATCGTTACAGCCCCAAAGTTAAGTTCTACTTAGTTATTTTGGTGAAAGTAACTCAAAAGTAATACATGAGTAATGTAACGCATTACAATTCTGGGACAGTAATATTGTAAGGTAATGAATTACTTTCAAATAACAGTAACAAGTAATACCTAATGTATTACAGTTTGGAAGTAACTTGCACAACACTGATAGCCGTGTGGAACGCACTTGATGAAGGGAGCAACGAAAGACAACGCAACTAATTCCTCATTATTTTCACCTGGGATGTTCCCATGACAACGCAGCTCGATGTCCATCAGCTTACTTCTAAATTTACGACAGACATATTATACTGATAACATAACGGTTGCATAAAATATATATGGTAACAATTTATTTCGATAGTCCACTTTAGACATTCTACTAACTATAAGTAACTTTTCAACTACATGTCAACTAACTGTCATTAGAGTATTAGTAGACTGTCAGCTACTTACAACACTTTATTTTGTTGGTACCTCAACGGATATTCAACTGACTATAAGTAAACTTATTCTACTTACCCAAAGCCTAACACCCAACCATAACCTAAGAGTTTACTGACAGTCTACTATCATATACTAATACTCTAATGACAGTTAGTTGGCATGTAGTTGAAAAGTTACTTATAATTAGTAGAACGACTAAAATGACTATCGAAATAAAGTTTATGTATATTTTACTTTACAAAAAGCGTTTAAAATATGCTTTATATTCGACCATACATTACCTAACATTTCTTATGAAACTTTTCTTTATGAAAATTGAAACATAATATGAAACAATTTGTACAGTGATGTATTGATCAATATATTTTCTATCTTTTGTATTTATATATATATATTAGCTTTCAGCCCACTGTTCCTTTTCTCATTTACATTGATGACATATTGCTAATACATTTTGTATATTGTATAGTAGTTGTATGTCATAAAAATGTAATCTTGGTATGTTTTGCAAAAATAAATAAATGAATAAATTCGAATTTTAAGCTGTAGTGTAAGTCACACCAGCATGTCCCAGCCAGGTTCGACACTTATTTGGTTCCCCAGGAAACATTTTTGTTCCGTTCCATTTTTTTTTCTATTTGGATGCATTTTTTTTTCTATTTGCATGTGTTTTCTTCATTTTGCAGCGCATTGAGCTCTCTCGGCCACCGTAGTTTATGGCTTGTATAGCAGAACTACATCTCCAATCATTCTCTGATGGAGCAAAGACGTTTTACTGTATTAGAACAAACATGAATCTGCACCCATTTGGATGTCACGAGCGCACATCACATCATGATTCTGAAAAGCACGAGCCGGCCGGTGTCAGGAGCGCTGGGCAGTGCGAGTCAGGCTTGGGTTTCTCTGATGAATGCAGAACACGTCACAGCAGTGAAGTCTCTCCCCTGGCCTCAGCTCATTAGAGCACAGCTGCAGCACATTAACTCCAGATGAACTGCTCATCGGCCATGAGATGCGGTCTCCTGTGAGATCTCACGACCCGTCAGAGCGGCTCCTCGGGTCCTGCTCTTCTGCTTGATACGTGACAGACGGGAATGTGCTGCGAACGCCTGTCTAGCATGCTTCATCTCCTAGAATACAAGAAATGATATACAATAAAATTATTATAATATTATGAATCACAAAAAAAGTGTCAAAGTTACATTTCTGCCTAAAATCAAAAGATAGATAAAAACAATTTGCCCAAAGCCCATTTAATGATTCTTTTCTTTTAATAATTACTTTAGTTTGACTTTCCCAGATAGCAAACTGACATTGAATCAACGTGGAAATATGACATCGAAACAACGTTGATCTGACATTGTTTTGCTCATCGAATTAACGTTGAACCAACGTCAGACGCGTCATTCTTTCAAAACTAACGGAAAATCAACTTGAAATCAACGCGTTGTTTCAACGTTATGAAAGCAAACCCATTTTCGATTTTCATTTAGCTTTGAAGAATGCCGCGTCTGACGTTGGTTCAACGTTAATTCGATGAGCAAACCAACGTTGTTTCAATGTCATGAGAGACGTCGTTTCCACGTTGATCCAATGTCAGTTTGCTGTCTGGGTTGTTATAGGCTTATTGTAATGCAATGATATTATTTTATTAAAATCAGAATTCAATACAAGTTCTAGCATGATTATAGTAATGAGAATGGAATTACATTAACATTACAATGAATGAGTAATTAAGTATTTATTAATTATTCAGTCATTTTAAAGTATTTAATTAAGTTTAGTATATAACTTGTATCAAATCAATTCTGTTATGTGTTGGTTTTTCTGTTGCAATAATTCATTGTTTTATTTCACCTATTGTACACTACAAAAGAGTGCTTATTAACTCATTTTTTTTATTCCGTATTATGAGATTTGAAGGTTAAGATTTACACATCTGTGAACATCTCTGAAGCGTCAGGCATTCTGCTCAGCTGAGGTTCATCACTCTATGAGTTTGATTCTGTGTTTTCTGTACCGTTTGGCAGGCAGCGTTCAGAATGAGTCGGGACTCGGTCCAAAACAGGCCTGATAGCTCAGTATCTCTCACCTGCTGCTTGCATGCATAATCTGCTCTTGTTTTCCTCCTTCCGGCCTCAAATGGCTGCATTTGTCACCGTGGTTACACAGTCTCTTATCTCATTAGTTGAGATCATCATGGCTTCTTCAAAGGGATTTGCAGCGAATGTGTGTGTGTGTGTGTGGCTGTATACACGTCAGCATGTCTGAGTCAAAGAACTGCATTTTGGCGTATTTCCGTATGTGTGTGTGGAATTTATGTATGTGTCTGTTTATATCAGTACATCAGCATACAAATGTGGTTGTTTGAGATGAAACAATTTGCTAAAATGATGGCATATTGTTTTGTGACCCACAGTGAATTATATTATTTTGTTTGGCTGAATCTCATGAAAATGTTGCACTGGGGGTGTCTGGACCCCTTATGGTTGTGTAGTCTGTGTTCAAAAGACTAGCCTGCTGCATCACAAACCTGTGCCTTGTAGGCAAGGCCAATAGCATCCCTCACCCAATTTGAGATTCATGAGTTCACACTTACAAATAAGTTGGATAGAATAAATGGTATGCATATTAGGGGCCCTATCTTGCACCCAGTCCGATTGACTTTGTACACTGACGCATGTATCATTCGTATCATTCGGACTTTTCCCTCCACAGACGCGCGCCGGCAAACTAGGAATGAACTTGTGCTCCCTGGGCGGTTCAGTGCAAAAAAGGAGGCGTGTTCTGGTGCAAACGATCCATGGTGCTATTTTGCAGTTCCAGAAAACAATTGTGCCACTGACCAGAAAAAAAAAAACCTCCCATACCCACTGGGCTGGACGGCCAGTTAAGACCGCTCTTTTGCCCACAATTGAAATGGTGCAAAATGTGCAAAAAGGCCCATAGTGATCACAGTGCGCGTAAATTCTATGAGACCTAACATTCGTTGGTACAGCAAAGAAGGAATTGCACTGTCCTCTGTACTAACCAAAGAGGTGTCAGGGCCAATTCAGGTTTGGGAAAAAGGAGATCCGGATCTGGAGAGAGAGCGAGCGAAAGGGAAGGACCTGTCTCCCGCTCTTTAATCAGATTCATTTGATAGCCCTACGATGGCAGAATGGGTGCTGGTCTTAAGAAGTAAGCGAGTAGAACTTTCACTGGGAAACTCTCACAGTGCTCACACTCGCCCTGCTCCAACATAAGGGCAGCATGTTCTTCCTCCAAACAAACAAACCAAAACTAGAGTGAAATAGCCTCAGAGCAGCCGATGAAAACCCCTACCACCCATGCTGCAGAGCTTGGTTCTGAATCCTTCATTTCACATCTTAATGCAAGGTGTAAACAGGATCTTAATCTCTCTTTATTAAGCAATGTCAGCAGCAAAGACATTGCTTAATAAAGTGAGATTAAGATCCTGTTTTGATTATGATCTAATTTAACCATACCAAGCAAAAATGACTGTAGATTCATTTTTTGTTTTGTTTTTATTGCTGAAGTAAGAGAAATTTCTTCTTATGTGTTCACATTTGGTGAGAGAGGGCCTTTACATTTGCCAAAAATAGAAATAGAAGCTTTAGTGTAAGTTCTGCCAGGAAGACTGAATTGCTACGTCACTTAATACCTTCTCATCTATCCAATCGTGTCTAATACTTGCGGTATAAAAGACCAACGCATTCTCATCCGAAAGCGCCATATGCAACGCTTTTGCAAAAGCGTAAATATCCAACGCACATGGCACCCTTTACAGTCCCTCCAGGATTTCACGATTTTTTTTTGTGATTTTTGCGATCAAAATGACTGATTTTGTGGTGGTAATTTCCAAAAATTTGTGAAAAAATTTGCGATTTATATATAACATTTACCATAATAGTATTCAGTCCTTCCAGAAAAACGCGGAGTTTTTTTGTGATTGTTGCGGGCAAAAATTGATTGATTAGCCTACTCGGCCCGTTTTCTTTAAAAATGCGATGGAATATGTGGGATATTTATGCAATTTTATGCGATGAAATTGCAGGAATTTGCAAAAATTGAGAGAACTTGCAAAAATTGCGGTTTGATGAAAAAGATTTCTCTTTTTCAGTGATTCCCCCAACATCCTGTTCTCACTAGGCTAATGTAAGAGTCATTTCTTATTACTTCCTTTGATAAGCAAGCATACTACATCATAGAAAGTGCTGGGAATATTTAATTTCTCATCTTGTTTTATTTCAGACTATAACGAGTGTAAATAAGGTGTGGCCCCTTTAAGAGCTGCGCGCTCCCTGTTGAACACTCTGCAGTGTTATATGTGCGCCTCGAACGCCCCATGTGTGTGGGTAATTTCTGTTTGATGCTACTTCTTTTATCTTATGTTGTTTATTAAGTAACGATGTGACGGTAGAACGTGTGAGACAGTTATACGAGTTCGATTTGTGAGATGTCAATCGCCTCCGTGAGTCTGTCCGGCGTCGCATAATTGCGTCACTTCATAACGTTCCCATGGAAACAGAGGGAAATGGCTGCTCTTGTGTGAAGCAAACGGAACATTTTTTAACTTTCTACTAAAATACACGTGACTTTTTTTTGCAACGAAAATGCGAGAATTATGAAATTATGCAAACCCCGCATATTTTGCAAGGAAATTGGCAATTTATGCGGCGAAAGTGCGGCGTATTTGAAAAAATGCAACCCCCGCATAAATATGCGGACTTTGGCTGATTTTGCATTGAATTCAGCGATCGCATAATCGCGTTTTTCTGGAGGGACTGTCTTTAACGTCTAATGAGACGCTTCGGTTATGGTTAAGTTTAGGTATGGTGTTGGGTAAGGGTTGTACCACTAGGGGGCGCTTTCTGCCCAAATATATCTGCGTCTCATTTCATGTTAAAGGGTGCCATGTGCGTTGGATATTTACGCTTTTGCAAAAGCGTCCTATATGGCGCTTTCGGATGAGAACGGGCTGAAAAGACCTTACATTACTTATATTGTTACGCTTTACTTTTAAAAGTAACTTTGGCATGGTGAGTCAAGGCTTTTACATATAGTCTGTCAAATATCTGTAATCAATCAGAAATATGTGATTTTTGAATGAACTTTCCCTTTCATGCAAAAGCACACAACACAAGCAAAGTGAAACATCCAAGTGCTGTAGACTATCACCACTCTTGGTACACAATTTGTGTATATTGCGAACTGTTTTCCTTGATATTTCACTATGTCTGGAAATAGTTGTATTTTTCCTTAGCAGGAAATCTATTTGCTTTAAACATAAATGAAAAAGTACTGGGAAGTTAAATCATTTAATAATTGTTTAAACTGTGATATTTTTTTGCAAAGACAATGACAGAGATTAACGCATCAGTAATATATTATTTGCAGAGTTGCTAGAACGCTCAAAAAGTCTTGACCTGTGTTTGTCATCAGCATAACACTGGTGCAATCTTGGCTTTGTGAAAGGTACGCTCGCATATAATGATGTAGCTTTTTGCGGGTACAAGGTGATTGAATTTAAGGAAAATATTTCTGTAGTACCTATAATGGTCTCACAGCAAATGAGGCAGGAAAACTAATCAGTCCAAACAATATGATTTGCAACATAGTAATTTCAAAATCCATTTTATTCTCTGGCTGTGGAAGAAATCTGTACAGAGTGACATGTTTTCCAAAATAGATTTACATATACATAGGGTCAAAGTCTATTTTAAAGGTTGTGAAAGGAAGGACAGGACATTATTTTAAAAAGAACACTGTGATAAATAAGAAAACATAGTGTTGATAGTGTTTACAGACTGCAGATGTAGGATTGAAACACTTATATTCACCTGACAATCCATTTTAAAACAAGAAATGTGGTCATTGTACATTTTATTTAAAAAGACAAATCACTCATTGTCACAAATTTCACAAATAAATGCCATATATATAAGATTTTTTTTATTAAATCTGAGAGCTATCTCACTCCTCCATATGTTTCTATGTTATAGAAACTTGCCAGCCCAGAAAAGTTAGTAAAAACATTGTTAAAATAGTCTAAGTGACTACAGTGGCTCAACCATAATTTTATCAAGCAACAATAATACTTTTTGTGCGCAAAAAAGACAAAAATAACGACTTTATTCAACTATTCATTTTCTTCTCTGTCGCCTCTGAGTGAGTTCACGTAGTGCAACGTGTAATGTAGTCTATTCTGACGTACAAAACACAGAAGCGGCAAGAAAACGCTGCCTTCTGAGAAGCTCAACATTGAGTGGCCTGACGAGTCTCGCAATTCTCTGCCCTCCTTTTCTGAGGTGCTACTCTAATTATCTCCCCAGAAGGAAGCTGACATTTTTTCAGCGATTTTTGTTGTAGGATCTCAAGACCCTGGAAGTAGCCTTTATTTTCTGCTCGTCCACTGACTTCTCAGACAGGGTTGGTTCTGTGGAGCAGCTATTTGAGGACACACTTCACCTTCTTCTGTTCTACAGCAGGAAATGACATCGCTGCTCCTGAAAGGAGCGATAGAGGAGGTTTCCTCCTTCGGACTTTAACTGTGCTACTAAGTGCTACTTCCTCGAACCGTGGCTTTTTCAGGTGCTACTTTCTCATTCCAAAGAAGGACGGGGGTCTGCGCCCCATATTGGACCTATAACGTCTGCATTTTTTCCTCTACAAAGGAAAGTTCAAGATGCTGACGTTAAATATGAGGCCATTCATGTGGTGGACGAAGCTCGGGGGCATCTCCACTTCTTTAGAGTATCGCAGAGTTGCCTTTTTGCACTCTGGAGGTGGAAAGTCCCTCTATTTTTGCTTCAAGGGGTCAAGAAGGGTGTGGTCTGCCACCGTCCCATGGGCTCAGGACAGGTTTCTTTCGCTGAATGCAGTTCATGTTCCAGGAGCCTTGAATGTTGCAGCGGACTTGCTGTTGAGACAGAAACTCTGGGTCTGGGGAGTGGATGCTGCACTGCCAAATGGTGGATCAGATTTGGAGCCTTTTCTGCGAGGCAAAGGTGGACCTCTTTGTTTTACAAGACTCAACTCAGTGCCCCCTGTGGTTTTCCCTGTCTCATCCGACGCTCCTGGAGGTAGATGCCTTTGCTCATTAATGGCCGGATTTAAGACTGTATGCATTCTCTCTGATCAAGTTGATGCCTGCAGACCTTTGCAGGGTAAGGGAGTGCAGAATTCATCTCCTGTTGGTAGCCCCATTCTAGCCATCCCAGGCATGTTTTTTCAGAGCTGAGCTCCCTGGTGCAGGGGTCCCATCTGTTGTCTCAACTCCAGGGCAGGATTTAGCATCCTCAACCCGAAATTTGGAGACTGTGGGTGTGGACAATCAGGGGCAGTCGCTAATGGCTTCTGGTTTTCCCTGTTAATGTTTGGGAGACCATTGATAACGCTCGTGCACCTTCTACTAGACCGCTGTATTTTTCTTTGTGTAAGTGTAAGGTCTTTGATTCTTGTTGCATGACTCGTGCAGTGGACCCAGTCAGCTGCCCGTTTGGCAGTTCATGTTCCAGGAGCCTTAAAAGTCTAAGCGGAAGACTGCATGCATTCTCTCTGGTCAAGTTGATGCCTGTAGATGGGACCCCTCCACGAGGGAGCTCAGCATCTTCACGTCCTGTTAGTGTCCCCAACTGGGATTTATTGATTGTTTTGGAGGGGTTATTGGTACCTTATTTCAAACCTCTGGAGTCAGCTCCTGACCGAATTCTGACTCTCAAGGTGGTGCTTTTGTTAGCTTCAGCCTCTAAAAAGGCGGCTCTTCAGGCTCTTTCTATGAGTGAGCCCTGCATGGAGTTTTCCCCTGGTCTTGAGAAGATGTTTCTGTGACACAGGCCTGGTTGTGTCCCCAAAGTTTTGTTCACATCCTATCACTCTCAAGTGGTCAAGCTTCCTTCTTTCTGTCCTCCTCTTTTTTCCTCAGTGAAGGAGGACATTTGCGTTGCCCTGTTCAGATGTTCGGTGTATGTGGACCGCACTGCCCAGTGACGCAATTCCTCTGAGTTGTTTGTATGCTTTGGGGCTAGCCACCTCTAAATACAGGATCTCTTCATTGGGTGAGAGATGAGCTCTTTGGCTTATGAGGTGTGGAAGCTTCCATCACCTCTGGGCATTAGAGCTCACTCTACTAGGAATTTTGCAACTTCTCAGGCTCTTTTTAGGGGAGTTTCATTGGAAGATATTTGTGTGGCAGCAGGTTGGTCCTCTCCGCACACTTTTATCAAGTTTTATATCCTGGAATTGGATTCCCAGGTTCTTTTGATGCATGGTTTGAGTTTGAGTTTGGCAAAAAAAATAGAGTGGGAGAGAAGTTAGTTCTTGGGCCACATCTGACAGCGCTTACTTTGGCGTGTAGTAAATCGTTCCCATTGCGTAATCACTACGCAGCGTTGAGTGAACCTATGAAAGAGAGCATCTCAGGTTACCTGTGTTACCCATGTTCTTTGAATAGAGAACAAAATACTGCATTCGCTGCCGGGGGGGGGGGGGGGGGGGGCTTCTTTTGTTGTTGAAAATCTGAGGAACAGATGTTGTGTTTGCTGTATTTAGAGTGAGTGCTGTAGCGCCGTGTCATCAGCCAATGAATTCATTGATTGCCATGATTCTATACAGGTTCAGACAATCAGCACCACCCAAGGGCGTTTCCTGTTGCATCCGATTTGTAAATCACCTTGACCGTGTATCTCTATCTCTCTCTCTCTCTCTATCTCTCTCTCTCTCTAAGTGAGGTGTGTGCTGTTGGTGATTGTATAGTGCTATTTTCCTCTCACCAGGGCATCTTGAGTTCAGGCAATCAACAGCGACCCTTACCTGTGTTACCTGGCCCATTTCCATAGCAACCATCCTCTCTCAGTCAAACTTTTATTCATCGAATGACACTCCAGTGACCTATTAGTGCATCAGTGAAATACGGCCTCCTGCGTAAAAAAAAGTAGTAATGGTACTTAAAATGTCCACTTTATAGGTTTCAGCCACTCTAAAATGGTGAAACTGAGTGGATACTACAAAAGGCATAAAATCTGTAAAGACAGGACAATTAGACCAAATCATTCCTATTGAAGATAAGTTGTTTAATTGCATTCATTGTTCTGTGTTCCACTGTCGTGCAAAAGCCTAAACATTTTTAATGTCTTTATAAAGAAGCTTCTTTTGCTCACCAAAGCTGCCTTAATATTTATATTTCTTTCATTTAAATTCTGCAAGAACATTTTCCAGAATAAATAATTATTAGAACTGTTATTAATAATTGAGCAGCATATCAGCGTATTAGAATGATTTCTGGAGGATCATGTGACACTGAAGACTATGATGCTGAAATATCGGCTTTGATCACAGAAATAAATTAAGCTTTAACATACATTCACATAGAAAACAGCGCGACATTTTACATCGGAATAACATCTCAATATTTTTACTATATTTTTAATCAAATAAATGCAGCCTTGGTGAGCAGAAGAGACGTTTCAAAAACATCTGACCGACCCAATATGATATGAATGATATATAAACATCCTTACTTCTCAGGACCTATACAAACAAAATGGTTTGTCAAAAAAGTTATACAGTATGCTGTTCCTTTCTCATCAGATGCAGTTTTTAAAGTTTCCACACATAAAAGTTAATCCTAAAATCAAAATCATTGTCAATGCAAATGTACATCCATTTCAAGACATGAGCTCCAAAGTGATGGTATTTTCATCTCACAGTGAAACTTATTCACAAATTATCATTAGAATGATTTAAATAATTAGTCCTAATTTAAATAATTAATATGCAGAATAAAGGGGCAGGGCCTGGTGAGGGGCAGGACATTTCCCAAACACACTCAAAGCACTTGAGCAATGTCAACGCACTGATCCAGCTGACCAATTAGAGCTCATTGTGCTTTTTAGAAGGAGGGGCTTCATAGAGACAGGAACTAAACAGAGCGTTACTGACAGACTTTGAAGAGAGGAGCCGCAACAATGGGGAATATGAGGAAAATAATCAACATTCAAGCAGGAAAAACTGTCCTAGTAGAGCCTGAAAACAAGATTCTGGCATTATAGGTCCTCTTTATATAATGAACCCGACCCGTAAACTACGCTGAAAGTAAATAGTGATTTTCAAAATGGAAATGGGAATCGTAGATTTCAACGTAATATTCTCATTCGTTTAAAAGCTGTGGTTGTAGTTGTGGAAATCCTAACAAATGGTATTTTAGAATGGGAAATATAATTCTGGAAACCAGACTGCTGTAAAAATGCTATTATTTCCTTAGCGTCTTGTCCTGCTAACAGATTCCTATTATGACCACACCGGTGTACCCATCCTTCAAGATAAATGCATAAAAGAAGCAAGAAAAACAGCACCTTTTATCTCTCTACACCCCCCTGGGAAAGGAAGAGGGAGTTGGTGTCAGACCTTCATCATCTGAGGACTCTGGGGCCGGGAGGGGCCCTGCAGGAGGGACACACGTGTGTGTGTGAGAGAGAGAGAGAGAGAGACGAGACTCTGCCTGGAGCTTCAGTGTGGCGTCTCACTCACCAGAAGAGCAGTTGCCACTGTCACAGGAAGCAGCGACGCATCACTTCCCCCTCCGGCTAGCAGCTGGTCAGACCACCGGCGGTGACCCTGGCGGCAGAGATTGAGAACACCATACACTGACCTGACTGCACTGACACATTCATTACCTTCACAAATTGTGCTGCCAGAGAAATCCATAGCGTGTGTGATTGATCATTCATCACTCCATCTGTTTATCTGCAGCACGGGCGAGATCTGATGCCCGATGTTCTGGCAATGTGTGTTGGGGGCAATTATATGTGAGTGGACGCTATATCTTCTATTATAGCATCCGTGGGCAGAGATGCAGCTCTAATGGGAACGGTTTGGCTAAATTCTGCATATGCTAAAATCACTGATATGTACGTTTAGATTAGACAATTATTCAATTCCTATGGGATAATGTAGGTGCCACAGTCTTCTGGACTCATTCACCTTTAGTTTTGTTAGTTTGTTTTCATTCATCGCCTTTTTCCATATTCCCGTCACTCATTAGTAACCATGGACATTCGTTCATCACAGCTGTTCATTTAGTCACTCACCACCATGTCTTTCCTCTCTGTTCTCTCTGTTTCTGTCGGTCAATGTTTGTATGTTTCCTATGTCAACATGACATCATGACTTTTGCGTAAACATATACGCCACTTTTGCGCCAGGTGGCGTGTTATCTCTACGCATTTTGAGCTATCCGCGTGTATCCGCGTGTATGCGTATATGTCTACGCCATTAACGTCCGCGTCATTTCGCGTGTCCGAACACGCAGTCAAATCCCCAGTCATAAATACCATTAACCCCAGTGACGGTTAAGTTTAGGGATGGGGTTGAGGTAAGTCATATCTTTTTTTTACCTAGGATGGTAAGGGAAGAGTCATAAATGCCATTAACCCCAGTGACGGTTAAGTTTAGGCATGGGGTTGAGGTAAGTCATATCTTTTTCTTTCCTAGGATGGTAAGGGAAGAGTCATAAATGCCATTAACCCCAGTGACGGTTAGGTTTAGGGACGGGGTTGAGGTAAGTCATATATTTATATAACGTTAAGTCAACGGCGTTCATAAACACGCTGAAAGGCGATTATGCGTCTTGATAGCACGCCAAAAATGGAAATACGAATTGGCGTGTCATACACACGCTACTTCATGAGATCAGTCTGCCTATGTTCTACACACACCTTATGTCTGTACCTGTGTTGGTTATATTATTAAAGTCTCGTCTACCTTCGTCTTCATCTTCTTTGTCTTGTGACCAAAGCCGATCCTGACCTCCCTGGGGCCCTAAGTAAAAATCTTAAAGGGGCCCTCCAACCTGATCCATGAGCCACAGTCACACCTGGCAACCCAGTTCTCCCACTACAATCCTCCCTCGTTTAATTAGTACTAATGAAAATATAATTCCTGACATCAGAAATAGACATATTTTATGTTAATATTAATAATTCACATGTTAAATAGTACAAATGTAATTATTGATACAGGGGAATCGGAATGGGGGGATAAATTGGGGGGGGGGGGCTTAGAAGTCAGTTTTCTATTCCTATACATATACATGCACTAACATTTGTATAGCATTAATGTACAAATAAAAAAGGCCCTGTGAAAAACAAAACTTGTAGTTAGGCACTGGTTTGGTATAGATCCCTTTTGCGCCGACGTCACAGTTACGTCACGGCGCTAGCTGGAGGCAAAACAAAGTGAAAACTGGAGGCGCCCAATACAAACCAGCACAGATTCGGCTACATAATAAGGAGCTTAAATAATTGTTACTATTATTAAATGTCATCTTGTTGTCTTGTTTGGTGCAAGAATTGATTAAAAATGAATATGCTGTATCTGGAACTTTTATTTCTAGAAAATATTCACATCATTAAAATCACACTGTAATGTCACTCTTTACATTGTCGTGGTCTCGGCGCTGGCTCATACACACAAGTCTTGTACAGGACCATAAAGGCATCTAAAGATTTATATGCCCTCAGTTTCTCTTTACGATCGGTTTCTCTATAAGGTAGGTGTAGAAGTCAGGCCACTCAACCGAGGGAACGTACGTTAATCCTGTCAGATCGTCCATGCATTGAGTGAGTGTGTAGACGGCTACAGGTCGGCCAATCTGGTTCCGTCCGTTAAAAATAACTTTTGAAAATAACAATCGCGGTCCTGGACACTGAGTGACCTTACACATTAAGATAATATCGGATTTTCTCCAGTCATTGTTAAAGAACAAGCTAACAATCCTTGCTACCTAGCGTTAGTGAAGCGGCCAGATGGATCTTTCTGCCTCCACCTAAGCTCCGCCCACATAAAAACGTCACCGTGTTTACCAACTGTAAAAGGGTCTGTACAAAAAAGTCATTTTCCTGCTGTGCAGGGCCCCACCACCCCTCTTGAATCAATGTAAATGGTACGACCCGCAGGCCAGGTGCTTCTGCTGCGGACCTGCGGTGAACATTGTTGCCAACTTAGCGCCTTTGTCGCTATTTAAAGCGACTCTTCAGACCTCTTTATTTAATTAATTTCAAAAAAGTGACTAATAACAATTTTAGTAACTTTTCTGACAAACCTTAGTAACCTCCAAATGCCGGTACTGTCCTGCGAGCGCGAGGTCTTGCTTTCTCTCTCCCTGTCGCCTGTTTCTCCCTCTCTAGCTGTGTCTCCCCTATTCAGTGAATGTCTGAGAGGAGCGCACGGCCGCTGACAGACGTGAATAAGCAGTGTTTTTCCACGGACTTATTACTGATCTTCTTTTCTTTTGTTTTATATTTAAAGAATTTAGTTTAATCATTTTTTTATTACTTGTAACACTCACTATCACAGAGCTTAGTTCATCCGGTTCCCTCTCTCAATTCAGATAATACCTACATTAATCAAGATCAGAAGGCTTTCAGTCCACAAATCAGCAACATTCACCATGGATTTATGCTAATGTAGTAAGTTAACTCTAACCATAAATATGATAATGTGACAGAAATAGTAATTCGCTTACAAGTACGACACATCTTTTTCTAGCACTTCAAAACTACTATATCATATATAAAAGTTGTATTTTTTATGTGATGACCAACACTTTTTTGTTCATCCTTTAAAAAATTGTCCTAAAATGAAAAATGTTAATATGTTGGAAAACTCTTATTTAAACACTTATTTAATAAAAACAAAACAAAACATTGTAAACAGTGGGATGTTTAATGGCTATTTTCACTCATTAATATACATGTTTTCACTACTTTTGTTTTTTTAATTAATATTAAGACATTATAAATGACAATAACTAAAGGTAATTTCATCTACACCCTAAATTAAGCTTAGTGATTTATTGTCTGCCCCAGTGCTACCAGATTTTTTTTATTTTTTATATTTAAATTTTATTTTTTTTGTAGAACTTGTTTGAGGTGGTGCTGCCCTCAGATTTGAGTCTGGAGCCCTGTGAACTTAAAATAAAACTGCATATTGTTATATCTGTATGTTAAGTCTATTTATTAATAAAGAATTTGTCAGTATTACAGTTATTTTGGGGGAAATTTTAATAATTGCATTGCAAGCTGATTAAGGTGTGCCCCAAAATTTTCTGCTTGTCAGTCAGGGGCAACAGCGCTCCTAGTCAAAAAAGTTAGTCTGAAGCCCTGAAGTAGTACTTTTGACAATAAAACTAAAATATTTTAATCAAAGTGTGGCTTATTTTGTTTACATTTTAAGTGTTTATGATAAAAATACAATACCCCACCATTGGTATCACTACCCAGATAGCAAACTGACATTGAATCAACGTGGAAATATGACATCGAAACAACGTTGATCTGACATTGTTTTGCTCATCGAATTAACGTTGAACCAACGTCAGACGCGTCATTCTTTCAAAACTAACGGAAAATCAACTTAAAATCAACGCGTTGTTTCAACGTTATGAAAGCAAACCAATTTTCGATTTTCATTTAGCTTTGAAGAATGCCGCGTCTGACGTTGGTTCAACGTTAATTCGATGAGCAAAATCAACGTTGTTTCAATGTCATGAGAGACGTCGTTTCCACGTTGATTCAATGTCAGTTTGCTATCTGGGTATGGTATTTAGTACGGGGCCCAGCAAGATGGTTTGTACCAAGGGCCCACAATTTGGTGCTACGCCCCTGTATTGATATCAAAACTGCATCCTGTGAATTAAAAAAGCTAAAATGGCTTGCCATTGCATGTCACTGTGTTTTAAATGATAAAAGCAATAGCTGAGACTTGTTGATTATTATTTACTGAGGGATGTGCATCCATATTGACCAGTATGTCCAGCTAATCAACATTGTAATTGCACTATAGTCAATGTCAATAGATTGCTTTCCATTATTGCAGAGTTGTAACTTGGAGACTAGATAATCATTGTCTTGTTTTAAAAGTATGAGTGCCTAATGCGGAGTGTCATCACGCCCATATTGTACTGGTAACTGGTTCCCATAGATGTTTTCCTTGAAAGTGCGCGTTTCATTTCGTGCTCACGCATATGAACTCATGTTAACGTGCGACGCATTAATCTTTTCCAAGCTGCAGTTTATAAACAAACACTGTTTCCCTTTGTGTTACATCTATACCACAAATGTAATTTCTTGTAATATTTATATGCCAAAATATTTTTATTTTTTTTGCGTGTAAATCTCTTGGCTAGGATTAGTGGTGTGTAGTGCCAGCATGCCCGCGAAAACTGTGTAGGCTTATATGTACGCAAAAACAATTTTTGGCGTATTAATGGCACGAGCAATTAAATTTGTGGTATTGATACTTGTTTCATGAGTCACATGAGATGCACATCAACTTAACTTTACTGTTCTGTGTTGACATTAAACTTGGAGAGGAGAGAACACAATTCTGCCTAATCGCTGTTCCCGCAATTCACTCACAGTCTCACTCTGTTTTTTTCTCTCAGTCTCTCTTTTCGTGACCAGAAGGATAGTTCCACTTACCGTAATTATCTCATTGATGTTGTAAACTTTGATTGATGTGCTTTGACACGAGGGGGAGGCATTATACATTTAAAATATATAAAATATATTTTAATAAATCAGCTTGGTGTGCCTGCAAGATAGACATAGTATTTAGGCATGCTGCAGTCTGACTTGCCGCCAAATAAGCTTTACCCAACAAAGCTTTAAACGGCGATGACGCCTCAGATGAGAGATGGCTCGCATGCGTCTCTTCAGCCTTGGGAATCGTCGTGTAACCAGTCTAGCTCCTTAGATCTTAGAATACATAGGGGACTAAAAATATGGTAGGAAACCAGCTTCTTCCAGAACTTCGACACCTCAGTGTGGAGGTTGAGGAAGAACGGTAAGCACCGGCGTGGAGGTTGTGTGCGGGAGGGCAAAAAAATCGTTAATGTAGTTTAGATTTCACTGAATTTCACTCAATTTCACCTGAATTGAAGCATCTTGATTGATTCCCAAGTAATTATACATTTTGCTTGATTGTCAACACTGAACACAACGCAACTGCAAATATCACCAACTGTACCTTGCATATGTTTCATTTATGTATCCCTGTCTGTCTTGATGACAGCATGAATTCAACAGTCACGTCACCTTTATTTATAATGCTTTTTACAATACAGATTGTTTCAAAGCAGCATTGCAGTGATAACAGGAAAATAATGCAACAAAGTGTGTTAAACTTTGAAAATAGCGTCAAAATCCAGCTTAAGTAAGTTCAGTGATGACTTATTTTTGTTGTAAAAAAGTTATTAATTTAGTTCTGTCATCGTCCAGCTCAGTTCTGTTCTCATATAAGGGTGTCAAGCAAATCAATAATATTGTTGAATATTAAATCTCCCAAACAAAGCAAGCCAAAAGCCAAATGTGAAAAAGGCAATAGTGGCGAGGAACCAAAACTCCATCAGACTCAGTCGCTCAGTTCTCCTGTGTATGATTACGATTCAGGCAGCTTTACAGGTCAAAACAAAACTAGACTCACACAGGGGTCTTTCTTTCCAAGGACTACAGCCTGTGTCCTGGGTCATGCACAAACATGCACCGCCACCAGACAGAAGAATGAATCACAGCACAGGAGTCTTACCCGTAAAGCAGAGGTAATGCAATATGACACATGCGTTCCTCAGCAGGCCCACAGGTCACATGTGTGCTCTGTGCCACTCCGCAGTCCCTCTCATTCACCTCGCTTCTGCTGTCTGTTCAGGTCACCTATCAGTCCACCTCGGCTGGGTGTTTTAGCCCACAGTCAGGCCCGAAACCCCCTGTGACCGGTCCCAACAGGCCTCCTGACCACACTCACCATGCCAGCCCTTACCCACCAATCCAGTGTGACAGATTAAGGACCTGAGCCTGTACGAGTGCCTGTTTGTGCATGAACAAGCCCCGACAGCGCTGCTGACTAACAGAACACGTCTTCATGTAAAACCATGAGCATGGCTATTTTTGACAACGGTAAACATGGCCAGTTGACGTACACTGGAGAGGCAATATTGCAAGCAAATTAAAGCAGCTCTATAATCCAAGTGGGAAATCACTCCTGACTTCAACTAAACTATGCAACTCGTATCCAACAATATGCTGGTGATATCAAAATATCTGGCTTCATGCCGCACATTTCCACTTATGCTACGTTCACACCGGACGCGAAACTCGCGTTTCATTCTAGTTTGACGCTTGACCACTTTGTGTTAATTCGCGTGTCAAGAGCGAAACTGGCGCGCGTAAAAACAAAAGTTTGAAGCGAAATTTACGCGCGTCAGAATCGAAATCCGTTGGCGACCATTGTTTTTATGTCGACCGAGCATTCATCAAGAGAGTTACCGCTCTGTATTTACTCTGGAGAGCAGAACAGCGGAGTGGGGATCATCGTCGCCGTATATTTGTGTCCACCGGACCCTTCAGAGCCGAACCGTTTGGCGAGTTTCACCATTTGCTCGCTCCAGGAGCTGCGCTGGATGACGGCCGCTGTCAGCGGTACTTCCGCCTGTCCCGCGCCCAGTTTGATGACATGTTGTCCCGCATCGGAGCGAGGATCACCCTCGCCCTCATCCACCTAATCTAGCTGTCATTTATTTATTTTTTTGATGATAAATAGAGCCAGCCTCCAAAAGTTATTAACCTGTCCTGTGATTTTTTTTCTCTCTCTCACGTCCAGACACGAATTTATGCACATATGTTGATTGTCTTTACAACATCATACTATATCATTTTATCTAGCTATGGAATGAATAACATTCAATACAAAATGAACATGTCTCGTATATAGAAATAATGTTTTAAGTGATAAAACATTTGCTTTGTTGTGCATAATCCCACCATGCATTTAGTCATATTAACAAAATAATTTATTGAAGCATCCAGACACTTCACCACGTGAGCAAGCAGCTCGGCGCGAATTCACGCCAAAGTTCCGATTTTTCAACTCGGGCGGCAGACGCGAATTCGCGTCAAACGCGTGAATGCACAAATGGCACTAACTGAATCATTCGCGCTTAACGCGCCAGACGCTCAATTCGCGCGAACGAGGCGTATTCGCGTCTTTCACGCCTCCCTCCACGCCTCATTCGCGCCGCAGGAATTTTTCACGCGCGTAAAGCGTCTTTGCATTGACTTAACATTGAAATCATTCGCGCCTGACGCGCTATTCGCGTCCGGTGTGAACGTAGCATTAGACGTTTTGGTTTCAATTTATTTTGACGGTCCCTTTAAAACAGTCCGTTGACTATAGGTAACTTTGCACTTTTATGTCAACTAACTCTCATTAAAGTGTTGGGTAGAGTATTAGTAGACTGATGGGTTAGGCTTAGAATAAGGTGACATGTAGTTGCAAAGTTATTGATAGTCAGTATTGAGCATCGCTATAAAGAGTTAGGCGATAATAAGCAGACAGCCTACTAATACTCTACTGAGAATACTCTCAAAAGTGTAAGACTACTACTACAATGGCTATGTTTGATTGTAAAACAACTGATGTAGTAGAATGGGTTGTTGTGTCAGCATTTGGATCTAAAGTTTTGAGAGAGTTCAAGCAGATCCTGGACTTATAATCGAATCTGCTTATGCGTTTGCACCATTTCTATGTAAAAAAACCCCCAAAGAAACAGGGATGTAGATACTATATAAACTGAACACTCATATCTGACCGTACCGCACGCGATCTGCTGAGAAACCTTGAGGTGAGACAGATGCAGTGAGAGATTGACACAAGGTCTTTTCTGACAAAACAAAAACAAACAAATCAGAACGTTATGCACTCGTGGGTAATAGAGCAATGCAATGGATTTGGAAAATGACTTGTTTTCATCCTCTCACAGTTCATTATTTCAAAGAGAATAAGGCATTAGGACAGTTTTTCCTAATAAACAAATTCTGATTAATTTCCTTGGTAAACAAAGCCTTACAGCTCTGTTCGCAGTGAGATTATTTTAGAATTTCTGTACAATTGAACAAAGCAACGAGTGATTTGTTTCTGAACTTTAAGGAAAAATAATCATTAAACTACAAAGCAACATGAAGCGAAAGGAGAAAAGAGGAAACGCCATGAATCAGATGAGCGGTGAGAAAACCATGAGTGCGAACTCGCTCTGCCATTCAGGAGTAATTAACAGTGTTTCAAACTGAAAAATCAAACATTTAATGCAGTGTCTTAAACACACACACACACACATAATTGTAGTTATATGCTATTCCTATAGACATTAGAGTAGATCCATATCCCAGATAGCAGACTGACATTGAATCAACGTGGAAATATGACATCGAAACAACGTTGATCTGACATTGTTTTGCTCATCGAATTAACGTTGAACCAACGTCAGACGCGTCATTCTTTCAAAACTAACGGAAAATCAACTTGAAATCAACGCGTTGTTTCAACGTTATGAAAGCAAACCAATTTTCGATTTTCATTTAGCTTTGAAGAATGCCGCGTCTGACGTTGGTTCAACGTTAATTCGATGAGCAAAATCAACGTTGTTTCAATGTCATGAGAGACGTCGTTTCCACGTTGATTCAATGTCAGTTTGCTGTCTGGGATGTTATATGATGTGAACAACAACAAGGCTGTGAGCGATGGATTCATTGTGTTCTCAGATGAAGGTGTTATTGCTGGGCTGTTGTTTTTCAGGAGACCTAACCTTGTAAAAAAGACGTACACTTAAGCATACTTTTAAAAGAGAAAAACATACAGTTTTGAGATTTAAGAACAAAGGACTCAGAAGAGATTTCAAATATGAGGTATTAACTTTGAGTCTCATTTTACTCTCCATTTAATGATTTTGTTGTCTAGTTGAACAAAAACAAAAATCTATAATTTAATTTGCAATATTTCTTTCTTTTTGGGTTCAACCCCCAAGTAACACTGAAAACATGCCCTGGTTGAGAAAATTAGTTTGACATTAAGAAGCTATGACATTCATGTGTTCTGGCACTATCTTCTGAATGTCTTTGGTGTATGCAAAGCTGGCACTAAACATTGTTGAATGTCTGGGCCTTCCAGTTTCTACAGGAGCATGAAACGTTCTCCACCTGTGTCTGTGTGGTCTAGAGAGAGAATATATTAAAATCTAATCGGCACACAGGACTCTTCATGCTCACAGGACTATTAAAGGATCAGACAGGTAAGGTGCAGGCGAGTCAGACTCACTTCTTGATAAATTAATAAGAATGAGCCCTGTACATGTGTTCGCTGACTGAGGGCAGCTCAAACATCCTCCACCCAAATTGATTTAATGGCATATATTAGCATCTCATCTTCTGAGGAGCTTCCGTGTTTAGGAAAGCTCAAACCTGTTCGTCTCAACTCATTAAAAGGATTTGTGGAGTATAACAAAAAAATCTAATTGGCTAATCTTAAACATGAGTATTGCAACATTGACAAAAAACTGAGTTTAAAGAACATTGAACTAAATTGAGCTGAATGACACTATTGTTTCCTGAGTGGCTTTACAGCTCAAATTTAATTACTTTCATAATTGATGAACACTGTTATCATCATGTTTAATAAAGTGAAGCTTCTTTGAAATAGTCTGTAATAAATCTGTCGGGGTTTTTTTCAGTAAAAACCGACAGCTGTGGTTGCCAGAATAATTCTGTAATATAATTCTGCTGAAATAGCATTAAGTCTGTCTTTTGTTTTACCTTTATACCGAAACACACCTAGCCTGGCAAGCCAGACCTACATCCAGATGTTAGGTCGGGGAACTCACAATTGGCATGCCTCAATCCGAGGGGCGGGATAAACAGTTGGCTTTCAAAATTCCTCTGCACACAATAGGATAGTGCTACAACCAACCAGAGCAACAAATGGCAGTGAATGACTGATTCCCATGCGTTTTCCATAGACTGTAAAAAAAAAAAGGCGTTTTCCCTCCAGCGGAGCTAGTTGTTATATTAAAGGGTTAGTTCACCAAAAAGTGAAAATTCTGTCAGTATTTACTCTCATGTTGTTCCAACCCCGTAAGACCTTCGTTCATCTTCGGAACACAAATTAAGATATTTAAGATATTAAGATCGCTCCTGCATACAGTCCATAGGCTTCTTGAGGGACTGGCTCTTGCTGTTCCCGAAAAGTCATAAAATACATTGTTAAAATAGTCCAAGTGACTACAGGGGCTCAATCTTAAGTTTATCAAACGACGAGAACACTTTTGTGCGCAAAAAAAACAACAAAAATAACAACATGAGGGTGAGTAAATACTGACAGAATTTTCATTTTTGGGTGAACTAACCCTTTAAACTTTTACCGTATCCGGTCGTCAAAACTCCGAACACATCTTCCTTTTCTATGAACGACTTAAGTGACGTTCCCTTAACTCCAAGTCATCCAGAGTCGCCGCTAAAGCCGATTCGAAAGACCGCCGTTTGTTTGTTTTTCAAGTAGCAGGGAAATCACGTGGAACCGTCACAACTCTGCTGTCATTATGTTTAGCCCGCCCACCAACTCTATACACGATGTGATTGGCTTGACCAGAGTTTGGTTTTTCCAGCTCGTCCCAGCCAACGGAGAGTTGCTAGACCACACTGGCTTTAAAATCATTTTTGCTGCCGCTAAGGTGCGTCTGGATTTCTAGGCTAAAATACACCATGATGGAAGGAGTAAAAAGAAAGCCGCATGATGAATCAAAGTTCATCTTAAAGGGATAGTTCACTTTGAAATTCATTTTTGATATGTTTTATCTTACCTCAAGGGCATCCAAGATGTAGGTGTCTTTGTTTCCACAGTATTTTCCATTTTGATATTTTTCGGTCAAACGGTTGTTGTCTGTCAGGCCCTCCCTTGGTTCACCTCAAAGAGCATGCACAGATAAGTCAAAATTAAACGTGATTGAATGATTCGTAAATGTAAGGACACATTGATGGCCTAAGACAAGAAACGAGCGGTTTTCCAATGGCATATCAGCTCAGAGAGGTGTTCATTTTAACTAAAAATTAAGAAAATATTTCAAAAGTGGAAATGAAATGTCTAACAGGTATTTAACAGTGTGAATATACGGTTTATCGTGTAGAGTTAGGGGTTGGTGAGGGGGAGGCAGGTAGTCCCAATGACGCAGTATCCATTTCTGATTTTAATAAATACAAAAATATACACTTAATATTACATTTTTAATGTGTGCTGTTTTCTGATATAGTTCAACACACTGAGGTGTAAAAAGTAACCAGATAGCAAACTGACATTGAATCAACGTGGAAATATGACATCGAAACAACGTTGATCTGACATTGTTTTGCTCATCGAATTAACGTTGAGACGCGTCATTCTTTCAAAACTAACGGAAAATCAACTTGAAATCGACGCGTTGTTTCAACGTTATGAAAGCAAACCAATTTTCGATTTCATTTAGCTTTGAAGAATGCCGCGTCTGACGTTGGTTCAACGTTAATTCGATGAGCAAAATCAACGTTGTTTCAATGTCATGAGAGACGTCGTTTTTACGTTGATTCAATGTCAGTTTGCTATCTGGGTATCTGCCAGTATTTGCACAAAGTCACTCTTGTTGTATTAAACCTAATACTGTGTTTCTAATACTGTGTGAACCAGAAGTTTCCTCCAACATTACTTCAGTATTGCGACGTATTTCCAATGAAAAAGATAATTGAAAAGGAATCTCCATCTCTCATCTCAAGCTTCTAGTCATCTCTCAAAGAAACTGGATTCAAAACACAACACAACTATTTCTAAGGAAGAGCAGATTTAAAAGTGCCAGTAAATACTCTCTTTCCTTGGATTAATGGTTATGTTCGGAGACTAATGAAGGAGACCATGCCCTGCAAACATTTCTTAAGACTAAGTTAACGACTGACAGATGCATCTTTACTTCTCTAAGAAACAGGGTAACAAAGGACAACCGGGTCGCTAAAGCAAACTTGTTTTTTGGTTTTATAGGCAAAGCTAAGGGAAATCACAAACAAATCTGGGACAAATTGAAGAAGTTAACTGGGAAATGACAATAAAGCAGCTGGAGATTAAAGACAATGGCTCCCTGATTAAAGGGGCAAAATAAACACCAACTTTCCTTAATTCACATTTTGTGAACTCTGTTAAGATGATAATACCCATAAATCAACCGATAGACATCTCTCAATCAGCCTTGTCTCTAATGGAGGTCTCTGAAACTAAAGTTAATACATTTCTGAACTCACTGAAAAATTAGTTTAAAGGATATATTTGGTAAATGGACTGCATTTATATAGCGCTTTCACAGACCCAATGGCCACCAAAGCTCTGTACATATTGCCTCATGGTGTCAGCCATGCAAGGCGCCATCCAGCTCCCACACACACAGCTGACTGTGGTTCCCTTTCGTAGTCACTTCGAGTTACGTCAGAAGTGACGGAGATTGGGGGTTTCGCATAGAAAGCCAATCCTCTTCGAGTATTAAAACACGAGCCAATGGCATGCAATGCCTTGGGGCTGCGGAAATTTGCATAGCGTACTCCGCCCTACTCCGTGAGTATAAAAGGAGGAAGTGAACGCAACCGCAGTATGTTTTCGCTTCGCAGCCAAGAGAACCTCTTCACTCCTGAAAGCACTGTTCAAGACTCTTCGAGACGAGCGTCCTCTTCAGTGTTGGTGTGACGGCGGTACCCAGCGAGATTCTGCATCGCCTGCGATCTGAGCAGTGGTCTGCCAGACTTTGCGCTTCTCCCTGGTCGCTTCAGCGCTGAAAGAGTGAATTTCCTCCTCTCATTGAAAGAGCTGCACGCGCACGTCTTTTTAAAGACGGTTCGCCCGTGCTCTTCTGGGTGTGATTGATTTCTGTCGTCATCTGATGGTCACGATCGCTGCTTTGTATGCCTGGGCATTTCAGCATGCAGCAGCAGCGTTCGTGGATGACTCATTTTCCTTCTGTGGGAACATGACCATCTCTACACTGAGGTCGAGACTCAATGATCTCACTTGAGTGAGAGTCCCGGTCCCCCCCGCTCGATCGGTTTCCTCCATAGGGGGCCCGTCGACCCGGGGACCTGGTGATTTACGGTGATGGTGTGGGATAAGCCCCGACGATTCCTCGGGCCACACCTCCCGCCTCAGTGCGAGAGCCAGCGAGCGTTAGTTCGATTCAGTCGGTTGCTTCTTCGGTGGCACCGGCTGCTTCGGGCAGCGCTCCAGATGATGATGCGATGTCGATCACAGCATCACTAGGCGGGCTTGACTCCTCGGGAAGTGAGGATGCGGCCGCGTTGCCTCCCTCGGGAGCGTCAGCGCCGCCGTGTCTGATCCCGCGATGATGGCCGTGCTATCTCGGGCGTCCGTGAGCATCGGGTGGGGGTGGAACTCCGCCCCTCCCCGATCTCTCGCGGCTGAATAATTGGTTTTTGGGTAACGCTGCCGCCTTACGGCCACGGCCAACCCCAATTTCCTTTTTTTCCCCGAGTTGCATGCGGAACTGACACGCACTAAAAAAAAAAAAAAAAAAAATAAAAATAATAAAAAAGCGTGCTTAGTTCCCCGCCCTTCCTCCCCTCGGCGATGCGGCTGTCTGTGGGTACGCTGGGGCTCCCCCGGTCAACCGGCGGTTGCTCTCAGATGCCCCTCCAAAGCCTATGGGTTCTCGTCGTCTATGGCGGCGCGATTCTGTAGAGCGGCGGGACAGGCAGCCTCCGCCCTGCATATGATGAGCACCTACAAAGCTAGCTGCTCAGGAATGTGCACGAGGAGGTGACGGACCAAGCGAGCTGCGAGCCTGTCGCCTACCTTGTCCTTAAACGGGTCACGGAGGCGGTCGCTCGCTCCCTTGGTCAGGTGATGCCCACCGCTGTGGTCCAGGAGCATCATAATGTTCGGCGGTGCGGTCCAGGACTTTGCCCAGCACTTCTCGACCGCCTAGGAGCAGACGAAGGCGGTTTCTCTGCCCCGACGGCCAGCTGCTGCCCCAACCAGCCGTCGGCTCGGACGCCTCCGCCAGCTCGCCGCCGAGGACGCCCCCCTGCGGCTCCCTTCCCTCCCACGCGGCCCCAGCAGCAGCCTTCAGCCGGTTCGCGTCGCGGAGGAGGCCACAGGTAAGCGTCCCAAGAAAAGAGCCCCCCTCAGGCCGCGTGCCCCGCTAGATGCCAGGCGAAGCGATGTTCCTGAGGCGGGCCGCTCAGTGATAGTGTCATGGTTTTTCTCAGGAGGCGGTGGCAGGGCCCCTCCTTCCCCGGTGGAGGGCCGGTGGAGAATCTTTTGTTCTAGCTAGCTCCCTGAGCTGGTTGAGGAAAAGCTGACACTGTCATTGAGCACACAGACTGGAATGAGCGCGCACGACGTCCAGTGCGTCGCCCCGTTCATTCCTCTCTGTCTCGGAGGGCGCGGAAGGGGGCGTGTGTCGTCCCCGGGCTACGCCAATCCCTTCCCCCTCTGTCGCCAGACCCCCGGCAGAACAGACCCCCGTGGAACGCTCTGCCTTCCCTGGTCTCTTCTGTCGGGGAGCGGGTTTCGACGGTGCATCCGGACGGGGTAACTCCTGCACGCATGCCGGTCGACCCGCCTCGCTGCCCCTCCGGGGGGACGTCTGTGGTTCGCATGACCCCGTTGGCTCACTTCCTGGAAGCCTGGCTAGCGCTTCCCGGGGTTCCCGCTGGGTCATCAGAACGAGCGGATTCGGCTACGCGATTCAGTTCGCACGGTCTCTTCCCTGCTTCAGGGGAGTTCGCTCCACGATGGTTGGTGGCAATGCCCCAGTCTTGAGAGCGGAGATTGCGACCCTGCTGGCGAAGGGTGCAATCGAGACGGTCCCTCCAGCCGAGGTGAGGTCCGGGCTTTACAGCCCCTACTTCATTGTCCCCAAGAAAGACCGGTGGGTTACGACCGATCCTGGACCTGCGCATTTTGAACCGTTCTCTCCATCGACTACCGTTCAAAATGCTCACGGCCAAACGCATTTTCGAATGTGTTCGGTATCAGGATTGGTTTGCAGCGATCGACCTGAAGGACGCGTACTTCCATGTCTCCATTCTCCCTCGACACAGACCGTTTCTTCGGTTTGCCTTCGAGGGCCAGGCATACCAGTACGCCGTTCTCCCATTCGGGTTAGCTCTGTCCCCTCGCGTCTTCACGAAGATCGTCGAGGCAGCCCTTGTTCCCCTTCGCGAACACGGGGTTCGCATCCTGAACTATCTCGACGACTGGCTGTTACTAGCACACTCTCGAGCTCAGGTTTGCGAACACAGAGACCTGGTGCTACGGCACCTAGCCCGTCTGGGCCTTCGGGTCAACCGGGAAAAGAGCAAACTTTGCCCCGTGCAGAGGATCTCTTTTCTCGGCATGGAGATAGACTCGGTCGCCATGTCCGCGCAGCTCACGAACGAGCGCGCGCACTCACTGCTGGCTTGTCTTCGACAGTTCGAGGGCAAGAGTGCGGTTCCACTGAAACTATTTCAGAGGCTCCTGGGGCATATGGCATCCGCGGCCGCGGCAACGCCGCTCGGTTTGCTTCATATGAGACCGCTTCAGCTGTGGCTTCGCGATCGAGTCCCGAGGTGGGCATGGCATCGCGGCTCGCTCCGAGTTCCAGTGACTCCGACGTGCCGCCGATCCTTCTTCCCGTGGTCGAACCTCAGCTTTTTACGGACAGGGTCCCTATTCAGCGAGTTTCCAGGCATCTCGTTGTCTCCACGGATGCGTCTACCACGGGTTGGGGTGCCATGTGCAATGGGCATGCAGCCGCCGGTTCCTGGACAGGAGCCCAGCGCCTCATGCACATCAATTGCCTCGAGCTGTTGGCAGTACGGCTCGCCCGGCACCGCTTCCGAGCGTGCTCTAGGGCCAGCATGTGCTTGTCCGCTCAGACAACACTACGGCAGTAGCGTACATCAACCACCAGGGGGGGTCTACGCTCGCGCCGGTTGTCGCAGCTCGCCCGCCACCTCTTGATATGGAGTCAGAAGCACCTGAGGTCCCTTCGTGCAGTTACATTCCTGGAGACCGGAACCGGGCAGCCGCGAGCTGTCCCGGGCCCGTCCCATCTCCGGCGAATGGCGACTCCATCCCCAGTCGGTCCAGCTGATTTGGGACCAGTTCGGGGAGGCACAGTTAGACCTGTTCGCCTCTCGGGACTCGTCCCACTGCGCCCAGTTTATTCTCTGACCCGCGGCTCTCTCGGCTCGGATGCGCTGGCGCACAGCTGGCCACGGGGCCCACGCAAGTGTGCGTTCCCCCAGTGAGCCTCCTTGCACGGGTGTTGTGCAAGATCAAGGAGGACGAGGAGCAGGTCTTGCTGGTAGCCCCCTACTGGCCCACCAAGACGTGGTTCTCCGAACTCTTGCTCCTCGCGACAGCACCTCCTTGGCCTATTCCTCTGAGACCGGACCTACTCTCTCAGAGACGGGGCACTCTGTGGCACCCTCGTCCCGATCTTGGAGGCTGCACGTGTGGCTCCAGGACGGGACGAGGCAGGTTTGAGTTCGCTGCCACCTGCGGTGGCGGCAACCATCACTTCCGCAAGAGCGTCGTCCACGTGACACCTTTATGCGTTGAAGTGAAACCTCTTCGTCAATTGGTGTTCTTCTCGCTGAGAAGACCCCCGGAGATGTTCGATCGGAGTCATGCTTCCTTCCTGCAAGAGGGGTTGGAGCGCAGGCTGTCGCCCTCCACCCTTTGGATTATGTCGCGGCCATTTGCCGCGTCTCATGATGCAGTGAAAGGTAAGTCTATGGGAAGCATGACCTGGTCATCAGGTTCCTGAGGGGAGTGAGGGGGCTAAATCCGCCTCCCTCCCCTCCTGCCCTCTGGGGACCTCTCAGTAGACCTGGGTGCTCTGCAGAGGCCTCCCCTGGAGCCTTTTGCAGTCGGTAGAGTTTTTGCCCTGTCCTATGTGACAGCACTCCTGATTGCATTTGTTTCCATCAGGAGAGTAAGGGACCTGCACGCACTCTCTGTTGACGAAGTGTGCCTGGAGTTCGGGCCGGCTTACTCTCACGTATTCCTGAGACCCCGGCCTGGATATATGCCCAAGGTTCCTACCACTCCCCTCCGGGACCTGGTGGTGAACCTGCAAGCGCTGCCCCTGGAGGAGGCAGACCCAGCCTTGGCACTGCTCTGTCCGGTACGTGCTCTCCGCACCTATGTCGACAGAACGCAGTGTTTCAGGACCTCAGACCAGCTCTTTGTCTGTCATGGGGGGAGCCAGAAGGGAAGGGCTCTCTCAAAGCAACGGCTGTCCCACTGGTTAGTGGATGCCATTGCTTTGTCTTACCAGCAGCAAGGCCTTCCGTGCCCCCTTGGTGTGACGGCCCATTCCACTCGGAGTGTAGCCTCCTCTTGGGCTTTAGCGCACGGCGCCTCGCTAACAGACATCTGCAGAGCTGCAGGCTGGGCGACACCCAACACCTTCGCCAGATTCTATAATCTGCGAATTGAGCCGGTATCCTCTCACGTACTCGTTTCGGCCAGTTCTGGATCCGCTCAGGTGTCTTCGCTTGCTCGCCACTCCACTCCCCGGACTGGATAAGTGCGATATTTCCTCAGTTCTTCCATTGAAGTCTTGAGTCCTCCAGCACCGACGATGCGGGCACCACTGCGTTGCTCTGGATGCTAGCTAGGTGCCTCCATGCGCACGGTTCCCCATGGTAACCGTCTCATGTGTATTATCCACTGTAAGCCTCTCTGAGCATGTGTCTTCCCTTGGCAAGCCATCTGCCACCCCTGGAGTTTAAATCAGTAGCCACCTGCGGTTGGTACTCCAGTGTTCCATATGCGTTCCTATGTGGCCATATGTGTATTCTTAAGTCCTCCCTTCGGTAGGCAGCTGGTAGCATGTCCCCTTCGGGATATGTTTCCCAGTGTACCTTGGTAATCCTGTGTCAAGTCGGATCCCCAAAAAAAAAAAAAAAAAAAAAGAGGTAAGGCTCGGGGGTTCAGTCTTTCGCAGGGCACTGGAAGACAGCTTGAAGATGGCGTGATGGCACAGACCCCCAATCTCCGTCACTTCTGACGTAACTCGAAGTGACTACGAAAGGGAACGTCTCGGTTACGTATGTAACCCTCGTTCCCTGAGTAGGGAACGGAGACGTTACGTCTCCCTGCCACTTCTGCTGTATCGCTGGGTAGAGGCCGAGTTCAGTCTTGGCTCCTCAGCGAAGACATACTGCGGTTGCGTTCACTTCCTCCTTTTATACTCACGGAGTAGGGCGGAGTACGCTATGCAAATTTCCGCAGCCCCAAGGCATTGCATGCCATTGGCTCGTGTTTTAATACTCGAAGAGGATTGGCTTTCTATGCGAAACCCCCAATCTCCGTCACTTCTGACGTAACGTCTCCGTTCCCTACTCAGGGAACGAGGGTTACATACGTAACCGAGACGTTAGGTGTCCTGCTCATGGACACCTCGACCCTTGGTCAGGTGAAGCCGGGGATTGAACCACCAACCTTCCGGTTTGTAGACAACCTACAAGAACCACTGACTCACTGCCGCCCCGATATTTGGATTAGAATCTATGTTTTTTTGTGTTTTTTTAATCATGCAGACTTTACTGGACAAATAACAAAGATAATTAACGCCTTTATTAAAGAAGGGAAGTTTCCAAAGGACTGGAAGTCAGCCACCATTGTTCTAGTTCATAAATCAGGAGACCTGACTTAGGCGAGTAATTATAGGCCTATTAGCATTTTGCTTGTCATCTCCAAAATTGCCTGGAAATGTGTTTGCTGAACAGCTGACCACTCGTCTCAATAGCAGCCCTTACACAGTGCACCCAATGCAATTTGGTTTTCGAGCTAACCATTCGACTGAGACAGCAAATTACTGCTTCTTAGAAAACATCAAGCTAAAAATGGACAAAGGAGGTGTTGTTGGTGCCATATTTTTGGACTTGAAGGCATTTGATACTGTCGACCACGACCAAATTGTATTTTCTCCGCTAACGTACTGAATTGGATGAAGTCCTACCTTACAGGCAAAGTTCAGGGTATAAGGTTGGATTTTGAAATATCACCCTCTCTAAACAATGAAATGGGTGTGCCTCAGGGATCTGTCCTGGGACCACTCCTCTTCAGCTTATATATAAATGATTTACCTTCGGTATGTAGGTTCAGATGTGTCAGACAATACCGTAATTTATGTCCATACAAGAAACAAAGAACAAGCAGCACTTAAACTCAATGAAACAATGATAAATCTTAACAAATGGCTTAATGATTGTTAACACACTTGTTTCTTAATGTCAAGAAGACGTGTTGTATGTTCTTCACAAAGACACACACTGTAATTGACTGTGATCCCAAAGTTTATGTGTCTGCAGAGATCATCCAAGTAGTCTCGTATTGTTAAATATCTTGATATTATCCTTGAATCCACATTGTCCTCTTTAAAAACAATTAAAGAAGGTATTGCAAATACTTAAATACAATTTGGCTAATTTTAGGTACATAAGAAACTGTCTAACAACAGCAGCAAAATGATATTTTAATTCAATGATTATCCCTCTTTTGTCATACTGCATGACCAACGCATTCTCATCCTTTAGTGTCATATAGGTGACGCTATGTGAAAAACGGCGCTACATGGCACCCATTATCGTTAATATAACACACACTGTTATGGGTAGGTTTAAGAGTGGGGTAGGGTTGGGTAGTCTTATAGTACGCTAAAGGATTTATGACGCCTTGGGTTCGCGTGTTATATTAACGATAAAGGGTGCCATGTGCGTAGTTTAGCGCCGTTTTGTCATATAGCGTTCTATGTGACGCTAAAGGATGAGAAGGGGCTGGTATGACAAGTTGGTCTCTAGCTAAAGGTGCAACTTTGAAAGTGTTAGACAGAAAATCCAATACTTACCATCACTGTAATATTTTGGACAAATATGATATCCTTAGCTGGAAAAATCTGACAAAATACACTGACACCTATTTGATATTTATGATCCTAAATGGAAAAGCTCCTCCACCACTTAGTATTTTTATTAAAAAGATCAATTCTAACAACCGATCTCCAAGATAAGATACTGATTCCTCAGTAATTTTTGTAAGTCACAGTAGGTTGAGTTTGATGGGAAAGAGAATATCACAAATACAGATTAGAACCTTTTAAGATGAGTAAATTCAGTATGTTTTATAAGGAGGATCAGTGAAATTAATGACAAACTAATGCTGTGCTTTTATCCACACAATCCTCTGTGTCTATGATGAAGCTGATGATGTCAATAGTTTAAATTATGACTAATACATTCAAATATTTCTTATTTATTCTTATGGTGTCTGGTGGATTTACTTTACCCCTAAACGTTAATTAATGCATTAACTACCAAACATGTACTAAGAAGGCTGCTGTTATTCATGCATGAATCATTATGATTCCTGTCGCATCGCTCTTCATCATGAGTTCATGTTGAAGTACCTATTAATCCAGGTTTTAGTACATGATTATTCATGCCCTGTTATTGTTAAGTGTTACGTACAATGTCACCTTAAAATAAAGTGTAATCTTATATTTAATTATCTTTTTTAATATTATATTTTAAGTTATTCAATATAAGAATAAGTTATATTGTTATCTGTAAAATAAATAAATAATAATAATAATAATAAAAAAATCTGAGTTTGGCCCAACTGTAAGTTCTCAGATAGCATCTCGGTGAGGAAAAAAAACCACTTCAATTTAAACTAATTAAACAATAATAATAATGAATAAAATACCAAATCCCACACTGCCTTATAACTGGCAAAAACTTTAAAGTAGCTAAGGTTACGACCCTTACATGCCTCCTCTTGTCTCACTGTTGATTGAATTACAGAGCCGATACCAGGCTTACTTTAATGAACCTTTGCAGCAGATCTGAACCAAACTCTCTCTTTAAACCCCAAGAAACGGAGAGCTAAAATAATTCTGAGACCTCTCAGCTCTGACAGACTCCTGATCAGCAAGGAAAGCGATCCCATCGTCTCCACATGAGATGTCTCCAAATGCTCCAATCAAAGAAGAAGCAAACCCTTGTGCACTCTAAAAATAGTCTGTCTTTATCCTGCTCTGATTTGTGATACGGATGTGTGAGCGTTCCCGTAGCCGTGCGGCTTGCGCTGGCTGAATGTCTGCCAGAGACTTCAGAGAAGTGTGTGTCAGGGAGAGAAATCGTTGATGGAGGCGGCATCCGAGAAGTTGTGGTACGTGAAGGGGTGTTTACCACACTGAAAAAGATGCATCTTTGGAAATGGAAATTGCCTGCCTAACCACCTGTGCAACGTTAGCTTGATGAATGTAGTGAATAATGTTTCAGCTCGCGTAACAGGGAAGCCTCCGGCACGCGGGGTGTCGAGGAGTCTGCCAGAGCGTCTTCAGCTCAATTTAAAGTCAGTAGTTGGAGGCGGAGCTTAACGCCCACTGACCTGTCACTCTCAGCTCTGCCATTAGAGTACTACCATCATTATCTGCAGGGTTTAATATGGCAAACATGTATCAAACTGACAGACAAATTATTTTATCAACACAAATAAAAACGTGCACTTGCATACCGGCAAAAAGATTGCCTGGACTGTACAATATTTTCTTACAGTTAAATACTGTATTCAAAATTTTACTGTGAAATCGATCCACACCAGGCCATTTTATGTTAGAACAGGTGATCCAGGCGGCACAGCCATTTTCTGGTAAAAATACCAACATGAACACACATACAGCGAGTGCATTTAGCTCAGTACTTGGCAGTGGTTTAGATGTTTGATAAATTCAGTTGCGAAATATACACCACAAAAGCATTTTGTATCTTTAGGTTTGGTGTTAAAAATGACAGTATTGCACTTGGGGAAAAAGTCTGGCGTCCACATTTAAAAATCAGGTGGATATACTAGTGATCTTAACGTGAATCATTTTGTCCCAGTCAGTAGTGCTGGCTAGTAACTGATCACATGTAATCTGGATTATGTAAACCAGATTAAAAAAGTTAAGAAATTGTAATTAGATCATATCACATTTTACACATAATACTCATATTCATACTACAGTTACTTTTTTATTGATAACATTATGACATAGAATTCCAGTAAATTAAAGGGACACTTCACCTCCGGAGAGATGAATGTGTATTTAACCCTCAGGTGCTCTTCGTTTCGGAGTCACACTTGTTATCTTCCCGGTCAAAAGTGACCGGACACCTAAAAATGAAACTTTCTCCATCCCAGTAAAACCAATGCAATTTATTTTTGTTCTATAATATTTATTCTTTTTAATTTAGTATTTTGAGACAATTTAATTGAATTTATTCATATGTATGCAATATTTATAGTTTATTTTTACCATGGAAAAATATATATATATATTTTTCTATATATATATTATTTTTTTTCAAAAAAAATATTAACGCAGTATTTTAGTTTAATATAGAGTCTAGGCCTTCAGAAAAAAAATATTTTTTGAAGAAAATTAGCACCATCTGGTTACAGTATAGAGAAAAAGTGTAGAATCATGGTGTAACCACTAAATGGCATTTACAGCTCTCTATGGAGAGGCATGTGAATTCCCCAGATGTTTATGAACACATTTTTTTTTTTGTTGTTGTTGTTGTTGGTGGATTTGAATAAATAGTTGAAACAATCTCAAAAACTATTTCTTATTAAAAAAAAATTGACAAAAAAGAAAAATTCACCTTTTTTTTTTTTTCAATTTCCCATTCATTTCTTATGGGGGTTATTTTTGACCGAAGACCACAAAGTGTGACTATTTTTTTAAGACCACTTAGCATGCTCAGATCATGACCTCAATTTTTTTGTGTGTTCACATACATAATGCCATAAAAGTCACCAAGTTTTGTAACATTGCGATAAAGCTGTGATTTTTAAATATTCAAAACTTTTTGTAATCAAAATTTATTGGTGTGTAAGCCCCCGTCCACACTACTGCGTTTTCGTTTAAAAACGGAGAAGTAAAACGAATACGATCTCCGTCCACACCAGCGTTTTATCTGCGTATTAGAAATGATCTCCGTCCACATTAAAACGACTGAAAACGCGGATCACGTGACCATTCACCAACACTGGGCATGCGCGTGCCGGTGTAAACAGTGAATGGCGAATCAGGGAAGGATACGTCATGACAGATAACACCCAATTATAGAGCCAAGTGTCAGCCTCTGCATCAGCGTTTCTGAAGTTTCGTCCACACTAAAACGCCCTCCGGAGATTCAAAACACAAAACGCAGCTGCAGCGTTTCTAAACTTCTCCATTTTAGGTCTTCGTTTTTCCCGTTTTAGTGTGGACGGGAGGTGCAAACGTAGCAAAAGGTCTCCGTTTTTAAATGAAAACGCAGTAGTGTGGACGGGGCCTCAGTCTATAAAAGTGTGTTTGAATGTGTGTGTGTGTTGGTGGGTGTGTCTGTTTTGCACTCTAGATGTTGTAGAGTGTCACCCCTTTCCTGCGGTGTACTTTTTTTTTTTTGAATTGTGGCCGATTTGTAGATTGTACATACAAAAATTCATAGATTTTTTTTTTTTTTTGTCAATTTCCCATTCATTTCCTATGGGGTCATTTTTGACAGAAGAGCAAAAGTGTGACTCATTTTTTTACGACCACTTAAATTGCTCGAATCATGACCTCAATTTTTTTTTGTGTGTTCACATACCCAATGCCATAAAAGTCACCAAGTTTCGTAACATTCCGATTAAGCTATGATTTTTAAAATTTCAAAACAGAAAATTTTTCAGCGGGAGTTGTTCTCGATATCAGTGTCAGTGTTTCTGAACTCCCTGAAACACTTCACAATGTTCCTTGTTTAAAAAATACATATGCAATATAAAGGGGCGGGGCCTTGTTGAGTTGATTGTAGTAAAGCCTATAAAGAACATCAAGACTTAATTAAAAGGGCGCTATGTGGTCTTTTTAAATTCAAGAATTACCACAACCAATGCCTAGTGATTGTCATAATGATGCAAAACAGATATAGAAAACCCTGAATTTAGCAGTATAGTAAAATAATTATGTACATTTATTTGTCCACTCAAGACTATAAAGGTTTTTGTTTTCTCTGAAAGCAAATAAATGTGGTGCATGTGTCACATTTAGGAAATGAGGTTTGCTTCTGAAAGCCATACGTTGCTCTAAACGGCCCTAATGTTGCTGTGTTTCTACAATGAGGCCAACTGATTCAATTAGGGGGCAGCAGAGATACATGCCAAGTTACACATTCAGTGATGAATATGTGCTTTCAGTGCATATGAATATTCATTTCAGCCCGCTGGGTATGCATTCACTCAAATATAAGCGCTAAGGCAATAAATGCCATTAAGAGGAGCCTCTGTTGTTTGGCTGTATTTACAAGAGTGAAAGTAGCTGGAGGATACAGACTCCAGTCATTTATCATACTTTGTCAATGTAAATCAAGCTTTTGGGGCAGTGTCCAGAGGTGTTCCCACAGGAGGGTGAATGCCAATGAGTGGAAACCTCGGGGCAGCAGTGCTGTTCACATTGAATTCAGCCAACGTAACACACTCGCAGACAACATTTCAACCCAGGCTCATGAAAAATACGTGCCTGTAATGACACTTTCTTTGCAAACAAAAACAAAAGTGAAATGTCCAGTGAGTGGCGTTCACTCTGTAAGGCCCACTGTTGTAATATTACAACCTCAACTTTACCTCCACTAAAATAAAACTCTCTCTCTAAAACAACATTTACACAACTAATAGGTTGTGTTGTTTAGCCTTGAAGATTTTGTGAAAAGGCCTGTTCACATGGCCATGAACTCACACAACCTGCCTTGAAGCATATCATGTTTTACTGGAATGAATAAATAAAGATTAAAATAAGTAAAATGCTCAAAATATATACATGTTGTATGTAATAAGCAATATGTCTAGATCATGCAGATATTAAAGTACTGTTGAATGCTTTAATCACATTAGATTTCGAGCTTGTAATGTCAATGATGTAATTTTACAACTGAGTAATAGGGGAACAGGTTACATGAATGAATTTTACTTCTCACCTGTTCCATGTGAAATATAATAGAAACATGTTTTTTCAACATTACTGGAGGGGGGTGTAATTAAAGTGTAATTGAACTATCCCCGTATCATTGCAGTACTAGTACCTACCCCTATTAGTAATTGGGCTTAAAATAACTTAATTAATATACTTACCCTAGAGGGATATATATGTTTGGGTGTAGGGCAAGACTCTAGAACTAATCATGTTTTTTGGGGGGGATGGACTCGGTCAGAATTTTGACTAACAAAATGGGATCTGAGTAAGTCATTTACGTCCAGGAGCTGGATTCTGAAATTGAGAAGTCAATTAAGACTAAGACTATTCGATTCATTTTATGGAGGTATGGGGTAAGGTGTATCAGCCTCATCAAAAACATGCACCGGCCAGTGCAATTCTCCGTCTTTCCTAATCCAAACTGGATGACCGGGTAAGTTTGGCATTGAGAAGGCATTGTCTTTCAAACTCCACCCGCCTGACCCCTAACCCCACCCCTAATCCTACCTATCTCCGCCCCCTAAGCTCTAACCCTACCCCATACCCATCTTCACCCCTTAAATCTGGATCCAACTCCGCCCCCTGGATCTCGTTTACTGCAATGATGTGCTACTGGAATGTTCCGCACACCTATTTCACTACTAACAGCAGACAAGCAGTCTTCGACTGTGATCGAGTCATCTGGTATACATTTACAGCTGTTCCGGGCCGTCTGCCGACATTTTCACAACCCCTAACAACTACAAACTAAATTAATCTAAATTATTAAAGAAATAAGAAAAAGGAAAAAAAAAAACTCACTCAAACATACCACCACTAGCTCAAACACTCACGCGCTTCCTCCCAGATGCGCATGCGCAAAGAGAGAGGCTATGCGATTAGAAAGGATATGGCAATCAAAACCCGAAGAATCTGTCATGTGTAGAATAACTTTTTAATATCCTGTAGATTTGATTGTTGGCCTCTGAAGGATTAATTAGCTTGTCATGGACATTCATTTTCAGGCTGGCAGCATTTTAACTACAAATAAAGGAAGGTAAGCACCAGGGCCCTGTTGAGCATGTTTAATACACTTTCCCAGCGGTGTGCTTTAGGAGTCGGGAGGGAGGGACGGGTCAAGCTGCAAATCAACCAGTTTGACCTGCAATTTATACCAGAGGAGATCGGCAGCAGTACAAGCCAGCAAAGCCACATTTCTCCGACGCTCGCTCTTTATTAGTCAGCCTTTATTGCTGGGAGAGCCAGCTTTGTTAAGGAGCGTTTCTAAACGTGAGGAGCCTCCTGTGGGGATCAGTAAACGTGCCACCCTCCTCTGTCTGCTTGAAGAGACGGATGTAAAGAGAGTGGAGCTCACATTTCCAGGCACGGGGAATACAATGAGAACGAGACCAACTTAAAAGTGCTGATATACTTCAGTAACCTCTAACTAGCTCTGGTCTGTCAGTCAAACCCTGCACATAATTACAGACAGATGCTGAGGTGCCAGAGAGCCCAGCTTTATAATTAATCAATAGCTGACGTGAATCTGAATTCGGTCTGCTCTTTATGGGGTTTAAATTAGTATGTACTCACTGTATACATTTGGAGAGAAGGGGTAAACCCTTGTGGGAAAAGTTTGAATGTGTATGTATATATATATATATATATATATAATGGCCACGTAGATAGCATATAGCATAATATTAATCAAACAAAAGGGTCATTTAAAAAAAAATTGAAAAGTGCACTTTGTAATATACAAAACAACTAAGAATGCACATTTTCAATAGTAATATTTTGAAGAAGTACACTTATTTTGCAGTTGACTAACAAACTAAAGTATCATATGATTTTAAAATGCAGTGTTATTTTATATTACCTTTAATGTATTTTTTGTAATCTAGTAAATTGCAACATCATCAGTACATTTGTATAATTGCAAATACATTTAACATACAAGATTCAGTAGAAATGCATTAAGGCCTATTTTAGTTTATCACAAATACTTAACAGTCCCTTCAACTATATTTCAAAGGCAATGGAAGTCATTATGATTTTATTAAATGTACTTCTAAAACACACTGTAAATGAACATTATAAAACAAACTAGTTCTTGTTCATTGTATTCGATTAAAACGCATTATATCTGTAACAACTATTTTTAAAAGCAAACGGAAGCTTTTTTTTTTTTTTCACAAGGGAGAAACTCTATAATTTGCATCATATTTGTCGATCCCAAATCCTTTAAGTGTGTATGTGGCCATTGTGATGCATCATGATTTCGTAATTGGGCCACAATTAAAAGCTAGAGAGATACAGGCATATGCTGATAAAATGTTAGAATAGAATATCAGATATATACTGATAAAATAGCTTGAATAAAGCATGAGTTCTGGATAAAATGCTTCAACTAAAATAACTGATAAGGTTGATAAAGCATCACTGGTTTTGCTCTGTATGCTGGAGTTAATGGCTGTTCCTGCTGGGAATGCATGGATCAAGGCTGTTCAATATCACTGATTAGCCTACCCATGTTGAAATCCATACGCCGATTATCCTCCGGGCCCGAGCACTGATGAGTCTCGCCTGCAATACACACTATTCTCAGCTCCTCATTCTAATGCGTCATATCTCTAGAATAGTGTTGCATTAAAGCTAAACATTTACGAAATCGTAACAATGCAAAATTGAAAAACAAGCAATCCATATGAATCATTTAATAATAATAATAATAATAACATTTTTTTTCCATCATTATTGAACATCATTATAGGAGTATTAGGTTGAATGAGTTAGAATTAAATGTTTTATTAATCATCAGAAAATGGTCATTAAGAGAATCAATTGTTATGCAAGTACTTTTACTTTTAATACTTAAAGTACATTTAAAATCAGGTACTTTTTACTTTTTACTTAAGTATGGCTGTCATTGTGTTACTTCTACTTTTACTAAAGTAAAGTATTTGTACTTTTACTTAAATACTAAGATTCAGTACTTCCTCCACCACTGTCTGTGTGAAATATCTGCGATATTGCGCCTATAGACGACATCATGTATCCAGAGATATTGTCAAAACAAACTTCAGCTATCAATATCAAGATGATTTAGCATGTCTAATTTATGCATTAAAGGAACACTCCGACTTTTTTTTTTAGAAAAGTTAGATAAGTCCCTTTTTCATCTCCGTGCGTGCTGTATCCATTTACATCCAGTCTTTGTGCTAAGCTAGGCTAGCGGTGAGTGTGTCTCCGTGCGTGCTGTAACTCGGTCTGACACACTCACCGCTAGCCTAGCTTAGCACAAAGACTGGATGTAAATGGATACAGCACGCACGGAGATGAAAAAGGTATGTATGGACTTATCTAACTCTGGGGGAATATGGTGAATAAGCTAAAGTCCCAAAAAGTCGGATTGTTCCTTTAAATTATTATTAGTATTATCATTATTAGGGGAGGCCTAGGCTAATTTTATTATTAAATTGATCCGCTGTTAGAAATTAATTTGCCACGCAATAATTTCACAGCACATAACCAACATATTACATAGAAGCTTACTCCTCCTCATTGAAAATTGTCCAAAACTCATTGCCCAAAATTCATCCGACCATCCGATTGTCGATCGGGAGAGGTTTATCGTCTCTTGCTTCTCCCTGTTCACTGCATGAACACTGCACGAGTCAGAATTCGGCTCAAAATCGCACAGTGTACGGCTGCCAATAGAGAATCCCTGGACTAGACCATTGGCCCAATATGATTTTTTAAAGAGAAATAAAAATCACTGGATCGATAGGGTTGAATCGATTCAAAGGCTCGTCCTGCAGGTCAAACGACTGCTCTTTATTTGTTCCGAAGGTCTTGATGGGCCGGCCAAGTGGGATCCCACAAATCAAACAATCCACTTGATTGTATCCTTACAGGGAATTGATTTCCAACTCAGACGTCACAGCCCTCGGCTGATTAAACCTTGCAATCCTCCCTCCACTCAGAAACTACAGTCAAATCAGTCTGGGGAATGAAGCACATCTTGCATAAACAGATGGAACAGAATACTTGACCTGAAATATAACATTTTGCTTGTTGCTGAAAGGATGAAGCATGACATGACAGAACGTCACATATCTCTGCCCAGCCTGAGGAATATTGAAGCATGAGTGTAAAATGCTGTTGAGTAATTGTAAATGCTCTCTGATAATTTATTATTATTATTATTAATCATCAGTTGTGCAGTCTGAACATGAAGTCTTATGATTTGAGCTTACAGGGAAGGTTCTCAGATCTTTTGCACATTCTGGAAAGGTTCTCTGAAGGTTATGAACAAACGTTCCTCCAACATTAATATAACGTTCATTCAAAGTTATCAGGGGCTGTATTCACAAAGAATTTTATCTCACCACTAGGAGTACTCCTAAATCGCGCTAAAATATTTTAGCTTGGAATTTTCTCTTAAAAGTTATTCACAACGCCTTTTAGTACGGAAAAATGACAACTCCTAAGCTAAGAGTGAGTCTTCGTTGCTATGGATGACGCCAATTCTCATGCACGAGCTTCCTCGCAATGATCACGGTGATTGGTTGTTAGATGACAGGGCTATCACGCGGAACAGAAACATCACAGCAAAAACTTCAATGCTGATAATAATGAGCATCAAATCAGCATGTTAGAAGGATTTCTGAAGGATCAAGTGACAAAATTTCAGCTTTGAGCACAACAATAAATTGCATTTGAACATATTCTAGAAAAATAAAAGCTATAAAATATTGCAATGTTGCTTTTTTATGTATTTGATCGTTTAATGTAGGCTTGAAGAGCAGAAGAAACTACTTTCAAAAGCATTAAAACAAATCTTTATTACTCCAAGCTTTTGACCTGTAGTGTGTGAGAAAATATGCGTGCGATATGCAAACAAAGCTCAGAACATTTGATATGACATGGAACTGATGAGAAATGTTTGAATTAACATTGACATATCTGACTTTTAATTGCATGAGATGTTATTTAGATCTCCTTCTCCAGAGACCTTGTTCGTAGGCGAGAATCTGAGATTCAGAAGTCACAATTTGCTCTCAATTTAATCACACTGTTGTCTAGAAGGAACAATTGATTCGCTAATGAGATCTCATTTGTGATTTTTCTTGCCAACTACTCTTTCTAGTAATTAATCTACATTCCAATTACAAAAAAAAAGAACATCAACAAACACGATTTGTGCCTTTATGTGTCCACTGGCATAGACTCAAAAAATATCTGTTTTTCATTCATGCATCACGACCTATAGATCAAACCACCATAGATGTGAGAGAAAACAAGGCTTTTCATCCGCTCTCCAGGATTGCTGGTGGGTTTCTCCCGCTGAGGTTCAGGCGGATTTGGGAAGTCAGTAGAGTCTAACTAATCAGGGGCTGCTTGGGGGAGCACTGAGACAGACATGTGGAGGGGAAATGTGACACCTGGAAATTACACAATGTAATGGAATCAGCCAAGTGGTAAATGTAGCTTTTAAACGGGTTTTGTGTTCTCCATTAACTGCACAGACAATGATTGGTTCTGACAGTGCAGAAAGTGCTGGTCAGCATGTTCACTAACTCCTATCGCTCGCCACAACTTCTCCAAGTTACTGAGGCCTGGAGACAATTCACCTGGAGTAATGTGAGGAGAACAAGCATCGGGTACGCTTAAATCCGACCCCTAACCCAAAATGAGTCCCATTATAGTCAAATCTTCATTTTTTGATGTAGTTTAGAGAATGTAGTTCCTTTTAATTTATAGGAACATTGAAATATAAACATTTTGAAGGTATACAATTAACTCAGCCCGTTCTCATCCCAGGGTGTCATATACTGACGGTTTTGCCAATGCGTCTACATCCAACGCACATGGCACCCTTTATCGTCAACGTGAGATGCAGATATATATGGGCCAGAAGGCGCCTCCTTGTGGTCTAACCCTAACCCTACACCAGACCTAAACCTACCCATAACCGAAGCGTGTTATATTGACGCTAAAGGGTGCCATGTGTGCATTGGATGTATACGCATTGGCAAAAGTGTCAGTATATGACGCCTTGGGATGATAATGCGTTGATTAACCTCATATTCCTTTACAATTATATGCTGTTATGTTTCTTCTTCTTTTGTGGGACACACAATAACAATGTTCCCACAGCTTTTTCCCAGGCAATCATTCAAAATGGCCGTCGCTTTCAAGCTCTGAATTTGGTAACTGGATGCCATTTCTGAATCTGAATGCAAGCGAGACAGATTTTAGCTAACGAGATTGAAGCGTTTCGGTATCAGTTCCTTTAAAGCCACACTGCGGAACGTTTGGCCACTAGTGGTGCTCAACCTGTCACTTTCACGTCTAGCGTCCCTAGAGGCCACAAGCTCTATTAAAGTCAACAAACAGACAACCGGTTAGCCTCCCATGTCTTTAGATTGCGTGTGCTTGCAGTGTTTGAGGCGGGCCGGGCAGCCTTGCCGCGCTCGATTCCCTTATAACAGTCGGCTGAGAGAGAGCGAGTGGGGCGAGCCCCGTGGGCCTTATCATGTCTGTGAGTGAATGTGGGTGCGGGGCAGTGGGCACATTCACTGCACTGAAAACACCGTCTGCCTGAGCTGACTGTTTGTGTGGTTTCATTTTTACCAGAGATGTGTAAAGTACTAGAAACCCAGACTTGAGTAAAAGTACAAGTGCTCTATCAAAAAAGTGACTTGTAGAAGTTGAAGTGCTGCACCACATTTAAGTACAAGTACTAAAAGTATTCAACATTTTTTGTACTTAAGAATTGCAAGTAGTTTATTTTAAAATTCACTACTTAAGTACTAAAAGTAAAAGTACAAGTATTGTGTCATGTAAGCAGTCAAAAGTTTGAACTAACAATCAAATAAGGCGCTTTGGCGGGATACAAATTTGCATTGGCGGCCGCCAAAAAAAATGTAATTGCAGGACAACCCCTGCATTAGTTGTCAATGTTTGTGTCAATCAATATTATCCTATAAAACTGGTGTGTGATTTAGGCAGTATGAAAGCTAACTTGCAACGAATCATTCGTAAATTTTTATAATTGTAACGAGTAACTAGCAGAACATCAAAAAAATATCGAAGTAAAAGTATTAAATTTATCGAAAATATCTACTGAAGTAAAAGTAGAAGTATGAGAAAAAACAATACTCTAGTAGAGTACAGATACAGCTTTTTAGTACTTAAGTACAGTACTTAAGTAGTTGTGCTTCGTTACTATACATCTCTGATTTTTACAGAAACCGTGGGACATGTGATGTGTAGTGTTTGTGGGTACTACTGAGTCATGGGCACGTTCACTACATTTATTGTAACGTTACATTTGAGATGAGTCGATTTTATTTGTGCGAGCCCTGCACTGAGGCGGGCTGTGTTTGTGTGTAAATGAACACTGGGCTGTGGGTATTTTATTACACTCATATCACCGCCGGCTGTGGCCGGAATACCAGAAAATACTACACTGTTTATATGAATTTATCTGGGTTACCTTGGAAACAGCATTTGTGTGCGCATCCGCATCGGTCGAGCACCCTTCCTCTTTTAGCTCACGCCAGCGAGAGAAGCAAAAGCTGGACCAATATTAATCCTCGTCCTGGCTTTTAATTTGTCACTCTCCCCTTTTCTTTTTTTAGTTTCCTCTGATAAAAGCGTTGCCTTCTTCCTTGATTCGTTGTTCAACCATGACGAAAACATACAGACGGCAATCAAACGCGAGTTGAACACTAACTTCAGAATCTGAGGAAGTTTGGGGTGGTGGGGGAAGTGACGTATGCCGTAAAGCGGTCGGATTTTGTAGTCGTTTTTGTGCTCGGGTTCCTACCCGAAACCCGAAGTTACAAAGTGCTAGTAAAAGCGATACGGGCACGGCTACAGCAGACGCGTCATTCAACCTTTTGTAAGTCGATGTACCATCTCAATGGGTTTTGGTAATATATTATAGTTTGAAGAGTTGTGTGGCTTTAATTTATAATTTTTAGTTAAGTTTGAAGGATTAAAGAAAAATGAACATTTTGAAATTCTATAATTAACCTCAAATCATTTTATAATTATACGCTGTTATTAGCATGCACCAATGCTACAATTTTCTATACATCATAATCATTTGTTAACAAACACGTATTCATTACTTCAATTTTTATATGTGTGATTTGTACATTTCTGAAATGCATAACTAAGACAGTTACTTCAGATCAATCTAAATTGTAATGTGGACACTGAAAAGTGCTATACAAATAAATGTGAATTAAATTGAACTGAATTACTGTTCTTTAGTGTGGGTCACAAAATAAAAAATTCCCGCTGCTCTTTCCGATAAAACAATTAAAAATCGCTATTGCTTCAAGCTCCGAATTTGGTATTTTGGCGTTTGCCATCTGAATGCAAGCGGTATAATGACATGTAAGCGTTTCAGTAGAGAAGTGGATTATCAGCCAATAGCTTTAATTTCAAGCTGGGTCTCGCACAGAACTACCGTACTACTGCTGCCACTATCTGTGAATTGGTATTTAATGGTAAAGAGCCTTTAAAATAAGAACAACCCAGCTTCATTGTGAAAATTTGCCTCTAGAAAATGATATTCTTGTAAATTTCGTGACACTTTTAAAAAGAAATGTCCAGTGAGTGGCATTAAAAGCATGGTAAAGGCGGGCATACACTTTCGAACGATTTTCGTCCGATTTTGAGCCGAACTCTGACTCGTGCGACTCTTTTTCGTTTCGGACCGATTTTCAGCTTTGTCGTGCGTCGTTTGTCGTGCAGTGTACAGGGAAAAACGAGAGGCGATTAGCCTAGCTCACGATCAACAATCGGATGGTCGGATGAATTTCTGGCATGTCAGAAATGTTGGTCGCTCCTCGTGACTATATCGCACAGTTGAAGCAAAGCTACGAACCAATTGCCCTAAACTCAGTGTTTTTTCCCTCACAGCACCTGCGCGAAAATAGAAGTTTAACCATTTCATCTGCAGCAAAAATAAAATTAAAAATAAAAACGAATAGAGGGAGATCTTTAAGTTCTGTAGTTCAAACTAGTAGCTACAAATTACTGTTGCTTACCTCCAGTTCGTGTTGCAAAATGGATAATATTACCCACGTCTTCCAAGCCACCTGCGATGTAACACCTTAAACAATGTTTTTGAATTAAACCTGTTTTTAATTTTCATTGATGATTAATTATGGCAATGTTCGGACATAATATAGACTGTTAATAGTTATTTTGCCTATAATTCATTGTCGACCTAAATGTTTTAGACAATTTTTAATGAGGAGTAAGATTAATATTTTATTATCCTCACAGCACGTTGGTTGTGCTGTGAAAATATTGCGTGGAAAATTAATTAGCGGATCAATTTAATAATAAAATTAGCCTATATGCCTCCCCTAATAATGATAATACAATAATACTAATGATAATTATATGCATAAACTGAAAATGCTAAATAGCAGATGCTTGTTTTGACAATATCTGGATACATACACGTAAATAGGCACAATCCAAGGGGTTATCGCAGATATTACACGTATAGTGTGAGCAGCTCTGCGATCGGACCGTATAGTGTGAGCACATAAATCCTGAACTTTGGCTTTGCATCGCATGCGATTTACTATAGTTTTCTCTTTAACAGTTGAATATGGTCACATTGTATCATGCTGGGTGTTACATGCTGATTTAGAATTTAAATGTTTGGTAAGACGCTAAAAGGTTAATTGCGTTCTAACTTAAAGTAGCATCTACACTAAGCCTAACAGACTAGCAAACTCATTTGCCAAACCATGTATTTGAGCTTCTTCTACAAGTCTTTGAGCTCTTTTATTGGGATTCGTATTTCATTTGACTTGTACGATTCACATCACGAGTGCCCTGCTGTTTCAGGTGAGTGACTGAGCAAGTATACTACAACAGAAAAATGGAGCTGGTTATGTAAACGTCACAATGTATTAGTTTATTAAGCGAAGACGAGGATCTATCTGCAAGGTTTAATGAAATAACATATAGAACAAATAATAAAGAACTCCAGGGACAAAGAAATAAAACCACGAGAAGGACCGAACTAGAAGCAACCATACATGTACAACAACTGACAAAGTGAAACACAAGGGCTATAAATACACAGGAGCAAACAAGCTTAACTGGATAATGAGGAAACAAGATACACCTGGGGAGACAAATCAACATGACAAACACATCGGACTACAAAACTTAGCACAAGACAGGAAATGACAAAAGTACACACAAGGCAAGCGCAACAAAGAGACAGCAATCATGACAATGGTAAAAGTATTTTGAGGACATATTAGACCTATTGTAAAGGAAAAATACTTAGCCAAAAAAGAAATAAATTGATAATATGCCCTGTAATCATCATTTGTGTAAAAATGAATACCTTGGTGTTTTGCTGCCACTAGTTTTAGCTGGAAATTGCAGTGAATTGTATTTATGGGAAGGTTTTTGGAATTTTTAAAAATATAGGAAGTCGCGTTTTTCCAATGTTTGTGATATCTAAAATGTTTAAAGGGGTGATGAACTGAGAAATCATATTTTCCTTGAGCTTTTAACATCTTAGAGGTCATCATATTATAAGAATATCCTGTAAGTTTCAGAACTGAAAACGTCCTTGTTAGTCCAGAAAAAACTTGACACCAGCCAGAGCAAACGACTCGTTTTTAAAAGTGGGGAACTATGACGACAAAGAGGATAAAACACCACCCCCGCAGGAGAAGATCAACGCCTACTTCAACACGGCCGGTTTAGCCCCGCCCACCGATTCGCACATTACATGCATAGCTAAATAAAATAGATGCCTACCGACCTCGTGATTAGAAAACGGATCCAGCTACCGAGTAATAAACATGGTGTTTACAAAATATTGAGCAGTGCCTGGTTGTAGAAAAAGGCTGTCACTGCTTGAAACTCATTATAATATGCAAAACTGTTACCCACTCACAGCAGTGGCCGTTGACGTCCAAGTCTTTAATGCGAGATGCCCATAAAAAAGCTAGGCTAGGCTCAAAACTAGGGTAGAAAATAGCCTATTACTTATTCATTTTGATGTTTTTAAATGTAAAAACAAGGCGAATGTCATAAGTTGACCTCAGACAACAATAGAAAAAATTAAAAATCCAGTTCTTGACCCCTTTAAAATAAGTTATGACATAATTTTGAGGTGAATTTCAATATTAGAGTTTAAATGAACACAGAAAATGCATGTACGGTGTCACCTACGGTGTTGCTCTGATTGGTTATAGGTAGACTTGTAGTCAAGACCGCCTAAACCGAGACCAAGACACTACCAAGACCAGAGGGTATCGAGACCAAGACAAGACCAAGAGCAAGACAGACCAAGTCAAGACCAAAACCAAGACCAAGACCAAGAGAGACCAAGTCAAGACCAAGACAGACCAAGTCGAGACCAAGACAAACCAAGACGAGACAAACCAAGTCGAGACCAAGACGAGACCAAGACAGACCAAGACAGCTAAGTCGAGACCAAGACGAGACCAAGACAGGCCAAGTCGAGACCAAGACAAACTAAGTCGAGACCAAGACGAGACCAAGACAGACCAAGTCGAGACCAAGACGAGACCAGAGGGGAAAAAACAGACTTGTTGTTGAAGCTAAGCAATAACTTGAAAGATTTTGTTTTGCATTGCCTGCCTATCTCTGCCGAGTTCGAAGTCTCCAAATGAATCCATTCTGCAACTTTTAAATACATAAATATAATTTTTAAAACAAAATTATAAGCTTAAGTGCAGGATCCGAAAGTTGGTCGTTTTGTCGCAATGGTAACACACACACACTGTTGGCGGTGGGCTCAAAGACATCTGTCAGTTGTGCAGTTACCCAAAATCTCCTGAATGAAGTTAAAACCCATGTCACTGATATGTGTTTTACTAAATATTAATACATCAAATACTGTACATGAAATGTGTTTTTTTTTTTAAATCAAGTGATCAAAGTACTCATTGCCGTTGCGATCAGTGGTGCGTGTAACGGAGGCCAGGTAGTTGTTGCTGTGCGAGTAAACCTCACTCCCGGATCTCAATAGGCGCTCTAGCGACAGACGCTAGAGGCTGCAGTCTTTAGCCTCCTTGTTAGAGCGCCTGACTCTCATGCCGGAGACCCGGGTTCGAGTGGGACCCAGGTGTAGGGGTTACACGTGGATACGGTGTTTTCTCGTGTGGCTCGTGCGCACCGCACTGTCTTCACTCGGACGACCGCTTCAATCCGTTGTGGATATCGTCGTGGATATTGTAGTATTGTATTAGACAATACTAATACAATAGCTTGTTTTCACGTGACGTCACGCAACTGCGTTGCCATGGCGCGAAGCACAAATGGAGGGCAGGAAGTGATTTCTATGTTTAGGAAGCACTTTAACACACTCAAAATGCCTGTGTTTTGCGTCATTTATGGTTGCTCAAATCGACCAAAACACAAGGAGTTTTTATCGTGTGACAAAAGTTGTTGTTCATAAGGGGGGAAAATACAAGAAATTGACAGAAAAACACCGGGGAAAATGCCTTATAAACCTACGTCTGCGGTCGGGAGGAGCCGAATGGGAAAATGCCTGTGTGTGTGTGCGCAGTGATCACTTCGTCAACTGTGAGTTAATATTTATGTGGCTTATAATTACATTATTCAGGTGTTTAAATAGACTTATGTGGCTGTTTGTGTAACGTACCAGTTTCTGAACTTTGTAAAGTCAAAGTATGTCTGTAAGACGAGTTAGTTGCTGATATCTACAGCCTCGATGGCAGGCAAATCTCTCAATTCAGTTGAAAATCGCTCCTCTTCATAACGTAAGGATCACGTCCAACATATGTTTCGATTTTCTGTTGATATATTTCTCTTGTAATAGCGTCTAAAGTAGTACAGTACGGATTTTCCTCCGTCTCGTCCATTGCGCTCTTCACTCCTTGCCCTCCACCTGCATTCCGCGCGTCAACACAATTATCACGTGACTGCAAACCACCTATAGTATATATATATATACATATATTAGGGGTGTAACGGTACATGTATTCGTATTGAACCGTTTCGGTTCGAGGCTTCCGGTTCGGTACGCATACAAACCGAACGATTGCTTGGACCATTTTTCTTGCCGGCAAAATTCGTGCTGACGCGGCCAACACAACGTTGCGCAACATCCAAATGGCAAGGGTAATGAAAGCAGAACGAAACTGCGCTCCTCGTTAGATCTCTATTAGATCAAACAGCGCTGTCATGGAAACCAGGAGAAACATTGTGCCGTGAATGAACTAGTACTTTACGTCCACAGACCAGCAACATTCACCATGGATTTAATATAGTAAGACTAACTGTAACCAGTTTGGCTGGAATGGTGAAATGCTTTCAAGTACTTCACACATCTTTTTCCTGCACTTCAAAATTCAAATATTATATAAATGAATATATATTTAAATGTTATTTTTAATGTGATGACCAAAACATTATTTGTTCATCCTTCAAAGATGACCCCTATTTATAAACCTGAAAGTTTCAAGATCTAGGAAAACTCACACTTATTTAAAAATATTTTTTCTTTAAACAAATAGGAAATTTCTCTGGCATTTCTTTCTTTTTGCTATATCGAAAACGTACCGAACCGTGATTTTTGTGTACCGTTACACCCCTAATATATATATATATATTATAATATTGTATTAAATCCCCTGACCACTATGCCGGTCTGAGACAGCGAGACCTAGACAAGACCGAGAGGTCAGAGACCAAGACCAAAGACCGTCAAGGCCGTGACGAGCCTGAGACCACGTAAAAGTGAGTGCAGTTTTCTTTTTTTCTTTTTATTTTTTTTTCTGGTTCGGTTAAGACACGCTTCATAATCAAAGCCCTATGGAGCCGTATCAGACTCACATTCTGAATAGAATATGACGAAGTCAGGCTAGGGTTTTCGTGTAAATGAGAGGTCAAACCACAGGGAAATATCTGCGTCTTCCCTTCATGTAAACAGGGCCTTAGAGACTGAATACATGTCCAGTTGAACACCAGTCTTTATAACCCCACACCTCTGGTACGCTGTGAATACACACTGCATGTTGATTGAATTTTCTTGGCATTGTAAAACATGTGCGGCAGGAGGGAACCCTGGTTACTGAAGCCAATCTCTGACAAGGATGAAGTGAGCTAAGGCCTTTCTAAGAGACATGCACCATCTCCATTGCAAATGAGCGAGGAAGCCAGTTGCAGAGGTTTATGCATTTCAAATGAATAAATGACAAAACCTTCCATTCTGCCAGTCGCTAAATGCACCCGTTCAACTTTTCTGCTTCTACTAAACTCATTTCCCACTTCAATAATCAGAGATGTTTCTTTTTAAAAACCTCATGATTTAAAGCATTGTGTGTGTGTGATCCTCGACTGCATTAGCTCAATAATCCAAAGCATGATAAGTTAAATTAGCCCAAGGGATGCTAATGTTAAAATTGTCATGATGGCAATTAGCTGCTTTGCCCGAGGTACATTTGTAACTCGCTATTAACATAATGGACTAAAACTTTCATGGCATTGCAAAGCCCTACAAATCAGCATCAAGTCTCAAAGCGCTATCTAACTGAGCGTAAAATCCAGACTGACAGTCAACGAGCACCTTTGCTTTTTTTAGCATCTAGGTCATCTCTTTAGCATTGGCACTGTGCTTCGCTCTGTGTGGCGGTCCAGTCATCTGAAGGGCAAGATTAAATACGTTCTTTGAGCGCTATTGACCCTTAACTGCATTGTCACATGGACATTTAATGAAGCTTCAGTACATAGTTACACTCTCTTGTGAGGAAACATTAGCAACACTGCATTCTTCGCCCTTCAAATTTCAAAATAGGTTGCGTCGTGCACGTTTTGCGCAGCACATTCTCATCCCAAGATGTCATCTAAATAACGCTTTTGACCATACGTCAACATCCGACGTTTTTGTTAAAAGCGTGTTTAGTTGTTTTCCGGAACAGATGAACGTGAATATGGACACAGTTTATTATGTTGGAGTTTGTACGTGTCACCGCAGTTCTGAATTGAATAGCTTGTTTTCACGTGACGTCACGGCACTGCGTTGCCATGGCGCGAAACGGAGATGGAGGGCAGGAAGTGATTTTCTATATTAGGAAGCACTATAACACACTCAAAATGCCTATCTTTTGCGTCGTTTATGGTCGCTCAAATCGATCAAAACACGAGGAGTTTCTTATCGTGTGCCAAAAGTTGTTGTTCATGAGGGGGGAAAATACAAGAAATTGACAGAAAAACACCGGGGAAAATGCCTTGCAAACGTACGTTTGCGGTCGGGAGCAACCGAATGGGAAAATGCCTGTGTGTGTGTGCAGTGATCACTTCGTCAAATGTGAGTATACATTATTTATGTGGCTGATAATTACATTATTCGGGTGTTTAAATAGACTTATGTGGCTGTTTGTGTAACGTACCAGTTTCCGAATTTTGTAAAGTCAAAGTATGTCTGTAAGACGAGTTAGTTGCTGATATCTACAGCCTCGATGGCAGGCAAATCTCTCAATTCAGTTGAAAATCGGTCCTCTTCATAACGTAAGGATCACGTCCAACATATGTTTCGATTTTCTGTTGATATATTTCTCTTGTAATAGCGTCTAAAGTAGTACAGTACGGATTTTCCTCCATCTCGTCCATTGCGCTCTTCACTCCTTGCCCTCCATCTCCGTTCCGCGCGTCAACACAATCACGTGACTGCAAACCACCTATTGTCCGGTGAATTCTCCATTGCGTTTTATAATAACATACACCTACGCTAAAGGCTAATCTTATCAGATAGTGTTAGCAAAAGCAAATGTGACATAAAAATCGAATCGTAACCAAGGCATTTTACCTTGTTTTTGCTTTTATTGTGACTCGCAATTCACTTGATTTGTACCCGATCTCTCCACATCACAAGTGCAATTCAGCACCAGCTGAGCTATCAAGCAAACTTAATACATCAGTGAAACCGAACATGTTAATAATGCGTTTACACTGTTCTTTTCAGTCTGGATCTGGATACAGGTTGCATGTCAATGTAAGAAAATGTAGTGGTTTTTGAGGGATAATCAATAATCAAAACTATTTCAGACATTATTAATCATTTGACAGACATGGTGTCTGAATAATAATGTTTTAGTGGTTCACCTGTGATTTGGCGGTAGCATGATCACAATTAATTTATACTGTATATTGCAATCCTGACTTTATATGGATACTGACTTTATATTATAAAAATGTCAATTATCTTATAAAGTGTTTTATTTTGTGGCAGAAACAAGCGTCCATAAATTCAATTTATGCAATCCCAGACAGCAAACTGACATTGAATCAACATGGAAATGACGTCTCTCATGACATTGAAACAACGTTGATTTGCTCATCGAATTAACGTTGAACCAACGTCAGACGCGGCATTCTTCAAAGCTAAATGAAATCGAAAATTGGTTTGCTTTCATAACGTTGAAACAACGCGTTGATTTCAAGTTGATTTTCCGTTAGTTTTGAAAGAATGACGCGTCTGACGTTGGTTCAACGTTAATTCGATGAGCAAAACAATGTCAGATCAACGTTGTTTCGATGTCATATTTCCACGTTGATTCAATGTCAGTCTGCTATCTGGGATCTCATTTGTTTGATTACTTACCGTCTGCTAATGTGACCATTATCGCTTATGTTCCAGGGTGAGGTTTAGGGTTGGACCTTAATAAATTCTTTCAAGAGTTTTTATATGAAATTGCTACCTTGTAAAATAGTTAGGTTTAAAATGACACAATTTAAAGGCCAACTGAAGTGCCTTGAAACGCGTAGCTTTATTTGATGCGTTGGCGTAATTTCCACTGAAACAGGAAGCTAAGGCGGGACGTATTGAATAGCTCCACATTTTCAAATAGCCAATAGCGTTTTGTTTGCCTCGAAGCGAATCCGAGCGCTGAAGATACTTTGGATTCAATAGTAGATGTGTGAGTAAATTCTAGCCATTTCATTCTTAAAGAACATACAAGAAAACAGAATTAAACTAAAGCATTTGAGCAACTGAACACACATCTGCTTTGGCCAGGTGGTATTTTCAGCATAGGGGCGGAGCTTTAGATTCTAGAGAGTATTTGATTGGACAGGAGATGTGATGAGAAGCTGAAGTCCACGGTGATGTCATAAAAATCTGTGATCCACTTAAGCGGAAGTGAGAGACTATAAGTTTTGAATGCTTACTGCGAGTTTTGTCGTGGTTATGGAATAAACCAGCTTATGCATAAAGGCTTAAATATTCATACAAAAAGCTACATTTGATTTCAGGGGGCCTTAAAAGATTCGGTAGTGCAGTATTTAGTTGTCATGGCACAGCACCGGCTAATCTGAAGGTTTGGTTCTCAGCCATCCATCAAACTTAAAAGATTACCACACGGACAGAAAAGGGTGATTTCATTTCAATCATTACATTTTGACTTTCAGGCTTATTGTGCACATTATTAAGAATTGCTAAATGGGAAGTGCCTGGCAGGTTATCAAAATACACCAAGAACGAATTCTCCAAATGTGCAACAGATGGATTCAGGGCGGTGATGAACAAGAACAGTCTGTCCATCAATGAATGTGTGTTCAACGGTGAAATGCTTTTGTTGTATTACTGTGCTACTTTTGAGTTTGCCATTCCTAGAAAAATGTTGAAGTTACAGTATATACTAATGTATTTATTTGAATCTCCCCTTCGAGATGGTCAATCTTATGTTTTTAAAAGCAACAAAATCTGGGACACCTGCATTAATTATTAATCAGGCCTTTATTTTCTCCTTCATGTGATTTGATTATATTCTTTTTGAAGTGTCTAAGCCGGATGAGGTTGAATTATTAATACCTGACAGCATAATGCCTAATCATATTTGGACATTTCTGTGGATTGCTTGACTTCAATAACCATCCGTGAACCACTAAAATGCTGTTATTAAGAGTGTTTGGGCATCAGGGAGAGCCAGAGAAACGCAACCAAAGAAAAGAAAAGAATCAGAAAGACAGAAATATCAGATTAACCTTCTGTTCTGTTTGCACTTTCTCTGAATGGCCGTGTAAGTACTACTGGCTGCCAGCTGAGACTGTTTACTTCAGCAAGAAGCCTTTAACCTGAGAAAAGACAGTTTCCATACTCTCTTGTCATTCATCCGTTCGTTAGCAGTCGTGCCCGTCGTGCCCATCCGAGTCCCAGCTGTTAGAAGGGCACTGACCCTGATGCCATCCGAAGCGCTGTCACTGTCCGCCTGCCATTTCAGAGGACCACGGCGCAACAAAAAGATCAGCTCATTAACATATTTCCATATTTTACAAGGTTTTGACCAGCTCCCACTTGCAAACAAATACGAACCATGAAAACATTGTAGATTTTGAGGTGATCTAATCCATGAAACTAATAAACTAAAACAATGGTAATCCATTGGTAAATTGACCTCCCCAAATGTAATTTAATTAATTAATAGTAATTTAATTTCTGAAAACCAATCATAGAATTTGACCTATGTTTGAGTTTGCCATGTTACGGACATCAAATCTTTGAAAGACGTTCGATATTTGTTGCAATTTTTAGCTTGTTGGTTTAACTTAAAGGAGCTGTATGTAAGATTGTGGCCAAAACTGGTACTGCAATCCTTAGATATCTATATAAAGGCTAGATATGTCGTCCACGCTGCTGGCCAATGGAGGTCGACGTCTGCACCTGGCGGCCATCTTGTCACAGGTAGCTCGCTCACTCGTAACATTGTGTTAATGGTACATGTCCTATTTAAATGACCATAACTTGCTCAATTTTCTACCGGTTTGTTTTGTTATAAACGTCAGAGATGTAGTTATGACCCTGCATACTTATGAATAAAAAGTGTATAAATAAATAATCATCCAGATAATTATAGCCAGGTTAATAACGTTTGTAAGAAACCAAACCTGTAAATCCGTCAAGATTTCCACGAGATAAGAGTATTTGTGTTCGTGCTGACCATTCATCTTACATCAGCTTGTCTGTGACAAGATGGCCGCCGGTGATGACGATGGAAACTCCGCTGTAACACATCTAGCCTTTATATACATATCTATGCTGCAATCAGTTTCAAATTACTGTAGAGCAGTGTAACCCCTCCCCTTCCCCCCTGACTCGAGGTTGCCAGATAGGCTGCAGGAGCCAACATTTTTTTATTTGACCATTTTGTATCTGCAGCTAGAGCAGAGCTGGCAACTTGAATGCTGCTACACTACTGAGTCCGTGATTGGTCGATCGGTGGAGGGTGGAGCATCAGACCAAAACACAACATGACAGTCGAGGGCTGCAACTTCACTTTTTAAATGAAAATATCCTGGCTGGACTACTGATATAAGTATTTGAAATGAACATTCCTAATGTCTAGTGACATATCAGGGCCATTTTATGATTATTTAAAAAAAAAAAAAACGTTAAATTTTGAGTTAATACAATGTAGGTGATTGGTTTAATCAAGTGAAACTCAAAATATCTGAACCACAATAATTAAGTTGATTGGACAAAAGAAAAAAAAGTCGCGATAAATCATGAAAATATTTGGTAACACTTTCCTTAAGGGGTGTGGATAAGACTGACATGACACATGCCATTAAGATGAAGTAGGGTTTATGCATGTTTGTGACAACTGTCATTAAGTGTCATTCGCTCAATTATGACATTTTTAATGCAAATATGACATTGTTTGAGATGTCGTTGTCATGACAACTTGATTCATGATTATGAAGGGGTCGTGTCAGTCTTATGCACACCCCTTCAACTAAAGTGTTACCAAATATTTTTCTACAGTGAGATATGCTGGAGAAAATATAAAGTTTGAAATATTTATTTCATTCTGTACCATTACTTAAATGCATTTTTTCCCACACCAATCTGTAGTTATAATATGATCGCTGATCTGATCAACCCTGCTCTAACAGGGATATAAAAACAAAACGAGCAGTGACTGATCGCTTTACATGTCAGTCAGACAAATCACCCTGTCTAAGTGGGCGGTTCATGGCCAGATAAACTGCAATGTCGACCAGAGCTGATTTCATTTAGTCTGTGGTCGAAGGCGCACAGTTCACAGTCTGTAATGCAAACTATTAATACAATCTTTAATAGTACTGTAGCCAACCAACAGGAATACAATGCCTGACTCACCAATAAATTTACTTAAAAATAATGCTATCGCAAAATAATCTTTACTGTTGTTTTGCATAATTTACATAACAAAAACCAACTTATTTTTTTAGCAGGGTCATGACCACCATAGGCACTGAGTGTCAATACTTAGAAATGGCCAAAATGAAAATATTGACCCTTTTCAGTTAGTAAACATGGTGACGTGTTTTTGTGGGCGGAGCTTAGGTGGAGGTGGAACGATTCCGCAACGATTCTGACAGGATTAATGTTAGCACTATACCTTGGTTGAGTGGCCTCACTTCTACACATGAGAAAGAAACCGAGCATAAAGAAAAACATGAATCTTTAGATGTCTATGACTTTGCTGAATGGGCACGGACAAGACTTGTGTGGGACGACCTGCAGTTCTGCCTAGTCAGCGCCAAGGCCAGAAGGCGACCATGTAAAGAGTGACGTTACAGTAGAATTTTAATGATGTGAATATTTTCTAGATAAAAACGGGTGCTCTAATAACTCATGCAAAGATATTACTATATAATATTAAGTTATTCATTAATGATGACCACATTAGGAACTAATTAAGAGTCTGTAAGGTTAATATATTAATTCATACATGAGTTGTTATTAATTAAATATAATTGTGGATTAATTCCATATTAACTCTTTTTTTAACTAATAGTGTTAATTAATAGGTTAATTACCAGAATGAGCCAAAGCCTTGTATTTCAACTTCCAGATAATATGACAGGTACACTAATAAGTTTTAATACATGATTAATTACTTAATTGTTAGTGCAAATTCATGTGAACGTTACTACAATTACTAAATGACTAGTTAATAATGATGTGCCCCAATAAGTAAAGTCATAGCATAATGATACCCTAATGATTATCTAATGAATGATGATTAGCTAATGATTAATTAAAGCTGACAACTGGAAGTTGAAGTGCCTAATTGTGGTAATTAACGCATTAATTTACACTATTAGTTAATAAAATATGTTATTAAGGAATTAATGCACAATGACACATTGAATTAATAGCAATTCATGTATTACTTGATCTATTAATCATATAGACTCTTTATTAGTTCCTGATGCAGTAATCATTAATTAATGGTTTAGTTCTTCATGAGTTATACATTAGCTCATGATTATTTGTGCATTAGTTAAGCACGAATTAATGCATTTTAGTGCACCCGTATTGTAAAGTATTACCAAAAAATTCAAGATACAGGTTTTTTTTTTAACTTTATGTATTTGATTATTCTTTCTTACCAGGTTTTTCAAAAAGTCGTCACAATCAATCCACAATGTATACAATCATAGATGATTCAAAATTTCAAATTTGAGCCATACTCCGTCGATTCTTGCACCCAACAACAACGAGATGATTTTGTAAACCGACATAACGTGCAAATAAACATCACTCACCCAGTACTTTTTACCTATTAAAATACCTGTAAAGGGCCAATACAACCATTATAATGCATGTATTTCACCTGCCAAAAAGTGATTAAAGGTTATTTCTGCCCTGAAATTAGTTCAGATAATATTAGATAATATTCATGAGGGTTAAATCTGACTGATTATACCTCACCTACTACTTTACTAATTAAACTACCTGTAGGGCCAATACAACCATTACAATGCAGTACTATTTCACCTGCCAAAAAGTGATTGAAGCCTCTACATATTGATTAAAAGGTTATTTCTGCCCTGAAATTAGTCGATTATATTCATGAGGATTAAATCTGACCGTTTATATCTCACCTACTACTTTTTTACCCATTAAAATACCTGTAAAGGGCCAATACAACCATTATAATGCAGTATTTCACCTGAACAAACTAACGTGCTACCTTGTTTTATTTTTAAGTTTTAATCCACTTCTTCCTTGTACTCAATTCAGTCGGGAATCCATGAAAACGTAAGTAGGGTTGGCGTTGTTGGTTAGATTTACAAAGTGGAACGGAGCAGTGGCATCTAGCCTTCATTTCATTTCGGCCATTGTTGAACTGCACCGGAAGTGGACATGCACAAAGTTGACAATCGTGATAATTCCCTATTGTGACGTTGACGCAAAAAGGGTCTATTCATTCATTTGCATTCAGTAAGTGCAGAGAGCAATGTACTCTATTTACACTGAGGGCAAGTAGCAAGAGACTGAATTTAGCCTTCACTCAATGAAAATAGCAATAGATTCTGTTTACACTGTAAAAATAGTCGTATTTTTGTTAAAATAGTAGTTAGATGCTATTTATGCTTATAAATAGTGTCAGATACCGTTTGCACCTCAGTGTTGTTGCACATTAAATGGTATGCAATAATAATAGAGCATAAATCGTTAAAATGATTGAATTGATGCTGCCTTTTGGGACAATAAAGCCCTCCCTAACCCTAACCCATAAACACTTAATTATTAAACACACGTTACGTTAGACACTTTATTTCCACTTTTCGAATATTGTCTACGTTTGTATTGAAAATAAATGCCTTTCCGATCTAATATGTGATGGGAAAAGAGAGTAGAGGGAGTTCGGCAAAAGGCGTCAAAACGTTCTGTCACTTGCCAACCCCATAACACTATTGCTACTGTTGACAATCAAGCGTCTAACGTAATTTTGTCTGGCCCAATCAGACGTCAGTGGGCGGAGTTAGTTGCCAACAAAATATATTGTATGATTTCAAAAGCTTTCTAAAAAGGCGTTTCTTTGAGTCTCCTGATCAGCCAGCAGAGCAACATCTGCTGTTGTGGGTCAGGCGATCTGCTTCTCCAACCAATAATAAATGGAGTGAGTGACAGCAGTTATTATTGTAATTCCATTTAATGTCACTAGAGGCACAGAAATGACACATTTCACATTTAAAGAAACTTGCAAATGAACTATAAATATGATGCCTGTATCTCATTCGCCTTTGAGAAACATAATTATCCTTTCTTCAAAAGGATTCCACTCTGCGGTCTTTTTTTCCTCTTCCATATAGCTCAGTTTATTTCAGTGTCTGCATTCCTCTTTCATTTCAGAGGACGGCTGAGAAAAGAACAGGTGTGCGCCCCGTCTCTCCTCAGAACCGGTGACGGTCTATGTATCATCCTCTCGGATGACTGTGTGACTGGAAATTCTATTAAAGCAAACATTTAACCAGATTCAATCTTTAATGAGACCGTCTCTAATTTTATCACATTTCCTTTCTAAAGGATCGCTTCGACTCTCGCCCACGCTTGCCGAAGAGCGTCTCAGCGCCGGCCTCCCTTATCAGCAGAGACAGATGGGATTGTTGATAGTTGACAGACATGCTGATAGTTGATCTCATTTGAAAAAAAAAATCCGAAATCACTGGGAATCTAAATCTTCAAAGTGACTAAAAGGCCAGTTACACAAGCAGGCTTTTTTAACACAATGTTTACGCCATTGAGTCTTTGGCTTCACTAAAGACATGAGAAAATTACAAATTTAGCTTAATGGGATAGTTCACTTTGATATGTTTTTTCTTACCTCAAAGGCATCCAAGATGTAGGTGTCTTTGTTTCCGCAGTATTTTCAATTTTGATATTTTTATGTCAAACCGTTCTTGTCTGTCAGTCATATAATGGAGGTCTATGGTCACCACCTCAAAGAGCATGCACAGAGAAGTCCAAATTAAACATGATTTAATGACTCGTAAACGTAAGTACACATTGATGGCCTGAGTAAGACACGAAACGAGCGGTTTGTGTGTGAAACAGTTTGGAACAGTTTGACCTGAAAACATCAAAATTGAAAATACTGTGGAAACAAAGACACATCTTGGATGCACTTGGGGTAAGCTAAAAATGACCAAAAATTAATTTCAAAGTGAACTATCCCTTAAATGTCTTCAATTAGTAGCAATATTTGTATGGACATTGTCATTTTTTATTTCAGTTACATTGGCTACCTTTACATGAAACCAAATAATCCGTAGATTGACGGCTTAATCGGACTGAAAAGCCACGTAAACGCATTAATCGTTCCGATTGAGCTCGATCTGAACGAAATTTCGATCCGATTGAAAGGGATGGTTTATTCCCTTTGTAATCCGACCAAGAGAACATGTAAACACTTGATCGGATTGAAACCGAAACGGAAAGGAATGCGCATGTGTAATGACGTAGAAATAGCGTAATGGCGCGCTGAACGAGCTGTTGTTCCTGTTGAATAAAGGGTCGTAAACACGGCGTCAGGGAAGTGGAGCAGGACGACGGCCCAACAATCCTTGTTTCAGACTCTCATCCACAGACGACTGGTTTTGGGCATTTGTACAACGTGATCAATATTAGCACAACGGTTCATATGTTCTTGTCTCCAGATGGTTAATGTCTCAGAAATGGATAAATATTAAAACTGCTGTTTAAAAAAAATAAAGAACCAAATGTAGGAGATTATGTAGTAGTTATTATGCGCAGACAGCGAGAAACTCTGTATATTCGTGCAAAAAGTCTATTCCGACATTATAAACGCGCACATCGATCCGATCACGTTTATCGGCCATGTAAACACTACGTTTGGATTCATCGGGCGGAATGAATTCAGTCCGATTGAAACTAAAGTTGTGCATGTAAACGTAGCCACTGAGAATACAGATCTTTAAAGCCAGGTAGGTGTGTTATATAATGCAGAAAGTGGTGTGGGAGGATTTCATCTATTGTTTTAATAGTGCTCATGGCGTTAACACTGAATTGCACTGCTTTTGCTTAGAGTTCGGCTGTTAAAGTGATAAAATCACTGTTCATAATATTGGTATGATATACAATAATTACCTTTAAGGAAGAGTTTAAATGATTTAAATAGTTCCCAAGGAGTTCCTATGTAGTTGCTCGGGTGTTCTGGGCAATAGCTGCATGGTTGCAAATGGGTTCGGAGTGGTTTGGAGTGCATTGCTGTGACTGTTTTGGGAGTTTCTAGATGGCTCAAGTCAAAAGGGTCCACTTCAAAGTCTCAATGATATTCTGGCCTCTAAATATAACCATGATCCCTTCTTCAGTGTAAATCTATGAGATTTGTATTCCATGTTTTATCATCCAAAGCAAAGATTGTTCCTCTGATTGTTTAAAAGAAGTGCACCAATCCTCAACAAGCTACTCTACCACTCAAATCTATTGCACAAATGGTACGGGACTAATTACACACCAAAGATGAATACTTAGGTTAGAGGTTTAAATCCTAGAATCTGAGTATGAACAAAAGCAATAGTGATGCTTCAGAAAACATCAGTAAATAAACTGTTATTGATGACTTGAGGCAATGCGTTCTCACTGGGTCAGATGTCATTCAGTAAATGTTTTTTTGATTCAAACCAACAGCAGTACAGTAATTAGAGGAACAAGTTTCTTTGTTAAATACCCTCTTCAAGGTCAAAATCGTTATAAGTCAGGAGGAGTGTTTCAGTAACTCTCATGGGCTCCAGCCTCGATCCTTTGACCCACACATTAACATATCAGATTCTTAATCATCAGTCTGCCCTTATCTCACTCGCCTAATCAAATGTGGATACCTGCCTTCAACGGCAATCTGTGAAGTGGCAACGCAAGCCTTTAAAATGTGCAATGGTGTGTAGTGGTTAAGGCTCAGTTATGTAAATGACAAATTCTCTAATCCAACATTTATGATGACAGTGCAATGCAACATGACATCATGACTTTTGCGTTAACATACAAGCCACTTTCAAGTCAAGTGGCGTGTTATCTATACACATTTTGAGCTATCCGTGTGTATGCGTGTGTTTCTACGTGGAGTGATTTTGCGTGTATGTACACGCCGTCAAATGTCCGAGCGAAACGAAGCAAAATGTAGATCTACATCTGGGGAGCGATATTTTTTTTCCTAGGATGTTAGAGGAAGACTCATAAATGCTTTTAACCCCAGTGACGGGTAGGTTTAGGGACGGGGTTGGGGTAGGTCTTATATTTATATATACAGTAATGTAACGTTAAGCGATTATGCGTGTTGATAGCAGTGTTGTAGTACTCGAGACTCGGACTCGTCTCGGTCTCGAGACCATATTTTAATGGTCTTGGTTTTGTCATGGACTCGTGTCCATTTGGACTCGGAATTGACTCTGTCACGAACTGCTCTGAGAAGAGGGTTAAGATCCAAACGCAGCTTTATTTGAGGGCAATCCAGAGGTGTAATCCAATGTACAGGCAAGGGTCATACACAGATAGGCAGTCCAAGACAGATACACAGAGAAACAAACAAAACAGGCAGGGACCAGAGGCAAGAGAGTAATCCAGGGAACAGGGCAAGATATCCAAAAACCAAGAGCCAAGAAAACCGTAGAATGCTCAGAATTGTAATGTAACACTTAAACAAGACTTCGCGGTGAGTGACTGAATGAACATGGTATATATAGCCAGACTAACAAGATTAGACAGGTGAATGCAATAGTGAATGAGGTACAGGTGAATGTGATCAGTGATGATGAGTCCGGGCAGTGAGTTCTGGGAACTGTAGTTTGTGTGAAACGTAGTCTTATCTGGAGTGCCCTCTGGTGGCTCAATAGGGCACTCCAGCTGGTAACCGTTACAGACTCGTACTCGAACATTTTTTTTTTTAGGACTCAGAATTATTCCCAAGTCCACTCGAGTTCAATTAAAAATATTTTTCATGATTATTAATGTATGTTAATAAAATATTTCTTTAAATTGATTGACACGTCCAGTGATTGGTGATTTTCTAGTGCGCAACTGCGCATGACAAATTGTAATAAAATTACTTTTAACACCACCTACTATGTGGCCTTTTTACCCTAAACTGATCATATTTCTTAAACTCTAAGTAAATTCAGTAAAAAAAAAAAATGGATTTCTCTAAGTAAATAAAAGTAAATTAGGTAATCAACCCTCACTGGTCTCGGTCTCGGACTCGACTCTCTATGGACTCGGACTCGACTCGGACTCGACTCTCTCTGGTCTCGGTGTCGACTCGGACTCAAGTGAGGTGGTCTCGACTACAACACTGGTTGATAGCAGAGGTGGGGACAAGTCACACATGGTCAAGTCCAAGCAAGTCTCAAGTCTTAACCATCAAGTCTCGAGTCAAGTCTCAAGTCGCAGTTCAGATAAATCAAGCAAGTCAAGTCAAGTCAAGGGTTCACCCTAAGCAAGTCAAGTCAAGTCCTGATAAGTTTCAAGTAAAGTCAAGTCACACTACTAAAATAAATAGAGGTAAATTTTTTCGATACATATTTATTTTTGCAAAGAAAAGATGAACTTTTATACATATATTATGTATCTTATTTAATATACATTTGCTATATTAATCATATGCATATCTGTGCTACATTAATATCTGAAAATAAAATAAAATTGTGTTTACACAAAACGTTCAGTGTCTATAGATGTATCGATTCTAAGATGTATAATCCAATCTGTCTAATTCAAATTAATTGAAACGGTCTAAAATGTATGAAATCTAAAATGTAATATCTTATATAAATGTAAAATATAAAATATAAAATCTATGAAATGTATGAGAATATAAAATGCATTTTTTAGTAGTTTTTCTTATCATAGCCAACAAATGTCTTCGGAAACTTCTTTTCCTCGATTTACTGAAACCTATATGTAAAACGCATTTGCAGCTGCACAGCCGTGTATATCTATGCTGCATATACAGACATCCCAACCTACAAGAATTCATTTCAGGGAGGTATATCTCAATGAATGTAATGTTAGGGAGGGGGGATATAAAAATGTTAATAAATATAAAATATGTTAATATGTTATATTAACATATTTAAAATATGTTTAAAATAAATATAAAATAAAAATGGTAATATGTTATATTAACATATTTTATATTTAATATTACATATTAAATAATATTATGTATATTATATATTAAATTTACATAAATATTAACAAATGATTGTTTTAATTATGGAATTCTCCATAATTAACTCCTAAACTTCAGTAGAGAACAATTCTTTGTAAGGAAGGAGGGGTTTCTTTACTGACTATTGAGTGTCGCTAGGAAACACGTCCGCGCTGCGCTGACGAATCGGCTGCGCGGCTCGGATCATTGAACCGTGCAGATGACATGTCTGCGCGGCACGGGCTCTGTAAAGCCCCGCTGTCTCGTCCCACTTTTGGTTTGTTTGGCTTCCCATATCTCTGCCGTGCACACGCCGCACGCTATGTATGTTATACGCGCAGTATCTCGCTCTAGATTCCGGGAGATTTTAACTCATTTGCGGGCATCAGGGAGACGCTATCAATATGCGTGAGACTCCCAGTCCCGGAACTTCCGTTTGGCGCGGTTTGAATTGAGCAGCGTTAAAGGCACAGATGCCGATATAGTGATGCTGACGTCACAATATATATATATATTTTAATTAACTGTATTGCTGTTTGTTTATTATATGTTCAAGTCATTGTCGAGTCTTCCACTTCAAGTCAAGTCAAGTCTCAAGTAACTTGTTCTCAAGTCAAAGTCAAGTCAAGTCATTTTTGTACTTTAATCAAGCAAGTCACAAGTCCTGAAAATTGTGACTCGAGTCAGACTCGAGTCAAGTCATGTGACTCGAGTCCCCCACCTCTGGTTGATAGCACGCTAAAAATGGAAATACGAATTGGCATGTCATACATAGGCCATTTCATGAGATCAATCAACTTAAAAATTCAGTTTCAGAAGAAGCCACAGTGGTCACTTGGGCCAGTTAGAAATATAATTTTCCACAATGAAGAAATGGATTTTTTTTTTCTTTTAAAAAAAATATAGTTTAAAGTTGAGACCAATCTTTTTCTGAGTGTAACAGATTATCGAAAATAAATCAAAATGTAGGGCATGGACTTGATTCAGTCCATCTGTTGACAGATTGGCTGAATGTGACCTTACATTCGACTGAAAAAAGGCCCAGGGATTAAGTGAAATAAATGATGGGAGATTTCCTTCATACATAACCTGAGAGAAGTCTGTCATTTCACCGGTAGATCGAGTTATTACATTTTGATGATTAATTACTAGGTATAAAGCCTAAAAAATGATAGCTGGACAAATGAATTGTTCACAATAAGATCAACAACAGGCATTTAGAAAATAGATATGGGGAATTTTCATTTCATGCCAACTTTAAAGGGGTGGTAAAGTATGATTTCACTTTTCTAACTAGAGTTAGTGTGTAATGCTGCTGTTTGAGCATAAATGACATTATCAAAATTACAACGCTCAAAGTTTAAAGCAAAGGAACATATCTGCTTTTAAAGAAAAGGACTACAACAAACGGCTGGTAGGAACTACACGACATTCCTCCCGGGTTAGTGACATCACCAACCCTAAAATGTACATAAAGTCATATAAATGTACATATATGAGTGATTTATAGATTACATGACAGAATATCCTAATTTAAGATAGTTAACTCCACATCAGCAACATAAATTCATCAACTAACCATTCAGAGACATGTTGTCACTTCTTCTTGAGTCTCTCCATCTTTGACTGAATCCATTTTAACGTGAGAACAGTTTCTGTCATTTTAGTGTTTCTGCATTAGGAAATCACACAAGCTCTTGAAACCCCGCCCTCTGCAGCAGCTCATTTGCATTTAAAGGGCCAGGCACAAAACAGTGCATTTTTGCAAACCCTCAAAAAGTGACAACTTTACCATGCTATATAAAAAATATGTGTGGGGTAATTTGTGCTAAAACTTCACACACACACACACTCTGGGGACATCAGAGATTTATTTTACATCTTGTGAAAATGGCATTTTACCACCCCTTTAAAACACGTGCCAAGTTCCTTAAATATATGCGCTTTATATTCACATTAGTTTCATATGATTATGAAAAGAATATAGAATTTGACTGTAAAAATGTAATTAAGCCTAATAAAGTCTTTCCGTGCATCCTAAATGTATGTGAGTGCATTAATCTTAATCATTACTTTCATATTGCATTATATATTTATATATTATAAGTTCACATTGAACTTATCTTGCCTTGTCATAAAAAGGTCAAATTATCTAATATATTTTTGATCTAGGAATGTTAATGTTAACAAGTTGTCCCACCTCATATTGAAAACAATTTTGCACATTAAGAAGCTTTACATTGTTGCTTCCAAATCCTGTGGTTGAAATTATTGTATATGACAATCAACATTGTGTATTGAGCTTGCCTTTTATTGAACATTACTTACTCAATATAGTCAATGTAATAACTGTCCTGTAAATGAAAACATCTGACTATACTTACAGTAATCACTTTAATATAAAATGTGTTTGTCATTTGAGTGTTATGTGATGTAACATTCTGTACTGACCTTAGGTCGAAACCCACCCATCATTCGTAAGTGTTAATGGAAATGCTCTGGCTATTGTTCCACAAACTGTCTGGCTTGCAAAGATTAAATGATGAGACATTCTGTAACTGCGAGACGTTCTGCACAGCGACCAGTGCAGACGCCTGTGGGAATGCCTCACTAATGTCTCTTGTCATGTTTGTCTGGTGTGGCACATTCTGGTGTGCGTGCATTAATCAAGTGCATCCTGCATAAATCATTTATGATGTAATGGGACTGTTGCGTTGGCTGATGTCTTTCCTGTCTCCTCCTCCTCCTCAAAATAACAACAGCGTGGTCACAAGAGGCACCTTCAGCCCAGTCGGTGTGCATCTGCCTGCCACACTTTAGCTAAAACATGAGGAAGTATTAATGATATTTTCCTCGTAGACTGCCGCCAGCCAGGTCTGCAGTTGACATCTGTCTGACAGAACTTGAGGAGGCCATGGCCAAATCTCCACAGCCTTGATGAAATCACTTTTCCTGAGGGGACACGCTCTGGCTAGATACAGTGATTCTCCCTCCTTTCTATCTCCTCATGTTCCTTCGTATGTCAAGCCGAGCAAAGGACTTGGGGCTATTTTGGAGCTGATTACTTTAATTGGCAATAACCTGCAATTATTTTGTGCAGCTGGAAAATAAATGACACTCACAAACAAGAAAACGAACATTTTGCCAATCTTCCCCAAAACCAAGTTTTAATGAAAATGCAATCAGAATCAATTGCTTGATATGCACATTTTCTTTCTTTTGTTGATGTTTTTCATATTGGAACGGTAAGTTACTCTAGTGCTTGTCCCTTTTAAAAAAAAAAAAACAATCGTAGTATCGTTGATAGTCTGTGGCATTAGCGGACAGGACAATCTTATTCTAGGCAGCATTTGTTTGGATAAATATGTGTATATGAGACATTCATCTTGAGACATTTTTAAGTAGAGATTTTTTTTTCTTCTTTTGGCTGATCTCAGTTCTGGACTGCCACACAAACTTATGATTGCATTGCAATCATTTTCCAAAACGTTATTTGTATGGAAATATTACAATCTCTGTAAACAGGATGTTAACACAGGCCAGAGACAGGGACATGCTGAAGATGGATGCAAAGATGAGAGGAGAGCACAGAAAATGCTGTACCAAGCACAGCAAGCTCACTTTTTTTGATGCTCAAAATATTTAAAATCACATTGAATTGTTTTATATGTGTCTCTGACGGGAACTGACTGTCATCAGAAAAGTTTCAGTAGTATTTCCTTGTCCTTTTACCTCTGTATAATGCATGTTAAAGTAGTGTTTATAATGCAGCACAGCAATAACCAAGGGAACATTGCTGCTGTTCCTTAAAGGGCACCTATTATGCCCCTTTCTACAAGATGTAATATTGATCTTGGGTGTCCCCAGAATGTATTTGTGAAGTTTCAGCTCAAAATACCCCACAGTTAATTTATTGTAAATATTTGAAATTGTCATTTTTGGGGCCTGTTTAAAAATGAGCTGTTTTGGGCTATACGACCTTAAATGCAAATGAGCTGCATATCCCAGCCCTGCCTTTGGATGAGGGCGTAATTTGATACCAATGGCAGTCGGTGTAAGTAGAAGGGGAGAGTGAGAGACGCGCTGTTTTGAATGTCATTCAGCGTACGTTTGAATCGGAATAAATAAATAGTATGAAGAGACTCCGGCGGAATAAACATATATGAGAATGGACCAGTACGTCTCGGTATGGTTATTTGATACATTTATGTACTTATAGAGTTGTAATCGCATCTTTGTGAGAAGATGGCTAACTTAAAGAACAACAACATATATGCAGTTTTTAATACAATATCTTTAAATATATATTTATAAACGTGTGGTTACACACTATACAAACAAGGTTTAAATTATGTACACAGACATTCTACGACGACAATAACTTTAGACACATTTGTTGTTGAATTGGCTGACAGACTGAAAAGACTATTTGCTCAAAAATCATAAACTACACTTACTGTTACTGGAGGTAATGTTGGATCGCAAACAGTAGACGACGATCCACACTTGAGGATTAACTTTTAAGCCACAACAACAGGATTAACCCACGACAGAACACTTATGTTTCCAAGAGACATTACCGGCTGTCGTTGAAACCTTGCTCAATTCTACGTCACAAAGAGCTGAATCTCAGAACAGCTCGTTCTGGGACAGTGCATATGATTTATTGAGATTTAAAAAAACCACTGGGTGGATTTTTATCATTGTAGGGTGGTTTTGCTCACACACTGCCAACACACATTTATGTTCAAACACCATGTAAAAGTGAATTTTCCATAATAGGTGCCCCTTTAAGCGCTACCAGAGAGTGCATTGTCATTCAGTCTGTCTGCTGTTTTTGTTTTGTGCAGATATGTTTTATGTAGCACAAAGCTGAAATCGGACCATTTTGTTTCTGCTTTAAATCCTGAAATTATACAGTCCATTGTTCATTTTTTTCTACGTAAACATGCTAGACAGATTTAACAAAAATTAACAGAATTAAACAAAATAATATTCCAAGGCACTAGAATTATGTAGAAAAAAGTTAAAAAGCCTTTATTTGATCATAGATTTTATCAATAAAATTGGTGACGGATACACCTATGCGTAGCAGCCAATGCCTTCGTCAGGGTGTGTACTAGACAGGGGTGTGTTTCCTGTACAAGTATGTAGTTCCAGCCCGTTCTCATCCTTTAACGTCATATAGAACGCTATATGCAAAAACGGCGCTATACTACGCACATGGCTCCCTTTATCGTTAATATAACACGCGAACCCAAGACGTTATAAATCCTTTAGCGTGAATATGACACGCGACCCTACCCCACACCTAAACTTAGCCCTCACAGCACGTGTTATATTAACGATAACGGGTGCCATGTGCGTAGTATAGCGCCGTTTTGTCATATAGCGTTCTATATGACGTTAAAGGATGAGAATGCGTTGGTAGTTCGCTGCTTCACAACCGTAGTACGATGCATCGTTGGAGAAATCAACTAGATAGTCACGACTGTTTCCCGAAACCCATTGTCGCAAAGTATTCAAACCCGTGTCTTTAGATTGTGTGTGCCTTGCTGAGCTCGATTCCCTTATAGCAGTCGGCTGAGAGAGAGCGAGTCGGGTGAACCCCGTGGGCCTTATCATGTCTGTGAGTGAATGTGGGTGCGGGACAGCGGGAATAATCACTGCACTGAAAACACTGTCAGCCAGAGCTGACTATGTGTGTTGGTTTATTTTTAAAGAAACAGTGAGACATGCGGTGTGTAACGTTAGTGTTTGTGGGTACGACTGAGTCGTGGGCACGTTCACTACATTTAATGTAACGTTACATTTGAGATGAGTCGATTTTATTTGTGCGAGCCCTGCACTGAGGCGCGCTGTGTTAGTGTGTAGAAATGAACACTGGGCTGTGGGCATTTTATTACACTCATAACACCATCGGCTGTGGCCGGAATACCAGAAAATACTACACTGTTTATATGAATTTATCTGGGTTACCTTGGAAACGGCATTTGTGTGCAGGCAAGCGTCCGCATCGGTCGAGCACCCTTCCTCTTTTAGCTCACGCCAGCAAGAGAAGTAGGGTGGCCATACGTCCGGATTTTGGCCGGACAGTCCGGATTTTAAGCTCCGTGTCCGGTGTCCGGCGTCTGGCGCAGCCGCAAGCCGGACACTCATTTGTCCTCCTTTTTGGAGTTGATCTGAATCAGCCAAAAAAAAAAAAAAAAAAACGCTCTAGAATCTTTATTGAGACGCAGCAGCATAGCGTCTAATGCCGTAAGATCTCTAGTCAAACACATAATTGCAGGGTTGCCAACTCTCACGCATTGAGTGTGAGCCAATTCTCAAGCTTTCACGCCACACCCCCGATTTCTCACGCTGAAGTGTGAACCCAGCCGGTCAAATCCCTGAAAGATGAGTTTATCTATAGATCTACCTGATGAGCCACTCGTGATCGACTAGTTTTACCCCAAATTAGTGAAAAAATACACTAATCTAGAGCTTAGCTCCTAACGGCGCGGACGCAAAGCCAGGACTGGCGCAAAAGCCCGTTCCTCTCTGCACTCTAAGCGTTCTGTTATCACTCCGCTCTAATCCACTATGGGTTTTCCAGTCTCACTCACAGGAAAAAACTGCTCCGTGTTCAATCTAATTTAAAAAAGATAATCTTATGTTTTATTTTTGTATATATCACAAACGTCTGAATTTATAATACTATATGTAATGCTCTGGAAAGTATTCTACATGTTTAATAAATGTTCCAGCTGCTTACACAAGGAAACAGAAAGCGCACCCAGGTAAAAATAAGAATTTGACAAATTCTACAAACAATCTTAGTTTGCCAACAGTTAATGGGATACGAATGGGAATATGAATATGATATGAAATATGAATATGTATTGGGTTTAAAACCATACAGATTTTCAGATTTTTGAATTCTTATTAAGTCCAGAAATTGTTTTTTTTTCTGGTACTATGCACAACCCCCCCCCCTCCCAACCCCCACCCCCCACCCCCCCACCAACTGCAGAACGGCTGCGGATCGGCTCCGGTGCGTCTCGGATCCGTTCTCCGCCGTCCTTCAACACCTAACAGATCTGGATTTATTGCGGAACGGCTGTGGCCATGACTGACAGCTGAAGTCAAAAGGACACATGATATCTCGTGAATTTACATTTGATCGCGCGATATAACAGAATGTAGTTTAGTTTCTATAAACAGAACCACAAAACCAGCAACAATTTGTTTCCACCCAGAGGAGTACAGGGGAAGCAACTTTGTGCTGACCTGCTGATCTCCCTTTTTTGAGGAGATTATTGTGATTCTAGTAGCCTACAATATTTATAATTAAATATAATCAACTTATAAAATTCTAAATGTAATGTATTGGGAGTAGGCTGTGCAAGTAAAGTTAACTACTCTTCTTGTTAGAAAAGGGAAAACTATATTTATATTTTGGAAATTACCGGATGTTTTAGTTTCTGTGCTCGACTTCCTGCGGCGCTCCCCGGCATCCGGCAAAAATAGAAACTCTGCGTATTTTCTCCGGAGGGCTTCGGTTGCCGGAGCTGGGACGGAGTCGGAATGCAGCCATTCCGCAGTCAGTGAAAATGCACACATTGACTTTAATGAAAACCTATTGACTCCGCCTAAGTTCCTGCAGCCGTTCCGCAGTTGGTGGAAATGCGGGGTTATTCATCGTCTGGTGTCGTTTGAAGCCCATTGAAGCTGCACTGAAACTCTCATTTGGACCTTGAACCATTTGGTTCCCAATGAAGTCCATTATATGGAGAAAATCCTGGAATGTTTTCATCAAAAACCTTAATTTCTTTTCAACTAAAGAAAGAAAGACATGGACATCTTGGATGACATGGGGGTGAGTAAATTATCAGCAAAAGTTAAAAAAAAAAAAAAAGTGAATTACTCCTTTAACTAATCAAGAGCCGTAAGTTTGTGCCTGATGCTTCACCTCATCACTGACCTTCGCCTGACAGTAGTATTTTAATGATGCAAAGAGGGGGAATTAGACAATGGAATACACTCATTATCCAGCAGAGACAATGGGAGAATTAGCACCAGTATGGCCAAAGAAGCAGAAAATGAAGCCAGAAAACAGAAATGCTGACAAAGACAAAAATGAGCGTAAACATTAGCATACACAAGGTAGAAAGAATATATTTTTTTGAAGGAATAGTGACACCCAAGTAGCTTCTTTTTTCTTTTGATAAGCGAATTAATTGTTGTGTAGACAGCTCACTAGTCCTAAACTCACTAGTACCAATGTAATTTACATAAAACTCGGAGATGATCATGCTGAACCACATCAATAGATGGTAGTATATCGTTAACACCATCATATCGGTTCTTAAAGTACACAAAGAACAGCTATGGTCCATTAAAAAGTGCTATTAAAGTGCTAAAATGTGGATAGTATGCAAAAGTTACACTGTCATGTCAGTTGAAACATTAGAGTTAAAAAGGATACACTTTGAACAGACAAGGTTAATAAGCAATGCTATCACACCAGTCTCATCTCAGTATTCCTTTATGCTTTACGATTTAATAAATACAAATTCATAAAATGCATCAGCGTCTTTACAGGTTTATTTCATTTGTGACCCATAGTCTAAGTATTCAAATCGACTTATGAGTTTATGAAAATTCCAAGAAACTATTTCTATGGTTTCAGATAATTAAATCTGTTGCTTTAAGTATCACATTATGAATAGCATCAGTTTTCCTGTATCTCAGATGAAAAAAAGGCTAAAGAAAAAGGAGCTGAATGACTGACTGGCTGAATGGGTATCAGGTGAATGTCTGTTGGCGGTTACACCAGACAGGAGTAATGAAATTGTACAAGGACACATTTTGTCATTCATAGACTCCGTAGCATCACCAGCTTATTTAGTCATATTTTACTCTTCATGTGACGACATTGCTCTCTTTGAAATATCTTAAGTTGCATAGTCCAACTGCTCTGTGTCTACAATAAAATACAAATAAAACTATTTTGGTTTTGTTTACGTATGTTAACATTCTAATTTGACATCATTTTATTAAATTTTATTAAAATGTCCAGGTCATCAAAATTTACATACACAGACAATGTCAGAATTTTCATGTAATCTGCTAGTTTATTGCTTGGAAATTGTCAGGGACTTTTGTGAAACTGTTGCTTGTTAAAGCTGCAGTCCGCAGTTGTTCCTCTTTGTCGCCATCTCTGTTTGAAATCTGCAATTGCAGTCATTCCCGGAATCATCATCAACTTTACGTGAGTTGTACTTCGACACCCTCGACACGGCACAGCGTGGATGAACACGATGTTTTAGGAGAGTGTGTGTCTGACAGTCGCCGCCGGTGTGGATACTGGCATTCACAATCACAGATTATTATTTTTGGAAGTATGACCAACATAAGAATTTTCTCAGGAAAAATGTCATCTGAACTAGTAAGAAACATACACTTTTGTCCACTTTTTCTAACAATCGCTTATAAGTTATCATATCCGCAAAACCGTGCAAATTATATTTTGTTCTCAAATTGTTAATGTTAACAACGTCAACGTCAGCATTGTGACTGTGACTACATGTAATGTCCTTCCGATATTATCCTTGTTTTCGCATGGGGCCAGTCGCAGTCTCTTTTTTTCTGTAATCGCTCTGAAGTCTGAACGAAGTCTTCGGCATTTCCAGTCGTTTGAACCTTTCTGGATCCGACATCAAATTGATAAGTTTAATTATATCAAGTGCTGTGAGAAAAGACTATAAATCTCCACCACCAACATCCTCACACTCATAGCCTACTAGCCGAGACTCGTCTTTATGTGTACAGATGTGACGTAATGGTGCAAAGACATGCTTGAATCTCCCGCGGAAATCCACCAGTAAAACTGGATTTAAAACCATTATTAAAGCTTACCGCTTTTCAGGCAGAGAGTGTTGAACACTGGCTGGTTATGTATTTTCTCCAATATGTATATATGTAATTATGTAATACTTAACAATATGTAATTTTTAACCCCCCCCCCCCCCCAAAAAAAAAAAAAAAAAAGCTACAGACTTCAACTTTAACAAAATACTGGATAAACTACTACTTTATAAGAAATTAACTAAAGTACACAGGAAAAAAAGATATTAAAAATTTAAAATAAACAAATACTAGCAATATTGCAATAGTGTCTAGTGTTAGTCTCAGTTTCTAGTGACATTTTTAAATACATTATGTGATTTTAGATGCAAACCTCCATGGACGATTATGCTTTCTTTACGTCATTGTATTTTTTTTATTCAACAAATTCAAAATGGTTTATTACTTTTTTTCAATATCTACCATAACTGTATATTGTTTAAAAACGGGAATGGTTATATTCTTGGTTTGTAAGCAAGACTAAACATATTTCCCTTTGTGATTTAATAATGAATACCTCAAAGGGTTAAAAGAGCTGTAACATATCTCCTTATTTCTATCAAAGTCCAAGTGAAAACTCAGTAAAGCATTCTAGGACCAACTCCAGCTGATAAGTCTGGAAAGTGATCCAGTCTAACCCTGGATAATGACCAGGCATGTCCAGAACGGAGAGCGTGAGATGTGTGAGAGCAGATAGACAGGGCAGGGAGACACAGTACAGTAAAGTGTGGCAGATGAAACTTGTATTCCATCATCTGCAGCTGACAGAAGCCCAGAGAAACAGACGACAGACTCTCTCTCTCATTTACCTTCTTTTGGAGTGTGAGAGTGTAATATTGTGTGAGAGTGTGTGTGTAAGTCTGTGCACAGTAGAGATTTGCTGGCACTGAGACCTTGGACAGAGGAGTAATTGATTTAGAGAATGTTAAAATCAATTGGCAGACAGCTGGGGTCTGGGAGATTAGAAGTGAAGTATAGGTGGAGTGGAGAGCAGCAGATGGCCCCAGAGCAAACAGTAATCTCAGCATTATAGACCAGGGGGAGATGTACCTGTTTTCTCTTATTTCACTTTCACTCTCTCTCTCTCTCTCTCTTACTCTTTTATTTCCTGTCGGGGACAGTCCATAGTCTCTTACACCAATCTTGCCTCTGTCTCAGCAACTTTATTCCTCAGAGGGAGATGGCAAAATAAAATTTGTTGAGAGTGCAAAATGGCCAATTGAGTACCACGTGTCTCAGGGCAAGTAAGGTGTAGTTTCAAAATATTCCAATCTTTATGCTGCAATCCATTCATCTCTGACAGTTGGCGTTTTCAACGTCCTACTTGGAAATCCCAACAAAGGCTCATTGGAATGACATGCTTCTATCTTCATTTACAGCCCATTCTCACCCCCAAGGCGTCACTTAACTGATGCCTTGGGAAGCATTTGGACATGCTTCAATATCTGACGCTTTAGGCGCCCTTTAGCGTCAGTTAGATGACGCCCTAGGATCGCGTGTACCCTACCCCCACACCTAAACCTAACCGCGTCCTCTAACAGACGCTTTCCTTTAGCGTCAGTTAGATGACGCTGTAGGATCGCGTCATGTAAGTGACGCTAAAGGGCGCCTAAAACGTCAAATATTGAAGCATGGTCAAAGGTGACGCCTTGGGGTGAGAATGCGTTGTCATTTAATTTGATAATCAGGCAGACCTTTTTGGGCTGCGGTGGTAGTGCGAAAGAAATGAGATGAATATGATAGGGAAAGAGATTGATATGGCTATTTGGACATTGGTAAATTGAAAATATGAATGAAATGGCATTTAATTGATCAGTTTTGCTACTTTGATGAGGAAACGGTTGGTGTCATTGTCTAGTACTTGGAGGTAAGAGAAGGTTGGGTGGATGGCTGGGCTGAATTTGGTCAGTTATTTCAGAAACTCAGAGGAACCCGAAGTTCTTGCTGTATTGGAGGGCAAATGACCATACTGGAGGAAAGTCAGACATTGGAGGGCTGTAGATTAATTTAAAGAACAAATTGAATGCCCCTAAGATAGACTTTGATGATACTGGAATAGATTTGGACTTAACTGGTTAAAATAAGTTATGAATTAAGAAATCGAAAGGAGGGAAAGGGCTGGTGGTATCGGAGGAATGAAATTCCAACCAACCAATCAGATTTCAGGGACAAATTTACAGTTTATGTCAAGTTTAGGCTTACAACCAGGGTTAGGTGCTTCTACATCAGTGCTATTCACCTGTCATTTCCCTCTGATTTAAGGGATAATTTATGGGTAGGGTTAGGTTTAGGGTAGGGATAGGATTCGGACTACATTTTCGGACAGACAACAAAACATTTACTTTGCTTAATCACACTCACAGTGGCTATACCGATACAGCTTATAGGGAACCATTCGAAAGGTGGTGAGGTAAAGGGAGTGGTCGTGAATCCAGACTTTTTAGATATCAAGTTGTTAACTGCTTGGGGTTTGGCTATTGCAGACTGTAGGTTTTTGAAAATAAGGCTAGTAGTAGGTAAACTTTTCATACCTGGATTAAAACCTTTCTTGAAACCTGAAAGTAGGTATTGTGTAGATTTTCTAATTCGGCCTTAAAGAGGAGACAAAGATAAGAGATGACGGATCATTTTTAAATTATTCATTGGAGTTTTATGAGGAGGGATAGACAGGGCATACGGAGCGAGCATGAGCTCCAACAGAGAAATGACATAATATGACAATTGATGAGTTGGGAAAGGCCTGGATTAGTGTCTGATTGCTGGGAAAGGCGGGTTTGAAAAGGGGACATGAGGAAGGCTCATGTGTGAAGGAATTACACAATACACAAGACACACTTCAGCAGCCCAGGAAAACTTAAAGTGCAGCTCCAGCTCAAGAGCTCCCCAATAAGGACATTGATTCCACTGGGCGATTCAGGCTACATATTTGGCTGAAAATAGCCTGTAATACGTGCTAAAATAGTGTGACAGTTCAGCTATGCTAGATAAAAAGTCATTCAGGTCTTGCTTCTTGAGGGTAAGTTAGACCAAATTATTTCTGAATATCTTCTAAAACCGTTTGATAATTCGTCCATAGTAAGTATATGATTAAATTTGGGTTTTGATTTTTTTAGGCGGACCACAGTCAAGGGAGCGATGGGGTTCATTTATTGAAACAGAGAGATCAATCTCCACACCTGCTAGAATCTGTCAGCGTAGACTGGGGGTGAATCCATTGCAACCACGTTGGAATGTACCAGAAGAACATTTGCAATTGAGAGAGTATATGTTGGGAGGCGAGGTGTTGCTGAGAAATCAGAAACTGGATGGAGTAGGGCAGGGAGATGGACCATTTGCGGAAGCAACCTCACTTGTGGATCCGTTCCGATAGCAGAGGAGGAATGAATCGAAGACGGCAAAAGCTAAGGCAGCCTTACATTTGGGTCTCTACCATAGCTAGATGGATCCGATTGAGTCTGGAAGGCAGAAGAAAGAAGATAAATATAAAGAAGAAGTGGGCAGAGGAAGCCGTGAGCATCTCACCTTAAAGTTACTGTCGGGGTGGCTGCGTAACTATAGAGGGAATGCATTGACGTCACTTTCCCGCCGGAACAGCCCCCCCTCAGTGGCAAAAGATCTTCTGCGTGACTGGATTTAATAGGGGAAACTGCGAAAATGCGACTAAAACTAATAATTTTATCAATTTAAACTAAATGTTGGACTCAATATAGTGTCCTTTACAACTTACTGAAGATCCAGTGATCCATGGATTTTGACATGCAGCCAGGAATCGTGTTTCCTGACATTTATGTTTGCCTGATTTCGACACCGGGGAAATAAAAGCAATATAGACAAATTATTTATAATATAAATAATTTCTGAATTGACTGAATTTCCTTAAATTTTAAAGATTTTAAGAGGATTTGTATTATAATTTTTTCTATGTCCCTTTCCAGTAAAATGCAACAAAAAACAAAACAAAAACAACATTTTGCTGTGTACAACAAGAGCCACATAGAGTTTGTAGTTTCAGGAACTGCTCAAGACGAAAGAGGCCACTTAATTTAATGAAATAACCAAGGCTAAGAACCAAAGGTTATTTGTTTAATTGTTTTCAGCCCGATAGAACAACTTGAAAATATCCGAACCTTTGTCCCACGGCTGGAATATATCAAGTCTGTTGTCCGATAGATTGAATTAAATCAGCAGAGTAAATCTGTCAGTGTAACGGTGGAGAAACAGGCTTTGGAAGCGGACGCAGGCTGAAGATATACAGCAATAAGGAGTAAAGAGTGCAGACTACACCATTCACAACAAATTAGTTACATCAGTGCAGAAGTTTGAATACTTTCCCCTAAAAAGAGTTAGTTCAACCTAAAATGAAACTTCTGTCAGTAATTACTCCCCCCTCATGTTGTTGGGGTAAGACTTTCGTTCATCTTCGGAACAAATGAAGATATTTGTGATTAAATCTGAGAGCTGGATCACTCCTCCATAGGCTTCTTGGGGGATCGAAACTGGCCGGCCCATTGTTAAAGCGCCCCAGTGGCTCAACATTAAGTTTATCAAATGACGAGATTAGTTTTTGTGTTACATGCAACCTAGGAGCTTTGTGTATGTGAAATCTCACGGCACAGAGAAGAAAATGTTATGTCTTCTTATGCCTTGTTCACACTACATGATTTTAAAACGTCAGGCTGAAATGTGCGGTTCACATTACATGACTTGCTCTCGGTGAAATGAGGAGTGTTCAACAGGAGTGTTCAACAACAGGAGGTAACACACTACACGAGCTGACAACAACTCTGTCAGCCAACGATCCTATCTTGTCTTCAAACAGAGCCGGCCAGAGGCATAAGCGAACTAAGCGGCCACCAGGGGGCCCCCTGATCGGGGTTATTTTTTATTAGTATTTTTTTTAGATTACTTAAACAAGTGACATAAATCAATGAATGAATGAATATGACTGAATGAATCATTCAAGACAACAAAACTCTGATTTAATGATCAATATACAGTACCTGCCTACAAGTTACAACTGCTGCTGTGTCTGCTAGCGTTTAAGTCATGCGCATAATCCTCTAGACACCTCGCGCGTGCATAAACAATTTGTGCGCAACGGCGCCTAGTCACGGTATCGGTATTGGAGAAAACAGCCCGCAGGGGAACTTAACCTTCAAGGTGTAAGGGTAGCAGTTTGAATAAATAATAAACATAGCAGTTTGAACTCTTCTCCACTTTATTATACCACACATCAGACCTCCAAAAACCCGCGTGCGCAATCTGCGCACGACCCATCTACGGCAAGCCCTGAGGGGAAAAATACATTGCATACACACATACAACGAGCGCCAGGACATCATTACCATCATTATAGTAACAGTCTTAGTTGGATTATGTCATGTAATATCTAACAAAGTCTGTTACGATAATAATAATAATACAGCTTTTGAGGACAGTTACACTGTATTGAGACAGTTGAGAAATAGTAGGCCAAATATTTTTAGATTTCCCCGGTCAACCCATGCCTTGCTCTGATTGGCTGGAGCTCATGACATCACTGAGGTTGAAAGACTTTTATCACCGAAACAATATGGCCGAAATGTTGCGATGACACAAACAGAAACCACGACCTGCACGTGCTTGTTTGAAACAATATGTCTGCGGTGTGGACGTATTTCAGTGTATCTGAACCCGCGAGGAGACGGAAGCCTTGTTTATCCACAAATATCTGCTCTAAACAATGCGCGCCGCCATGACAACGACTCCGGATGCGAGCGAGTCAAGTATAGGTATAAACGCCACGAGCGTTTGGAGCGGTGCGCGCGCTGTCTGTGGAGACTCGCGCTGCAGAGGCAGGTGAAAGTATAAACAAGGCAGCGCGAGTCTCCACAGACGAGGCGAGGCGTTTATACTTGACTATGTTGTAGTGTTGGGGAGTAGTTAACTACAAGTAGCGAAGCTACTAACTTAACTACATTTTTCAGTAGCTTGGCAGTAGCTCAGTTGCTTTTTAAACAGTGTAGCTTTTCCAGTAGCTAACTACTTTTTTCAGCAAGTAGCGGTGTAGCGCGAGCAAAAGCTACATTGCTACATTGTCGAGCCTGCGTGAATCAGCCCGATGCAAGGATATTCTTCATCTTGTTAGATTACGAACTCATTTTTTGCCAGTACCGCCACCTGTTGTTTAATCACGCATCTTGCGGCTAACGGTTCACTGACGTGCAGAAGTGTGTTGACAGTGACACACCCAGGTGACGGCAGATTTTGAGGATGGAGAAACAAACGTTAATCACCCATAGTCTTATTTGTCCAAGTTCAATCGTTATTTTTAAGAAAATGTTCTAAATGCAATTTATGTTGAATGTACATTTCGTTCTTGCAATGTTGTAGGCTATTTTTTGCAATTTTGCACTTTTGACAAACAGTCTGAGATATTTGAGTGTTGCGTGTAATAAAACGATACTCTTTGAAATCATAATTGTATTGCATTGTTTTAAACACTAAATATTTGAATTAACATTCATCAGACACTTATTCAGTTATTTATAATATATAATTTATAACATCTTATAATAATAATAGGTAATATAATATGTTGTTCAAAAAGTAAAAGTAGTTTCAATGTAGCTAGCTACTTTTTGATAGTAACTTGTAGTGTAACTAACTACTTTTCCAAAAGGGTAGCTTGACTGTAGTTTAACTACTTTAACGTACGAGTAGCTTGTAGCTTGTCAAACTACAGTTTCAGAGTAGCTTCCCCAACACTATTCCTTGAAACGACAGGGGACGACTCAAGTAACTGACACTTGACAATGTTTATTTTTTAGTATTCCACCACCAAAACAAAAAATAATCATGTTAAACCCAGTAAACCCTGAGATTATAACTTGTGACATTACAAAAAAAATATATATATATATGTAGGAGACATATGAGGACATGTATGTATAGAACTAAATGAATGCTCTCTTAAATATTTTCTACATTCTAAACATGTTTCATTAAGTTTCATGTACATTTGTATTAAACATGGACCTTTGTTCATTTAAAAAGGCTTTTTATGGTTTTGTATGCTACATTTTTAAAATGTAAGCAACTAATTTAGACTTGCAAACTGGGTGCTGGTGTGATGAGAAGTTCATGCTCGACTTTGTTTTTAAGAGAGCACATTTAATTTTAAAACCTTTCTGCAGGCCAGATTATTATTTAATGTACACATGAGTGGGGTCAGAAACATTTTAGTTTGAATTTTATTTTATACTGTGCATTGTGCTAAATAAATATTTGTAATTTGTAATTGATTTATTCTTTGAAAATTTTATATTAATTTATGCAATTGCCATGCCTTGATTTTAGTAAAGTTTGTACACTGCCATAAATGCAATGATACTAATAATTGGCATAATTTCTTTCGGTGTTTTCAGTTTTCGGCCATGGTTTCCTCTTTTTCGGTTTTCGGTTTCGGCCAAGAATTTTCATTTCGGTGCATCCCTACCATTGACACAATGTTATGAGTGAGCTAGCTGCCTGTGACAAGATGGCCGCCAGGTGCAGACGTCGACCTCCATTGGCCAGCAGCGTGGACGAGATATCTAGCCTTTATAGATATCTATGGTTATATCTGTCGCGGCAAGGGCGCTGTCACGATTACCAGTTGGAGTGCCCCAGAGAATCACCAGAGGGCACTCCACATCAGAACTGATCACTTCTCCAGAACTCCATTTCCCATAATGCCTCATCCCGGTGACTGATTACACACACACCTGCACCTCATCAGACTCTCTATTTAAGCCACACTCTTACACTCACCCGGTGCGAAGTATTGCATTGCCACGGCCTGTAATTTCTGAGCGTATATCCTGTTTCTGGTTTCTCTGGTTTTGATCCTGGTTTGTTTCCTGATCTCCTGCCTGTTTCCTGACGACTCTCTGCGCTCACTCTCTGATATCCCTGTTTTGCTGTTTCCTGACCCCTGCCTGTTTGATGACTCTAAATAAAGCTGCACTTGGATCTACATCTCCCAGTCTCGGAGCATTTCGTAACAGAATACTTCGCCTCTTCAGATCCAGCAGCCGAGAGAGAACCGAGATCCACCATGGACCCACTTATTAGTCTCTTCCGCCTCAGCCAAGGTAATCGTTCTATAGAGGAATATGTTGAGGAATTTTGTGAGTTATGCCATGGGGTGGACTTGGATGATTCAGTCTTAAAAGATGCTTTCCGATATGGACTTAAGGACATAATAAATTATCTCATGCCTGATAATACCCCTCAATGGACTTTATGTCAGTATATTGGATTCGCCCTGAGAATTAGCGGCTCATCATTTACTGTGGGCTTTGAGGATAAGGCCGAGGGGGCGTTCCCAGAGACCGTCCAGCCTGAGACCACCCAGCCAGAGACGCTTCACTTCACTTCTGCCGAGCCAGAGACGCTTCACTTCACTTCTGCCGAGCCAGAGACGCGTCACTTCACTTCTGCCGAGCCAGAGACGCTTCAAGTCACTTCTGCCGAGCCAGAGACGCTTCAAGTCACTTCTGCCGAGCCAGAGACGCTTCAAGTCACTTCTGCCGAGCCAGAGACGCTTCAAGTCACTTCTGCCGAGCCAGAGACGCTTCACGTCACTTCTGCCGAGCCAGAGACGCTTCAAGTCACTTCTGCCGAGCCAGAGACGCTTCAAGTCACTTCTGCCGAGCCAGAGACACTTCAAGTCACTTCTGCCGAGCCAGAGACGCTTCACGTCACTTCTGCCGAGCCAGAGACGCTTCAAATCACTTCTGCCGAGCCAGAGACGCTTCACGTCACTTCCGCCCAGCCAGAGTCTCGTCCCGCCGAGACAGCCCAGCCAGAGTCTCGTCCCGCCGAGACAGCCCAGCCAGAGTCTCGTCCCGCCGAGACAGCCCAGCCAGAGTCTCGTCCCGCCGAGACAGCCCAGCCAGAGTCACGTCCCGCCGAGACAGCCCAGCCAGAGTCACGTCCTGCCGAGACAGCCCAGCCTGAGTTCCATGTCAGCCCTGCCGAGTCTGAGCCTGTTCACGTCACTTCTGCCGAGCCAGAGACGCTTCACGTCTCCGAGCCAGTGTCTACGGACAAGATGGCCGCCTCCGAGCCAGTGTCTACGCACAAGATGGCCGCCTCCGAGCCAGTGTCTACGGACAAGTTGGCCACCTCCAAGCCAGTGTCTACGGACAAGATGGCCGCCTCCATGCCAGTGTCTCCGGACAAGATGGCCGCCTCCAAGCCAGTGTCTCCGGACAAGATGGCCGCCTCCAAGCCAGTGTCTTCGGACAAGATGGTCGCCTCCAAGCCAGTGTCTCCTGACAAGATGGCCGACCCAGTGTCTCCGGCCAAGATGGCCGACCCAGTGTCTCCTGACAAGATGGCCGACCCAGTGTCTCCGGACAAGATGGCCGACCCAGTGTCTCCGGACAAGATGGCCGACCCAGTGTCTGTTCCTGAGCCAGTGTTTGTTTCTGTGTTTGTTTCTGTGTTTGTGACCATTTCTGTTCTAGTGTCTGTTCCTGAGCCGGTGTCTGTTCCTGAGCTGGTGTCTGGTCCCGAGCCGGTGTCTGGTCCTGAGAGGGCATCACCGCCGTGGCCGCCCGAGGGGTCCTCACCGCCGTGGCCGCCCGAGGGGTCCTCACCGCCGTGGACGCCCGAGGGGTCTTCACCGCCGTGGACACCCGAGGGTCCCACAGTTACGCCCTGGCCACGTCCACAGCCTGCTCTGCTCTGGCCATGCCCACAGTTTGCTTCGCCTTGGACGCCCGAGGGTCCGACAGCTCCGCCCTGGCCTTCGCCTGCACAGCCTGCTCCGCTCTGGTCACCTGCACAGCCTGCTCCGCTCTGGTCGCCTGCTCAGCCTGATACGCTCTGGTCACCTGCTCCTCTTCTGCTCCACGGACCTGGCCCTCCATCCCACCCCCAGATCCGCCTTCGCTCCACCGCCCACCTGGACAATTTTGTTTGTTTTGAGCGTCTGGAAGCCGCTCTTTGGGGTGGGGCTATGTCACGATTACCAGTTGGAGTGCCCCAGAGAATCACCAGAGGGCACTCCACATCAGAACTGATCACTTCTCCAGAACTCCATTTCCCATAATGCCTCATCCCGGTGACTGATTACACACACACCTGCACCTCATCAGACTCTCTATTTAAGCCACACTCTTACACTCACCCGGTGCGAAGTATTGCATTGCCACGGCCTGTAATTTCTGAGCGTATATCCTGTTTCTGGTTTCTCTGGTTTTGATCCTGGTTTGTTTCCTGATCTCCTGCCTGTTTCCTGACGACTCTCTGCGCTCACTCTCTGATATCCCTGTTTTGCTGTTTCCTGACCCCTGCCTGTTTGATGACTCTAAATAAAGCTGCACTTGGATCTACATCTCCCAGTCTCGGAGCATTTCGTAACAGGCGCCACCATTGTGGAGTACTATAACCTGTGACGTCACGGGGTTGGTTGGCTCTGGGCTGAGTTCAGTAAACACAACAGTATATGTACCAGACAAAAAGACGACGTCTAACGTTAAATGTTAACAAGCTACACATGGAAACATTGTTCGCGATGTTGCCATCATGTTCCTGTCTCTTGGCAACACCATGTGACATGTATTTGTTGTACTGCATACGGTGAACCTTATCACTAGCTAGCTTGTGCTCCAGTGTCTCAGCTCTGACATCCTTCAGGGGCAGCATCGCCACCTCCAACACATCCATCTCCCGGCACAACATGGTAAACGTGGATGCCATGATGATGCAGGATTGACCACGCAATATTTGGTCAAGATCAGCCTCTTGACACCAGATGGACTCTGACATGGTGGGCATCGCAATACAACAGCCACACTGACACCTGGTAGCCTTGCCAACCCGCTCTTCACCCCAAACCACCACAGGTCGTTCGACATAGCGACGTACCACCAGTGTTGTAGTCGAGACCACCTCACTCGAGTCCGAGTCGACACCGAGAGAAGAGAGAGTCGAGTCCGAGTCAAGACCGAGTCCATAGAGAGTCGAGTCCGAGTCGAGTCCGAGACCAGAGACGGTCGAGTTCGAGTCGAGACCGAGACCAGAGAGAGTCGAGTCCGAGTCGAGTCCGAGACCAGAGCCGGTCGAGTCCGAGTCGAGACCGAGACCAGTGAGGGTTGATTACCTAATTTACTTTTATTTACTTAGAGAAATCCTTTTTTTTTTTACTGAATTTACTTAGAGTTAAAAAAATATGATCAGTTTAGGGTAAAAAGGCCACATAGTAGGTGGTGTTAAAAGTAATTTTATTACAATTTGTCATGCGCAGTTGCGCACTAGAAAATCACCAATCACTGGGCGTGTCAATCAATTTAAAGAAATATTTTATTAACATACATTAATAATCATGAAAAATATTTTGAATTGAACTCGAGTGGACTTGGGAATAATTCCGAGTCCTAAAAAAAAAAAATGTTCGAGTACGAGTCAATTCCGAGTCCAAATGGACACGAGTCCATGACAAGACCAAGACCATTAAAATATGGTCTCGAGACCGAGTCCGAGTCTCGAGTACTACAACACTGCGTACCACTGCTCGGTTTCCACGCCGTATCGGCTCAAATTTATACGCAATGGGACACACGGACTCAACAGGTCTTTCAAGTTCGTCTTCCTCCATTTCAAATCAAGTGTGTATTCAGCCTTCACTCTCTTCACTCAACCCCGTTACATAGGCTCTGACGTCACTCCAAAATGGCGACTCGCTAGCTAGCTAGAAATTACAAAAATAATTTAGTCATATCTTTGGTTTTAACAAGTTCTTTAAAATTACATTTTAGGCAAGTTGATTTTTCAATATATGTAGCTACTATCAGTGCCAAAACATGGACGTTTCATTTGCCGTATTCATTAACATGGTAAAACTATAGTAGTGGCCAAAAGTGATGTCAGGCTTAGGAAAATTGACATTTTCGTCCCTTTATTCAATTGTTATTAAAAATGTGTTCATGGATTTGTAAGCATATTGCATGGTTGTGCTAGAGCCATTTGTTTTATTGTTCTGAGCAGGGCATGATAAATGAGATTAGTAATGCTGCAAAACTAAACTAGCCATGATATTTTCCCCTATTTTTTATTCAATGAAAGGGTTCACATTTATATAAACTCTAAAACTTTTATCAGAAGCGCTCCATTTTGCAGAAACATTTGTTCAGATAGAATGATCATGATAGGATGTCACACAACACGCTTTAAATTTGTCTGCTTGTCTCCTGGATGTGAGGATGTCACAGCCCGAACGCTTCTGAAGATTTGACGCAGCACATCTGAAGCCATGAAGCTGATGCCCCTCGGAAGCTGTTAGCGTCAAAGGGAATTCTTCTACCGTAATCTCTTCCGCTTTCCCCCCCCCCCATAGTTTATTGCAGCGTGCAGAACACAGCGATGAAAACAGGACAAAAGACATCACTCTTCTGTGCGAGATATCAAAAGGTCAGGCCTGAGGTTTGAACTTGTTATCTGGTGGGACTTATGGGTTTAGATCTTAGTAATAAGAGTTATCACAGGTACGCCTGTTATCGTGTTATGCTGATGGATGTTGGCCTTTTAGATTAAAAAGATCCATCCATCTACACATTGAGCAATCACAAATGGCAAAAAGACTTTTACTTTCTGTTCCTTTAAGACTGGGGCTCACTGTCACAAGGTCGAAATCTCAGTAATATCCAATTACTCGAAAGATTGGTTTCTCTAATAGTGGTTTTGCTTGTTATTGTCAATTAGAATATATACACTACAATTAGTTTTTTTTAAATGTTTAAAAAAAGTATTTTATGTTCAATAAGCTGAATTTATTTGATAGAAAATATTGTAAATAACTAGCCTGACTTCGTCATACTCATTTTCTAATAAGAAAATGAGTCTGATACCGCTCCGTTGGGCTTTGATTATGAGGCGTGTCGTAACCGAACCAGGAAAAAAAAACCCTCTGCACTCAATTGGATAGTCGGTAAACCTACAACCAATCAGAGCAACGCAGTGAGTCAACTCCTTTGCATAGCACAGTTTTCAACTACAGAACTTACTTATTTTAGATTAGAAGATAAATAACGATTGTTGCTTCTTTTACTTACTTCTCCATGAGTGCGACCAAAGGAGAAACCACAACGACCACAGGCTTTTCATTACGTCCCATCTTCTTAGCGACCATCGGAGCCAGCTGATAAGTTACACTTTTCCCGAATCATGTTGGAAGGACGCCAAAAATATCTTTCCGATCGTCAAATGCCTTGATTGCAGTTCTCTGTTTGTCTATTAAAATTAATGCGCTGCCGATTTATTTTACAACAGACGCAACAGCGGAATCTATACATCTCAATTCTCCAGTTGCAGTCATCTCTGGGAAAACAGTTAAGCGCTCTTTAATAACGTGATAATTACGTCCTTGCAGATCACCTGTCCATCATCGTATAAAGCCCGCCCTGGCAGTTTGATTGGCCCGTTCATTTCTTGCCTGATCATAATTACTCCTCAATGGATCGAGTCCAGACCGAAGTTCCCGACCAAAAAATGTTGTGGGCGGAGTTCGGGCTAGTAAATAACGTTATATTGTGACATAATTACAAATTAAAATAACTGTTTTCTATTTGTTTAAAAAAATGTAATTCATTTGTGGGATGCAATGCTGAACTTTATAATCAAGTCACCTTTATTTATATAGTTATTTATATGTTTCAAAGACGATTTATACTAAAAAAAAAAAACAGGATAGAAATGATCAATGATTTTCCTACACATTCACGAAACTCAAACGGAAGAGACTCAAGCGAGTTAAACTCGAGTTGGTCCTGGCAGCTGTCCCGAGAAGTCAGACACAAGATGAAAGCCGAGCAAGAAGCTTACTGGAACAATGACGCGATCGACCTCGAAGTAGCATGAGGTATGAGTATGAGGATTGAGTCTTGCATCAGACTCTCGGGTTGAAGTCGAAGAAAGTATCTCAGTATCATCAAGTCACCGACATCAAAGTCACAGAGTCACAAGACCAGTACTGACAATGGATGGCTTGCCAGAAATTGTGCAACTCAATGGATTCCATATAATTTGCTGAATTGTGCATTTCGATGGAAAACAAGTGCAGGAGATTAAATGTCTTGAGGCGCTTGTCCACTCGCCGAAGATTGCTTCAGCAGCTGAAATGCATTCAAGTATTGGTCAGGATATGTGTGGCTTGCTCATATGGTGACAATGGGAAAAGGTCAATATCGATATTAGGACCAAAATATGAACTTGGATCTTACTCAAGCCAGAGCTGAACAAAGTTGAGGCTGGTGCAAATATCCGCACTGAAGAAGACATGGACACATTTAGGAAGATCAGAGGAAAGTGTGTCTCAATCTCATTTGCACCAAGAATATCACCATCAATCGCCAAGCATGGTTTTGTGAAAGAGATTCAGAATCACACGGCTCCGGCACAGCGCCGGCTCGAGACCCGAGTGAAGAGAGGCAAGAAGAACAGGGTTCATTTGAAATCGAAAAAGGACCAGAGATAATAAAGATCATTTGAACTCGTGTTCTCAGGACAAGGGTATAGCATAGTTCACGAATGTCCGGGCAAGCTGAGTTGTTTCAGAGTAGTAGATATACTCTGAACCGTGTTTATTAACACACTGATGGTAACACTTAAAGTTCATAATAAATAATTGTAACCAAAGTTAAAATGCATTATAATATTCACAGATTCCTTGTTACATTGCCTGAAATTGGTTGTTTGTCATGTATTAATGCATTATCCTTTCTATCGTAATACTGTAAATGTGGTTACAATTATTCATTAAACCATACAATGCATAATTAATGCATTAAGAATACTTTTATATTGCATTATACATAAAGGCTTTGTGTGTCAAATGTGAAATGTGTGAAACTTGGCCCTGGTCACCGCTACATTCAGAACAGGCTGATTTTCTATTCATGTTATGCATGTCTGTTTAAATGTACATCAAATAGACTAAGCTTTGCACAGGTTTTCCGGAAGCAGTTGTACTGTAATTTCCATTTGCTGCATTGCATATATAAGTAGATGTCATCGCCATATGCCACAGTAGTCTGAAACACAAGCATACAGCGCAGTTCATGCTTATCTGTTGGACTGTTTGGGCTGATGCTCACGCCTGTGTGTTTTTACATGTGCATCAGCCCTCCAGATTTGCTGGGATTGTGGTTTTGCATTCCCTCAGCGGGGCGCTGGGAGCACACACGCATGCGGTCCGGGCCGGGCTCGGGGATCCGGGATGTGCGCTGATCCAGAAGATGTCGAGATCACATCACGCAGAGAACCCTGCTTATAGCTCCCAGCCGCAAGCCAAACGTTTGGCAGATCCGTGCGGTTTATGGTTGTCAGATTGTGTCCCACATGCACAGATATGTAAATCAGACTGACAAATAACTCAAGCCCTGGTTAGAGAGGAGAGGGCATTTGCACTCAGAGTCGAGGCTAATGTTGGGAACGAAGTGAGAATTTATTCAAGTCAAAAAAAGGCATCGCTGCTCGAAAGGATGGTGCCAAAACCATTCCTCTTTTTCTCTGTGAAGAAAATGCGATGCCACGGGGCAATGATGACTTTAATAAAACAGTCATGCTGCACTGAAATCCAACTGCATAAACTGCAAAACTTGAGATAACAAATGGTAAAATTACATATGGGAACCCTTACTTTGAGCATATGATTAAACAGGGTTGTTTCATCAGAGATTGATACTGCAGCGGCAGTGAATCGAAGACATTCGTTCTTGAGATAATGGAAACTTTAGCAAGACTGAGCAAAGATTTCCCACTTTAAAATGGATCAAGAATCAGCACTAAACTGAACTCAACAAAACAGTAACACTACGGGCCTATCCCATGCACAGGAACTTGCGTAGTTCCGATTCATACGAATTTGCCAACTCGTAAAATTCGTACGAATTGCCTTGACATCGGGTTGGATAATTCAGTCGATGGAGTTGAAAATCATCCAGTAATCGCAGTTCATTCATTCGTTGAAGTGAAAGTTCTGTAACTATTAATAATAAATATTTGACACATCATTTCTGTAACTTACTTAACCCTCCTGTTACCCTCAAATCTGATAAAAAAAATTTTTTTTACCAATGTTTGTCTATTTAAGTAACCGTTTAAGTTGACATCCACCCCCCACCCCAATCCACCTAACCCCTTAAACATCAAGAATACCCATTGCACGACTATGGACAAAATTGCAAATCAACATAAAATCTTACTGATTGACCTAAAACTGGAAAAGTATATATATATAAAAGTATTTGGTGTTTTATTTGTTTTACAAGATTTCTAAATGTAGATTTTTGTAATCTATAACATTCGGATTTATTTTATCAAGGATAGTAACACGAGTTATGTTTGGCGTCAATATCGCAAAAAATTTGTTTTCCCCTCCCCCATGGCACGGGAAACATCAAAGTTCTCGCAAAAATTATGTTTTCCCCTCCCCCATGGCACAGGAAACACCAAAGTTCCCGCAAAAATTAGGTTTTTCCCTCCCCCATGGCACAGGAAACACCAAAGTTCCCGCAAAAATTAGGTTTTTCCCTCCCCATGGCACAGGAAACACCAAAGTTCCCGCAAAAATTAGGTTTTTCCCTCCCCCATGGGACAGGAAACACCAAAGTTCCCGCAAAAATTAGGTTTTTCCCTCCCCATGGCACAGGAAACACCAAAGTTCTCGCAAAAATTATGTTTTCCCCTCCCTCATGGCACAGGAAACACCAAAGTTCCCGCAAAAATTTGGTTTTTCCCTCCCCCATGGCACGGGAAACACCAAAGTTCCCGCAAAAATTAGGTTTTTCCCTCCCCCATGGCACAGGAAACACCAAAGTTCCCGCAAAAATTAGGTTTTTCCCTCCCCCATGGCACAGGAAACACCAAAGTTCGCGCAAAAATTAGGTTTTTCCCTCCCCCATGGCACAGGAAACACCAAAGTTCTCGCAAAAATTATGTTTTCCCCTCCCCCATGGCACAGGAAACACCAAAGTTCCCGCAAAAATTTGGTTTTTCCCTCCCCCATGGCACGGGAAACATCAAAGTTCTCGCAAAAATTATGTTTTCCCCTCCCCCATGGCACAGAAAACACCAAAGTTCCCGCAAAAATTAGGTTTTTCCCTCCCCCATGGCACAGGAAACACCAAAGTTCCCGCAAAAATTAGGTTTTTCCCTCCCCCATGGCACAGGAAACACCAAAGTTCCCGCAAAAATTAGGTTTTTCCCTCCCCCATGGCACAGGAAACATCAAAGATCTCGCAAAAAATGATGTTTTCCCCTCCCCCATGGCACAGGAAAGAATTATTAGTTCTCATGAGAATTATGTCACATGTCATGTGAACTACTAGTGTTTCTCGCAATACTACAGATATGGTTATGTTTGGTTTGAGCCCTAAAACAGAGGGACGTTTTTTGAATATGATATTGAATATGTAAAATTACAATGAACATTATAAATTCGAATTATAAAATGTTATATTGACCTCAATAAAACAACCAAAACAAAATTGAAATTGTAATATTTCTTCTGTTTTATTATATAACTAAAAGAGCCTGGGGGTACATATACAAAATAAAACACCTGGACAGATGCAGCCAGAATATTTCCATGATTCATAAAGGTTCAATACATTAAGATCTTCTGTTTTGTACCCATTCTCAAGAATAATGATGAATAAATGGCCCATTTCCCATTGATTTCCTCTTCTCAGGTATGTGATATAAACTTAATACAATTTCTGGATTTTGGTGGTAAACCTTGTTCTGATTTGTCGCTACCATGGTAAGAGGTTAAAGGGTGGATTGTGTTGGATTGCCAAATAAACATTCACAGAATAAGAGTTTCCATCTAGACATGACAGAAAAGGTCTCACTTGAAACCGCGTAGCAGAAACAATGCCAGAACAAATAAAATATTTGCTTTTTTTGTGAAAAACTAGCAAAATCTATTTTTTTTTTTACATTTGTGTTTTCAGTTAATCTCATATAATAGAATCCAGTTTTTCTTTGCAAAAAAATGAGTTTCACATTGTGAAAAGATTTTTATAGCTGTAATACATAATCATCAAAATTATAACAAATAAAGGCTTGAAATATCTCACTTTGCATGTAATGAGTCCATATAATATATATACATAATGGGTTGCGCCACCAACAGATTGCAGCTGCAGTAGATGTGCGTCTGGGAGGAACCTGCTCGTGGTATTTTGGACGATCGGTTCCTCCCAATCCATAAGCCACCAGCTCGGACAAGCCTTCCATTCCTTCCCAATCTCCATTCTGAGATCAAGAAGGCATGGAAGAACCCGTTCTCCGCAAGTTTTCACGAGCCGTTGGCCAACTATCTCGCCTCTGGTCGGTCTTCGTCCCTTGCCATCCAAGTCTCATTCTGACTAGCATCTGAGTATGACGACGCCAGGATAATGTTATCTAGCACCTCGATAACCATCAACTTACTCACGATTCGTCTCAACATGGGGATAGGAGAGCTGTCAGTCAATGTGAATTTGTGAATTTAAAAATAATGGGTTTCTTTACTAGTTGAAATAAGTTATTATTACGTAACTCGAGTTACTTGTTATGTGTTACTGTCTATAATGAATTCATGGAATTATTTGTTTGATTCTATAAGCTCAACTGTGTCCTTAAAACATGAAACCCATGGGGTTTGAGCAAGTACTGTTGATCTTCCATTTACCATACAGAGGACCATAATCTCTCCTTGAAGGGAATGCCATCCATTAATCTGTGCCACTTGCTAACAAAGGAAATTTGTCCACTGGGCTCCTGACCTGACCAAGGTTGAGTAGCACTGATCTATGCTAACTACCATGCAAGCACAGCACTGAATGCAGATGAGCCACATCTACTACTCCCCATCGCTCTAATATGAGATGCAACATCATCAAGTTTTGAAAATAACACATGATCGGATTTTTACATCCTATATGGAGTAGAGTAGGGTTGCACGGGTTGGGGAGGGGGAAGTCTAATTGCAATTTGTCTAATAAAAAAAAAAGAAATAAAGTTAACACAGTCTCATCCCAAGAAGTCATATAACTGACGTCTTGGGACGTCTTTTGCCCATACGTCAATATCCGCCTTTTTAGGGCCCCCTTAAACAGTGGTAGATGACGATCCCGGGCCGTCATACAACTGACGCTTTACCTTTAACGTCGGTTAGGTGACGGGTTAGGTTTAGGTCTGGGGTAGGGTTAGGATCCGATGACGTCATCTACCGACGTTTAAGGGGGCCCTAAAAAGGCGGATATTGACGTATGGTCAAAAGACGTCCCAAGACGTCAGTTATATGATGTGCGCTGATAAAGTGTATTTCAGAACAATAATGTAATAGTAATTTTATTTTACATAACAACTGTAAAGTTACAATACTATTATTCATGGCTGTCTTAATTTGGTCATTTTTAAGTATACTATTGATGTTTTATTTTTATTTTTCTTATCAGTTTAGGGTTTTGGGCCATCTTGTGTTTTTAAATCTTGCATTAGAATAAAATATGAACTGGACATGTATCTGTGCGATTCCCTCACCTGGACCTGGGCCTGTCCGTGCTTTGAAAGAGGTCATTATTTGTATTTTGCCAGAAACCTACACATTTGTGTCCGGTTTCAGAGTTTGTGTCTGCTTTAGTGCACTACACCACTGTCCCTGAGTGGCAGTTCTCTCCTGTTGCTCTAATGTCCTTGCAGCGTTAGCAGACACACACAGATGATTAAGTGTCTATTTACTCACCTGTGGTTTACGAGAGCAGTGTCGCCACTTTACCCAATGCTGACAGATTAGACGTGGACTGTGGCCTCGTATCGCAGCACTCAAGGCAAACTGATGTCTGCAAGCCAGCACATGAGGAATCGTCCTAATTTCCACATTGATCTCAGAGTTAGCCTCAGCGCTGGCCCTTCCCAGTCGACATCGAGAGAGCTCAGATTCATCTTGGCTTCAGGAATTCAATGAGAGCGCTGAAAGATTGTTAAGAGACTGGCCTCTGTTTATCAATGACTGGGTGGATGAAACCATATCAATGAGGTTGATGTAATGTGAACAAGTGCAGTTGTCCTATTGAATAAATCAATAGCCCTGTGAGAGGAAGGAGCCCACGGCGTTGACTCGACGGACACCGGATGATGGGATACACCAGCAACACTTATGGATTCCTCAATGTTTGGACATTAGTCTGGGATTATACTCCATCATATGGCTGTGAAACCTGACTAGAAGCAGAAATCCTAAACTCTTTAAGGCCCCGGTATACTCACGGTGAGGTCATTTCCATGTTTCTAGGGGTAAAAAGAATAAAAGCACCTAAACATTGATATTTTATCTAATTTAACAGTTGTGTAATAGTCCAAATGAGTTGTTCATTGTAGTTTTTGAAAAGTGGATTCTGTTAAAGTCGCCCTGTAGTCAATAATTGCATCCCTTAAAACTCATATTTAAGCGTTTTTTCCTTGGGAAAAAAATCTCCATGCCTTAAAATATCTTGAATGTGACTCGACACCATTGCCTCATTTAGAATTTGTGGTAATATGAATATGCCATGATCCCCGTCTCTCAGCTCAGAGATCCACTGGTTGACGGTCACACGTTGATCTGATTGGTTACAAGGTCGTTTGTGACATCAGAAACACCAGCGATTTCAAACCGTGTTTCTGAGACTGTCTTTGGTTTACTGCAGTTTTAAGCAGAAAATGCTGGTTTGTCTTATTAAAAACACCAAATATACACAGGTGATATCTGACCGGCAAATCATCCAAATGTCCGTAAAATGAAAACTGTGACCGGCACCATTTTTTTGTAGCGGAAACTCTGGTCTAAGGCACCTAAATATTTCTATTGTATCTAATTTAACGGTTGTGTAATACTCATTAAAGTAACACCAGGTTACTTTTGCTCTCGGGGTCCCCCTACAGTTGGGAAACAGTATTGTCCTCTACTACTGTCATAAACTCTGTCATCCTACATGCACGTGCATTTGTTGACAACACTGTAGGAGGAGGTCACATGCAGGTGTTCTGCTTGCGTCGTGTGTGAAAAGTCTTCATCTCAGGTACAGTGGCATGTATTTCAGCATGTCATATGATTATAATTTCATGGGTTTTAATTTTATTTCTAATGATCGAATGATCGCGATGCTCACGTTTACAAGCCAGCCTCATTATAGTAGCCTAGTCTATTGGTTACCGTTTTAATGAATCTAAATGATGCTTCAATGCAATGTTTGAGTGGTAGATAATAACCATATATCGTCAATATTATAATATCAAGCTACCATAAATGAATCTGCAAATTTTACAAATCGATTTGCATTATAGCTTGAGCCAAGAAAAATAAACAAATATCACAGACATGGTAGGTATCCTAAAATATGATTTTTTACATCTTATATGTTTACTTGCAAGAATGTAGCCCCTGCCTAACTTGTACATGCCGTTTAGACGATAGCTAACCATCAAAAAGTAGAATATCGTTTACTAGCAACCAGATTGATAATTCGCTACTCTACTATCATTAGGCTACTTGATTCATGAAGATAAACGGAGGATAAGATAGCTTCCGTGACATAGTCAGGCAGACTACTAATCCATACTTACTAATCCAAATACATGACAGCCAAGTCCGCATCGGTTGGCCCCCCTCGTCCTCTTTCAGCTCGATCACTTTCTCTTTTTCTCTTTTTGCTTTGCTCCGATAAAACCTTTGCTTTCTTGTTTTTCTGCGCTGCTTCGGCCATGACTACACCATTTGGCTCGCACGTCCGATTTTAAGGAAGTGGGGTGGTGGTGGAAGTGACGTATATGCCGTAAAGCAGTCGAATTGTGTAGTTCTCTTTGTTCGCCGGTTACTACCTGAAACCCGAAAGTTTAAAAGTACGATTAAAAATGCTACAGACCCCGTCAGGCTATGGGAGACGTGTCATTCGACCTATTGTAAGTTGATGTACCATCACAGGAGACTTGGAAATATATTATGGAGGTTGAAAAGTTACCTGGTGTTACTTTAAGGTTAAAAGGTAACTATTACTCATATCTCATTCATATCTCATCAAGTTATGGTTGTTTGATAATTTCATCTTGATAGAAATCAGTTTTTATACATTGCTGTGGATTGACATTATGACCTGTTTGCAGAGTATTATGGGTAAGACTAACAAGACTAAAGAGTAACTTAAATCAACATACAAGTCATATTACATATTAATGAGACAAAACGTCTCACATTACGTTCTTCGGTCCTGCAGGCATTTCATCCTCCACCACATGTGTCAGAAGAAGAAGAGAGGCTCCATGCTAGCTGTCCTGTCGGAGCACTGAGTATTTACCTTGAGAGGTCCTTTTCTTGGAGGAGGTCGGACCAACTGTTGGTGTGTTTTGGGGTCACCTAAGAAGGGGCTTCCTGCATCCAAAAAAACAATCAGTAATTGGATTGTACAGGCTATATCCTCGGCCTACCAGGTGTGCACCTTTGGCTGTAAGGGCTCATTCCCCTAGGGGCATGGCATCCTCTAGGGCTCTCTACTCGCGAGTGCCCCTCCAGGAGATCTGTGAGGCCGCCGATTGGGCAACCCCACACTCTTTTATCAGGTTTTATTGTCTACACCTCCCAACACTCCGGGTACACGAGTGCTCTTGCTTGTGCCTGAGTCAGTTTCACACTAGGGCAGGCATATTTGGTGGGTGGCATAGTGGGCATTCTTTCCCCAAAGAGTTGTTTTGAATGACGCAGTGTGAGTTCTCCTGAAAGGGAACGTCTCGGGTTACGTCTGAAACCCTTGTTAGCCTTGCCACGCTCCTTCATGCTTGGGAGCAGCTTTCTTCATGACGAGGCTACCACGGTGTGGCCGGCGTCATTTTATACTTCCGGGAATGGCGTCACATGTTACGTCATGACGCAACACCAATCAGGATTGGAACAGTTTCATTCATACATCAGAGACGTACGATTAGGGAGCGTCCCCAATGACTCGACTGCATTCTAACCACGCGGTGCGAGTTCCCTCGAAAGGGAACCACAGATATCCTTCACCCTCACTATGATAGTATATTTTTCTGCATCATGAAATAAATCAGGAATCTGGTTTTGAGTAGGGTTGGGTATCGTTTGAATTTGAACGATTCTGATTCCGATTCCTTGTTTCGATTCCGGTTCCTAACGATTCTCGATTCCGATTCTTTTAAGAGGCAGGGTCAAAAAAGTTTAGCTAACCTTGCTAACCAATGGCTTTTCTGAAGGAAATAATCCTTTCTGAATGAAATACTCCTTCTGTAAAAATACTCCTTTTGTCACAAATTTTGCATTTTGCCGAGATTTAGTTATTTTTTAGAAAAGTGAAGCCACACTTTCGATCGCCGACGTAAGGTACTCATGTTCGACTCGCGTGGTTATGCCAACACTTCCGGTAGACGCTTCTTCGTTGGTGTTGTTCAGCGGTTTCTTCTTCCGCTCGGCGGACTGTGAATATCGAAACTAGGAATCGAAATTTTAACTTTTGAACGATTCCGGGAAAAACTAAAAGTTAGTGTCGGTTCCAATCGATACTTGATTCTCGATACCCAACCCTAGTTTTGAGTCAAATAAATGCGACTAAATATATTTATTAAGCATTTATAACACGTGAGTTAAAAATGATTCTCTGTTTGGCAGGTTTTACGTTACACCGTGTCCTAACTACACGTGACGCCGCGACACGTGATAAAAGGTATCTTTTTACTTATCGGATTTTTGGTCCTAGCCAGACGCGACGGCGAGACGCGAAGTTTCTAATTTAGAAACGGTTCCTATTTCTGCGACGTCGCGGCTGACAGAATGAAGAAATTACACTGGTTATGAGTACACATTATTTTTTTTTAGTTAAAAATAGGTCACTGTGCCACAAGCGATCACGGATAATTTACCTCAGATTTTGAAAGCATGTAATATAGTGTTCAAAATTAATTCTATGCAAACATACGACTGTACTTCATAACAAAATTAGTCAATGAGTATATTTTGTTAATGTTTTGATTTTTAATAATGTTATTTCTTGATTTGATTATGTCCTTACCCATTTCCAATGCGAGTGCGTTTGTTTTTTCACATTATAGAAGTAAAATGTGTTTCAATGTGGGTACATGGTAAATTTAAATACCAAACAAACTGGAAATGCTTCGGAAGAGTATTTAATGCATATTAATGCAATACAGTCAAATATTTGTGATTTTGTTTTGATTGTAATCTGATATTTAATCAAGAAGCAATGCACCTTCAAGTCTGTTTACTTTCTGATGGTCTACAGCATGAGATTCAAAACCTCTCAGGCTTTACAGTCATAAAAATAGAGCTGACTGCATTCAAAATGGCAACACAACCATTCACAAAGGAAGTCTAAAAGCACTGTGGTTAAAAGGAGGTTATGAAGCCCTTAATACCCACAACTGTTTGTCGGAAATAAGCTTAAATGGAAAAACTACAGTAGACCGTTGTCTACAGCTTTTAACCACTTTCAATCACGCTGATGCAAATCCTGGCAGAGTTAAAGTGTGCAAGATCTCATGGATAAACCATGCTTAAATATGTAACAGAATTAAGGTGGTTAATTATGAATTAGACTAATATGATCAAATCCATTTATACAGTGGATTAAGAGATAACAGTTGTGTGTAAGAGCCTCTGCGTTGTATATTCAGCTCTGTCATAACCTGCTCCATCTGTGTAATTATTTCTCATAATGTTCAGTATTCCCAATAGGCCTATGTCACACTTCCTACTTCCAGAACGCGGAGTAGGGATTCAGAACTTCGGGTCACGCTTTCCCGAAGCACGAAACACTCAAACCTCATCGTCATATGTGACTTCAGGCTGGTTGCGAAGAGATTTCGTCCAGCGGTATCTATCAGACTCCGGCATTGTCAAAAGTTCAATGGAAGAGCCGTATCCCTACTTAAAGACTTATTTCCGGTCTTCAATTTTTTCGTGACATAGGCCTACAAAGTAACTTATTACATACATGCTTTACAATTTTACAGAATAAAAGCACACCAAACCCCTTAGATTAGAACCATGCAAACTAAAATAAGATTGTGGGCATAATGATAATGAGGTTTATTGTGATTACACTTTTTGATTACACATTTATAAAAAAAAAAAAAATGAACTGTATAAAATCTCAATATATAAAACAACTGTAACAACTTGCAGTTTGAAACAAGCACTGTATCATGTCTGTGAAAAACAAGCATCTGTGACATCTTGACCTCCACAAACACTCCATGAAGCTATAGCCTTCGGATGGTAATTGGTAAATGTGGGTGTCTGTGAAAAATAAATTTGCATGGCACCTCAGTGATAAAACTCAAATTCATATTTAATTTAATAATTGTAAAATATTATTAAATTTTTTTAATCTTATTTTTAAAAATAGGAATCTTGACACGTGTACGGGTATATCCAAAATGGGTTTCCGGTCTTGCATTTTATCTCAAAAGGATGTAATTTAAAAGAAATATGGAAATTAGTGGAAACAAGTTAATGCAGAATGAGGTAAAAAATAAAGCTGCTCGGTTTGTATTTTTAATGTTGTGCATAATAGCCCACATATTTTAAAATTGTATCATATATTGCTGCCACAATAACGGCCCATTTCAAATGTTTACATGCTTTTTTCTCTTTCTCCTTTTTGTTTGCTGAGGGGAAGCGGGGATGAAATATTGTTCTTACTTTCCAGCATTTCAGTAATAAATGTGTACATCTTTATAATGCATGCAGATTCCAGTTAAGAGTAATGGTTACCGTGCGTACGATGGTCAAAAGGATTTAAACAGTGAATTTTGAAGTGATCTCTTGTGGATTCGAATGAGGATTCGGACGGCAACTAAATCACCACACGACCTTGGTTCATCTTAAAACAGTAGGTAATTCGTTCAGGGATTTTGAAGCTGGCGGTGGGAGAAACATTCTGGATTCAGACGGTAATAAAATCACCAACTAGCCCCTGCATATGATGCAAATACCTCACAACCCCCATGAGAAACACTTACTGTATTATATGAGTTATTTAAAACCAAATTCGCTAATTCAGATAATCTGCGACATTTGTTCAATTGTCAGAAGTTTGGCAGATCCTCCATCTGACAGCAGGAATCTGATTATCCACATCGTCTCCTAATATCTGTCAGGCGCTTCAGTGAGACTGACTTTGTTTTTGTTTATACTCTGTTTGCCTGTCATTGGCTGACATAACCTGCTGCCGTCTATTTTAATATTAATTAAAGACGATATACTGTGCGGGCAGAAAGTGTGGCTCTCTGCCAGTGTTTTGAAGTAAGACTCAATTAACCTGAATGACCCTACCCAATACAAACAAGGCAAATTAATTACATTACATCTATTCCACGGGAGCTTAGCGAGCTCAGAATGGCTCTTAAATACTTTAGGATGTAATCGCTCTGGTTTGATTTATACCTGCATATTTGTCAGGCCATGCAAATCATTAATGATACAAGAGCATGAAAAATTCACATCAAAGTAGACGTTGATGATGTGGAGATTCATGCTCGCCGCTACCTCTGTTGTTCCATGCTATTATATGATGCTTATGATTGTCAAAACAAATATGTAATCGGCATTGTGCCTGTGGCGACATTACTGCAAAACATTACATCACATTTCACAACACTAAAAGTGAAATTTATAATCAACCAATCACATGGCAGTTGCTTCAATGCATTTAGGGGTGTGTTCCTGGTCAAGACAATCTCCTGAACTCCAAACTGAATGTCTGAATGGGAAAGAAAGGTGATTTAAGCAATTTTGAGCGTGGCATGGTTGTTGGTGTCTGAGTATTTCACAATCTGCTCAGTTACTGGGATTTTCACACACAACCATTTCTAGGGTTTACAAAGAATGGTGTGAAAAGGGAAAAACATCCAGTATGTGGCAGTCCTGTGGGCCAAAATGACTGAAATAACCACTCGTTACAACCGAGGTATGCAGCAAAGCATTTGTGAAGAAGACACAACACACAACCTTGAGGCGGATGGGCTACAACAGCAGAAGACCCCACCGGGTACCACTCATCTCCTCTACAAAGGCTACAATTTGCAAGAGCTCACTAAAATTGGACAGTTGAAGACTGGAAAAATGTTGCCTGGTCTGATGAGTCTGGATTTCTGTTGAGACGTTCAGATGGTAGAGTCAGAATTTGGCGTAAACAGAATGAGAACATGGATCATCATGCCTTGTTCCCACTGTGCAGGCTGGTGGTGGTGGTGTAATGGTGTCGGGATGTTTTCTTGGCACACTTTAGGCCCCTTAGCGCCAATTGGGCATCGTTTAAATGCCACGGCCTACCTGAGCATTGTTTCTGACCATGTCCATCCCTTTATGGCCACCATGTCCCCATCCTCTGATGGCTACTTTCAGCAGTATAATGCACCATGTCACAAAGCTCGAATTGTTTTGGTTTCTTGAACATGACTACACTACCCACAAATTAAATATTTTAAATGATTTAAATTAAATATTTTTTAATAAAATATTTCTTTTTTAAATTGATAAAATCAATTACTTTATATGGTTTCATGCTTTCAGGATTAAGTGACTGCAAATGCATGCCTTACTCTAAATGAATCTATATGTTATGTAGCTTTTGTTATCGGTTAATTTGGTTCAATACGTGACAACAAAATACAGTGGAGTTTGATTGGACTTTTTTTGATGTCAACATCTACAGATATATGAGTGGAGCATTTCCTGTCTTCAGCTATTCGGATTTATTCTGCTATTGATACATGTTTATACGATAACTGCATGTGTGACCCATTTATGGATTGACAACCACTGATATAGCAAATAATAAAATCATCCAAATGTACCCAATTATCCAGTTTATCGTAGTGTGTATACTAGGTTTTTCTCTAATACCCCAGATGATGAGCCTAATCCAGATTTAAACGAATACTAGAACTAATAGATTAAATGAATAACCAATCTGAAATGATTATAGTGCAACCTGAACTAACAGATTAAAGTAATACCAGATCTAATAGATTTAAGTCCATGTGTTTGCAAATGACATGTTATTGAGATTAGCAAAAGCCCCAATGTGATTAAACTTGCATAGTGTATTTCAGTAATAGCACTGGAATCTGGAAATTGTATGAATAATTCAGGTTTTTGGAGAGGAGGATGGATAAATAGATGGATGGATATGATTCAATAAACAAGATATCCGCCTCAGCCTCGTAAATAAATTACAACTCGAAGACAAAATACAAGGGATGTACTTTCGTTCCTGTTTTCCGCTGTGACTGCAGACATGCCAATGACATCTGCTGCTACAGAAAGTCTTTTAGCGTTGTGTGTCAGGTAAAAACACTTGAGTCACAGCTGATATGACTGAAGTGTTGCCAATACGAGAGAGAAGACATCTGCGTGTGACAGAAGCGCTACTGATCTCGAGAAGAATCTCACTGCGCTGACTTCATGTGTCTTAGACAACAACATCACAGACACCGAGTCCAAAGCTATCATCACACAGCAGGACAAGAATTTTTTTTTCCCCCTTTTTGTATCCCAAATTATAGGGAATAACTGGCAACTGCACCAACTACAACCAACCATTCCTCTTAAGGCGTCAACAAACTGTCCTACGCTTTCAAAACGGATCTTTAAAGTTGTTTTCTAGCCTTGGCAGACGCATTGCCAAACCTCAGTGGCTCTCCTTCGGTTTCATTGTGATACCTGTTGAATTATAGTATCCACAGCTGTAAAACACAATATATAAGGGTTTCTCATGGGGTCGTGATGTATTTGTGTCATTTAAAGGGGCTAGTCTGTGATTTAATTGCCGGACAAATCCATAACATCAGTGTTTTTCTCCCACCAACCGCTTAAAAATACCCGGACGAATTACCTACTGTTTTAAGACGAACACCAAGGCCGTGTGGTGACTTAGTTGCCGCTCCACATCTCTGAGTTTACAAGAAGAGATCACTTAAAAATTCACTGTTTAAATCCTTTTTGACCATTTTCGAGCTTCGTAAAGATCTAGCATAGGCTATTTCTGTATTACTGAAATATTTTTATTAGAATCAAATTTGATCACCGCTCCAATGATAAAGAGAAGAAAAGCACGCCAACATTTGAAATGGGCCGTTATTATGGCAGCTATTATATACATTAAAAAATAAACCATGCAGCTTTGTGTTTACCTCACGTAAAGCAACCCGATCCCACTAAATGCGTCTCTATAGCACGCAGCGTGTTTATCGTGCAATTTATATGCGAAAATGAGTTTTTACATGCATAGGCATGGGTTTGTTGGGGTAGGTTTAGTAGTGGTGTGGGGTGCGTGTGTATTATACGCAAATGAACTGCGTCTCATATGCACGTAAAAACTCATTGTCGCGTATAAATTGCACGATAATACACAGTGCGTGCTATAGAGACGCATTTATGTGAGAACAGGCTGCGGACTCGAGGTCAATATGATCACAAAACTCGTCACCAAATACAGCAACCAATAATACGAAATTGCTTATAACTCCTAGACCGTTTGACTTAGCCTCAAGGATTTTTTTTTTTCACACCACTGTAATCCGTGGCTCAAGACGGACAAGATGAATATCTCCGATTTGGATTTAGGGCCAAAAAAGTTGTGTCGAATTTTGTATAAATTGCACGATAATACACAGTGCGTGCTATAGAGACGCATTTACGTGAGAACAGGCTGCGTAAACAGGCTGTATTTCCGATCATTTTCAATTTTTAAAAAAGTCATCCATCATTTTAAGATACAATACAATAAAGATCATTATTTTAACTATAGTGCATGCATCTTATTTTTAAAAAGGATATTTAAATAATTAAATATTAAATAATTAGAACATTATTTTCCTATTATTAATTTAAATTTAAATTTATTCTTATTGTTCCAACCATATGGCATTTTATTTACAGCAGGCAGTCATGTGAAGGACTCGAGGTCAATATGATCACAAAACTCGTCACCAAATACAGCAACCAAAAATACGAAATTGCTTATAACTCCTAGACCTTTGACTTAGCATCAATGTTTTTTTTTTTTTTTTTTTTTTTTTTTTAACACCACTGTAATTCGTGGCTCAAGACGGACAAGATATATATCTCCGATTTGGATTTAGGGCCAAAAAAGTTGTGTCGAATTTTGTCCAAAACCTACTTTTTGCGAACTAGTCACTGGGTTTTCGCCCGATCAGAACCAAACCAGTCTAGGCCTATTCTCTGGACTGTCTAGATCAATAATTATCGAACAAAAGTTCAATAAAATGGCTTCATGTTTCAAAGTTTCATGGAGATTGGACCATAGGTGGCGCTAAAACCGTCAAAAAGGTCTCATTCTTATTAGGTGTTCAAGCACGAAACTATGGTAAATCATGCTAGATTCATGGTAAATCATACTGGAACATGGTAAATAATGAAAATCACACAGTTATGTGGTGTAAAACATGGTCTACTCTATCTATGCTTTTGTGCTTAAAGTCCTTAAAGGCCTGAACTGCTTGAAGACCGCTAAATGCTGCTTGTTTTTACAATTACTGTCCGAATAGGGATAAAGTTACACTCTTTCATCTTAAATTCACAGTTAGCCTCATTGAAAATGTGTTTGTGTAGAACAACAGTACAGTAGAGCAAATCCCAATGACTCTGGTGAAGAAACACAACAACATGAGCCATCAGCACAAAAACAAGCGAGAGAACAGAACATCCAATACTGCCGTACTGCAACAACACAGGCCACAAGATGGTGAAGGCTGGACTGCAGGGTTATATGAATACTGACATTTGAGCCAGTAAATGGACATTGGGATTTGTCAATCAAACAAAATGACATCAGTGAACACTTTCCGGTCAGAGTCTAAATCATCGACACGTTACCCAAAGGACTACAATAATACAAGATGTTATGAAAGTGAATGAGAGCTAAGTCTGTCTATCAGGTTTCTATTGTTTCTATTCCCATAATTCTATTTTTGGGGTCTGCTAGAATATACAACGTTCAAAAATCATTATTTTTCTCATATACTGTACTTTAATATACTGAAACTCTTCCCTTTTTCGAGAAGCTCAGTGTTGTGATTGGTCAGCTGATTTATGAGCGAAGCAAAAAAAACAACCAGTCACTATTAAAAATTGCAGCTTGAAAAAGAAAGCAAGATATGATTTGCTACATAGGAGTGATGACAGAAATTATATTTTTAGATGAACTATTTCTTTAAGATGCAGTCGCTCCCCTCATGTCACCTCGAATCACGCTCTTTCTTTGAAAACGAATGACTTCTAGTCACTTTGTCGCAGCAAATCATTTTCTTCTTAATCACACCTTCATTTGACAGACACGATTCTGAAAAAATCCTTGTTAATTTTGTTAGCACTAACACTAAGCACATTTGTTGTGCCAATAAATTTGCATGAAAAACACGTTATTATCCAACTCTAGCTCTATAAGCATAGCTCTGCTAACACTACTGCCATAATTACTTAATAAACAATTTCCTACCTGGCAAAAAAACCCCAAAAAAACAAAAAAACAATTGGGTTTCAGTTCAATTAAAAAGTGCTTTATTGGTATGCAACGGTATGTGTTACCAAAGGAGCTTGAGTGACTCCAAATGAAGTTTTCCAAATCTAGTAAATGCTGTTAATGTTGTTGTGTTGTCAGTTTTGTTTTCTTCGTCAATCCTTCTGCGTTGTGATCCTCAGGGCCACAGCAGGACAATCTGTTTTGTCATTTTATCCAGGGCCGTAACCACCATAGATACTGAGAAACACGATATTTTAAACAACCAGCAGTGATATCCAGTGAGGCAGACTACACGACTTTAGCATATTTTGTCGAACCAGAAATGTTTATATTATAACATAACACATCTTAGATGTTTTTTTTTTTGTTTTGTTTTTTTTTTCTCGGGAAAGTAATCCTCATCTTTTACAATCCGAGATGGTAGCTTATATTTTGGGCAAATATTTTGCTGCCAACCCATCACATTACTTACACCTTATATACTTTATTTTGCAATACACACAAACATTATTTTCTGTGAATGTGCAAGACTTCTGAATTATGTAAATAACTGAAGAATAATAAAAATGCAGTAAACGGTACAACTAGTTGCACTATAAACCATTGTATTTATGATAAGGATAAAATAACATGATAAAAAAATACCAGTTTGCAATTTCAAGCAGTATAACACTCTTATTTTGTACAGCTAAAATAACTGCCAGACATTCAATTAAAATAAGATGAACAGCGTGTGAATTTAAGTAATAGTTGGTGACACTTTATATGAAGGCGTATTGTTACGTGTAATACATTTTAATTCAGAGTTATATTTATTAATAACATATACTTACTGTTGTAGGGTTTGGTTTAGAGTTAATTGCATGCAGTTATAGTTGACTGTTACTACAGTTATTACATGTAACACAACAAGGTTACACTGTAAAATAAAGTGTTAACAGCTACTGAACAACTTTGTATGGAAGCTTGTTTCTGCCACAGAATAAAAAATAAAAAAAGGTAATTGTGACTTTTTATCTCACAATTCTGACTTTTTTTTCCTCACAATTGCTGTTTAGGCTACATCTCGTAATTCTGACTTTATATCACGCAATTCTGACTTTATATCTCGCAAGTGCGTGTTATAAAGTCAGAATTGTGTGATTTAAAGTCACAGTTGTGTGCTATAAAGTCAGAATTGCGAGATATAAAGTCAGAATTTATTGAAATAAAGTCGCAATTGTGTGTTATAAAGTAAGAATTGCGTTTAATAAGGTCAGAAATGCATGATATAAAGTCAGAATTGTGTGTTGTGAAGTCAGAATTGTGTGACATAAACTATACTAAAAGTTAATCTTTTTTTCCCTTAGAATTGGCCTGATAATTCGCAATTGCGAGTTTATATCTCACAATTCTGAAAAAAAGATGTCAGAATTTCGAGATATAAACTCGCAATTGTGAGGTAAAAAAGTCAGAATTATGTGATAAAAAGTCTCAATAAGTTTATTCTTATTCAGGCCCCGTCCACACTACTGCGTTTTCGTTTAAAAACTGAGAATTAAAATGAAAACGAACACCGTCCACACTATCCTTTTATCTGCGTATTAGAAATGATCTCCGTCCACATTAAAACGACTGAAAACGTGGATCACGTAACCATTCACCAACACTGGGCGTGCTCGTGCCGGTGTAAACAGTGATTGACGAATCAGGGAAGGACACGTCATGACTGATAACACCCAATCATAGAGCCGAGCATCAGCCTCTGCCTTAGCGTTTCTGAAGTCCTCCGTTTTGACTCGTCTACACGTACAAAACGCAAAACGGAGCTGCAGCGTTTCTAAACTTCTCCGTTTTACGTCTTCGTTTTTCCCGTTTTAGTCTGGACGGGAGGTGCTAACGTAGCAAAAGGTCTCCGTTTTTAAACGAAAACGCAGTAGCGTGGACGGGGCCTAAGTGGCGGAAACAAGTATCCACAACTTTGCCTCAAGAACCACTGCTGAAAACTTTTTTGTGAACTAGTCCTATTTTCAAGATTTGTTATCACAACATATTTTCTTTTGTCAAATCAACTTTATAATAATTTATTTAGTTGAGATAACTTATTATTTTGAGTTTCTGATGATTAAATTAATCTCCTTCATTGTATTAACTCACTTTTTCCAGTTCAATCAACTTAAAATTAAGGCAACCCAGGTTACTTACTTTTTAAAGTTAAACCATCAATATTTTTTTTTTTACAGTGAGGTGTTTCTCTCAACCTCAATAAAACCAATTCTCTCTACTCTCTCTATGTTACATAGGCTACTAGATTTCCTTTGCTCATCGCTTAAGGTAATTGTACTTCAATCCTCTAGGAATATAAACTTTACTCATTAACGCCACACTTTATCCAATGCAACAATTACCCCTGTGTATCCTGAGGTTATGCCGTTTGATCAAGGACACATTGGGGATAGCATTGCACTTTCTTCACAACACTAGGTTCTTCTGTCTGTGAGATGGAGAGGAGTGGGTTATAGTTTGGAGGTCTTCACTCCGAACAGTTCTGTAGCCTGAGGGTTTATTTTATCAGTCTGTTTTAAACACAGATATACAGTCTTGAGCCTGAGGACCTTATGGTTAAGCAACCCTCGCAGAGCTGTCAGAAATGCGCTTCGCCATGAGCCGTAACAGTCCAGGAGAATGGGCTGAGATTTCATATTTAGGGTGCTTTAGAAATAGTGAGTTTTGAAGTAATTTGTCCAAACTTGGACACAAAATTTGAACAACCGATTATCAACATTGTTATGATGATGATGGTCACTGGACAGCCTTGAATACTGTTTTGAGAAATGTATACTAACGAAGGCACAATGACCTCGAATAATGTGTCATGTAGCCTAGTAAAGTACAAATACAAATATTTAATAGTCAAAAGTCAAAATAGCTTGCAAAGAATGGTTTTCCAATCCTGAAAAAAATAACTAAAAGTAAATTGGCAAACTTTTTTACTGCAGAACACAAACAAAGCTTTTTGAAGAAGGTTTCAGCTTTGTCAATACCATATTTGATTCTGGCTCTGATCATTGATCATTTTGCCAATGAAAATAGTTCTAAACAAAGCAGAACTATTGCGCTTCTCTGAGCAACACACAGCAGGGGTTTAGTTTCTGAATGAGTCAGCGTCTTCGAACAATCACTCCCTGAGCCATTCATAAACACAGTCACTTTCTTCCTAGTTCCTGAATGAATCAGCAGTTTTGAGCAAATCGGTTGAATTCATTATTCAATCATTAAAACTTGTTGCCACTTAATGGCGGGTTTAGTTTCCAATTTAAATGTATTCCTTTTTCACTTTTCTAAATATCTCTTATTTCAATATCCAGAGTTTTATATTTAAAACATTAATCTTGTAACATTACTTCTGCAATTGTAATGGCATTAATAGCATTCTTTAGTAATGTCGGCCCATATTGATAGGATAGCATCTTGCAGTTGATGGAGATTTGTGGGATGCATATCCAGGGCACGAAGCTCCCGTTCCACCACATCCCAAAGATGCTCTATTGGGTTGAGATCTGGTGACTGTGGCGGCCATTTTAGTACAGTCAACTCATTGACATGTTCAAGAAACCAATTTGAAATGATTCATGGTGCATTATCCTGCTGGAAGTAGCCATCAGAGGATGGGGACATGGTGGCCATAAAGGGATGGACATGGTCAGAAACAATGCTCAGGTAGGCCGTGGCATTTAAACGATGCCCAATTGGCACTAAGGGGCCTAAAGTGTGACAAGAAAACATCCCCCACACCATTACACCACCACCACCAGCCTGCACAGTGGGAACAAGGCATGATGATCCATGTTCTCATTCTGTTTACGCCAAATTCTGACTCTACCATCTGAACGTCTCAACAGATATCCAGACTCTTCAGACCAGGCAACATTTTTCCAGTCTTCAACTGTCCAATTGTGCTAATTGTCGCCTCTTTTTCCTATTTGTAGTGGAGATGAGTGGTACCCGGTGGGGTCTTCTGCTGTTGTAGCCAATCCGCCTCAAGGTTGTGTGTGTTGTGTCTTCTTCACAAATGCTTTGCTGCATACCTCGGTTGTAACGAGTGGTTATTTCAGTCAAAAATGCTCTTCTATCAGCTTGAATCAGTCGGCCCATTCTCCTCTGACCTCTCGCATCAACAAGACATTTTCGCCCACAGGACTGCCGCATACTGGATGTTTTTCCCTTTTCACAAATATTCTTTGTAAACCCTAGAAATGGTTGTGTGTGAAAATCCCAGTAACTGAGCAGATTGTGAAATACTCAGACACCAACAACCATGCCACGCTCAAAATTGCTTAAATCACCTTTCTTTCCCATTCTTACATTCAGTTTGGAGTTCAGGAGATTGTCTTGACCAGGACCACACCCCTAAATGCATTGAAGCAACTGCCATGTTATTGGTTGATTAGATAATTGCATTAATGAGAAATTGAACAGGTGTTCCTAATAATCCTTTAGGTGAGTGTATTTATGAAAACTAGGTTCATTTTGTAGATTTGAATTATGAGCTAACTCAACACTGGTGTCATGATACTTCAGCTGGTGATGTGTTTACAATATTTATCCTGACAACCCTAGTTGGATTTTTGCTGTTTTATTTGTCTCCTCAATTTATATATATATATATTACTTTGGTAATGAAAGAATGGGCCAGAGCAGTTTTGCCACGCTAGTTATTGCAGAAAATATCAACGTGTATGCTGCGAGCTGCACGAGTACAGTACCGATGACAAACTTGTATCACACTACAGTAACTATAAAAAACACAGTATACTTTGCCCTTTACTGCACAAAACATTATTGCGTCAAAACACACACTTACTTTTGATTTACCATTTATATGTTTATAATGTAGAAATGGTCATATTTTAATAATATGTTCTGAATTACGCCATGCTTTTTGGTCATTTAATGATGTAGTTAAGGAATCGACCAGCAGGGTCTAACACCCAGTAAACCCTGATCCCTAAGTTAGGCATGTAAAGAAATAGTAAAAGTAATATTCTTTAAAAACAGCATGCACTGAGAGCAATCTCACTCGAATGGATGCACAAGTTTCCATTCCATTTTGTGGAACATCTGCTTCTGAAGAGAGCAAAACTGAGTCCCTCTTAGCAGAATTGGGAGTATGCTCAAAGTTTGCCGGAATCATGTGAAGTTTTTCCAATCCCTTCTATGTTCTGTGTCAGTTCTCCACGCACTGAAGCTTGAGGCACAATTATGCAGCTGTTTCGTGTAACTGCTTGAAGGAGCTGACGCTACAGCTACTGCGAGAGACAGAGGATTCAAATGAAGCCTCCCACAGGAGCTCAGCGAAGGCTTTGTTTCCCCCAGTAAAAGCTGTTCCCATTGCTCCCGCTGTCAGAGCCGACAGAAGCGCACTGAAATTGTGTGAGTTTGCTGGTTGAATCCCCCGGGGGAGTGTCATTAGGAAATCTTCCTTACTCTCTCCGGCACTAATTAGCATGTGGCTCAACGTGGCATTTGGACGCCTCTGTTTCAACCTGGACTCGCGGGCCTAGAGTTTCACACAACTATGCAGATGTTTGTAGCCCTCCCTTGATTTACTAAGCAATACTGGGGTAAACAAAAACAGCATTCATCATCATTGACACTAGGAGTTATGGCAAAAACTATTAGTGTGAAATGAAATCATTAGAGCTCTCTGGCACTCACTCTTTGTCTTTCTAGAGACGGCACGTTTGGTATTACATGACATTACATGAAAGAAAGTTTCAAATTGACAGCCTCTTACTAGGCTGGTTGGATGAAAAAGTCTTATTTAAAAAAAAACTGTACCTTTGTATATTCCAATTAATGAATAAAAATGACTGAATAAAATAAATATTATTCAAAAAAAATGACTGCGACTGCTAAAAGTCCAGACCAAAAGAAATGAACTCCACGTGTAAACACACTCTTACTTTATATACCACAATACGAGGTATTTTTGAATATTGCACGCTGAAAACTGCAAATATTATTATGGTAACAATTTATAATAAGGTTCATTAGTTAACATTAGTTAATGTGCTAACTAACAATGCGTAATACATTTGTTACAGTATTTATTTATATTAAAGTTAATGTTGGTTAATAAAAATACAGCTGTTCATTGTTTGTTCATGTTAATTCACAGTGCATGTTAATAACGTATTAGTAAATGTTGAAATGAACATTAGCTAAGATTCATAAATGCTCTTGTTCATTCTTAGTTCACCGTTATTGAAGGTACAGTAGTTAAGTAATGTTAATTGTAAAGTGTTACCATTATTATAAATTATTATGCTGCTCAAAAATGATATTGGTTTAGATTTTTTTGGAAGTGGTCATATCAATTTTTTCAGGCAGTGTTGTCAAAATGCAGTATATCTACATTAGTTGCCATTGTAAAGACTAAAGCATCAGCGTGATGCCAAGAGATATGAGAACGTCTGTGTAATTTGGGAATAGAGTACAGAAAAATGTCCTGCGCGTATCCATCACATCCTTCTCACAGCACCGCTGAAAAGAAAAGTCGTTTCAAAGTTATTTTGATGAAAGATTGCAAAGAGAGACCGGGAATGTGTATTATGAAAGTAAATGGGTTCAATTTAGACTTCTTTGTCACTTTAACATTAACCCAGGAGTCATATTCATACTATGCTTTAAAAATTTGCCTGATGCTTTCAGTATACGATTGTTTAAAATATCCACATTCTATGTCAAGCAAGCAAAGTAAACTCTGTTGTTGGCAAAATGTCTCAATTCTAGTGAAAAAGCAAATAAAAAAAAGCATATATATATTTATATATATATATTTCAAGCTGTCTTCTCTTCATCCACAACCCTTTACAGACATATGGTGTTCTGAGAGTTAATGATATGGGTCTTCCATCACATGATAACATTACACACTGCAGCTAATTCAGTTGTCAATTCACCTTTACAGTAAGTGCTTAATCCTGTTGTGTTCACACACACCGTTCAGTGATTTACAAGAGTGATTCCTTAGCCTGGTTAAAATAACACAGTCTAACTGACGTCTTGGGACGTCTTTTGACCATACGTCAACATCCGCCTCTTTAGGGTACCCTTAAACGTCGGTTACATGACGATCCCGGGCCGTCATACAACTGACGCTTTACCTTTAACATCGGTTAGGTGACGGGGTAGGTTTAGGTCTGGGGTAGGGTTAGGATCCGATGACGTCATCTACCGATGTTTAAGGGGGCCCTAAAAAGGCGGATGTTGACGTATGGTCGAAAGACGTCCCAAGACGTCAGTTATATGACGTCTTGGGATGAGACTGCGCTGGTTAAAAACCAGAGCATTTTCAGTTGTAACCTCGCCAACGGACGTCGCGGGTAGACCTAAAACCAATCAGAGCGATGAAGGAGATGACGTATGCAGAGCGGCGGCCGGCGGAGAAACATCTCTGAGTGTTGTTCGACGGCGGGATCCATCTTTATAATGTAGACTACAAAATCTGCTTCAAAATCCCAGCGCTGTCGCCATCGTGTAAAGCCCACCCCAACGTTTCTGATTGGTGCCGCGATTTCGACGAATTGGAAATGGGATTGAATGAGCTTTTTGCCAGACTAACTTTCAGAGCAAATCTAAGTTTGCTTGAAGTTGTCTGGGTTTTCCCAGGCTAGGAATAACTACATTCTCCAATCAAATTAACTCCCGAAAAACAGTGACAACCACATTTACAAAAATTCTGTGCAGTGTGTACGGAAAAAAAAACGAAACAACCAGTTTAATTACGTACGACAAGAGATATGAGAGATGACAGACAAAAGATAGTGGTGAATTAAAGTTGTTTGGGAAGCTGTTTGCCATTGGGAAAAAAGTGTCCAAACCAACCAGAATTAACCCAACATATTTGATGAACGTTTAGATATGTATTTCAGCGTACATCATTGATGTATCTCTTGTCTTTATCTGTAGTGCAAGAAATCACAGGGAAAGTGCTACAAACCTGACTTGTGTTGCCAGATCTCTGCCAGGTTTGGTTAAGAAACCATCCCAATTTAAATGTATCAATCTCATTCCGGGAGTTAAAGATTGTGTGCTAAAACTCGCAGCAACAGTGTAAACATAGCCCAAACTTGGCAACATTTGAATCCCATAAAAACTTAAATAGAAAAGCTTTGTGCTGAAAATTAGACTGAAATGTTGCGACCTGCAAACAAAGGGGTGCAAAGGTACACACGTCACGGTTCGGTACGTACCTCGGTTTTGGGGTCACAGTTGGATATGAGGTCAGTACAACATGAAAAACCAACCCAAGCTGGGTTTCTTTTCATTTTATTTTGAACAGACAGTAGAACAAACTAGAATGTACATTACCAGAAGAAAATGTGAAGTGTTGCTTGCAGTGGCAAAACTCGCCACTCGGTTTCTAGAGTGTTGTACATGGTTGCATATGAACCAACAACAATGTATGTTCTGAGATATAGCTTTTTCATATGTTTGTATGGTTACTAGGGTAGTCTATATGGTTGCTGTGGTGTGCTTATACAGATTATGGGATGATATTTAAAGACTAGTTTGAGTCAAAAAAGCCAAACTCCATGTCTCTACTATTTTCTGGAGCTGAGATATGGCTTGTAAATGTTGTTTTATGGTTGCTAGGTTGTCATAAGTGGTTGCTTGGGCGGGGCTATGAAGTTATTATGTCACTACTTATTGGCTTCCCAGATAGCAAACTGACATTGAATCAACGTGGAAATATGACATCGAAACAACGTTGATCTGACATTGTTTTGCTCATCGAATTAACGTTGAACCAACGTCAGACGCGTCATTCTTTCAAAACTAACGGAAAATCAACTTGAAATCAACGCGTTGTTTCAACGTTATGAAAGCAAACCAATTTTCGATTTTCATTTAGCTTTGAAGAATGTCGCGTCTGACGTTGGTTCAACGTTAATTCGATGAGCAAAATCAACGTTGTTTCAATGTCATGAGAGACGTCGTTTCCACGTTGATTCAATGTCAGTTTGCTATCTGGGTTCTTGATAGGCCGAGTCAAAAGTGCCCAATCCCAAGTCTCTATGACCTTCTGGTCACAAAAAATATAGTGCCAATAAGTCTATGGGACTTTTTTTGGTAATTTCAGTGAGTTTAGTCTCGTGAGGTGATTAGTACGCTACAGGCTCCTTTAGATTGACTAATGCTGCGCGGTAGAATAAACCGCTGTTTTCCAACTTATTGGTTTGATTAACATGTTGTGTGTATAGCTTGCACATCTTGCCGCCGTGTAAACTCTTGTTTTGGGTAGTACCGTTGATCGTCTCTTCTTCTGCTGTATTTCCTGTTAGCAAACAGCGTCGCATTACCGTGTGTAACCCCTTCTGGATTGGAGTGTGGATCGCCTGTGATTGACTGTATTTGACTCTGTTTGCACCGAACAGTGACGTCCGTACCATGACGGTTGGACCAAGCCAAGCTTAAGCAACAAGCTCAAAAACGCTTAAAATAAGTGGACTTGGCAACACAGCAAGACAACAAAACAAAACAACACAAAACTGCGTCAACTGTGCTTTACAGCGTTTTGTCGCTGTAATATACTGTGGTCAGGACGTTGCTATGGTTACCATGGTGTCATTCATCGCAGTTCCTGAACCGAATCGTGTTCAGTTCACACATAGAACGATAATTAAGGGGACTCACTACAGCATTTAAGTCACTCCTGAAGCTTTACAGTGTGTATGTTGCCAGATCTGTTTGCTGTTCCATTTCCACAGGCCCCCTGATCATAGTTACAGTGGGTTGCCATGGATACAAAGCAAACAGTTATCATGATCAGTTATCTTGGACCAATAAGTTAAATCTATGAGCAGGGGAGAATTGACACAGCAACTATGCATGCCGTTTTTCAATTTTTCAAATAACCTGCTGACATACTCTAAACTCTGCTACCTGACGAAAGTACACATTTACACACGAATCTCGTGGATTCTGAACAGCATTACTGCAGTGAGAAGATTGCTAATTCATGTCAGTGTTACCATAGCAGCGAGAAGTTTCTGTCCTCTGAGAGAGTGCCACGAGTCTGCTGACTAAAGTCAGGGAATTCAGTGGACCCCCAGTGTGTAATTGGCGTGTTTGGCTTTCCGTCACATCTAATGTTATGCCAAGAAAAGCCGTCGTCTTATGTCGCTAACTTTTCTGCACAAAAGAAGCAGCGTCCTGAAACTTTATCTGGTGTAAACGTATTGGCCATTTGCCCATTCCTCCGTCAATAGCTAGACTTCTCTGGAAGAGGAAAAGCTGGGGCGAGAGAGAGCTCATGGATTTGGAATAGAAACAAAACGACATAGCATTTTTAGATTATGTGATTTAATGAAACAATCATGGCTCCCGCAGAAAATACAGTGGAAGCCAAACGCTTACTGATGCGTGTTGCTACTGCTTTATACGAGTTAGCTTCCTGTGCCAAGATTTGCATCAATTCAAATCAATGTTTTTTTCCTAAAAGCACTGCAAAAATGTTTATTCTACAAAGGAATGCATTTACACAAGGTATTTTTGAATGTAGTGAGAATTCAGATTTACAATTGTGTCCAATTAACAGCACATTTTTCAATTTCCTCTTCATATTGCATTGACACATGCTGGGCCTACCTGCCAATTTCTGCTGACTCGAGAACATTTATAAATATGTGTTACCAGCCATGAAACTGAAATGACACCAAGATTCCTCTCACAGCTAAAACTGATATACATTTTAAACATTATTAAAGACAAGTAAACTGTAAAAACATATAAACAAATAAGCAAATTACAAGAAACAGCACAAACAATTATAGTAGAACAAAGGTACAATCACTAGGAAGACATTTTGGCAATGCCTCCTGGAAGCTACTTCGGTCATGCAAAACCAACTGCTACAAACTGGGGAAAAACCAAAATCTCAAAAAAATGGTTCAGCCTATGTGCTGGATGCTAATGAATAGGGACCTACAGAATAAAATATCATGGTTGTGGATCCACAGGCACAATATTTACCCCATAACATCATGTTTCTAGCTTCTAACGGGTGTTTTCACTTTCCAGCAGACTTTAGTTTTAACCTTGCTCAAACTCACCTGTGACTTTCCAGTAATCCTGACCTTGATGAGTGTGTCCAGGTGTGATTAGTGAATCTCTGCAGGAAAGTGGAGTCCTAACATCTGCTGCAGAGAAACGACTGGCTCTTTCGTTTAGGTGGACTGACTTTGTGTGGTTTAACTGTTTATGCATACAACTATTTGTGTTTAACATGCTGTTAATATGTCAATATTGTATATGAATAATTAGAAATAATGTCCACCCAGGAATGCCGGCTGGGCTTGTGATGCTGTATGTGAGAGACACAATCCAACACACACTCACCCTTTAATCCCAGTGCTCCTCGACTCCTCCCTCATGCCACGAAAACCACATTTATTATTGAACAGACCTCTTGTGGAGTGAAACTTGAGAAAAAGTGTGTATTTTCTCCTGTGTTTCCTCTCGTGTTAAACTTTAATGAGAACTGTATGAGCCGTCTGGATGCAGCGCATGCTTGGAAAGTCAACTAAACGTTCCACACCCAGCGACGGACACAAGACAGGGGAAGTAGCACAACAATGTGCTTGAGGATTGCGATAAGATGCTTATATCGCACCTTTACTCCAATCTCTGAAAGGTCGGATGGGTTTCCGCCTGGTGCTTCTGAACCTTTGCCAACCGAATCCTTCTTATTCCGTGTGAGTAGATCCATTGGCAGCCACCATCATCCGGTCTGTCCACACACCCTCGAATATGAAGAAGCAAAAAACGTCTCGGTTACGTATGTAACCCTCGTTCCCTGAGTAAGGGAACGGAGACGTTACGTCAGAAGTGACGGAGATTGGGGGTTTCGCATAGAAAGCCAATCCTCTTCGAGTATTAAAACACGAGCCAATGGCATGCAATGCCTTGGGGCTGCGGAAATTTGCATAGCGTACTCCGCCCTACTCCGTGAGTATAAAAGGAGGAAGTGAACGCAACCGCAGTATGTCTTCGCTGAGGAGCCAAGACTGAACTCGGCCTCTACCCAGCGATACAGCAGAAGTGGCAGGGAGACGTAACGTCTCCGTTCCCTTACTCAGGGAACGAGGGTTACATACGTAACCGAGACGTTCCCTATCGTAGTCACTTCGAGTTACGTCAGAAGTGACGGAGATTGGGGGTCTGTGCCATCACGCCATCTTCAAGCTGTCTTCCAGTGCCCTGCGAAAGACTGAACCCCCGAGCCTTACCTCTTTTTTTTTTTTTTTTTTTGGGGATCCGACTTTGACACAGGATTACCAAGGTACACTGGGAAACATATCCCGAAGGGGACATGCTACCAGCTGCCTACCGAAGGGAGGACTTAAGAATACACATATGGCCACCTAGGGACACATAAGGAACACTGGAGTACCAACCGCAGGTGGCTACTGATTTAAACTCCAGGGGTGGCAGATGGCTTGCCAAGGGAAGACACATGCTCAGAGAGGCTTACAGTGGATAATACACATGAGACGGTTACCATGGGGAACCGTGCGCATGGAGGCACCTAGCTAGCATCCAGAGCCACGCAGTGGTGCCCGCATCGTCGGTGCTGGAGGACTCAAGACTTCAATGGAAGAACTGAGGAAATATCGCACTTATCCAGTCCGGGGAGTGGAGTGGCGAGCAAGCGAAGACACCTGAGCGGATCCAGAACTGGCCGAAACGAGTACGTGAGAGGATACCGGCTCAATTCGCAGATTATAGAATCTGGCGAAGGTGTTGGGTGTCGCCCAGCCTGCAGCTCTGCAGATGTCTGTTAGCGAGGCGCCGTGCGCTAAAGCCCAAGAGGAGGCTACACTCCGAGTGGAATGGGCCGTCACACCAAGGGGGCACGGAAGGCCTTGCTGCTGGTAAGACAAAGCAATGGCATCCACTATCCAGTGGGACAGCCGTTGCTTTGAGAGAGCCCTTCCCTTCTGGCTCCCTCCATGACAGACAAAGAGCTGGTCTGAGGTCCTGAAACACTGCGTTCTGTCGACATAGGTGCGGAGAGCACGTACCGGACAGAGCAGTGCCAAGGCTGGGTCTGCCTCCTCCGGGGGCAGCGCTTGCAGGTTCACCACCTGGTCCCGGAAGGGAGTGGTGGGAACCTTGGGCACATATCCAGGCCGGGGCCTCAGGATCACGTGAGAGTAAGCCGGCCCGAACTCCAGGCACGCTTCGTCAACGGAGAATGCGTGCAGGTCCCCCACCCTCTTGATGGAGGCCAATGCAACCAGGAGTGCTGTCTTCATGGACAGAAACTTTAACTCTACTGATTGCAAAGGCTCAAAGGGATGCCTCTGCAGAGCACTTAAAACTACCGAGAGGTCCCAAGAGGGTACGAGGGGAGGACGAGGCGGATGCAGCCTCCTCGCTCCCCTCAGGAACCTGATGACCAGGTCGTGCTTCCCTAAGGACTTACCTTCCACTGCTTCATGAGAAGCGGCAATGGCCGCGACGTAAACCTTAAGGGTGGAGGGCGACAGCCTGCGCTCCAACCCCTCTTGCAGGAAGGAAAGCACGACACTGATCGAACATCTCCGGGGGTCTTCTCCGCGAGAAGAGCACCAATTGACGAAGAGGTTCCACTTCAACGCATAAAGGTGTCTCGTGGACAACGCTCTTGCGGAAGTGATGGTTGCCGCCACCGCAGGTGGCAGCGAACTCAAACCTGCCTCGTCCCGTCCAGGAGCCACACGTGCAGCCTCCAGAGATCGGGACGAGGGTGCCACAGAGTGCCCCGTCTCTGAGAGAGTAGGTCTTGTCTCAGAGGAATAGGCCAAGGAGGTGCTGCCGCGAGGAGCATGAGATCGGAGAACCACGTCTTGGTGGGCCAGTAGGGGGCTACCAGCAAGACCTGCTCCTCGTCCTCCTTGATCTTGCACAACACCCGTGCAAGGAGGCTCACTGGGGGAAACGCATACTTGCGTGGGCCCCGTGGCCAGCTGTGCGCCAGCGCATCCGAACCGAGAGTGCCCCAGGTCAGAGAATAAAACTGGGCGCAGTGGGCTGAGTCCCGGGAGGCGAACAGATCTATCTGTGCCTCCCCGAACTCTTTCCAGATCAGCTGGACCGACTGGGGATGGAGTCGCCACTCGCCGGAGATAGGGCGGACCCGAGACAGCTCGTCGGCTGCCCAGTTCCGGTCTCCAGGAATGTGAACTGCACGAAGGGACCTCAGGTGCTTCTGACTCCATATCAAGAGGTGGCGGGCGAGCTGCGACAACCGACGCGAGCGTAGACCCCCCTGGTGGTTGATGTACGCTACAGCCGTAGTGTTGTCTGAGCGGACAAGCACATGCTGGCCCTTGAGCAACGCTCTGAAGCGGTGCAGGGCGAGCCGTACTGCCAGCAGCTCGAGGCAATTGATGTGCATGAGGCGCTGGGCCCCCGTCCAGGAGCCGGCGGCTGCATGCCCATTGCACATGGCACCCCAACCCGTGGTAGATGCATCCGTGGAGACGATGAGATGCCTGGAAACTCGCTGAATAGGGACGCCCGTCCGTAAAAAGCTGAGGTTCGACCACGGGAAGAAGGTTCGCCGGCATGTCGGAGTCACTGGGACTCGGAGCGAGCCGCGATGCCATGCCCACCTCGGGACTCGATCGCGAAGCCACAGCTGAAGCGGTCTCATATGAAGCAAACCGAGCGGCGTTGCCGCGGCCGCGGATGCCATATGCCCCAGGAGCCTCTGAAAAAGTTTCAGTGGAACCGCACTCTTGCCCTCGAACTGACGAAGACAAGTCAGCAGTGAGTGCGCGCGCTCGATCGTGAGCTGCGCGGACATGGCGACCGAGTCTATCTCCACGCCGAGAAAAGAGATCCTCTGCACGGGGCAAAGTTTGCTCTTTTCTCGGTTGACCCGAAGGCCCAGACGGGCTAGGTGCCGGAGCACCAAGTCTCTGTGTTCGCAAAGCTGAGCTCGAGAGTGTGCTAGTATCAGCCAGTCGTCGAGATAATTCAGGATGCGAACCCCGTGTTCGCGAAGGGGAACAAGGGCTGCCTCGACGATCTTCGTGAAGACGCGAGGGGACAGAGCTAACCCGAATGGGAGAACGGCGTACTGATATGCCTGGCCCTCGAAGGCAAACCGAAGAAACGGTCTGTGTCGAGGTAAGATGGACACATGGAAGTACGCGTCCTTCAGGTCGATCGCTGCAAACCAATCCTGATACCGAACACATTCGAAAATGCGCTTGGCCGTGAGCATTTTGAACGGTAGTCGATGGAGAGAACGGTTCAAAATGCGCAGGTCCAGGATCGGTCGTAACCCACCGGTCTTCTTGGGGACAATGAAGTAGGGGCTGTAAAACCCGGACCTCACCTCGGCTGGAGGGACCGTCTCGATTGCACCCTTCGCCAGCAGGGTCGCAATCTCCGCTCTCAGGACTGGGGCATTGCCACCGACTATCGTGGAGCGAACTCCCCTGAAGCGGGGAGGAGACCGTGCGAACTGAATCGCGTAGCCGAATCTGATCGTTCTGATGACCCAGCGGGATACCCCGGGAAGCGCTAGCCAGGCTTCCAGGAAGTGAGCCAACGGGGTCATGTGAACCACAGACGTCCCCCCGGAGGGGCAGCGTGGCGGGTCGACTGGCACGCGTGCAGGGGTTACCCCGCTCGGATGCGTCGAAGCCCGCTCCCCGACAGAAGGGACCAGGGAAAGCGGAGCGTTCCACGGGGGTCCGTTCTGCCGGGGGTCTGGCGAGAGAGGGGGAAGGGATTGGTGTAGCCCGGGGACGACACACGCACCCTTCCGCGCCCTCCGAGACAGAGAGGAGTGAGTGGGCCGACACCCTGGGGCATCGGGGGCACTCACTCCAGTCTGTGAGCTCAGTGAGGATGTCAAGTCTTTCTTTAACCAGTTCAGGGTGCTGCCCACCCGTGGGTGAGCAGCGGGGAGCTGAGAACAAAAGATTCTCCCCCGGCCCTCCACCGGGGGAAGGAGGGGGCCTGCTACCGCCTCCTGTGAAAGACTCGAGATCGTCACCGAGCGGCCCGTGTCAGGATCTTCGCTTGGCCTGGCGTTTAGCGGGGCGAGCGGCCTGAGGGGGCTGTGACGCCGGCCTGCGGCCTCCTCGACGCCGGGGCCCGGGTGAAGGCTGCTGCTGGGGCCGGGCGGGAGGGAGGGGAGCCGCAGGGGGGCGTCCCCGGCGGCGAGCAGGGGGAGGCGCCTGTGCCGACGACTGGGTGGAGGCAGCAGCTGGTCGTCGGGGCAGGATGTGTTTGATGGCCTCCGTCTGCTTCTGGGCGGTGGAGAACTGATGGGCGAAGTCCTCGACCGCACCGCCGAAAAGGCCAACCTGGGACAGCGGAGCGTCGAGCAGACGAGTCCGCTCAGCGCTCCGCGTATCCGACAGGTTGAGCCACAGATGACGCTCCTGAACCACGCTAGTGGCCATCACCTGACCAACGGCGCGAGCAGCCACTTTCGTTGCCCGGAGAGCAAGGTCAGTGGCGGACCGCAGTTCTTTGAATGCCGTCGTGTCAGTCCCGCCCTCGTGCATGTCTCTGAGCAACTTCGCTTGGAAGACCTGCAAAGTGGTCATAGCATGCAGAGCGGAGGCCGCCTGTCCCGCCGCTCTGTAGGATCGCGCCGCCATAGCAGACGAGAACCCACAGGCTTTGGATGGGTGCTTAGGAGGACCACGGGTGGAGGCGCTCTGTGGACACAGCTGCATCGCAACAGAGCGCTCCACCGGGGGCATCCCAGTGTACCCACGGGCGGCCCCGCCGTCGAGGGGGGGAAAGGCGGGGGAGAGATCGCGCTCTCGAGTGGACAAAGGAGCCCCCCAAGAGCGCGATAACTCCGCATGCAGCTCGGGGAAAAAAGGTATTGGAGTCGGCCGTGGCTTTGCAGCGGCAGCCTTGTCCAAAAACCAATTATCCATCCGTGAGAGGTCGGGGCAGGATGGAGGTTTCCATTCTAGCCCGATACTCCCAGCGGCTCGAGACAGCATGGCCGTCATCTCGGGATCTGACGCGGACAACGCTGGGACTCCCGAAGGAGGCAACGCAGCCGGATCTTCCTCTCCCGAGGAATCAAGCCCGCCTAGTGATGCTGTGATAGACATCGCATCATCATCTGGGGCGCTGCTCGAAGCAGCCGGTGCCGCCGAAGAGACAACCGACCGAGTCGAACTAGCGCCCGCTGGCTCACGCACTGAGGCGGGAGGTGTGGCCCGAGGAATTGTCGGGGCTTTATCCCACACCGTCACCGTTAGATCGCCCGGTCCCCGGGTCGACGGGCCCCCTCTCGTGAAGGAAGCCGATCGAGTAGGGGGGACCGGGGCTCTCACTCTAGTGAGATCATTGAGCCGCGACCTCAGTGTGGAGATGGTCATGGTCCCACAGAAGGAACATGAGTCATCCACGAACGCTGCTGCTGCATGCTGAATGCCCAAGCAAACAAAGCAGCGTTCGTGACCATCAGATGACGACAGAAATCTACCACATCCAGAAGGGCACGGGCGAGCCATCTTTAAAAAGACGTGCCGCGTGCAGCTCTTTTACAGAGAGGAGAGAAATTCACTCTTTCAGCGCTGAGGCTACCAGGGAGAAGCGCAAAGTCTGGCAAACCACTGCACAGATCGCAGGCAATGCAGAATCTCGCTGGGTACCGCCGTCACACCAACACTGAAGAGGACGCTCGTCTCGAAGAGTCTTGATTCAGCTTTGAGGAGTGAAGAGGTTCTCTTGGCTCCGAAGCGAAAACATACTGCGGTTGCGTTCACTTCCTCCTTTTATACTCACGGAGTAGGGCGGAGTACGCTATGCAAATTTCCGCAGCCCCAAGGCATTGCATGCCATTGGCTCGTGTTTTAATACTCGAAGAGGATTGGCTTTCTATGCGAAACCCCCAATCTCCGTCACTTCTGACGTAACTCGAAGTGACTACGATAGGGAACGTTGTTTTTTTTTTCTTTTTTACATTTATATTTTTATTAAAAATTGAGCTGCAAATCAGCATAGTAGGATGATTTCTGAAGGATCATGTGACACAAGACGGTAGTAGGAGTAGTGATGCTGAAAATTCAGCTTTGATCACAGAAATAAAAGAAGTGATTAATTGTAATATTTCACGATAATACTTGTACAACAATAATTCCACAACATGGTTTTCTAGAACACGAAAGCTCGGTCCACCGGTCCACACTCCTGCAGAAGATTACGGGGAACCCGAGCGAATGTGCGGTAGCTTTACTAATATGCCACACAATAAATGTGCGAGGCTGATAATGGCCGTCTTGACATTTGCCTAAGTCTGCTTTACCAGGCATGTGAAAAAAAAACAACACTCGTGTGCATGGTAGACTGAAGATAACGTGTGCTACAAGGACTGCCACCCCCCTGAGCATTGTTATTATCATCAGAGACAACCCTTCTCAATGCGTCCCCGCCAGACACTGGCTCACAATGAAATGCCAAAACAGGAAATTTTGATGCTTGCAGACTGGTTGGAAACATCTTTAAAGAATGCACTTCTAAGAAAAGAAATGTAGTCTTTTATTTATCTTGTTGTAGAAACTTCATTTACACATTGAGCTTGTTACCGTCACATGTCTCGTGCTTAAAGGGTTAGTTCACCCAAAAATGAAATTGATGTCATTAGTGACTCTCCCTCATGTCGTCCCAAGCCCATAAGACCTCGTTTATCTTCAGAACACAGTTTAAGATATTTTAGATTTAGTCCGAGAGTTTTCTATCCCTCCATTGGAAATGTGTGTACGGTATATTGTTCTCAGTGGTGGAGGAAGTACTGAATCTCAGTACTTAAGTAAAAGTACAAATAACCAGATAAATATTTACTTTAGTAAAAGTAGAAGTAACACAATGACAGCCATACTTAAGTAAAAAGTAAAAAATACCTGATTTTAAATGTACTTTAAGTATTAAAAGTAAAAGTACTTGCATACAATTTTTTCTCTTAATGTCTATTTTTTTCTAATGATTAATAAAACATTTAATTCTAACTCGTTCCACCTAATACTCCTATAATGATGTTCAATAATTATGAAAAAAAATTGTTGTCACCATTTCTGAAACAAGCTTGCAATTAGGCAATATGCACATCATGCTTATCCTTACTGTATATATTAATAACTATGTTTGGCAGTAAACGCGATTAATTTATGGTGTTATTCTGAACCTCTTGGCGTGCCATAATCCTAACCAAACGTATATTACACACGGTGCATTTCCTATGCACGTAAAAAAAAATTTTCGCGTATAAATTGCACGATAAACACACTGCGTGCGAGATGCATTTGTGACCGGGTTGATGTATCTATGGCAACCAAACGTCACTGGTGAGACAAACGTGCAACGAACGGATGGTAAGATTACGTTTTGGCAGGGGAAAAACTGATCAGAAAATGTATTGAAAAAGTAACAGAAGTTGTAGAAATGTAGTGGAGTAGAAAGTATAATAATTGCTGCAAAATGTAACGAAGTAAGAGTAAAAAGTATCCACTATTTATTGTACTTAAGTAAAGTAAAGATACGTGAAAAATGTACTTAAGTAAAGTAACAAAGTATTTGTACTTCGTTACATTCCACCACTGATTGTTCTTGTCGGAAAGGAAATAAAGACATCATCAAAGTAGTCCATGTGACATCGGTGGGTTAGTTACATCGTTTTGAAGCATCGAAAATACATTTTGGTCCAAAAATAACAAAAACTGTGACTTTATTCAGCATTACGTTGTCTTCCGGTTCTGTTGTGGAGTCATTAATGACATCATTTTAATTTTTTGAGTGAACTAACCCTTTAATGTCGCTTGTTGCCCATTTGAAACAAGGATGTTGGAAAGCTTGAATGTTTATTGTGTAGTCAGTGAACGAGACAGCGTTGCACCTATGGTGACCACCATCAAACAAACCAAATGTGGGACGATTACTACCCAGACAGCAAACTGACATTGAATCAACGTGGAAACGACGTCTCTCATGACATTGAAACAACGTTGATTTTGCTCATCGAATTAACGTTGAACCAACGTCAGACGCGGCATTCTTCAAAGCTAAATGAAAATCGAAAATTGGTTTGCTTTCATAACGTTGAAACAACGTGTTGATTTCAAGTTGATTTTCCGTTAGTTTTGAAAGAATGACGCGTCTGACGTTGGTTCAACGTTAATTCGATGAGCAAAACAATGTCAGATCAACGTTGTTTCTATGTCATATTTCCACGTTGATTCAATGTCAGTTTGCTATCTGGGTACGTTTGTGTGGGACATGTTACCAACACTAAAGAATAACCTGAAACTGTTATATAATGTCTATATAACGTAATAAAAACATTTGTATTCTACCTTTCAGCTGATAAATATACTTTGTTCCTTCCAGAAAACACCATTACATCACAACATGTCTTTATTTAACATGTCATTTAAATTCAACATCACTAAGCACAAAGGTAGCAGGAATCATGCAGATTACTATTTTTGAAACAGTTCTGACCAACTAACCCCCGAAAAAACAAAAAAACAAATACAACGTGAAACTAGATAATTAACAGTCTTATACATTAAGAATATAATAACTGTCATATTTTTAAAAGGTAACAAGTTGATCAATTCTGTTAAATTAACATTTTAATTTACCGAATTATCCATTTGTTTTCTGACAGGGAACACATGGAACGCTCCACATTTTAATTGACAGCCGTCACAATCCACTAGAGATCGTGTTTACTTCTTTCAATCATTGGATAGGATTTTAAAAAACAGCTGTGGGATTTGCACTTCTGATGAAGCGCTGTTAGGTGAAAAACTACGCCACAAAAAGAATGAAGAAAATGCTTTCTTAAAAAGGCAAAAGAACGCATGCACGTTTTCTTATTATGATAATTAAAAACCAACAGACTGATGAAAATGCGGAACATTTTATCAATATGCGACGTGCGGGACAAGGGGTGAAAATGCTGTGCGGTATAACGCAAAGCGGGACGGGTTGTCACACATTTCAGACAGCCCGATCCCATGAAAGTTCGTATCTATGGCACGAATGTCATTTCTCGTGGCATTTATACGGCAAAAACAGTTTTTGCGTGTATTTGGCACGCAATTTTCGCGTAGATATGATACGCACTTTTTTGCGTATAATATGCACGAACTCCCCACCCCCCTCCCCCCTAAACCTAACCCAGGGTTTTTTAGTGCGTACCATATACACGAAAAAAAACACTTTTGGCGTATAAATGCCACGAGAAATGACACTCGTGGTATAGATACGCATCTTCATGAGACTGTGTTGTTTCAGACAGTGTGGAGTGTAGGAAGAGTCAGTGGATAATAGGGGTGTAACAATACATCGATATGGATCGATGCATCGATCAAACGTCTAACGATAGGATGTAGCGATTTTTATTTTTAAATAAAGCGACCTTTATTTCGACACACTCCACATCCACACGTATTTCTCCGCTGAAATAAACGCCTGATAATAAACCTTTGTTATAAAAGCACGTGCGGCAACCGTCTTCCCAAAGGAAAAGACGCCGTCGTCCGAGACAGCCAGTTCCACATACCGTAGATGCAACTGAGATTAGCTTCTGATAGCTTAAATGCATATATTCCGAATTGCGCGACAAAAACTTTTCGTACTTTTTCTACTTTGTTTTTCAGATATTATTTCAAGTTAGAGTTGACTGAAAGTACTCTCTATTATTTAAAAGATGGGGGAAACACAAAAAGCTCAGTAAAGCAAAGCAATTATTCTTTCAAAAGCAGGACAGGGAATGACACTCTATTCACAGCCACATTAAACATACGAGATTGGCTCAGACTTAGCCTTTTCTTGTAGAGAGGCATTCTATTCTGACATTATCTTCAGTTGGGTGGAGAAGTATTTTATATTTTCTAAAGGAGCAAATGAAAATCAATGAGAAAAATGTTTCACTAGACTCTTTTTTTATGCTCAATACGAGAAACACTGTTTCTCAAAACAATTATGAACTAACTCTGAAGTTTGCAGGCAAATCTCCCGCTAGCCGATGACAGGGCAGGAGTTCATGCAGAAACTTCAGGACACCTATCTAGAATTGATCGCTTCTCTGTTCACTGCAATCGCTGGAGAACGAAAAGACGCCCGCTGATCAATCCGGTCAACTAAGTGGAGATTGTCGGTGTCTCAGAGAGTCGAGAGCTGTCTGAACTATTAACTAGAACGTACTGTGATTATTACCAACCGCACAGACCGGAAACACACTCACACACACACCGAATCTGCATTATGGCATGAGTTTAGCTATTTCTCTGACATTCTTTTAAACAATCATTTAAAATGTTTGTAATTGCTTTTCTATGTCAAATAGTGTTGAAGTTCATAGTAGTTATCAAATATAAAATGTCAGCACAATTATGTAAGAAGGCATTTAATACTATTCCACCAGATTAATGCAAAAAACTTTTACTATTTTATTATAACGTTTTCAAGATGTTTTAGAAAGTCTTTTCTGCACGCTCTTACCTCTCTGCCGTCGTGCGCGGTTAGGAGCTCAACATCTGTCTTGCGTGCACGCTCGCCAGATTACAGGATATTTTAACTTATTTTCGGTAAAACTAGTCGATCACGAGTTGCTCAACAGTTTAGATCTATAGATAAACTCATCTTTCTGGCATTTGACCGACCGGGTTGACATTTCAGGGTGAGAAATCGGGCCGTGAGAGCGTTTGAATTGGCTTAATTGTGTGAGTCTCACGTTGAATGCGTAAGAGTCGGCAGTCCTGTCTAAGTTCTTATGGTCGATCCAAACTAAAAATGGCCCCCTCGTGCCCTCCAACCAGTGCCGCCACTCCTCCAAGGCCAACTTAAAGGGTTAGTTCCCCCAAAAATGAAAATTATGTCATTAATGACTCTCCCTCATGTCGTCCCAAGCCCGTCAGACCTCGTTCATCTTCAGAACACAGTTTAAGATATTTTAGATTTAGTCCGAGAGTTTTCTGTCCCTTCATTGGAAATGTGTGTACGGTATACTGTCCTTGTCCAGAAAGGAAATAAAGACATCAAAGTAGTCATGTGACATTAGAATATTTTGAAGCATCAAAAATACATTTAACAAAAAATACGACTTTATTCAGCATTGTATTGTCTTCTGGTTGTGTTGTTTATTGCCGCTGCTGACGTGTGTGTGGTGCGTCCGTGTATTCGGGTTCAAATACATATGGCTGGGCAAATCTTCCTCTTCTTCCTCTGTGTGGAAATCCTTAGACATGTGTGTGAAGATTGTTTTGTACAGCGTGAGTCCCCCTCAGACTGTAACCGAAGCTCAGCCGCACCAGACACACACGTCAGCCGCATTTTACGCACCAGACCCCATGCTGTACCAACCCCGTAAGACTTTTGTTCGTCTTTGGAACACAAATGAAGATATTTTTGATTAAATTTGAGAGGTGGATCACTGCTACATATTTATAGTTGAGCCACTGTTGTCACATGGAATATTTAAACATTTTCTTCATTGACTTTCTGGTCCGTCAACTTTCGATCCCTTAGGAGCCTATGTAGGAGCGATCCACGTCTCAAATTTAACCAAAAATATCTTCATTTGTGTTCTGAAGATGAACGAAGGTCTTACGGGGTTGGTGCAGCATGGGGGTGAGTAATCAATGACTTAATTTTCATTTTTGGGACAACTAACCCTTTACAGGCACAGCACCAGAAAACAACAAACTAGAAGGCATTAGAAAAATCATCACTGTTTTGCCGGAAAAACAAACTAATTTTGTGAAATGACCCTTTTAAACCAGCTCAGTAATATAGTGTGTTAGGGAAATGTTTTAGGAGCTCGGCTCTCTATCACTGATAAATGGCAGAAGTACTTGTTAAAGGACGTTATTACAACTAGGGCCAAAATAATGCACCATAGACTATTAAATGGGTATAAGCGCTATAAATGATCATTTCTTCTCCATAATTGTTTCACTGTAGTCACAAATATGACAGAATATTATTATCTGCTCTCTCATGCAAGAAAGAAATCACATCCATCGAGGAGATCTAAATGATGATAATGGCACATTTCTCCTCTTGCGATGTCTGGCGTCAGCCTGCCAAAATCACAGATCAGAATCATTGATCAGCTCCATTTATCGCTCAGGCTAATGGACAGTCCTGAGACGGAGGGACCAGGCTCCTTCGCACAACATTTTGTTTGCCAAAGCAGTGTACGTTCTGTATTTCTGAAAGTGGCAGTCAATGAATCTTGATAATGTGCGAGCATTGGGTGCATAACTCACATTGATAGCCCTTATATTGTGCCAGGCAGTTATAAATCTGGAGACATGAATATGCATTGACAGTCAACTCCAGTGCAGTGGCAGCAGAGAGTTTCAGTGATACTAAGCAGTTTGACAAAAAAAACAACAACAACAAAAAAACACGCTTGAGGTCATGCAAGATATCTACAAAGTTAAAAGCACTAATTATAGTAAATGGGCTTTTGATTTCCCATTCAAATCAGATGTGCAGTGTATTGCTCATTCATCATGTTTGTCTAAATTGCTCAATTTTCAAATTTGGTTGAGTAGCACTTCCTAAGTTGTTTTGTCCCATTCGTTTGTGATCACTGAAAAATCTGTCATCTATCTGTCCTTGTGTCAATACAGAAAAGAAAGACGGACGGATTTACTAACAGCTTCCAAAAGCGCAAACTCTCTTTTTGCATTAAAAAACCCAAAACAGTCAGGATTTACTAAAGACACATTAGCGCTGAAAAGGCGAGGACGGTTTACCCAGATAGCAAACTGACATCGAAACAACGTTGATCTGACATTGTTTTGCTCATCGAATTAACGTTGAACCAACGTCAGACGCGTCATTCTTTCAAAACTAACGGAAAATCAACTTGAAATCAACGCGTTGTTTCAACGTTATGAAAGCAAACCAATTTTCGATTTTCATTTAGCTTTGAAGAATGCCGCGTCTGACGTTGGTTAAATGTTAATTCGATGAGCAAAATCAACGTTGTTTCGATGTCATGAGAGACGTCGTTTCCACGTTGATTCAATGTCAGTTTGCTGTCTGGGTAATTAACTAATTAACCGCCCACGTATTAAACCAGACGCAAATTTGCTCTTGGTAGATTGTGTCGGTCATTATGGAAATGATCCGGCTCTGTCTGTGATCTTTAGTTTGCGTGTCGTCAGATCAACAGAACTTTCCTCTCCCATCTGAGCTTTTATTGGATTGTGCTCTCATGCTAATTATCCCTGTTTAGTAAATCTGGCCCATGAAGGCCTATTAGGCCATAAGCCAGACATGCAACTATTGGCTCTTTTAAAAAGGTTTTCCAAGGTCAAATCTATGTTATATACATTCTTGTTAAAGGTCACCAGTCGTCCCATGTGTGTCATTTGTATTCTTTTTCCTAAAAATTTTAGTGAAAACAAATAAGCCAAAGTTGAAACTTAAAGGGACCTCTGGAAAGATGAATGTGTATTTAAAATAGGTCATTTATGTAGAAGAAATGTGGAATTATGTTAAGAATTTGGAGATTTCTAGACTGAGAAAAGCCAGAAAATGTATTTTTGGCTTATGTGGATGAAAGACAACAACTCCCAGAATGCACTGCCCTAGGAGGCCACGCCTACCGGTAACAGAGCGCAGTAGATAAACAACAAGCCTAGGCTACTAATGAGTCTCGTGATGAGTCTGCCCGAAAATGTGTTTCGAGATCGCCCAAAATGCCGGGGATTGAAACGCACTTGTTTAGCGTTCATGTAAACACTACATTCAGATTCACCAATCGGAATGAATTCAGTTAGATCGAAACAAAAGCTGTGCATGTAAACAATGAACGGCGACTGCAGAAAGCAAAAGCTGAATCCCGGACATCGACGGGAAAAAGAGGATGGTAACCCCGACTACTCAGCTTTCTCCACAGAACAAGAGCCTGCTAGCTTAGCTTCCAAAAAAAGATGGCCGACACAATGTGTTCATTCTGTGAGTGAGATCGCCCTCTATGGGCGGGTTGAGGACATGCGGGACAGACCCGACTACTGACTGTAGTCTTTAGCCTCTGGACAAAAAAATCCTCTGATGACGCAAAATTATGATTTTTATTTTTATTTTTTTTCAGACAAAAACTACATAAATCTCTCGTCTCAGGAGGATATGAGGGTGGAAAGCATGGTCATTCGAAAATACTACAGGTTTCCTACTAATCCAAAGCTTAATGCTAATTCCTGAAGTATCCTTTTAACATGAAATCTCTGGAGATATGTAACGCGCTCCTCTGGGATTGTATGGGGAGACGCTCTGTTGTTATGACAGTCCCTCCAGAAAAACGCGATTATGCAATTGCTGAATTCAATGCAAAATCAGCCATAGTCCGCATATTTATGCGGGGGCCGCATTTTTTCAAATACGCCGCACTTTCGCCGCATAAATTGCCGATTTCCGTGCAAAATATCCTGGATTTGCATAATTTCATAATCCTCGCATTTTCGTTGCAAGTCACATGTATCTTAGCAGAAAGTTGAAAAATGTTGCGTTTGCTTCACACAAGAGCAGCCATTTCCCCCTGTTTCCATGGGGACGTTATGAAGTGACGCAATTACGCGACGCCAGACAGACTCACGGAGGCGATTGACATCTCACAAATCGAACTCGTATAACTGTCTGTCACACGTTCTACCGTCACATCGTTACTTAATAAACAACATAAGATAAAAGAAGTAGCATCAAACAGAAATTACCTGAACACAGGGGGCGTTCGAGGCGCACATATAACACTGCAGAGAGTTCAACAGGGAGCGCGCAGCTCTTAAAGGGGCCACACCTTATTTACACTCGTCACAGTCTGAAATAAAACAAGATGAGAAATTAAATATTCCCAGCACTTTCTATGATGTAGTATGCTTGCTTATCAAAGGAAGTAATAAGAAATGACTCTTACATTAACAGGATGTTGGGGGAATCACTTTTTTTCTCTTTTTCATCAAACCGCAATTTTTGCAAGTTCCCGCAATTTTTGCAAATTCCTGCAATTTCATTGCATAAAATTGCATAAATATCCTGCATATTCCATCGCATTTTTAAAGAAAACGGGCCGCGTAATCAATCAATTTTTGCCCTCAACAATCACAAAAAAAACTCTGTGTTTTTCTGGAAGGACTGAATACTATTATGGTAAATGTTATATATAAATCGCAAATTTTTTCACAAATTTTTGGAAATTACCACCACAAAATCAGTCATTTTGATCGCAAAAATCACAAAAAAAAAATCGTGAAATCCCGGAGGGACTGTTATGATCAGTCTGGTGTCTCTCCACAGATGGCCACATCAATGCACTCTGCACTATAAAACACTGAACGTCAATAAAAAAAACTCCTCGTGTCACAGATGGGAAGAAACACACTTATTCAGTTTTACTACTCACAGGTACTGTAGGTATTCAGCCCTGAAACCACCATGATTCACCTGTGGCGCGCGGCTGACGGCATCACATAAAACATGAGAAATGGAAAGACAGATAAGCACAATGAGCAGTTATGTGGATCTAATGTACTCACTGACACAGATCAAGTGCCGCAAATAAAGAGCGTAAGTGCCGTTCTCTGTCAACAGCTTCTTCCCTTGTAGACCTGCTATCGTTCTCCATCATTTTAATGGTTTGCCGTATTTCTTCATTCCACTGGGCAGTCACCTAGAATTAATCTTTGTCTCTGAGAACAAGCTGATTAGCTGAAAGATGTAGACGCCCGTGTAAAACCTTTGTTTCGAAGCTCGAAGGTTACGTTCACAACCGCGAGTGACAACCGTATTTGACTTTTAAATCATCCTGTTCAAAAGCTCACAGATGTGGCTTTACTGTGTGTGTGAATGAGCAAAGTCAATCTCCTTCTCTATTCTCCATATCCATTAACCATGTGTGCATAGTGACAGTGAGTAAAGCAGAAATACTGATCATAACACAAGAAATCTTGCAATGTTTTTAACTCGTTCCCCGCCGGCGTTTTAGAAAAACATTGCCATCCAGCTTCAGCGTTTTCACAAGTTTAATGGCCACCAGAATATTTTATTGTATAAATGCAATATGTCAAAAGAAAGAACAGCCTCTGCTTTTAAAAAACAAACACAAACCCTGTTTTATTCTAGCTTGATGCATTGTTTTTTATCAACACTTCAGTGTGGGAACGTTTAATAAAAAAAGCAATATTTTGAGCAAAAAGCTGAAAAGGCATATTTTGTCAAAGACGATGATGAAAACACAGATGGAATAGATCGAGTTCATTAACACCTTCACACTCCTGTAACTCGTCCTGGGTCGACTTTTCATTCTTTGACTTTGGGCAGTTTTAAAGTTGATGATCGTGTTATTTTACATATGCGTCTGCTTTAGCCTGGATCACACGGCAGAATAATTAGGCCGATTTTAGCCCCGGTTTACCGCTTCCGACAATCTTAAAGGGTTAGTTCACCCAAAAATGAAAATTCTGTCAGTATTTACTCACCCTCATGTTGTTCCAACCCCGTAAGACCTTCGTTCATCTTCGAAACACAAATTAAGATATTTAATATATTAAGATCGCTCCTGCATATTCTAGTCCATAGGCTTCTTGAGGGACTGGCTCTTGCTGTCCTCGAAAAGTAATTGAAGACATCGTTAAAATAGTCCAAGTGACTACAGGGGCTCAATCTTAAGTTTATCAAACGACGAGAACACTTTTGTGCGCAAAAAAACAACAAAAATAACGACTTTATTTCAACTATTCACTTCCTTCTCCATGAGCCTGTAAGTCAGTTAACGTAGTGTGATTGCGTAGAGCTACGTCACACGTAGGCTCACTATTGGCCGACGCTGGTCATGTGTGTGATGCGTGTGACGTTCAATAACAGAAGCTTACGCTATTAAACCATAGCTGTCAACATTGAACATTGAAAATATGGGAGTTTTCCCGGAATCCATCCCCAAAATAAGGGATTTTTTTTTGCACGATTCTCACCCACAAACTTTTAAAATAAAGCACAATCCTTAAAGTCTAAGGTGTTCATAACTAGCCTATGTGTGTGAGAGAAAGAGACAGTGTCATTTAAAGGGAAAAAAAATCTACATTTGGATTAGCGTGTGTTGCTCTAGCATTTGGACAACAATTTCAACATTTAGCCTATCACACATCTTCCAAAATCCGCAAAATAGGGAAGTGGGCTGTCTGTTTATTTTAATTACATTTGCACATTTTGTGTAGCTTTAAAGAGCCTATTTAGCCTGATGGTGGACCATCACTTAGAAGACACACTATCTTTATATCCTCCTATAGGCCCAGAACGTTTTTTTTTTCAAGTTTTTTTTTTCTTCTTCATGTAATCACATTGTTAAGAGCTTAAGAAACAAATGGAAAAAAAGAAAATATATTTTATTCATATATTTGAAAATCTATTTATACTAATTATTATTTATTTAAATTACATTGATATCTGAATTTATGTAAAAACCTAGACTTTCAAACATCAAAATGTAATGTATTAATATGTATTCGAGTACAAAATTACATTCAGCTAGCCTAAACATCGTTTCCTATTTTTTATTTATTTTTTTGCCTGGAAACGCAAAGAAATTCCAGGCAAAGAAACACGCTTGCCTGTCGCGTGAAAAATAGGCGTAGTTCTAATAGTTCTATTTCTAGCATGCACGCGTTTTCTTGTCACGCAGGCAGCGTGCAATAAAAACGGACACGCCACGCAGCCGTGTCTTCGGCCAGCGCACGCGGCACCGCATCCGAGGATAAACGACTTCAAGCCGAATCTGTCCGAGCCTGTACGTCTCACACAATCAGAGAGTAAAAATACGGTATATTTTACGGGAAAATACTCAAACGGGAAGACAGCGGGAAAAGAGCTAAAATACGTGAGAAACCCGGAAAAAACGGGAGGGTTGACAGCTATGTATTAAACTAGTAACCTGACTCGCGCAGAGGGAGAAATAAACAAATAGTTGAAATAAAGTAGTTATTTTTGTTGTTTTTTTGCGCACAAAAGTGTTCTCGTCGTTTGATAAACTTAAGATTGAGCCCCTGTAGTCACTTGGACTATTTTAACAACATCTTTAATGACTTTTCGAGGCCATCAATTGTCATTCCCTCAAGAAGCCTATGGACTAGTATACAGGAGCGATCTTAATATCTTAAATATCTTAATTTGTGTTCCGAAGATGAACGAAGGTCTTACGGGGTTGGAACAACATGAGGGTGAGTAAATACTGACAGAATTTTCATTTTTGGGTGAACTAACCCTTTAAAGGTGCTATATGTAACTTTTCTTCTAAAATAAATCACTTTTTTATTGCCTTGTGAAGGGGATGTAATCACACATTACAATGATCCACTTGTGGGGTTTTTCTATTACCCCTGGTCGGATTTTCTGCGAACTCCATCGGATATAACGTGTATGCGCGCTCCCGAGCCTCTCTTATAATTTATAATATTATAATTTAAGAAAATCAATTAATAACATTCATTCAGCCAAAATTAATACAGACAGTCTAATCACAAACAGTTTCATACAAAACTATTTGATCATGTATGAAGCTGTCAGTTAATTGCTCAGTGTGTTTGTGTTTATATTTTCAATAATCGTTTTGTATTCTCTTTATAATACTGTATACAGACGGTGGATGTCCTTGCGCGTCCTAGTTCATTTCTGTTCGTTATATTTTAAATTGAATTGCTTATTGTGTTTCGTTTTAGTCATTTGCATTTGTCACTCTAATAGTGCTTTATGTTGATGCAGCTTAATCGTGTCCTATTATAATTACATTTTTTTTTTCACCGTTAAGCAATTTAAAAGTCATTCAGATAGACTGGGAGAAGTCGAGCTAAGTCACAATATTAAATCTTTTTTTTTTTTTAGGTAAGGCATATATGAAAGAAACTAATAGATATTAAACAGGTATTTCAGTGGATGTTAAAGATGGATCATATGTGTGATGAAAACGCTCTAGCCGCTCTAACGCTTCATGCTAAGTGCGAATACCAGAGGCCATTATGAGGACCATCATTAAATCAATCTTTATGAAGCTGAACCTGACACCGCAAATAATGTTAAGAGAGGTGTTTTTCAAACGCCAAGACTTCTTGCGCTCAATGGCGTCGAGGTGAAGACAGAGACATGCAAATATTGGTTTGACACGCGCCCAGCACTTGAGGAAACTCATGGATCAGTGCAGTAAATACACTATCAAGAAAACCCTCGAGAGCCACGCTTTTACAAGGTACAGGGTAATTATAACACTAATGCTCAACAAGCACTTAAAACATAATTGTTTATGGTAGACTCATTCCTTTTCTGCAGTGCATTTAGAACACTGGGACTGTGAAATGAACAGGATTTTGGTATTATTCACTTTTTGGAATGAGACGAACCAACTAATATCACAACATCCATCAAATCCAGGTTTCTGCTCTCTTTTCCCACCCCAAAAAAAAGTCACTTCCTGGTGGATGATGTCATTAACTTGCTTGTGTCAGTTAAAGGGATATTTTCCAACACTGTTTTCTGTGAATGTGCAAGACTGCAGATTCATTATCATTTATCAAAGTGCAGTAAACTGAAAATACGCAACAAATCAGCGTGTTTATAATTAGCTAAAAATACTAGTTTGCAATAACAAGCTGCTTTGTACAGCTACAAACCAGACACCCATTAACACACTGTAAAAATGAATATGACTGAATATGTTAAATCTAATCAATAAAATTGAGGCAACAGATTACAATCAATATTATTAATTAAATTGAACAAATTAGAATTGAGTAATAACTAACCACATGAATTACTTAAAAGTTAACCATTTAAAATGAGTAGAATTTACACATTTTTTAAAACAAAAATATCAGAAAAAACAGACTGGCTTCAAAGATTAATTAGGAACTCAAGAATTACAAATTCTGAATTAAGAATTGGCCCGACTAAAACACACACTGATCTCCATAATGGTGACTTCAAATATGGTTTTCTCCTTCAGTGATTGTGCTTGTTATCATCAGGTGTCTTCAGTAAAAAAATGAGTTCTTTATTCATCTTTGACGTTAGTCTGTTTTTTTTCTGATATTTTTGTTTTTAAAAATGTGTACATTCTACTCATTTTAAAAGGTTAACTTTTAAGAAATTTATTTGGCTAGTTCTTAATTCTAATTTGTTAAATTTAATTAATAATATTGATTGTAAGCTGTTGCCTCAATTTTATTGATTAGATTTAACATTCAGTCGTATTCATTTTACATATTGGGTGTCATATTGACGCTAAAGGGTGCCATGTGCGTTGGATGTATATGCATTGGTAAAAGCGTCAGTGTATGACGCCTTGGGATGAGAATGCGTTGAAAATTAAGGTGGATAAAGTCAAGCAGATAAAATGTGTGGAGATGAACACATTGATTGTCAATTAAAACTATATCCACAAACAATGTTTGAATCATTTCTATTAGGAAAGGTAAAATAAAAAAAAGTAATATTTTTATTTATTTATTAAAAATAAAGAAGCACTTAAAATATTTCCAAATAAATTGCCGATTTTTCATGTTTGATACATGGTAAAAAAAATGGCTGACAATAAATTAGCGAAATTACTCAAAATTCAACCCATGCAGTGGATTTATTATTTAGAGTTCAAATGTTATGACCACTATACCCTTAAAAATTGTTATTTAACAAAAGTCAGAAAAGCCAGTAGCTCAATTAAAAAAAAAAAAAAAAAACAGGTTTGTATTTAGATGTCAATGATGTCAGTGATCCACATTATCCAGCATGATCATGTGAGAATTTTTCAAATCTTGCGCTTCAATGAAGCAGTGAGTGGAAATCTGAGGAGTCAACACGGACAATATCACACACATTTGATTGGTGTCCAAATCTGAATTATTTCACCTTCCATTTACATCATGGATGTTTAACATTTTAGAAATCCTAAAACTTTGCATCCATGTTTTCAATGTGAGCCCACAGTGTTGTTGAACCCAACAAGTCCAAATATTAGACCTCGGTCGACGTCTTTCTGCGCAGTTCTGCCAGCACGCAATACGCGAACAGCGCGACGCGGCCGGTGCAACGCGTTATAGTCCCCATCCACACTGACGCGGGACTCCAGCCCGGTTGTTGCGGCATCAGCGGTAGGAGGAGATACAGGGATATTCAGAGGGATACAGGGACTCCTGCAGGCAGATTTCAGCAGCTCAGACTCGCAGGTGGATCCCGAGCTCCGTCTGAGACCCGGGCGCGCGCGCACTCATGCACTCAAATGAATGACTACAATCATTAATAGAGCGAGCTCGTGTTCAAACCAACTACAATGAGAGCAAATCTGTCGCAGTCAGTCCAATCCTCATATGACTCCCAGCCATTTAAAATTTGATGAGCAGTTTTTTTTTTTGGAGAGCTCCTTGGATTGATCCCAGTGTTTTCCAGTCATGAAGAACAGGAGGGAATATGTGGAATACTGGAGCGCGATAATAGTGGGTCTCTTCTGGATTCACAGCTCTTTCGGGATGCCCCATGTCATTCGGATAGGTAAGAGAATGCGTAACGGGCACGGACTCTTTATCTGACCGATCGAATGTTTGTATGAGTGTTTAAAGTGCTCGGATCTGGTGTTAGTTTGCCTTTCGTATTCAATAAAGTGAAACAAATGTCTTGCACGGAGTGTTTAAGCGCTAGAAATGTAGATGCGCGTGGCGCGCGTCTTCGGAACAGATGGTGCTGCGTTGATTTGGAGAGAAAAACAAAATGTTAACTGTTGAAAATGTAGCACGTGGAACATTTGGCGAGAACAGTGGCATTGCGGTATTTATTTCTTGTAAATGCACAAGTCTTAACAGGTGAGCTTGCGCTGAAGTTTGCCTGGAAAGCTCAGCTTTACGCACCGTGTCGCCAGGCTGAAGGTCCTCGCTAATACAGTGAAAAAGAGTGCACTCATGCAACCTGACAAGCAGAGATTTTTCTCCGTCTGAGAAGCTGAAATATGTGTGGAGACAGGAGCCCAATGAAGATCAATACAGGTTTGTCTGAAGGCAGATCACTTTTGACAAGTGGTTCGATGCAATGCAGAAAAATGGCTCTAAATGTCATTATGAGACATTAACATGCCCAAGCACAGCCTCCAACTTCCCCAACACATGAAGAAAGAGTGGCACATTAATGCAGTTAAAATAGAAAATGCACACAGTGGCTTTAGTTTGTTCTTTTCCAGTTGCATTTTACATTTAATTCCATTATAGTTTGGCACTAAATGTGAGTGAACTACATTCAGTTTTTTTTTCCTCTCTCACTGCGACGATTTTAATTCTTTTTAATAAGAGGAGCATTCAGAGGAGTGTGTTTCCATGACATGTTGATTGATTGACTCTGGCTGTGACTTCAATGACATTGTGCTGGAGATTTGTGATTTGTGATTTTTGACAGCTCGGATCTCTCTCTCTCTTTTTTCACGGAAATGTTTTCTCAACACCCTCTTTAATATTTCAACGGCACATTTGAAATGAAAAATAATGTGTGCGTTGAGTCAAATGCACTAATATCCTCAAGCAAACAGAGAGTGATCAAGTGTTCAATACTTCTGAAGAAGCCTGTAAATATGATCATCAGTGTTATATTTCACCGTCTAAGTTAACCATATAATCCGGCTGTGAGTAACACACTAACCTTGAATTTGGTCCTGTGTCGTTTGTGCCAGAATAACTTGTGAGGTGATATTCCATCATGTGATTTTTCTTTCATTTCTTCACTCATTGCATTTCTTTGTGATCTAATTGATGACTATGATTCTTGGGATATGGTTTAGACGCCCAAATTGTGCCTTGTTTCAGACCTAGACGTCTGGGCTGTGTTTGCACGCTATTAAACGTCTTTTAAACGCGGAATTGCTTGCTGGGTAAATGTCTATCGGTGTCCACCCTGGATCCATTCTGCTAGTTTGGCCCGTCGTGAGCGTGGAAACGAAACCTCTCGAGTCCGAAGAGAGCAGATCCGTGCGCTAGTTTAACACGGGTTGTGTAATGGTGGGCATCCACAGCACACATGCCTCCATTCTCACTGTTTTTACAACGCACTTCTCCGAGGCCAGATGGTCGATCAAACTCACTCCGCAAGGCTGTAAATGTCGAGGGGAAGAGCGTTTCTGCTGTGCCTGTGTGTTATTAGCTGTTTGCCCTCCTGCTATGAACCTCCGCTTTGGAAAAGGACAGTGATTGGGAAGTGATTGTTTAGATAAACTAAACATGTATAATGTAGAAGAATTGCAAACGGGTGAATGTAGCATCCAATATACTGTGCGTTGACCTCAGTAGGGCCACATGTTATCCTTCATTATGTCACATGACAGTCATCCAATCACTGCAGGTCCACAAACAGCCTTCGAGGTCAAACTCAATGGGTTTTCAATGCCCAGTTTGACTTTTTAGTGTAGTTTGGATTCAGTGCTGTCACTCAATCCTTTCAATACCGTTCAGGGCAGCTGCAGCCTATCAGAATCCACTCCAGATCTGGCAGCGAACGCTCTGGATCCCGTCCAAATGTCACCGCAGAGTAGTGCATATGTCTTGAAAAATAATGATGAACTCTCAAGAGATTTGGCTTTTTTTTTTTTAATCATAATTTTAAAGAATTTGTCTCGTTGTGTGACCTTCAGAAAGGGCCAGTTTAAATGAGAATTTTGCGTATACGTTTACACGCATCGTCTTCATAAATGTGGTATTTTTGCTTGTGCATTTAAGCTGCCTCATCTGAGTAAATGTAATGCCTTCAAATGAGAGAATCAGTGCCAAAGAAAGATTTATTGTAAATCAATGGCTTTATCTACCTAAGAGTTACAGTGCTTCATTATGACCAGTTAATCAATCACACGCACAGTTATGTGTCACTTTTATTTTTTTTTTGCTTGTTTCAAATACATACACTCTAAACAATGCTGGGTTGTTTCAACCCAAATTTGGGTCAAATATGGAAAAAACCCAAATGTTGGGTTAAAAATGTAAGAGAAGTTCCCTCGAATGTACGTTTTTTTTTTTACTGGGTGTTATATCAGTTGATGTTTTCAATATATTTTACGAGTATTACTACTTATCGCTAAAAAAAACAAAAACATTACTGCTAATTGGAAGTCTGTGAAATCACCAACTGTAACCGAATGGAAACAGAGACTAAAACAGATTTACACACTCTAAAAAATGCTGGGTTGTTTTAACCCAATTTTGGGTAAAAATGTCATTTAAAAATGTAACCCAATGGCTGGGTTTGTCCATATTTTACCCAAAATTGGGTTAAAACAACCCAGCATTTTTTATAGTGCATGATGGAAAAAATGACTGCATCATTACAATTGAAAACTGACCTTTTTAATCAGAGGTGGCACATGGTTAAAGAATATTTAAATCTATAATCTTTTTTTTTTTTTAACATTATATATTTTATATGTATCATGTTTGTTAAGATGTGAACATTAATACTAGGTGCAGCTATATATATACCGAATATTTGTATTTATTTAGGCTATTTATTTATTTTTTTCTTTGTATTATTCTTGTTAATTTATCACTTGAAATCTCTTATTGTCTCAGATAATGTTCCTTTTGTTATGTTCTGTGAAAAATATAAATAAAAAGTTAAAAAAAAAAATGTACCGTTGAAAGTGAAAGTTGAAGTTGGGTTAACACTTTAAATGACATGTTTAACCCAACATTCGGGTTCGTTCACATTTGACCCAAATTTGGGTTGAAACAACCCAACATTTTTTAGAGTGTATATCGCTGTTACCAAATTTATGAATCACAGCTTTAGGTTACCGATGTTACTTTTTTTAATTGAAAAACAAATACTAAAAAGCATTATTGGCTGTTTCATACTAGACTCTTGCATTCATTTAAAACACAAATGGGCCACGTTCGGAGTACAGTAGTGTTTGACAGACACACACAAACTCATGTCACCCAAATGTGGGTCAAATATGGACCCAAATGCTGGGTTAAAAATGCAATTAAAAAACGTACAGTTGAAAGTGAAAGTTGAAGTTGAAGATTTTTAACCAAACATTTGGGTTTGTCCACATTTTACCCAAATTTGGGCTCAAACAACATAGCATTGTGTAGAGTGCACAAACTCTAAAAAATGCTGGGTTGTTTTAACCCAATTTTGGGTCAAATATGGACAAACCCGAAATGTTGGGTTAAAAATGTAATGTAAAAATTTAACCCAACGGCTGGGTTAGTCCATATTTGACCCAAAGTTGGGCTCAAACAACACAGCATTGTGTAGAGTGCACACACATAATGCCTAATGATGCTTCATATAACAGTATACTCTGCATTTTTAAATTCAAATGCTCTTCACATTAAAAGCACATGATTTGTGAGGCGTGTGTCCCCTAAACGTGTTTCACGTGCGGTGAATTCCCGTCTGACAAAAGAGCAGGAGGAAGAGATAAATTTCTAAAGAAGCTGACAACAAGAATTGCGTCATCGGTTTAAGATGGCCATCAGTTGCAGAGTGTAAATTAATTTTTAATTTTTGTGCAAATTTAATCTATAAGCAGTCGTGGGCGAGTTAACCAGAGGTCGATGTGCGCGCGCGTGAATCGCGGGACGGTGCACGGAGCGTGCACGAGCACTGTAGCGCCAGTCTCTCTCTCTCTCACACACACACACACACACACACACAGAGAGACGCCGAACTGCATGCGGTTTGTACACACGCACACAGCTGTGTGGTTTCACCGAAGCTGTTGTACATTGACGGAGTCAGCACACTTATGGCCTGCCGATTAGCTCCAGTGCCGGTAATGAGAGCGAGCAGATGTCGGGTTTGTTCGCGAATCAAATGCTCCGTATACTCTCTTCTCTCAAATCAGTGTAACGCTGTTATTCTGAAGCTGGGATCTACTTAAAGACCGACTAGACACACACACACACATACACGTTTTCACATAAATTCAATATGTAGCTATACACAAAAGATTTGAAACGAAAGGGAACCAAATGGTGCATATAGCGACACACATCATGGGCTGATTTGATTATGTTAATGCAGCAGAAAATCTCCATTACATGACTTTGAATCTGAATCTGAAAATGTATGCATTAGAGCATGTACTTGCTAGGGTTTGAGGGTATAAAGGACCTCCACACACCCGAAGCGTTGATAATAAAAGCACATTCCTTACAAGCTTTCGTATCACACTTTTATTTAAAGTCAAACAATCGAATAAACGTCAACCGTTTCCTTTTATACTGCCACTTAGTCCGTGCAGGCTTTTGGTTTTATCAGAAATTGGCAAATAGCTATTATTTTATGCTAATGTCATAATGCAGTCTTTTTAAAATCGCAGCAATAATAAGGTGAAGTGTGTAATTTCGTAATTGCATTCTACAGGTTTTACTGTATCAAACAGATTTGTGCAGTCTCGCCCCAAACTAACGCCATTGAGCCAATGTTACTGTCAGCTTATGAATCCAATGGTTTAAGCTGGACAAGAGAAAGAATTTCAACATTAAAAAAATACATCAGTTTTAAAGTCGCAATGAAACGGAAGTAGCGACATGATCTTTCTTCTGTATTGTGACGTAAATCCCGGTAGAACAGATTCTGTGCATGGATTGTTGATTGGATTTTCCATTTCCTCACTAGTGAGGAATCATGGAGCAAAAAATAAAATACAAGTAGCCTATAAAACCTTAGAGAAACGCACACCTCGAACTGGGCAGCGGAGTGATACAGTTCATATTATTAAGTTAAAGCATATTTTTAAGTACTTTTTATGTAGAAAGCATAGTAATATCAATGTAGGCTACTTGTAGTATACTTGTAAGTGTACGATTTCAGTACTTGCGATGAAATTGGCCCTCTTTTTAGTGTATAAAATTATGCTTTTAAGTGTAACGGTAGTACTCTTTGAGTACACAACTAGTGTTTATGAACTGTATGATTGAACTCTCAGTAAACTTGTCATTTTATACTGCAATCGTACTTGTAAGTTTCTTTAAATGAACCTATCGCCATACTTAAAGTAGACTATACATAAACCACTCAGAATTAAGAACATAGCAGTTGTCTTTACAAATATATATTTTTTTCCCAATCAAAAGAGTATACTACAAGTCAAGTATACTTAGGATACTTGTATATGTTTAAGTACATCTTAAGACTCGATTATATTTTTATTTATAGCCTATTATAAATTTGGGTCAAATATGGACAAAAGCAAATGTTGGCAGTGTCAATCAAAAGCACTTGTCACAACACTTCTTCTAACATGGATGTAAGAAACAAAAAAAATCACCCCAGCCATGTGAACTATTTTTGGTGAAATTTTGCAAGCTAATTTTTTTATATATATTACACTGTAAGAGCCTTAACTTAACAAAATGATGTTACTTGCTGCTATGAAAAAACTTAATCATTTTTAATCCTTTTTCAAAAACATGCTCAACCAAACGGTTGATTTGGCACATAATGGTTAATGGTCACCCCCCTTTTTGAGAATGGACATTACAATGCACTATTAAAACTTGGTTGTAATTCAAGTATGCTTTGGAATAAAGACCTAGACTTGTTTTAAAGAAAACACTGCAGATTATTGCTGGAGTAAAAGTGCTTAAAAACATAAAAGAATGAAAAAGTTATGAAAGTTTTAAATTTACATTAAATCAGTTATACTGTACTAAATAGTTTTTCTTTTATATAAAACATAAACTTTACAGAGCTATAAAATATCTATTAAATCAAAGCCGCATATGTCAAAGCCAATTGTGTTCCAAATTTAAAGTTGATATCACAAAAATTGAAGTTCTCATGAGATTTTGTTTAGGCGTAATACCAAAAATGACATAAATTCCATTGAATTTAATTGCATGCATTCTGCTGTAACAAATTAATACGTTTCTGTCCAAATATCACTTCTGTTACAAAATCTCAGACCTTTCTGACAATGTGTTTTGTCAAGACTAGAAAAGGTTTTGATCATAAATTATGATGGGCAATGAAAAAGTATGGCAAAAGTATGTGTATGAATTCCAGTACCATTTATTACCATTAAGGGACATTTCAACCATTTGGTAGAGGCCGATATTTTAAAAATGATGGGATGTGTTGAAAAAAAAAATACATTGAGTGTGGTTATTAGCGACATAAGAAGATAAGAAATGCAAACAAAAAATTTCCATCACTTTTTTCTTGTCATTATTTTGTCATTATTCAAATGTCATTATTTTATATATAAAAAAGTTAATAATTGTATTTTATTGACAAAATATTTTAGATTTTTTTTATTAGATCAGAAAACATTTTAAAGGAGTAGTTCACTTTAAAAAACAAAACTTTTGCTGATAATTTACTCACCCCATGCATGTCATCCGAGATTTTATAAGCTCAAATACTCGCCTTGCTCGGTTCTGTGATGCGTGTTCGTGACTCTCCTGTTTGAACTCGTTCATCAAAATGAACGAATCTTTTTCCCAGTCAATTTGTTCGTTTCATTCGTTGAATCAACCAAATGACACGAAAAAAGATTTGTTTATTTTGATGTCACGAGTCACGAATGCGCATCACAGAACAGAGTAAGGCGAACATTTGAGCTTATAAAACTTAAACTTTGTTATTTATTTAATAAATGAGCGATCGTTTCGCTATAGATAAGACCCTTAGTCATCGTCTGGAATCATTTAAAGCCCTTTGAATAGTTTGTAGTTTGCACTGAAACGGTCTTTTGGACCTTGAACCGTTTGGTTCCCATTGAAGTCCATTATATGGAGAAAAATCCTGGAATGTTTTCATCAAAAACCTTAATTTCTTTTCGACTGAAGAAAGAAAGACATGGACATCTTGGATGACATTGGGGTGAGTAAATTATCAGCAAAAGTTTTTTTTAAAAGTGAACTACTCCATGTTTCAACGTTCGATGGGGCATGTTGTCACATTTCACTTGTATTATTTGGGGGTAAATCGAGCAAAAAGTAAGCACTGTATTAATAAAACATAAGTGTACATGTGAAATTAATGTGGTAAAAAATAAATACTCTGAACCGTACTGAAAGTATGAGAAAGTCTAAAAGCGTCACTCACTCCTATGCTAATAGCACACTTGAACAAAGCTCTTTTTGTAAAGGTTGAGCAACACATGTAAACTTGCCTCGTTCTTTCAGCAGATAAAGGTCACAGCCAGACGGACAGCAGTAAAGAGACATGACATTACAACAGTGGCAGGAGAGTGAACTAATTCACAGACAAACGAGGTCTTCCCTTTCACTCCAGTGTTCCCAACATATGGTGTTTTCATATCACACTGATTTCAAAGTGTGTGTGCTGGGTCTATCAGCAACATATGCTCTTTATAATACATATAAGCTGACTAATCTCACTCCGATACACCCATTCGTCTCCTCGGAGGATCTCATCGTCACAGATGTCCCTGGATGTGTGTGTGACCTTCCGAATATGACAGCGCTCGGAAAAACACATAGCTTGTCAATGTAGTTGTTTTCTCCGTCTCGCTCCTTCAATTTCACTCTTGCTCTGCGTTACTCTTATTTTAGTTGTGGGAGGTGCGACACCAGCAGACAGAATCAAATGTCACGTCCACCCATTTGTCTTTATTACGAGCCCCTGTCCGACGCATCCGATTCCCACTCGCTCCCATCAACCGGCCCCTGCTGGGAAAGCCAAACAGAATTAAACCGTGCGAACGGGAAAACGCGGTCTCGGGTCACAGAGTAAACAGCGGTGCGAGTGACCAGCGAGAAGAGACGAACGCCGGAGAGAGAGACTCGTATTTAGTTTGTTAATTAGCTCGAACCTTTTGATCCCAATTTAAAAACCTGCCACGTTGCTGCGCTCGCCTCTTTTGTGCATCGCCCCGAGCCAAATAAAACAGAGCCCATTTTCCCCCCTTTGCTTTTCAAATAGTCCTCCCCCTTCACACACTCCCTCCGTTTGATGCGAGCCGCCTTTTCTGTGTGCCGAGAGCCTGCAGAAACATACATACGGGTCGCGTTTCCTTCGGCTTCACTGAGCGTTGATGACGTTACGGTATATTGATTTAAATGTACGTGTTGAAAGTGAAAATGTGCAAAAGACATTCCTTTATTATCTCCGCTCTGCAGTGAGATTGAATCGAGAGCAAGGCAAGTGCAGACTTAACCTTCACAAACGCCTCCGATTTATTTGACGTGTGAAATATTTAAAAGGTTTGCCTAACTTAATAAAACTATGACATTTCCCACCAGGTTGGATTCCTTTATCGTTTTAATGAGTTTATATTGAGAACAAATGGAGAATTGCTCTTGAATTGCTAAAGGTTAAGTGTGCAAATATTTTGATATGTGAAATATTAGGTAGTCTAACTTAATACGATTATGACACACATTTCCACAGAGTTGAATAGATTCACCTCAGTAATTTGAGCTGCTCAACTTAATTCAGTTAGTTCACTTCATTTTATTTTGGGATTTTCCCTTTTTACTACAAGTTTGGGTGGAAAAAGCAAGAAGAGACTGATCTGTATTGAACAGTGTTGTGCAAGTTACTTCCAAACTGTAATACATTAGGTTTTACTTGTTACTGTTATTTAAAAGTAATTCATTACCTTACAATATTACTGTCTCAGAATTGTAATGCGTTACATTACTCATGTATTACTTTTGAGTTACTTTCACCAAAATAACTAAGTAGAACAACTTTTGGGCTGTAACGATATGCAATATGAAACCGAAATCGCGATTCGCCACATCCACGTACAGAATCGCGACACACCTCTTCCAACTCCAGCGTTTTTCTCCTTACCGTCCAGATCCAATGCTGCCTTATCTTTAAATTAGGCTATTAGTATTATTTGAAGTTAACATTATAAAATACGTAGACCTACACCACAAAACTAGTTAAGGAGCATTATGGACATGACATTTGCAGTCAAAACTTGAAATAAAAATTCTCAGAAAATACATGTATTGAAACGTATATAGGCTACTTCCTCAAAGGACTCCAGACATTAGACAAATATCAGTCTATGTTTTATTTTTAATATTAGGAAAAAGACACACATTCATGCGTGACAAAAAAAAAATAGGAGGCAAAATATATATTTTTTGTAATTCTGTTAATTACACTGCGCAAATCGGACGAGGAAGGGTTGGCTCTCCAGTCTCCATAGAACTTAAAATATTCATTTTATTTTAGTTTTCGTGTTCGCATTTATGAGGAAAAAACAATGTTACAGACGCGACCGCTCTGAACTGGCACTAAAAGACTGCTTTAAAACTTAGTAAAAGCAGACAATACACTGTAATACAACTATTAGCCTCACTGAACATGTAACGAGTAAAATATTACTGAAAATTGATTAGTAATGCCTTACACTACTGCGTTACAGCAAAAAGTAATATGTTACTGTAATGTATTACTTTTGTAATGCGTTACTCCCAACACTGGTATTGAAATTATTTATTTGAGTTATTTCTTGTCGATTTAAGCCGTATCATTGTGTAATCACCACAAGGAAGCATAAAAAAAAAAAAAAAACAGAAACAGAAAAATAACTACTAACACTGAAGCTTCTCTTCTCTGATGACGAGGGCGGGGCAACCTGTCTCTCACATGAGATCCAACCAGCCAATCAATTCCCTACAGACACAATCAACCGGGGTCTGAAAATTAGTGAGGTCCTTGGTGTTGTGTAAATAATAATGGTTAGGCTATTGGACCCACATTTTCCCATGGACATGAAGCAGCGTCTCTTTTTTTAAGGAATTTGCCATATATACAGTGGTTAAATTTAGATTTAATTATGTGTGGGGTAGTCTCTCAAGGGGGGTACTACTACCCCCGGGATTTTGTTTTTGAAAAATAAACCATTAAATGGCACTTTCTGGAGAGTTTTGTTCAAAGAAATATAGAATAAAAGTAGGTCTAGCAAAGTCTTATATTTCTGTAATTCAGACACAGATCACACACAAATACGCTGGCTGAATAGATTGCTAGTTGAGAAACACTGCTTTAATTATTGTATTTATAATGGCTTTGTGAAACGTTAACTTAACAGCATGAGCCGTCTTCCAGCTGGCCTGGAAGTTATTGGCAAATTTTATTCTGTAACACAGATCTGTATTATGCTATTGTTTTTTGATAGTATTATAGCCTATTTTCCCACACAGTCTCATGAGAGTGCGTATCTGTACCACGATTGTCATTTCTCGTGGTATTTATATGGCAAAAATGGTTTACGCACTGAAAACCCCCTGGGTAGGTTTAGAGGGAAGGGGTTTGGGGAGTTTGTACTTATGTGTATATGCTAAAAAGTGCGTATCATATGCACGCGAAAAATAGTTTTGGCGTATAAATGGCACGAGAAATGACATTCGTGATCGGGCTCCTATTTTCTTACAGATAATCACGATGATCATTGCGTTTGTCTTACCGAATGTGGTAGCTTTATGCAATTGCAATTTGTCTATAAGCTTTTTTATTATTATTATTATTATTTACGCTGAGTAAAATGTTGCCAGATATTGCTACAAAAACAAGCAAAATAAAACAAGATAATAATAATAATCCAAAATTAGTTCAAAGCAAAATTTAACAAATTAGAATTGAGTAATAATTAATCAAATTAATTCCTTAAAAGTTAACCATTTAAAATGAGTAAAACTTAACAAAAAAAAACAACAACATAAATTGAAGTCACCATTATGGTGATCAGTGTTTGTTTTAAAATGACGGTTTTCTCCTTCATTGGTTCTGCTTGTTAACATCAGGTGTCTTCAATGTTGGCAATATAAAATAAAGAGTTATTAATTTATCTTTGACGTCTGTCTGTTAGTGAGATATTTTTGTTAATTTTTTTGGTGTAAACTTTACTCATTTTAAGTGGTTAACTTTTAAGGAATAATTTGATTAATTATTACTCAATTCTAATTTGTTAAATTTAATTAAAAATATTGCTTGTAATCTGTTGCCACAATTCTATTGATTAGACAAAGCATATATTTATTTTTACATTGTATATAGCAATTGGATAAAAGCGTCAGCTAAATGAATAAATGTAAATGTATTCAGATGTGCGATTTTGCAATCAAATATTACATTTTATATGACCACTTTATCTGAGCTATTCTAGCCACATTTTTTTTAGCCCAGTCTCTCAGCTTTTGTCAACTTTTCAATCTTTTATGTCAGTTTTGGAGAAGCATTTGAGACAACCTTCAGGTATGAAAGAGCTGAGGCATAAAACGTTCCTCTTGGACATACTCTAAGGCCATTGGCTCAAGGAGCAAATCTCATAACAAGGAAATGTCTTGTTTGGTCTCAAAATGGCCACTAACGAGGTTCATAGAATGAATGCTAACAGATATCCGGTAGTCATTCTGAAGTACCTGGAACTTGACTTGCTTTCCTAATAGGCTCCTGTTACGACCGCTAGCCCGTGATCCACAGGCAAGACATGAGTTATTGTGATCCTCAGTCCATTGGCACTCAAAGGGGTCTGCGGAGGTCAACCACAGCTTAGCTGAATGAGAACTGCCTTTGAATTTCTATTGAGTAACAGTTCTTTTCTCCCACGTCTCCTTTGTCCTTCGGAGAATCTACAAGTGCTGTACAAAGTTTCCGGTTTGGGAAGCATGCACTTAACTATTGTTTGTTTCAGCATTCCTGCAATAAAAGGCCTTTGCATCAGAATTGTTCCATAATTACTTGAAAAGATCAGCATAGAACTTTCATAAATGAAGTGCAGTTATATAATTGTAGGTTTGCTTGAACAACCATTAATAAAGCGGGCATTTTTAAAGAGCAACAAAGCGTTTTTTTCTCTCTCTACACTTCTCTAAGCATCTGTGTAGCAGGAGAGATTGGAGTGGGAGAACTGAGTGATTGACCTCAGATACAGTGGTGGTGGAGGTCAAGAGACCCACGAGATGTTATATAAGCAATATACATTTTCCAGTCTTGTAATGGTCACTGATGAGTACATGTTTGGTAAAAAAAGAGTCTTGGAGTCTCACTTTCTGGCCTTGTTCATTTTGCAACTTAGGCAGTTTTTAAGTTCTTGCCTGTAGGAAATTAATAATGAACTGCAGATTAAAAGATCACCAGCACTGTAGAGATCCAATAAAAAGAAGTCCCTACATGGAAATGGATTGTGTTGAACAATAAGTTTGAATACAGAGTGATGGTGAAACGGAATAATTAGCTGATTTAATTGCCACACTGTTCATTGATCGACATCAGATGTGAACTCGAGGTCGTGAAATTTGCATGAATACACAGTTGGAAATCAATGGGTATTATTTAGCTTTAAAGAGTGAGATAAATAAATATTCATTCTACTATTCGCAATGAAACAAATGGCGTTAATTTGCCATGCATTGTTGTGTTTGCACTGGTTTATTCATCGTGATAAATGGTTTATCAAAACACTGCAGTTGAGTTTTATAAGGAACATTTAAAGGAGTAGTTGAATTTAAAAAACTTTTGCTGATAATTTACTCACCCCAAGATGTCCATGTCTTTCTTTCTTCAGTCGAAAAGAAATTAAGGTTTTTGATGAAAACATTCCAGGATTTTCTCCATATAATGGACTTCATTGGGAATCAACCAGTTCAAGGTCCAAATGAGAGTTTCAGTGCAGCTTCAAAGGGCTTTAAACGACACCAGACGATGAATAAGGGCCTTATCAAGCGAAATGATCGCTCATTTAAAAAATAAATAAAAAAAAGTCTAAGACTGCTGATGCACATCATGAAAACTGTATACTGAAATTATTTATTGTGTTGATTATTTATTTATTTACTTACCAGCAGCCATATCACCCTGTAGCCCAAGACTGAAGATAAGCAGTGCTGAGCCGGGTCAGTACCTGGGGTGCGTTTCCCGAAAGCATCGTTCGCCAACTATAGTCGCAAGTTCTGTCGTTACCAATAGAGTTCAATGGAAATTGCAACCAACTTGCGGCCATAGTTGGCTAACGATGCTTTCGGGAAACGCACCCTTGGACGGGAGACCTTTTGGGAAAACCAGGTTGCTGCTGGAAGAGGTGTTAGTGAGGCCAGCAGGGGGTGCTCACCCTGGGGTCTGTGTGGGTCATAACGCCTTAGTAAAGTGACGGTGACACTATACTGTCAAAGAGCACCGTCCTTCGGATGAAATGTTAAACCGAGGTCCTGATTCTCTGCGGTCACAAAGGATGACTTTTGAAACGAGTAGGGGTGTAACCCTGGCCAAATTTTCCCAGTGGCCTCTGTCCATCATGGCCTCCTAATCATCCCATACTAATTGGCTTCATCACTCTGTGTCCTCTCCACCAGTAAGCTGGTGTGTGGTGCAATATGGCTGCCGTCGCTTCATCCAGGTGATGCTGCACATTGGTGGTGGTTGAGGCGATTGCCCCCTTGCCGAGAAAAGCGCCTTATAAATGTAATGAATTATTAATATTATTATTTGAGAGATACACATTTAATCTTGGCATGTCTATACTAGTGTTGTAGTCAAGATCACTTAAACAAAGACCAAGACAAGACAAAAACCAGAGTGTATCGAAGCCGAGACAAGACCAAGTGTTTTAGGGGCCGAGACCAAGACAAGACCAAGACTGAATGAGGGTGAGACCGAGTCAAGACCAAGACCAGCGCCCCATACTACAGTGTTGTAGTCGAGACCACCTCACTCGAGTCCGAGTCGACACCGAGACCAGAGAGAGTCGAGTCCGAGTCGAGTCCGAGACCAGAGACGGTCGAGTCCGAGTCGAGACCGAGACCAGTGAGGGTTGATTACCTAATTTACTTTTATTTACTTAGAGAAATCCTTTTTTTTTTTACTGAATTTACTTAGAGTTTAAAAAATATGATCAGTTTAGGGTAAAAAGGCCACATAGTAGGTGGTGTTAAAAGTAATTTTATTACAATGTGTCATGCGCAGTTGCGCACTAGAAAATCACCAATCACTGGGCATGTCAATCAATTTAAAGAAATATTTTATTAACATACATTAATAATCATGAAAAATATTTTTAATTGAACTCGAGTGGACCCGGGAATAATTCCGAGTCCTAAAAAAAAAAATGTTCGAGTACGAGTCAATTCCGAGTCCAAATGGACACGAGTCCATGACAAGACCAAGACCATTAAAATATGGTCTCGAGACTACAACACTGCCATACTACATGAGCCAATAAAATGTGAAACATGATCAAAAGAGATTGATCTGAATCTTCTCAGATTGATCTGAAAGATCCACATTCCCATAAAAACACAGATATTTAACATTCAAAGCTGCCATCTTTATTCAATACTCCTGGGTGACTTCCATAATTTAGTACAGAATGTAAAACAAGTCTTCACTTTTCTCCGCCTTTTATTAACAAAACATAAACATGAATACATGGGTGACAGGCAGCGGTAACAAAAATACATACGTAATTAGCAATAACCAATGAGTCACGTTATTGCTTGGATTTGAATCAGTACTTTACATACAAAAAAGCAAGGGTCTAAACAAAAAAATTGTCAATATACTGGCAAATTAGTGATATTTTCACAGTTATGGTCTTGAAAAAAAAAATCCAGAGTCCTCAAAGTCCAAGACGAGAAAAGACCGAGACCAAATGCGAGTCCGAGACCATCAAAAAGTGGTCTCGAGACCAAGACCGGTTTCAAGTACTACAACACTAGTCTATACAATATGCACTTGCTTGTAAGGCACTAACACAAAGCTATTACTGAACCGTACGCCAACAGCTAGTACTGGAAATGTCAGGGGTAAAGTCATTCAGGCAGGAGATGAGAGCAGCAAGGTGAACTCTGATCTGCAGAGCTAAAAGATTACCAATAAACACAAGAAAACAAGAGCTTTTGCAGCCGCCCTTGACAATAATGCGACGTCTGGACTTTGAAAGGTACCGCATAAAGATTGGACCACCATAAAGCTCAGAAACGGCAATTCTTTTTTGAATGTGTAAATCGATTTGCTTTTAAATGTCATGGACAGTCAAGGCAGGAAACCACACACAAGCAAACTCAGATGTTGTTGTAAATATGACTTTTTTCAGGCATTTATTTAGCTGGTGGTTGTGAGGTTGTGTGCCTTGTCACCCAGTATATATGTCTGCATTTGCACACTTGTCCATAGTGGTAAAAGTCATTATCCACACATGAACAAGTTAAAGTTTCAGTGATAAATCATCGGTTATGTTTGACATTAGTTCACTCCAGGTTGTGGGTCTTAAAAAGGATGAATGAAACCCTGTGATTGAACAACATGAAACGAAGCAGTGATTGAAAAGAAAGAGGCACGTCTAGGCCAGGGGACAATCAGTGGGTCTTTGTGCCGTTTTCCCAGCCGGTAATGACATCTGGAACGCCTCGTGCATAGAAATAGGCATTAGTGCTCGGGCAGAATCCGGTGTGGCTGCAACTCCACAAAGATGACAGAATCCACACAGCGGGCGTCTGCGGGATGGGGCCTATTAGAGACCGAGAACTGTTAGAGCTGCTGACAGACTTGAAAAGAAAGACTTGAGA